>NC_142064.1:177267161-177935911 GCF_059756535.1 Pantherophis guttatus
GGAGTAATGTGTGATCGCAGATTGCTCCTAGAAGCACGAAGCCGAAAACACCAGCCTGAAGATGACGAATGAGATTTCGTCAAAACGTTGCCAAGACACTTCCAATTTTACACAGGAGAAAATCCGAATAACCAAAGACCTACATACAAACACCCACGAAAACCTCAGAATATGAATATATATATATATATATATATATATATATATATATATATATATATATATATATATATATATATATATATATATATATATATATATATATATATATATATATATATATTCTCTATGTCTGTCTGTCTGTCTACCTATCATACACTCACACTTTCACACACGCACATATATATAGTCCTTTCAGCATCCCTGTAGATTCTAACTGAAGACCAAGTTTAGCAATCCTTCTAGAAAATGGAAAAGGGTGCATTCATGCTCCTTCATAAATGTTTGACCTGTAAGGCAGAAAATATACAATTTTTGGTGTTTCGGTGAAGGCTGATTCTACAGTTCAGCTCTGCTTTGACAGCATAAGCTCGAAAGCTTACATTCAGTGATTTTATATGAGCCTCCTGCCTGCAGTCTTGCACATTACTCAGGTGTGAAAAGTGACTCTAAGCTTTCCCATTCCTCTGAGGAAACTACTTTGCTTTCTGAAGTCTCAGCCCTGGCTAGTGCATCAGATTTATATCATCCAATAACCCTTGAAGCTAGAGTGACAAAATTGCTACCTTCCTTAAAAAATAAAACTACCCCCTCCATTTGGAGGGGAAAGCAGTGGAGAGGAAGAATATAATGTTTAAAGTCCCTCTAAAAGCCTCAAGTTTGAGATTATTCAAAGAGAATGCAGGATGACTTAAATAATGTATAGGTCAGTGGCCTCTGTGGGCATGATTTCAACCACATCATTTTCCTGAAACTCCAGAACAATATTTATTGATATTTTAGAGATGTGCAAAGGCTAGCAACTGTCTGTTTTCCCGTTAATTTGTTCCCTTGCTGAACTCCCTTTTCCAGCAGCCTAACTGAATGAACTATACATATTCCACAGCAAAGGTGAAAATTCTGCTTTAGGGAAAGGCAGATTTGAAATGGTCAAATCTCAAATACTCTGAGAGAGAAATTAACCTGTGATTTGTATGAGTGAACATCCTTTCCTGAAGCAGAAGATCAGGATAAAGAAAACAATTTAGTCACAATGGAGAGGGGAGGGGAATAACCTATCCAATAGTATGAAAATTAGTTTGGGTTATTTTTTTATTCTTCATTCATTCCACGAGAATTTTTTTTTTTTTTAATGAGAAGCATGGAATATATTTTATACATTCTGCTTCAGTGAAATCCCCAGAGAAGCTACTTTTACACATAGAAGCAGAATTTAATAGGTTGTCTATGCAGAGAAGAGTTGCCTTTTCCTTTCAAAGTTTATTTACAGAAATGCACACAAAGACTTCAGAGAAACCCAAATTCTAACATTGAATGACCCCTCTCTTAACTTTGGCTTAATCTTTTTTGAAGATGGGATGGGATGGGATGGGATGATTTCCACTAGAAAATTATGGAGAACAGGATGAAGGAACAAGACTGAAATTTGAAACATATATAAAGGCAGTCATATCTATTTTCTTGAATGAGTTTAGATCTTTAGGACCACATTAGAATAGAATAGAATAACAGAATTGGAAGGGACCTTGGAGGTCTTCTAGTCCAACTCCCTGGCTTAGGCAGGAAACCCTACACCACTTCAGACAAGTGGTTATCCAACATCTTCTTAAAAATTTCCAGTATTGGAGCATTCACAACTTCTGGAGGCAAGTTGTTCCACAGATTAATTGTTCTAACTGTCAGGAAATTTCTCCTTAATTCTAAGTTGCTTCTCTCCTTGATTAGTTTCCACCCATTGCTTCTTGTTCTACCCTCAGGTGCTTTGGAGAATAGTTTAACTCCCTCTTCTTTGTGGCAACCTCTGAGATATTGGAACACTGCTATCATGTCTCCCCTAGTCCTTCTTTTCATTAAACTAGACATACCCAGTTCCTGCAATTATGAAAGATTAATTTCATCTTGAGAACGGGAGACATTTGATAGTCTACCTGAGTGTTTTCATACTACCACTGGAAAATTCAGATGAATAATTGAGTGTCAGATGATTGGAAGAAGGCATATAACTCTGTCTTCAAAAAAGGGGGAAAGTAGAAGTCATATATCTATAACCCAATCAGACTGAAATTGATATTTTGGAAATGTCTGGAGTATAGAGATATATCAGTATTAAGTAACTTGCAAACAAATGACTATTATCAGAATTCAACATGGATTTGTAAAGAACACTTTTTTTTTTCTATGCAAGCCTTATCTCATGTTTTCATGAAGTAATTTCCTTACTAGATTGTAGGAATACTGGTGATATTATATATATTCATTTCAGCCACAATTTAACAAATTACCCCATGACATTCTGATTAGCAGGTTGGATGGCATTCAATTAATGGTATAGATAGCTGGCTCAAAATTTGTATCAAAGCGTGTTCATGAATGTTTCTTCATCAGTTTGTAGTGAGTATTGAAAGGAATACCACAGGTTTAATTCTGGCCCTTGTACCAGTGGTGATATTCAGCTGGGTCTATCCGGTTCAGGTGAAATGGTAGCGGTGGTAGTGGGAGGCTCTGCCCACCCACCCGGACATCATCATGTCCCTTTTTGACGCTCTGTGCATGCGTGGAAATTCCTGCGCATGTTCACGTGCTCACATTTGCGAACTGGTAGCGAAGGCAAGTGAATACCCTGCCTTGTACCCTTCAAGTTTGGTATAATGAATTGATGAGGAGATCTGAGCAACACTGATCAAATTTGCAAAATGGTACAAAACTGGGTGGGATGCTGTTACCTTAGAATTCAGAATGATTGTGCTAGGTCAGTGATGGCTAACCTTTTTGCCATCGGGTGCCAAAAATGGGGGGAGTATGGGGGGGCTGCCCGCATGCGTGCCCACACCCATAATTCTACACACACTGCCCCTTGCGTATGAGCGCATGACCCCCCCCTGCGCTCCCCCCGCTTTTGCACCCGATGGCATGGTGGGCCCGTTTTTTGCTCTCCCCAAGCTCCAGAGCCTTTCTAGGAGCCTGGGGAGGGCGAAAATGGCCTTCTCCACCCCCAAGGAGCCCCTCCAGAGGCTGGAAACAGCCTGTTTCCCTACTTCTGGTAGGCTCAGAAGGCCCGAAAATCAGGTGGCGGGAGCTGAGCTTGTGTGACCACCGATATGTCACCAAGTGCCACCTGTGGCACGCATATCATAGGTTTGCCATCATGGTGCTAGGTTATACAAATGGGATTAAAATAAGAAGGTGAAATTTGACGATGATAAAGAAAAATCATATGAACAGTTTACAATAGGAAATACCCGGTTTAGCAATAGTTTCCAAATCATGGGCAGTAATGCTAACTTTATTCAACATAGGTCCTACCTCAAATGCTCTGTCCAGTTGTGGCAATCACATTCCCAAAGGCAAAGGGAACATGTTCATAAAGGACCCACAGGTGATTAAAGAATTAGAAATTTAATTATAGGAATATACATTGACAAAGCTTGATAATTAACCATAGAAGTGATCAGCTTCCTTTCTCTATGTTTAAGGAAAGATTGGATCATTTCCTGTTGTGGATTTTTTAATTAAGATTCTTACACTGAGCCTATATTTCCTTTCAAGAGTAGGATTCTATGAAATTGGTTAAATCCCACCATATTGAAAGGAATAAACTCACTATAAATCATTTGCTTTCTGTGTAGCATTTTAAAGCCTTTTCCTATTTACTTCCTTATGTATATGCTTACATGTGCATTTATGAACAATTAATTAATTAATGCAAAAAAGTTTAAAGTTTGACCTCCTATGAATTGAGTCTCATATATAAAAAGTTTGTAAAATAACCAACAACATGCAAAAATTGTGTTATGTATCTGTTTGTCTGTCTGTCTTTCTCTCATCTGTCTGTCTGTCTGTCTGTCTATCTATCATCTATCATCTATCTATCTATCTATCTATCTATCTATCTATCTATCTATCTATCTATCAATCTATCTATCTATCTATCTATCTATCTATCTATCTATCTATCTATCTATCTATCTATCTACCTACCTACCTACCTACCTACCTACCTACCTACCTACCTACCTACCTACCTACCTATCTATCTATCTATCTATCTATCTATCTATCTATCTATCTATCTATCATCTATCTATTATGTATCATTTAATCTTCCTGATAAAAGTACACCTTCTTTGTAATTCTGGATTAAACTTCTTCTTATTATTCTCCATTTTTAATGGAACTATGATATAAAATTTCTTATAGAACTATGGTACTAATGTAGCTAAAGGTTTATACTTCAATGGGCCCATCTGTATTATAACTAACCTCCTTTAAGGATATGATTCATAAATATTATAAAGCAGTGTGCATTTGATTGGGGGAATCTTGATCTATTTCAGTGGCACTGATATGAAAAAAAAATGTTCTAAGAAAAGTATTAAAATAGTTCTTTATGCATCACTTTCCAGTTACTGATACAATCATACATGCATTTATTTCATCAAGATGAAAAACAATCATTTCCTATCTTTTGAATTTTTGTTTGATCTAGTCTATAAACATTAGATGATAGGTAGTCAAATGGAATAACATATTTGTTGAAATGTATTGAATATTTTAGAGACAATTATATTTCCATTTTTGTGTTAGACTTAATTAACAATTTGGTCCTACACTCTGCATGGATTTATGCTATAATCTAATCATGCAAACTGGAATGTACAATAAAATGCACTGTCCCTGTTTCATGAGAAATAAAGCATATCTTATCAAATAAAAATAGCAACTTATACATCAAACATGGAAAATTTAATGTTTTATAAAATTAAGGGCCAGTAAAGACTGGAGTCATAAACTCATTTTGAAAGATATAAAGAGTACATATTTCTTTTCTTATATAGGATTGTAGTTGCAATAATAAGACTGAAGTCAAGATTGTTTCATAGACAATCTGTTTTTATTCATATCCCATAAGACTTTCTATGATGTTTTGAGGCCATTAAAGTAATAATAATGTATAGTAATAATCAACTGTGTAGTAATAATCAAAAGGTATTTTAATATATCATTTTTATTTGTTGATTTATTTATGGGCATCGGCTATGGTAAAGAAAACTATAAATTGAACTGTGATGAAAAAATGTTTTTTTGAAAAAAGATTAAGTTAGTGGAACCAGGTATTATTTATTTATTAGATTTTTACCATGGGTTTATTCATTTATAAACATGATTTTTTAATAAATAACTCAAGGCAGCAGGCATACATAAAACTCATTCCTCATCCTATTTTCCTCCACAACAATAATCCTGTGAGATGGGTTCAGCTGAGAGAGAGTGACTGACCCAAAGTCACCCAGCCAACTTTCATGCCTAAGGTAGGACTAAAACTCACATTATCCTAGTTTCTATGCCAACATGTTAACTATTGTTCTGACCCAGCCTTCACGAACCCCACTCAACAGCCTACTCATGAGGAAAAACCCCTTTTCATTTAGAAAGGCAGGAATTCACAGCGTTCATTGACAAAGCTCCAGGTCACACATCCATAGGTGATTCACAAGGTCTCACAAGTTCCCCCGCAGGGAACCTCAGTTAGTACCTCAATCCCAACACAAAGAATCCTGACCAACCTGGTTAGTGGCAAGGAAATCCTGGCAAGGAATCCACCAGAGGGAACTCTTCTGGAGCGTGAACCAGATGTCTCCGACACCCATGCCTCCCACACCTCTCCCCCTTATATCCCAGCCAGGGAAGAACTTGTTAATGTCTCCTTCTTTTCCTGGATAGCTGGCCCTCAGTCCTGTGTTGCTCTCCTCTCTGCACTTCTCTGCACATACACACCTCTGGGACAGAGCCCATCTGTTTCTCCCTCTCGCTCATCTCAAGCCAGCTGTCTCTCCACCTGAGCATGAGTAAATGGGCCCTGCTCTGCATCTGAGACCTCCTGTTCCTCAGAGCTTTCCACTGGTTCTACTGGTAACCCAGGTACCCCCTCCATCTCCTCTGACTTGACTGCCATCTCTCCTGACAGTCGCCGAACCACAACAACTATTACATCAAACTGGCTCTTGTGGTAATGTTAGTTTTTAGGCTTTTTTCTTATATCCAATCAAAATGCCTTGGTAATACTGGAGTGTGAATGTAAGTGCAAGGTATCGATAACCATTTTTAGTAAGGAATGGCTGATCATTAGTCTACAAGCTATATTCATGATATGATAATAACTAGGAATATAGTATTTTTTTTCCCAATATTAAAAGCAGATTGCAATTTTTGCCATGAATTTGAGAAGCATGAGTGATATAGAGGGGACTTGAATATGGCTGTTACTTCTCAAAACGGAGCCACATTCACATTCACACACAAATGAATCTTTCCCACCAAGTTGAAAAAACAGATTAGCTCACTCCCTTGAGTATTTAACCTAGCTTTCCCCAAATAGGACCATTAAGACTGTTTCATTCATCTAGGTATAATAGATATTATAATTATAATTCCAATCAGTGTCACCATAAACTACTAGAGGGCATTACATTTGTGATAATTTGAAACACATTTAGGGAACATAGATGTTCCAACTGGAGTGTAATGCATACAGTCATTTCTTTCACTCTGTAAGGTAGATATACTATTCCTATAAACCAGCTATCTACCGTATTTTTTGGACTATAAGACACTCTGGACTATAAGACGCACCTTAATTTTTGGGGAGGAAAAAAGGAAAAAGAATCTGCCTCTATCCACCAGGTATTCATCTGGCTAGCATCCTTAGCCTGGTCAGCTTCAGCACATTACTTCGCTGGTTGTGAGCACACATGCACCTTGTTGGGGCTGATAAGCAGCTTCAAAAGCACAGCTGATTATTGGAGGGAGTTCCAGTGAGTAAAGCAGGTGAAGCGCAGAAGCGGTAAGACAAGGCAACAGCTGTTCCAGGTTGCCATTTTGGGCTTTGCACCTCATGTTTTCAGCCTCCAAACGCTCTGTTTGAGAGCCATTCAAGGCTGTGAGAAAACACATCACCGCCAATCGCCACCCGAAAATGTGATGTGCAGAGGTCAAAAACAGGGTGTGCAGAGGCCTAAAACGCAATGTGCACAGGCTGAAAATGTGATGCATGGAGGCGGCGATCAGCAGCGATGTGCTTTGGCAATCCCTGCAGCCTTGAACGGCTCTCAAATGAAGTGTTTGGAGGCTGAAAACACGAGGTGCGGAGCCAAAAAATGCAAGCCATTGTCTGTGGCAATCTCTGCAGCCAGGAAGAGGATGTGCGGAGGCCGAAGGGTGGGGGCCAGCGGGTGGGCGGGGCTACATTCGGAGTATAAGACGCACCCAAATTTTCAGCTTCTTTTAGAGGGGGAAAAAAGTGTGTCTTAATACTCTGAAAAATACCGTAATTCATTCAGATCAAAAAGCCAGAGTGATTGCTGCCTCCATTTGTTTCAGCATATTCATCTCATTTTGTGCTTTGCTCATTGCTTTCCATGGCAAGCAAATTCATCCTCTCCTATCAAGTTCTAGCTCCTGATACAGTGGCACACTTTGATAAAATAATGTCATTGAAGAGAGGATGAAGCTGTAATTACAATCAGAGTTCAAGCTCACAGGAGATGGCAGAAATTAAATGTGCTAAATCTGTGACATTTTGATTATCAGAAATGTTCCCCAAATCTTGTAGATGACTATATTTAAATGTGTAGCTAAGTGGCTCCTTATAAATCAAGTCATAATTGTTCAGCGTCCTGCTGCAGAAGCCACTGTCAATTTCCCCCTCCTTGTGAAATTCTACATTTTGATTAAGAATGCACAGAGGTATGAATAATAATCACCTCCCCCATTAGCCCCTTTCCTCACCCATAAATGAATATTTTCACTGGAATCAAGTTGGATATATATAATAGAGCTATGTATAATATTGAATGGTTGTTGCCACAGTCTCAGTTGTAAAGCATTGGGAGAATAAACCTTGACTCCTTTATAATGAACATCCTCCAATTACAATTATTGGGCACAATCCAAAATCCAACTATGCAAATTCTCATGCAATCCCTTAAGTAAGCTCCACAACAAAACAAGTGTGGATTTGATAGAAAAGAATGCTACATTCATGAGACAAATAAACACAAGTAAAATACCCTGATTTTGCTGTTTTTATTTGTTTTAAAATTATTTCCAGAAATTATCCAACATGGGGGTTGGGGTAAACTATGTATGTGCATATCTGAAGATCCTTGGAGTTCTCTGAGCTTGATGGTTTTATTGCATTTCTTTACCAAACACCATTAGCACTGATGATGTTAACTAGTTTGGTCATGAAATTTCTGTAAGAAAACCACCAAGCTCAGAAGCACCAAGGATCCCTCAGTTCAATCCTGAACTCCAAATGTAATCTTCTATCAGCATGTGTACATCTGTTGTGCTAATTCTACCAAAATAGTGTAAAAAATAGTAAGAAAGAAAAGAGAAGGGAAGAAAAAAAAAGAAATGTGTGAAATGAGAAGAAAAGGAACCATAGCTACATATAGTTTAAACTATTGTACCTTTTCAGAACTGTATACCTTACAAGTCATCCATGGTTTTTTTCACCATATGGAAGTTTAACTTTTCACTGTTTTTTTAGGAACTAATCACTTTAATCCAGTGGTGGGTTGCCCCCGGTTCGGATCGGTTCGCAAGAACCGGTAGTAAAACTGTCGGGAGGCTCCGCCCACTGCCCCAGATGTCATCATTGGGCATCTGCGCATGTGCAGAAGCAAGGTGCATGCACAAGTGAAGTGAGCGTGCGCATGTGATCCCATTGCAAACCGGTAGTAAAGGTAAGTAGAACCCACCCCTGATTTAATCCAATCATAAGTTTATCAGTTTTATCTTTCTTTTGGACACATTCACTTTTCTTCCTCTATTTCTTATTGCAATTATGTCCTCATTCATCCTCTCTATAGGAGGAAATTCATGTATTCATGTATTTCTTCCTTACTGATGAATATTTTTTTATATTGAATCCACATCAATTCAGCATACAGTCATTCATCATCCCATTTCTTCATGTTTTATCACATACATTTCTTAAATATTCCTTTCTTTTTGTATTCAATTATTTTTAGGAGCCTTCTCATATATCTAACTTCCATGTAGCAATATCTTATACAGAGATCCTTTTTTCCTATTTTCCCACCTTTAGTAAACATTCTATTAACGGTTTCCCCTATTGAGTTGTGACCAACTGAAGAAAGAAATCTCCAATTCCTAGCCAAGCAGTCTGCGTTGTCTGAGTTACTTTTCCATCATCATGTGGCCAGCATAAAAGTACAGAATACAACAACCTTCCTACTGAAGCATTATCTATTTATCTACTTGCATTTGCTTGCTTGCAAACTGCTAGATTGACAGGAACTTTTAAATAATTAACATAATACAAAAATATGACAAAAAATGAAATAGTCACTCCAACAATACTAACCTAAAAAAAGAAAAAGAAACACATTCATTTTAACCCTACAGTTTTGGTTAGTTTACTCCGCCTTCCCCAATCTTTGGAATAAAACAGGGAAAATAAGCTTCTAAACTTCATATGGTAGAAATGACTTTTGAAGGAAAAGGGGGGGGGGAGAGCCAAACTTGTTACTCATCAGATAAGGGCAGAGCTTCTAAAAAATGCCATAACAGCAGATGGGCTTGTAAATCTTTTGATATGTTCCCCACTAGGAGACAGGATAACAATATTAAAAAGTATATGACATTTATGTTCATTGCTAACGAATTTTGGATGTGATTCAGGTCCATGTTCAAATTATAATACATAAATTGTTTCCAAATTAAATTAAATTTAATATCAGACAATTTTTAAAAATATGGTATTTGGTTTTGATGCACACAGTTGCAGTTTTGTCTGCCATTCTTCGAAAGAAGATATATGTAAAGTGTCCTGTCAGCTACTATTATGTAAAGAACCAACTCCATACACTTTGAATGAATATCAGACTTTTTAATGCTTGGCAGAAGAAATGGTTGGAAAGGAAAGAAAACCAATATTTATTTATTATTCTACAGAATATTTTCCAGAAATGTTGAGCTTTATAACATAACATCCAAGTATTTTTTTTAAAAAATATCCAACCTCATTATTTCATTTCCAGCAATTTTTAAAATATGAATTATTTAGTCTGGCAATTAACAAGTAGCATACCAAACAGATAAGCAAACAAATCATCTTGTACTAGTTTTTTTTCTAAATGTAATATTTGCAGTAAGTTTAGTAGTTCTTTTCCATCTGGGTTCCCATTATAGAGTATCAATTGTCTTGTTTAAATTTATTTAATCTTATGTTCTTTGACTTGATCAATTTCTGAATCATGTTTGAATAACAATAAACCATAACAGATGTTCTGTATTTTCAAATTCAGTCAATTCTTTTGCTTTTGTATTTCTTTTATTTGAAAGTATTGGGATCCAATGAAGCATTTTTACCCTACCAAGGAGAAAGGCGCAAAGAATTTTAACTTTGTTTTATTAAAGGTGAAATCTTGACATCTTCATGAAATATTATCCCTTTTACCTCCACAAAAATAAATATTTAGTACTGAAAAAAGGGAGATAAAACTAAACTTATTCTTCTGCATTTAGTATTCTATCTATAATTAAATAATTTCCTCTGTTTGTGTCGAACCAAAGATACTTATGCAAACCTTCTGGGAGTCTTCATCCTTCAATAGAATTCAACTTGCCAATCCATAATCCAAGAGAAACAATTAGCTTGATAGTATAATTTAAGATTTAATGTAGACATTTCAACTCATTTTTCATATCTTGCAAGATCCTAAATTTAACGCTCAGTCTTCTGTTTCACCAAATAAATTTTCTTTCCATGTTCTTTTATTTCTGGTAGCTCTTAATGGACTTCCGCTAATTAGGACTGATACGATGAGCTTTTAGAATTTGTCTATTTTTGTCTATTCATAAGACATGAGATATGGGAAGAGAAGATTTTTTTTTATTGACATATCAGAGAAAATGATAGGTTACCAAAGTTGTTTGTACTTATCTGGAGGAAGCAGGGGGTCATTTCTTTATATAGTTTTTTTTTTTTTGGTATCATTTTTATTCTTTTATTTTGCTATTCTATTCTGTTCTGTTCTGTTCTGTTCTGTTCTGTTCCGTTCCGTTCCGTTCCGTTCCGTTCCATTCCATTCCATTCTTCTTGGTTTTATTCATTTTTTATTCTTGTATTTGTAAACTTTAGTAAAAAGTATCATAAAAACACCACCACAAATGTTCCTGCTTTTGTTCATTTGCTGATTCACTCACTCTGGTTGTGAGCTTTCAGCTGCTCATGTAACAGTGGGTTTACATGTGCTCCCTTAGGGTCCTCCTGAACTGTCCTGAATTGTGTTCTAACCAATTATAGCTTCCAAATATTCTTTAAGGGCAGCCCCATGTAGAAGTCAATGCAGTACAGGTAGTCCTCAACCTACAACCACAACTGAGCCCAAAATTTTTGTTTCTTAGCGAAACACTTGTTAAGTGAGTTTTGTCCCATTTTACCACAGTTGTTAAGTGAATCATTACAGTTGCTACGTTAGTAACATAGTTGTTAAGTGAATCTGGCATCTCCATTGACCTTGTATCAGAAGGTCGCAAAAGGTGATCATATGACCCTGAGACACTGCAACCGCCAGAAATATGAGCAGTTGCTAAATGTTCAAATTTTGATCATGTGACCATGGGGATGCGGCAAAGATTGTAAGTCTGAAAAATGTTCATAAGTCACTTTTTTCAGTGCCATTATAACTTTAAATGATCACTACATGAAAGGTTGTAAGCCAAGGATGATATGTAATCCAGGTGAGGGATGACCAGGCATGAATGACTGAGCACAGAGCTGCACAACCCAAAACAGAGCACAACTAAAGGCCAAATTTAAGGCAAGACTTAATACGTGGAAAATGATTTCTTAGACCAGTTTACAAACTTGAGTCAGGCAGCCTAATGTGATAAATTGTGTATTTCTCAGTAATCACTGCGGAATGGAATTCTTAAGCATCATGACTATTATACAGTTCCCCAACTTCCAATCTGAGCATCTTGTGTTTTGGAGTAGCCCAACAGAAGAGCTGTCAGCCAAGTCTCCAAGCCATATCAATCATTTCATTCAGTATTAAATCATGCATATTAGATATTTAACCAGCACCTGACATGGCACTGAAAAACAGGACTTTGAACTTGGAATGGTTGGTATGTTTGTTCTACTATACTACCTCTATAATATTATCTTTGTGTGAAAGTTTAAAAAGACTCACTAGAAGTAATTGAAGTGCTTTAGTCTCGTTAGATGAATGGTTTTCTTCATGGTTTTCATCTCATATTTTAACATCTTGTCAATTGTTGAAGAACATGATTTAACTAAGATTAAATACTTTGCAGTGAGCGTATGATACATATAGCATTTTCCCATTTTAACCAATAGAAGTCTAGAATATTAAAGTAGATTATGTTGTTTATGCTGTTTTAAACATTTGTCACTTTAAACCAGGGCTGTCAAACTGGTGGCCCGCGGGCCAGATGCAGCCCACGCCCACCCCAGCTCTGCAAATGGGAAAATCATCACACAACATCATGTGATGGTAATGTAACATGGCATGTTTGACACCCATGCTTTAGACAAATAAAGTTCCTTAAGTTTCATACATATACTCCAGCCTGTAATAATAGCTAACTGTAGCAGAATACAGCTACAAAGTAGATTAGAAAATGATTAGTCATATGAATAATTAAATAAATCATTTTTAACTATTAGGATTTTGTTAAATTTTCCATTTCTAGTTGTTATTTCTCATTCCAAGCTATGGAGATGTCCCTTTAGAAAACTAGATTCTCAGAGTAATTCTTGTATTTTATCACTAGTAAAATAATACTTCCTTGCCACTACCTCCCCATCCCCAGAAATTATCATTTCATCTTTTTAAAAATAAGTTCCTGCTCTTTGTCTTTTTTTTTATTATTCTGTGGAATTCCATAGTAGTCCTCTGCTAAACTAAAGAGTTTTAGGGTTCTATTGACTTTCTCCTTTTTCTGAAGTTCCAAATGCATCTACTCCAAAGGCACAGCAGTTTATTTTTTTATTATTATTTTGCTGTCTAGGCAAACTACTTTATTCTTCCAGTTTTCTGGATCTAACAATACATCCTATGTATAGGATTTATGCCATCCCAAATTCAGTTCTTAGTATATTGGAGTATTTGGAAAACCCTCTGGAAAAAAGGTCAGGAACTGAAAGGACAACGAGAGGATGGGAGCCCTTGTTTCTAAAGTGGGAAGTACTTGTCCTTCTAATCCCTTTAAAGTACCACTTCAACTCTGCAGTCCTTTATAATATAGATGATTATTCTACCGTCCTTTTATATTTAAATAGTTCCAAGGTAAGTGATTTGTCCTTTCTATATTTATTTTGAACCTGGGTCAGTATACCTTCTAAAATATAAACAAAGCAAATCTTTATTAAGGTCATTGACCAGCATAAGGAATGTAGGATAAAGACATTTAACAAACATAGAGGATGCATCAGAGTCTTTAAAAATGAAAAGCTAAAGATATAAAAGACATGTATTAAAAGTTATGTATATGTACTGTGTATGTATGTATGTATGTATGTATGTATGTATGTATGTTTGTATGCATGTTAATGGCACCTCTTTAAATCACTTAAGATTTGCAGATGATATTGTTTTCTTTTCATAAGACCCAGAAGAACTACAAAGACACATACAAGAGCAAAGCAGGAGAACCATTTGGCTTAAAAATAAACCTGAAAAAGACTCAGGCTATGTTTAAAAAATTCACTAAAGAAAGAAAAAAATTATATCTGGAGAAGAACTAGATATAGTAGACCACTATATCTACCTTGGTCAATAGTACTCAATGGAAGGTGATACAATAAAGGAAATTGAATGGCACATTAAATGTAGTTGGCAGGCATTCAGCAAGCTAAGTGTAATTTTCAAGAACAACCTCCCCCTATACCTGAAGAAAAAGTTTTCAATCAGTTTGTGCTACCTGCTCTAATATATGTCAGTGACAATTGTGACATTAACCTCACAATTGATACAAAAGCTATGAGTGGTGCAAAGAGCCATGGAAAAAATATATCACAAGATAGAAAGACGCACACATGGAGTAGAGAACAAACAAAAGTATACAATATCATAGACTAAAAGAATTGAAATAGAAATGGGCTGGTCACATAACAAGAAGAATTGATGGCAGGTGGACCAAGTCAGATAGAATAGATCCCACTTGATAAAAAGCATCCACAAAAGAGACCTAAAACAAGATGGATTGACAACATCAGCAAGTATGCAAAAGGCCCCTTAATCCTGCAGTAGATAGACAAAGGCTAAAATGATGATGATGATGATTGCATTTTACAAGCTGTTTCTAATTTTTTGTATTCACTGTTGACATATCTAGGTCTATCGTATTTCACCTAAGAGGATCACACTTGGAAAGAAAATCAACATGCAAATAGTTAAAAAGGAAAGTACAAATTTAATTTTAAAATGTTTTGATTTATGGAAATAAGCAGTTAGATTAATACAAGTAAAGGTTAAGACAACCAAATGAATTCAGCATCCTATTCTGAAGACAGTAGAACATATTGTCATCAGTATGTTCTACTAATGTTATTAGATTGACACATGCAAACTTACAGTAGTTTAGTTTAAAATAAAGAAACAAATAGATGAACAGACAGACAAGCAAAACATTCTAAATACCGTAAGAAATTTGCACAAAAATTATTGCTGTAATATACTTTGATATTCTGAATTTGTTATCTTTTACTAAAATTTGCAAACATAATACTGGCACATATGTACAGGATCCATATTTCTATTCTTTTTCTTCAGTCATGATGCTTTTTTTCTAAATTTCTGCACTTTTCTAAAACAAAGGTAGAGTACATCTTTATATAGCCCATTGGGAGTTCTTTGCCTGAATCAGCACATCTGCTTTTGCTATTGAATTTTGTCCTTCTTTTTGACATAATTGTACAATTCTTGCTACTTTATGTTCCAATCAATTTGAGCTAGCCAAAACTGCAATTACAATCAATGCTCATATTGACAAATGCAGAGCAATAATGAGAAACTGTAAGTCAGTAATAAACATGTGGTGTGATTTTAACAGCTTGCAATGAAGAAGGGATGGGCGTATTGACTAAGTTATAAACTATCCATAAGTTATTTCCAAACCTTAAATGGGAAAGTGCTTTTTCATATGCTCATGGGCCATTCTCAACACTGAAATACATATATAGACTTGTGTTAAAGGGTATGTAAAGGGATGGATAAAAGGTATCAGTTTGATAGAGAAGATTGTACTTGTTTTAGTAATGACATCACATCACATTACAGCACAGAGCGCTGATTAATGTAAATTTGTACTTTTTACTACTACAGTATAAAAAATCTTCATGTGGAGGGTTTTTCAGCCCTTGGTATTGCTTCAGAAACTCATACCTTGGTTCCCCTGCTCCAAGTACTGGCTGTTTTGTTAATATGATTTATTGGGTTAGGGTTTTTCTGTCTTCACTGTGAGTTGTATTGTGTTGTGGGGGTGCACTGAGGGAGCTCAACCAATCTCATTGTACATATGTTGTGCATTGACAATAAAGATTTGAATTTGAATTTAATATCTCATGAAGTTTTGACAAGGTGAACCAAGGATTTCATTCAAATACACCCAGATTTCATGAGCTATGGTGATTCTTCATTTTTGTTCATAGATATTTTAAATATTTATTGGGGAGGACTACGGCTTAGAAATTTTTGCCAATTGTAGTGTATGCTCTATTCTAGATATGATTCTATTACACCGAAGTTGTTTCGTCATGGATTTCCAGCCAAGCATCTATTCAAATTCAACAATATTTCTACATCTTACTGTTGTATGGAACTAATAAACATTAGATGAAAGTAAAATCTTCTTCCAGTTTAATTTGGACCTTTGTGACTTCAAACTCCCCCCCACCCAAAAAAAATCTATTTCAGGATTATTTTTAAAATAGAAATATAGAAGTAGTTGGCTATTGCCAACTCTTCTACGATATTTTTGACTTCTTAGTTTAGCACGGGTCATATTTTTCACATCTTGCCAGAACTCCTCTGGGGCTTTCTTCAACATCAAGAAATCTCTACCCTGTTTCCCCCAAAATAAGACATCTCCTGATAATAAGCTTTTGAGCGCATGGCAATAAGGCCAAGCACTTATTTCAGGGTTCAAAAAAATATTATACAGGGTCTTATTTTGGGGGAAGCACAATATTTAGATAGGGTCCCATCAGTAGAAAACCTGAGAATTCAAACATTGAATTTCTCTTTACAAATTCAGAAGTCTCCCTCCATCTGATAGAAGGTTTAATCCTATGATTCTTATATGATCATTCCAGATACTCTGGGAGTGCCATCTTGAAACACAAGGAAATAGTAATGTGCTTCTATTGTTATGACACTTTCTTATTACTCTGATTTGTTTATTCTATAGCAGAAATGAACCCATTTTTCTGTTCAAAAACTATAGTGTGCAGACAAAGCAATGAGTGGAGAGTCAATGAAGATCAGTGCAAAAATATCTTTTCTTTCTGATTCCTTCAGGAATTTCAAATATGATGCATATAGCAGAATATTTATTCCTACTTCTTCAAATCAATGTGCTTTTTTAATAAGTAGTAACCTTATAATAATAAATAGGATTGTAACCTTACATAGAGTATATTTACTTCCAATATTTTATTCAATGGAATTCAAACATCTAGTGGGAAGAAATCATTAATTTAGAAAGATATAACTTTCAATCTGATATAGTGCTGGATGTAGAATAGGAGATCTGTTTTTGATAGATGATGCACTTTATTCAATATTCAATAATTTGTGATTCAATAAATGATGTTTCTAGCTTGGTAAATGAACAATTTGCATTGACGTTGATTTATTTTCCTGTTGGGGTGTACATTTATTTTAATAGCTGATATATTCATTTTAGTGTGAAGTTTGACAACTTGATAATATAATGTTCTTTCTTCTGTGGCTATGATTTATAGGTTTTACAGCTCATATGTATATTTTGATTAATCAGAATATAAAACATTCATTACACTCATTTTATATTTCCCAGAATTTGTAAATATATATCAGTTGGCAAGTGCATTGGAGTTAGATGCTAATCTTAAATGAGCCTTAGTGTGAGTTTTGGAAAAAAAAACTTTAACTAGATATTAGGTGGACAGATGTATGATAAAACTGAATGTGTGTGTGTGTGTGTGTGTGTGTGTGTGAGAGAGAGAGAGAGAGAGAGAGAGAGAGAGAGAGAGAGAGAGAAAGAGAGAGAAAGAGAGAGAGAGGGGGGGGGGAAAGAGAAATTAAATGTGTTATTTAATTGTCTGGGTACCATCAACTGAAATTCCCCCGTGGACAGGATCTATGATATATACTTTATGCCAGATAAGTGGTGAAATCTGAATCAGTTTGCTAGTGGTTTGCCGGTCGCGCATGCGCACTGTGCACCAAGCATGCACTGCGCACGCATATGCATAGTTCACACCAAACATGTGCCGCGTGTGCCTGCACAGTATACACTAAAAGAAAATTTGGGAAGGTAAGTAGAACAGCGAGAGGGGGGGAATCAGCTATGGCACATGATCTTGGGAACCTTTTTAAAAACTTTTTTAAAGCATTTTTTTACTACCGGTTCGGGCAAATAGGTAGTAAAAAATGCTTTTAAAAAAGTAAAAAAAAAAATATGGTGGATTATTCAGAAGATTTTTAAGAAAAAGATAAGTTTCACCCCACAGTTATTTTTGCTGTACTGTACAGACTGTACTGTTATTGAAACTAACTTGATGTTAAATTTAATAACAGCAGCAAGACTGTTAGTGGCGCAATATTGGAAGAAAGAAGATTTACCTACTATAGAAGAATGGACATTAAAAGTATTGAACTTAGCAGAAATGGCGAAAATCTCAGCAAATTTGAAAGACCAATCACAAGAAAGATATATTGTGAACTGGAGAAGATGGATTGATTATATTCAAAACAAATATGGGACTAAAAAGTTTCAAATAGTATATGAATGAATATTTGGATTTAAGAAGATATGTTATTACTTAGCTACGTAAATAGGGAGTTAAAGTGAAAAAGGGATGAAAAGAGTTTATAGATAGTTAGCATATGTCAGATTAAGATTGCTAAATGAAATACCCTGTATTTCGCTCTGGGAAGTCGGGGGCGGGAGAAGAGGGAGGGGAGGGAGGGGTAATGGGGAGGGAGGTAGGGCTCAAAACTTGGTTAAAATGTTTGTAAAAACTTTTCAATTAAAAAAAAGTAAAAAAAAAGGTTCCCAAGATCACAGCTGTGCCGCGTGATCGTCAGAACCTTTTTTCTTTTACTTTTTTAAAGTGTTTTTTTACTACCTATTCGCCCGAACCGGTAGTAAAAAAAAACAAAAAAAGGTTCCGACGATCGCACAGCACAGCTGTGATCTTGGGAACCTTTTTTTAACCTTTTTAAAGCATTTTTTAACTACCTATTCGCCCAAACCGGAAATAAAATAATGCTTAAAAAGTTAAAAAAAAAAAAAAAGTTCTGATGATCGCATGTCGCTCAGCTGATTGTCAGAATTTTTTTTTTTTTACATTTTTTTACTACCAGTTCGGTGAATCGGTAGCATTTTTTACTACCAGTTTGGGTGAACTGGCCCGAACCGGTAGCATTTTACCCCTGTGCCAGATCTAAAAGTATGTAATTATTTACTTAATTGTTGATTCAGACTGTGTCTTATTCCAGAATATGCATTATATCTAAGATCGGGCATTTTTTCAATAGAAACAATCCTACTGATTTATCGTGGAGGCCTCCTACTTTGGCTGCTTGCAAGAGCGATAATATTCTCTTGTAATAAATCATGGAGGTACTTATAAATTTGTTATTTGCTAATTGGTATTTCCTTTCCTATAGGATCCCAAGTTATGCAGACTATTGCCTAATCCAGTTTTATCCCAGTAAGAATCCTTTGAGGCTAATTCATTCCTCATTTTGTGAAATTGCTACGATAACAGCAATTAACCAAGCTTTATGATGCATGCAGTTTTGGAATTATAATTAGTGGTTTCCAAGTAAGTCAAATCTAGATACCAATTTTATTTATTTTTATTTATTAGCAATATTTGTAAACTGCTTACTGATGTGACTCTGGGTGGCCTTTAATAAACAGAGCTGGAAACTTCCATAAAAGCAAATCAACATTAAAATAGAATTTATTGTGATCCTAATTAAATATTTCCTGTTCAGATGCCTTGCAGAAGACTTATTTATTTATTTATTTATTTATTTATTTATTTATTTATTTTTTATTTATTTATTTATTTATTTATTTATTTAATTTGTTTATTTATTTATTTATTTATTTATTTATTTATTTATTTATTTATTTATTTATTTATTTAACAAATTTATACGGCCACACAATCCACACATACTGACCCCAGACAGTTTACAGCATTAAAAACCCACAATATAAAATCCATAAAACCTTCATACCTGCAGTATCTATTAAATGTTATACCATGTAGGATTACCTGAAGAAAATAGAATCTAAAATCTAAATTAGATCAAAATAAAAGCTTGTCTTACTTGGGGATTCTTCAGTCATCCAGGTCATGGTTGTCCCAAAGGTGCTTTTTTCAAGAGGCAACTGGACTTTCTTGGTTTCCAGAAAGTCCAGTTGCCTCTTGAAAAAGCACCTTTGGGACTGGAGTCTCTTGCATTGCTTCAGAGCGGCCAAGCTACATGATTGCTCACCGATAATATGTGGATCCTCCATCCAATTTGTTATAGTTCGCTCTCATGATAATATGGTATAGTAACATGGCACCAATTGTAGAAAGTTAGCACCCACCCCTCTCCTAGAAGAATGAAATATTTTGAGAAATATTAAAAAGGATTCCCTGGATTAGAAATGGAGAAACATTTTTTCTTAGAGGAGAAAGCATCACCCACCTTCCTTAATAGCCCACAACAGATGTCAGCTCTTAAGAGATAAAAAAATAGATAGCTATATTCATAGGCAAAAATTCCATGTAGCAAGGTCTGAACAAAAACAGAATGGGATTAACCCTCTCTCAAGATGTTAATTTTTCTCTTTGTAGCCCAGATATGCCCACCCACTTTCTAGAGAGCTTAAATGACCTCTCTACTAAAGGGTTTCACTTTATGAGCAAGAGTGGAAGAGCCTTGATAGTACAGTGGTATACGCACCCTGTTATTAACACAGCTGCCTGCAATTTCTGCTGGTTCGAATCTCTCCAAGGCTCAAGGTTGACTCAGCCTTCCATCCTTTCTAAGGTAGGTGAAATGAGGACCCAGTTTGTGGGGGCAATAAGCTGACTTTGTATAAAATATATAAAAGTATGAAGGCTATTGCTTAACGCATTGTAAGCCGCCCTGAGTCTCCGGAGAAGGGCGGCATATAAATCAATTTTTTTTTTTAAAAAAAAAGAGTTGGCTGTATTTTAACTATTTTAATTCCTCGATGTGCTCTAACACCCTGCCTGATTTGTAACTCTGGGTTGCAGGGATTGCTGAGGAAAAGGAAGGTATTCAGACAGAATGGTTTAGCTTTCCATGATGGCTGTGACTCATTGATTTTCAGTGTGTATTCCCCATTTCTAATCTAATGACTGGTATTTAGGGCAGCTTTTTGCAAGCAAAGAAGCTTTTTGTATTTCTGTACAGGTAATCCTCCACTTACAACAGTTCATTTAGTGACAATTCAAAGTTACAATGGCACTGAAAAAAGTGATTTATTTATTTATTTATTTTTATTTATTTTTCATATTTGTATACCGCCCTACTCCCGAAGGACTCAGGGCGGTGAACAGCCATAATAAATACAAATACATATAGAAGTTAAAAACTATTAAGAAACAGATTAAGTAATTTAGGCTCAAAGATTAAAAAACATCCAAATTTATCTAAAGAGGTTTAAAACCCAATTTAAAAGACAGTTTAAAAGCCAATTAAAAAGGGAGAGTTAGGCCAGACCAGCTTGTTGGAATAGAAATGTTTTCAGGGCTCGGCGGAAAATGTGTAAGTCTTGGATGTTTCGTAACTCCGGGGGAAGCCCGTTCCAGATGGTAGGTGCCCCCACAGAAAAGGCTCTCCCCCTGGGGGCCGTCAGTCGACATTGTTTGGCCGACGGCACCCTGAGGAGTCCCTCTCTATGGGAGCGAACTGGTCAGTGAGAGGCTATTGGTGTCAGGAGGCGGTCTCGTAAGTACCCTGGTCCTGAGCCATGGAGCGCTCTAAAGATAGTAACCAAAACCTTGAAGTGAACCCGGAAGACCACTGGGAGCCAGTGCAGCTTGCGCAGGAGGGGGGTTACATGAGAGCGCCACATTGCTCCCATTACCACCCGCGCGGACGCATTCTGGACCAGTTGGAGCCTTCGGGTGCTTCTCAAGGGGAGCCCCATGTAGAGAGCATTACAATAATCCAGGCGTGAGGTGACAAGGGCGTGAGTGACCGTGCGTAACGAGTCCCGATCCAGAAAGGGATGCAACTGGCGAATCAGGCGAACCTGATAAAAAGTCCTCCTGGCTACAGCCGTCATATGCTCTTCAAAAGACAGCCGTGAGTCCAGGAGGATGCCCAAGTTGTGAACCCCATCTGTGGGGGCCAACGACTCGCCCCCAATAGTCAGAGATGGAGCCAACTGACTATATCGGGACGACGGAAACCACAGCCACTCGGTCTTGGATGGGTTGAGTCTGAGTTTGTTCCTCCCCATCCAGATCCGTACGGCCTCCAGGCACCGGGACATCACCTCGAGGGCATCATTGGGGTGGTCTGGGGTGGAGATGTAGAGCTGGGTGTCATCAGCGTACTGATGGTACTTCACCCCAAAACCATGGATGATCTCACCCAGCGGCTTCACATAAATGTTGAATAGAAGGGGCGAGAGGACCGATCCTTGTGGCACCCCACATATAAGGGGCCTCGGGGTCGACCTCTGCCCCCCTGTCAACACAGACTGTGACCGGTCAGAGAGAAAGGAGGAGAACCACTGAAGAACAGAGCCCCCCACCCCCAACCCTTCCAACCGGTGCAGCATGATATCATGATCGATGGTATCAAAAGCCGCTGAGAGGTCTAATAGGACAAGGACTGAGGAGCAACCCCTGTCTCGAGCCCTCCAGAGATCATCAACCAATGCGACCAATGCTGTCTCTGTGCTGTATCCGGGCCTGAATCCCGACTGGAACGGATCTAGATAATTCGATTCATCCAGGTACTGAGGCAGTTGTCGTGCAACCACACTCTCAACAACCTTTGCAACAAAGCGAAGGTTGGAGACAGGACGATAATTTGCTAATACAGCTGGATCCAGGGAGGGCTTCTTGAGGAGGGGCCTCACCACCGCCTCTTTCAAGACGGTGGGAAAGACACCCTCACTCAAAGAAGCATTTATAATCTCCTGGAGCCAGCCTCGTGTCACCTCCCGGGAGGCCAGTACCAACCAGGATGGACACGGGTCCAATAAACATGTGGTCGCATTTAGTCTGTTCAGTATCCTGTCCACGCTTTCGGGAGTCACAGGATCAAACTCTTCCCAAATAATATTCTCAGGACCTGCCCCTGTCATCTCCTCTGGATCAATCCAGTCAGAGTCTAGCTGTTCATGAATCTGAGCAATTTTGTCATACAGATATTGTACAAAATCCTCAGCTCTACCCTCCAAGGGGTCTTCCCGTGTCTCTTGATGGAGCAGAGAGCGGGTCACCCTAAACAGGGCGGCTGGGCGATTATCTGATGATGCAATAAGAGTAGAAAAGTAGTTACTCTTCTTTACTCTTATCGCCACTAGGTAATTCTTAATATGAGATCTTACCAGTGTTCGGTCGGATTCAGAACGACTAGCTCTCCAACTGCTCTCTAGGCGTCTTTTCCGGCGCTTCATCTCCCTCAGCTCCTCAGTATACCAAGGAGCCAGGTGAGACCGGCGCGGGTCAGAGGCCGCAAAGGCACGACTCGGTCTAAAGCATCAGCTGCCGCCCTATCCCAGGCGGCCACTAAGTCCTCAGCCGAGTCGTGTGCTAGAACCTCAGGAAATGGCCCAAGCTCCATCTGGAATCTCTCAGGATCCATCAGGCACCTGGGGCGGAACCACCTGGTCGGTTCCGCCTCCCTGCGGCGGGGTTTGGCGGTTCGAAGGTCCAGGTGAAGGAGGGAGTGATCTGACCATGACAAGGGTTCAATCACTATATCCCCTATCTCGAGATCATTCAACCACTGTCCAGAGACAAAAACAAGGTCCAGTGTGTGTCCCCCCATGTGAGTAGAGCCATAAATTAACTGGGTCAGGTCCATAGCCGTCATGGAAGCCATGAACTCCCGAGCCACCTCAGATGTCTCGCCAACTGATGACAGGTTAAAATCCCCCCATGACCATAAGCCTGGGGGTGTCAACAGCCACCGCGGCTATAACATCAAGCAGCTCAGGCAGGGCTGCTGCCACATGGCAGGGAGCCAGGTACATGACTAGCAAGCCCAACTGCACCCTATGACCCCACTTCACAAGAAGGGACTCACATCCAGCCGTCTGAGGAACAGTGGCCTCCCTTGGTCCAAGACCCTCGTTAATAACAACCGCCACCCCTCCGCCCCTCCCCTGAGACCTTGGCTGATGGAAAGCATGGAAACCTGGTGGGCACATATCAACAAGGGGGGCTCCCCCTTCCTGGCCCAACCAGGTCTCCGTAATACCCGCCAGGTCCGCACCCCCCTCCTGAATAAGATCACAAATGAGGGGGGCTTTATTTACCACGGACCTGGCATTGCACAGCATCAGCCGAAGGCCTGGGGCCCGAGGTTCCGTACAACCTGGGGAACGAGAAGAGCTTTGAGGGTCGGAGCGTGCCACCGCTTGTAAACAGCGAGGACGCACTCCCGTAGGATGATGTGGCCCCCTGCTCCCACCATATCTGCCCCTCCCACCTACAGTATCGATGTTATGGGCATCTGTATCATAAGATCTAATCATCTCCTTGACCCCAGAGTTCACACCTCCTATGCCATGCCCTACGGCTGGCCCAGATACCCTCCCCCGCGGGTCTTCCCCCGAACCCACGTAATCTACCCCCCTCCCAGAATCCCTTAAAATCTTATTAAGAAATTTCCCTAAAAAACCCCATAACCCTCTTTTTGCTGTATGCCATCTCTCCGGACTCCAAAGTCCGTCATCGGGATAGGCCCTCGATAAAGAAGAGAGCCAGACCTGTGAGAGGGGGGCATCTCACAGTTTGAGGAGTTCTCCCAATGAGTACATTTTGTAGCTAGATAGTCTATAGCTGGTAGGCATGTCCTAGTTATCCAGGGTCCTGTGGAGAGAGTATCAATTAGAGGTACAAGTCATTTTAGTCCTGCTAAACTCTCATATCAGCGGTAGAAAGAGCCATTTTGAACTCAGATGTGAACATCGATCACCCTCTCACGGCAACCAGATATAAGGGAGGAAAACAGCAGCTATAGTCCTGTTCTTTCAATGTTGTACCTAGGCATAGATGGAATAGCCAATCCTTGAGATTAGAGATACGGATAGTCTGTGGGAAATATATATAGTAGGCGAAAATCCAGGGAGACTCAGATGAAATAAAAGTAAGAAAATTCTCATCCTGATATACAGGAAACAACAAACCTGGATAGCAAATGATTCACAAAAAGCCGAATATCTGGTCATAAAAGGGCGATAGGAGATAAAAATACAGGAGGGGAGATGGAATAAGGCAGTCACTTTGTAGAAGCAAAGTCCCCATGATAGATATAACAATCATTTCTAATCTCCTTAGCTTTCTTTAGGTCTTTTATGCATGAAGGTTTAACCTCCTCCTATAGAAAGAGAGGGGGGAGGCCTCTGGGATGGTAATCCAGAGCTGGCCCGACAATGGAAGGATCAGCATCTTTCCATTGCCCAGGAGATCAGTTGAAAATAAATAAGAAAGGTCCCTATTCTCCTTTCTGAGGCCTCTTTGGTCTCTAAATTGCTTTGGTTTTTGCTGCCTGTAACTGCCAACTGTAACTGCTATTTCGGGCACCATTTTGGAATTTTAAACTGCCACCACCATCGGCCTCCTCCGCACCGATTTCGCCCACTGTCGGCCTCTGCAGGCAACCTCCAATCTTGCCAAGGGTCTAACGAAGTCAGTCCAGGGTGCCAGACAGTCATCGCAGCCGTATATCGCCATCCATCCGGCAGCCTCTGATGAATGTAGGGCCGGCTGTCATGAAGCTATCGGCCCAAATTCACTGACTCAAATCCCACCAGCACTGCCCGTCTCATTATAAGCTGTTTCAGAGAGCGAAGCCACAAAACCTCTCTCCTAGGTCTTCCGGAGCCGAAAATGCTCCCATCGGTTGAGCCCTCTCAACACACCATGGGCCATAGATGGGTAATTGGCCCTAAGGACCCCCAACTGTCAGGACATTACCCCCGTAAAACCGGAGCTCCATCGGGAGTCGCCATCTTGGGCATGTGCGAGGGATTTATGACTGTTTTTCACACTTACAACCATTGCAGCATCCCCATGGTCATAAGAGGCCGGGTGAGGCTAAACGCCCCTCAACATGAGTGACATCAAGTTGGCCACACCCATTTAGTCACATGACCACCCAGCCACACCTACCCAGCTGGTCATTAGGGCAGAGAACTGGTTGTTAAATTATTTGAGGCCCACCACTGGTCTAGTATGTTTGTTTCCAAGGGTGCCCATCTTAAAACATCAAAATGTACTTTGTGTATTAGCTTCTGCTTCCCAGGTAGTAAAAATATACATCTAACTGTGGCTGTTCACATATTTATGCAAAGGAAAGGGACAGAGGTGGCAAAAAAAGTGTGCAGGTGTACTGAACTTTTACATATCCTGTATGTTAATTTAGGATTTGTTGTTTGATCTAGGCCAATAAAATATGGATTCATATTCCTATTGCTTAGGAAAATTGCTCCCACTCAGATCTTCAGTTTGGTAACCTGAAAGGTGAAGTGATTTACAGCACTTTTCCCATTTTATGCTATATACTACCTGAAAATTCTGAAATTTATGAAGCTGTATAATAGGGTGAGAAAACAAAGACAAAGGAACAAGGGCCTTCTTTCGTTTAGTCTTCCAAAAATCTTCCTTCTTAATTCAAGAGGTTGGCCCTGGGCAAGATGGGCAACAGTAGTGGGTTCCTCTTACCTTTGCTACCAGTTTAGAACCGGGAGTGCTTGCGTGTGCGTGCTCGCTTCACTCGCATATGGTGCTTCTGCGCATGCTCAGAGCATCTGTGATGACATCCGGGCAGGTGGGCGGAGCCTCCCATTGCCGCCACTACCAGTTCGCCCAAACTGGGGCGAACTGGTAGAAACCCACCACTGATGGGCAGCATATTCTGTAAGTTCAATCAATCAATCAATCAAGCAGGTGTTATATTTATCTCATGGAACACACCTTTCCCACTTATTTCCATCTTATCTCCTGAATGTTTATTTTATGCTGTTTGAGTAGTTCAAGCAGTTAATATCTTCATTTTCCTCTAAAGAAAAAGTATGTTTTCAAATCCAAAATCCAACTTTTCTTTCTTTTTTCCTCTTATGGACTTATTCGTAGTTTCCATATATACATTTTCAGATGAATTTTACATTTCAAGTTCCTTCAGCTGCAGATTTGATGAACAGATTCAAATACGTTTGACTCCCTTCTGACTCCTTATGTTCCTTTCCCCCTTCTCTACAACTATTTTTCTCAGAAGAAACTAATGGAGAAATCTACGATGTTTGGGTTAGGAGATGATTGGAAATCAATCCTTTACTATATATATAGAGAGAGAGACTAAAGCAGCATTGGAACAATGATACTTTTGAGAAAAAGATGAAACTGCTGTCTGTGTTCATTTTTTAAATTTAAACATTCCTTCGACTCAATGAAAAATAGAATATACCTCTATATAAATAGACATGAACTTTGAATGTATATTTTCCTCCAGCATACCATTCCACTCAGTCCATGTATTTCTGATATTAGGAATAACGGTTTCCAGGTCAGATGTTTTGATTGCACGGCAATCTTGAATTCTAGAACTTTCATTTTGGAAATTAAGCATGCCATCTGAATTCCCATGGAATATTTCTGTAACCATAAGAGATTTCTCATGATTGTGCTGGAGGCATGAGTATACATAATGCATTTCAACATCAACTGACCTCTGACAACCCATTATTCTCCCTAGCACTTGGAGGCACTCTGAACAACAGCCTCAGGCAAGGTAGATTGCACTGGGGTTTTCCTATTTGCACATCCACTTATGGGAGAAGCTGCTTTTTCTAGGAGAATTTGGCTTGAGATAGATATTTTTATACTCTTGTTTAATTGAATTCATCCAAACTGTTATTATCTTAGAGCAGCTTGTAAACAAAGTACAACATACATGCAGCTTGATAACAATCTATATCCTTTAGGATTGTTGAGCATCTCTTTGGATCTATTCTCCTTGCTGTTTTTAATACTACCAGCACCATCCTTTACACACAGAGAAAAAGACACACACACAGAGAGAGACACACTGAGAGAAAGACAAGCACCAAACTAATTATTTTGAATTCAGAGGAGTTTATGTCTTATTAGGTGGAAATATATTTGCAGAATTTTCCAGAAAAAAAATACATATTTCAGCAAAACAAAAATCTGAATCATCAGTAAATGAAATGTAGAAAGTTTATTTTGGATCCTTCGTGCCTCGCTTATATTCATGGCATACCATGTAACACAGAAGCAGAATTCATTCAGTCAGTTCTTTCATGTTTGATATCAAATAGTACAATACTATGTAATATCTCACCAGGCTCAAGGTTGACTCAGCCTTCCATCCTTTCGAGGTAGGTAAAATGAGGACCCGGTTTGTGGGGACAATAAGCTAACTTTGTATAAAAAAGAACACCGCTTTGGGGGGGGCGAAAGCCCTACTAAGCAGGTATATACAAAAGTATGAAGGCTATTGCTTAACACATTGTAAGCCGCCCTGAGTCTCCGGAAAAGGGCGGCATATCAATCAAACAAACAAACAAACAAATAAACAAACAAACAAACAAACAAACAAACAAACAAACAAACAAATAAATAAATAAATAAATAAATAAATAAATAAATAAATAAATAATATTGCAATTCATTGTTCCTGTTCCATCTTGCTTTAACGGAGCTATTTAATAGTTCTGCTTGCTAGAAATGTGTGGAGAGTTATGCATATTATTTGTTAATCATTTATGGTTTTGAAAAGATATTGAAGAAAGCCACAGTCTCATACATAGTAAAATTGATAAATATCCGTGTGCATGATTAATTTCCTGCCCAAAAGGCTCTAAATAACATGTATATAGCTTGGATTCAGTATTCTAATTGCCACTTGATTACTTTTATAGGCATTTTTGTCCTAGAAAAGGAATTTTGAGAGCAATGTCTAATTATATGATGAAATATTTTGTATACTGTACATTCCATGGCATGTTAGAGCCTTTCTGTAAATTCTGATTTTAATTGAAAGTCACTGGCCTGGTATATCATATAGGATTCTCCTGCCACAATTAACATGTTAAAAACCTCTTCCCACAGTTATTTATCATATTTATCATATCATGCCTCATTTTTTAATCTTCGTAATTATGTGTATTAAAATAGAGCTCCAATTTGTATAACTTTGCAGAGACCTGAGATTGTTTATAGACTGATGCTTAGAAGCTTATTTTCTTTTCAATTCTCTTGCCCCATCCAGATTTGTGGGGGGTTTATTCTAATTTAACTTCTAATTGTATATATTTTTTATTTTTCAGATGAAGAACCTCTTAATAAAGAAGGAAAAAAATGGAACTTGTAGGATCTCAAAAAATATTTTCTTTCTTTCTTTCTTTCTTTCTTTCTTTCTTTCTTTCTTTCTTTCTTTCTTTCTTTCTTTCTTTCTTTCTTTCTTTTTCTCTTAAAAAAGAAAGGAAAGGAACAGTTTTCATGTCTAAAGTGCTTTCCAGGTTTCCCTGTAGCTAGGTCAGCTAGAATTGCCCTGGGTCACATCCATCTTTGAAATTTTCTTATGGTAGTTCATCAGTTACTTGAAATCTAACCATTTTATTTTGTTGGAACAGAGCTGGTCAATTCATGTGAAAGAAGATAGGCAGCACTAAGCAAGATACTCCTTTTGTGCTCCCTGGTACGCTGTAAACATAAAAGCCAAGATGTGTCTGTAATCATTCCTGTTAGTGGACTCCAGCTTGCTGTAAACTGAGGAGTTCAAGATTCCATTCAACTTTTAATGCCTCTTCACTATTGAATTTCCAGAGAAATAGGAAGAAATTGAATGGTCTTTTTATACCTGGGCAATGGGTGCCAAAGAAAGAAGAATCTCCAGGTTGCTATCTTAAACAACGCAATAATCAACTGTGCAGAAACAAAATATAAGAATATAATAAAATAAGACAGTTCAAAAATCTTATCTACTCCAGAATTCTTGTGAATTCTATCTTAAGCACCAATTTCCAAAATTCCATCTTAAGCACCAATTTCCACAACTTCTATTGTGTTCTAAATATCAGTATAAGAATGAAGGCATAATGATGAATTCCACTTAAGTCTTTTAATGAATTTATTCTTGAATACTCAAGTCTTATTACATTGTGAGCAGCGGATTCCACATTACCAAGTTTTGCAGTCTGCCATATTAGACAAAGGGGCACAACTGTTTAAATAGTCCTTCTGAAAAATAAGTTCTTTTCTACTTCTTTCCCACCAGAGCCCTAAGCAGTGGAGGGCAAGCGCCCAACCTAGACCTTGATCTCCCAGGGCACTGGGACCTCACAGCCCAGCCCAGCCTCGCTTCTCCTAGGGCAGTGGTTCTCAACCTTCCTAATGCCGCGACCCTTTAATACAGTTCTTCATGTTGTGGTGACCCCCAACCAGGGGTGGGTTCTAAATGTTTTACTACCGGTTCTGTGGGCGTGGCTTATTTTGTGGGTGTCACTTGGAGGTCATGTGACTGGGTGAGCGTGGCTAGCAGGTCATGTGACCGGGTGGCCACAGCTAGGTGTATAGGGACTACTCAGAGGGCTGAAAAAAGTCATTTCTGACAGGTCCTTGCACTTTTTACTGGTCCTCACACTTATGACCATCTTCACATTTATGCCAGTGCAGCATTCTTAACAACCATGTCACTAATTTTACAACTGCTTCTTTTCACCATGGTGATAAGATAGGGCAAAAAACGTAAAATGTGAGGATAGTCGTAAATTCGAGATCTGGTCAAAAGTGCGAGGACCAGTCAAAAATAACTTTTTCAGCCCTCTAAGTAGTCCATATGCACAAAAGGTAAGGTGACCAGACGTCCCGCTTTTGGCGGGACAGTCCCGCTTTTGAGCAATTTGTCCCGCGTCCCGCGGCGTTTCAAAAAAGTCCCGATTTTTCTTGAGCCCCAGCTGATGGCTAGAAGAAAAAAAAACTGTTTAAACTCTTGCCCGGGGCTTCAAAGGGCCGCCCTACAGGCAATCAGTGTAAAGCAGTTTTTTTTTCCCCTAGCTAAGCTTCAGAAACGAAAACGAAACCAGGGTCTTTGGTGCAGCGTGACAAAATGAGGCAGAGAGAGATTTATTTTTATTTTTATTTTTCCTCCCCAAAAAAGGTAGGTGAAAAACTGCAAACAATGGGAAATTTAGGAGGAGAGTTCAAGATTTTAAAACACAAAGGAAAAAAAGCTGTATTTAACTAGGGAATTGTAATAATTGAGATACTATTAATTGTATATTGTGTTGAAAGCAGAAATGGTTAAGTTGTGGTTCGGAGGAATATATGGGAGAAATTATTTGGTTTATTATTATTGGTAAATATAATTAATTGATTTGTAAGAAATTGGATTGCATGGAAATAATTGGAATATTCATGTTCATATTGATTAATATACAAAAAAGATAGTTTTATAACTAATTGATTTATATTAAAATGTTGAATTTGTATTAAACAACTGTATTACATAATTACATAATTAAAAAATGTGAGGATGGATATAAAAATAGATGACAATGGGGTATAATATAGAATAGAAGGGAAAAATTGAATTTGATTAAGATTAGAGATGAGGATGAAGGGTAATATTGAGTTTTTTAAAAAATAGATGAGGAATAAATATGGCAAAAAGGAAATATAGAAATTGTAAATTTAATTGAAATGACTAAACGCTGTTTAAATTTGTGAACCAGCCAAATATTCTGTTCAAAGAAAATACATTGTATGTTTGTATGTGTGTTTCTAATTATTGCTATTTATTCATATTTGTTCTCTTTTATTCTTTAAAGTTTAACAATTCATTCTTTATCTTAATATCTTTATATTTGCTTGGGGTTGGCTTTCTTCCCTTTCATCTTTTTTATTGTACAGCAATCTTTCTCCTCAAACCTACCACCTCTCTCTTTTCTTTCCTTCTTACTTTCTCTTCCCCCCACCCTCTTTTTCTCCTCCCTACTTCCTCTTTCTTTCTCCTTCTCCTCCTTTCTTCCTCCCTCTCTTACCCTCACTCCTACTCTAATTTCCATTCCTTCATCCCTCTCTATTGCTGTAATCCTTTAATGCATATGGACTACTCAGAGGGCTGAAAAAGTTATTTTTGACTGGTCCTCACACTTTTGACCAGTCCTCGAACTTATGACTGTCCTCACATTTTACATTTTTGCCCTATTTTGTCATCATGGTGAAGAGAAGCAGTTGTGAAATGAGTGACATGGTTGTTAAGAATGCTGCATGGGCATAAATGTGAGAATGGTCATAAGTGTGAGGACCAGTCAAAAGTGCGAGGACCTGTCAGAAATGACTTTTTTCAGCTCTCTGGTTAGTCCTTTTGTGCATATGGACTACTCAGAGGGCTGAAAAAGTTATTTTTGACTGGTCCTCACACTTTTGACCAGTCCTCGAACTTACGACTGTCCTCACATTTTACATTTTTGCCCTATCTTGTCACCATGTTGAAGAGAAGCAGTTGTGAAATGAGTGACATGGTTGTTAAGAATGCTGCACGGGCATAAATGTGAGGATGGTCATAAGTGTGAGGACCAGTCAAAAGTGCGAGGACCTGTCAGAAATGACTTTTTTCAGCCCTCTGGTTAGTCCTTTTGTGCATATGGACTACTCAGAGGGCTGAAAAAGTTATTTTTGACTGGTCCTCACACTTTTGACCAGTCCTCGAATTTACGACTGTCCTCACATTTTACATTTTTGCCCTATCTTGTCACCTTGTTGAAGAGAAGCAGTTGTGAAATGAGTGACATGGTTGTTAAGAATGCTGCACGGGCATAAATGTGAGGATGGTCATAAGTGTGAGGACCAGTCAAAAGTGTGAGGACCTGTCAGAAATGACTTTTCAGCCCTCTGAGTAGTCCCTATACACATAGCCATGGCCACCCGGTCACATGACCAGGTAGCCACGCCCACCCAGTCACATGGCCTCCAAGCCACGCCCACACAATAAGCCACGCCCACAATGGTGTCCTTCTTACCAATGTTAAAATCTGTTCACCTTACCCGATAGACATAGCCATGGCCACCCGGTCACATGACCAGCTAGCCACGCCCACCCAGTCACATGACCAGCTAGCCACGCCCACAATGTCCCTCTTTACCAATGTTAAAATCTGGTCACCTTAACAAAAGGACTACCCAGAGGGCTGAAAAAAGTGATTTCTGACAGGTCCTCGCACTTTTGACTGATCTTCGCACTTATCACTGGTCATCATTTATGCCCATTGTAGCATTCTTAACAACCATGTCACTCATTTCACAACTGTTTCTCTTCACCATGGTGACAAGATAGGGCAAAAACGTAAAATGTGAGGACAGTCGTAAGTTCGAGGACTGGTCAAAAGTGTGAGGACCAGTCAGAAATAACTTTTTCAGCCCTCTGAGTAGTCCATATGCATAAAAGGATACAGCAATAGAGAGGGATGAAGGAAGGGAAGGGAAATTAGAGTAGGAGTGAGGGTAAGAGAGGGAGGAAGAGAGGAGGAGAAGGAGAAAGGAAGAGGAAGTAGGGAGGAGAAGAAGACGGGGAGGAAGAGAAAAGTAAGAAGGAAAGAAAAGAGAGAGGTGGTCGGTTTGAGGAGAAAGATTGCTGTACAATAAAAAAGATGAAAGGGAAGAAAGCCAACCCCAAACAAATATAAAGATATTAAGATAAAGAATGAATTGTTAAACTTTAAAGAATAAAAGAGAACAAATATGAATAAATAACAATAATTAGAAACACACATTCAAACATACAATATATTTTCTTTGAACAGAGTATTTGGCCGGTTCACAAATTTAAACAGTGTTTAGTCATTTCAATTAAATTTACAATTTCTGTATTTCCTTTTTGCCATATTTATTCCTCATCTATTTTTGTAAAAAACCAATATTACCCTTCATCCTCATCTCTAATCTTAATTAAATTCAATTTTTCCCTTCTATTCTATATTATACCCCTTCCCATTGTCATCTATTTTTATATCCATCCTCACATTGGTTAATTATGTAATATTACAGTTGTTTAATATAAATTCAACATTTTAATATAAATCAATTAATTATATAACTACCTTTTTTGTATATTAATCAATATGAACATGAATATTCCAATTATTTCCATGCAATCCAATTTCTTACAAATCAATTAATTATATTTACCAATAATAATAAACCAAATAATTTCCTCCATATATTCCTCCAAACCACAACTTAACCATTTCTGCTTTCAACACAATATACAATTAATAGTATCTCAATTATTACAATTCCCTAGTTAAATAGAGCTTTTTTTCTTTTGTGTTTTAAAATCTTGAACTCTCCTCTTTTTCCCTAAATTTCCCATTGTTTGCACCTACCTTTTTTGGTGAGGAAAAAGAAAAGAAATCTGCCTGCCTAATTTTCCAACGTTGCAGCAACAGCAAAGTCAACAGCTAGGGGGGAAAAAATGTGCTTCAGCAAGCAGCAGAGCCCTGAGCAAAACAGCTGAGAGCAAATCAGCTGAGAGTCGGGAGCCGATCCAATCAAGGGCTAATTAGCCTATGCTGAAGCTCCGCGGGCCAATAAAATTACAAAAAAACATCGAACCATTTGTTAAATTGCTGGCTCACCCGCCCCTCGCCCACCACTATTTATTGGCAATAAATAGTGGTGCAGAGGGGCGGGGCAAGCCAGCAATTTAACAAATGGTTCGGCCGAACCCCCTAGAACCGGCAGAATCCCACCACTGGCTATAGGGCGGCCCTTTGAAGCCCCGCGGCAAGAATTTAAACAGTTTTTTTTCCTCTAGCCATCAGCTGGGACTCAGGAGGCAGCAATAGATTGGGAGTGGGCGGGGTAAGCGAATGGCCGGCGATCCAACAGAGCAGAGATTGAAGGTGAGTGAAGGCGTGGGGGGGGTGAGCGAGGGCTTTGGCGACCCCTGTGAAATGGCCGTTTGACCCCCAAAGGGGTCATGACCCCCAGGTTGAGAACCGCTGTCCTAGGGGATGGTCAGCTACACTTACCTCCTCGAGGATGCTGCTTGCTCTCTTTGGCCAGGTTGCTCATGGTGGATGCGGGAGGGCAAAGTGTGTGGGTCAGAGGCAGGCCCACTCCCTCTGCACATGAGAAGACCTGGTTTTGTAACCAAAGCATCCTCAGCAATAGGATGTGAGACCACCAGGAGAGGTCAAGAGGAGGACACGAGATGGCAAAAGGGCAGCAGGGCTGCTAGTGCTAAGGCAGAACTTCCCTCAGATCCTCCCTTCCTCTCATTATAATCTCCTTCCTTCCTTCCTTCCTTCCTTCCTTCCTTCCTTCCTTCCTTCCTTCCTTCCTTCCTTCCTTCCTTCCTTCCTTCCTTTTTCCCTTTTCTTGTTTTGCTTTCCCTCTTCATTCTCCTTTCTTTCTTCTTCCTTCCCCTCTTTCCTTCTTTTTCCTTCCTTGCTCTCTTCCCATCTTCCTTCTTTTTCTTTGTCTTTCCTCTTTCTGTTTCTCTTTTCATGTCCCTTCTTGGATGCTCAAATGCAAAGGGGGAAACATTTCTCGATGTCTCTTTGCCTTGTGATCAAATGCCACTTTTACTAGAAGTTTGCTTTGCTAGCAGTCTGCTATCAAAAATGGAGTTCCATGACCAAAAGGGGGGCATGGGCTGCCCTCCCAAGCTCCATTTTGTGCTGTGATGGCTTCTGCACAATACTGCCAATGAAAACGGAGGTCGGGAGGGGTGCGGGCAGCCCTCCAAGCTCTGTTTTGTGCTGTGATGGCCTCCTGCAGCACTCTTCCAGCAAAAATGGAGCTCAGGAGGGGTGAGGGTGGCCCTCCTGATCTCCATTTTCAGCTGCGACAATGTGCTCCAGCACACTGCCAATGAAAATGGAGCTTGGGAGGGCCAGGACAAGGCATCATGTGCTGGTCCTTCACTGTTTCCAGGGCAACCCTGTGGACCAGATGTAAGCACCCCACAGGCCAGATTCGGCCCAAATAAAGTTTGACATCCCTGTTTTAGAGCATTTTGCTTTCACTGACATCAACAAGATACTGCTTGTGAAGTGAAGACTTCAGGATCATATGGATTACCTCCCAGAGTACCAATGTAACTATTGAAGGTGATTACAGACTCTTATTTTGGTGGTGGTGGGGGTTGGTGTGGTCTCAAAAGATTGCAAAAACGTGATCCCCATCTTCAACAATCTAAAGAAGAAGGAACTGGAAAAACCTTTCAGCTTGATGTTTGGGCAAGGTCTTTGAATGGATTATTAGACAGTATGTGTGTGAGCAGTTGGATAAGCATACTATAAATAACAAGAGTCAGAACCAAATCTTCACAAACAAATTGTCATCTAACTTTTTCTTCTTTGATAGAGCTTCAAAATATAAGACGTTCAAATATCAGATCACAGACTGCATAATTGGACCTCTAAGCCTTTTGAAGAGTGCCTTCTGATATTTTCTGCCATAAAAATGACAAAATATAGGCTATGTGCTGCTGCTGTTAGATGGTCTCAGTTTAAATTGCATGTCCACCCACACTCAAAGGTACTCATTAATTATTTTACTTCAGTTTGGAAAGAACATGTTTCCATTCAACAACATTCAACATTTTTATTAACAACATGGGCCAGAGAGTTAGAAAGTCAGGAGATGACCTGAAGCTGGAAAGAAAAAAAATATTGAAAAAATAGACAGGTTTAAGCAGTGAGTAGAAAATAATAAGATGAAATTTAACACAGAAAATGTTAAAGTTTTGCATCTGGGTAGGAAAAATGTAAGACACAAAGATGAGAAAGGCTGTCAGTAATATGTTAAAAATAATCTGATTGTGAACCACAAGTGAAACATGAACCAATACAGATAGTCGTCAACTTATGATCATAATTGAGCCCACAATTGCTGCTGCTAAATGAGACAGTTGTTAAGTGAGTTTTGCCCCATTTTACAACCTTTCTTGCCACAATTGTTAAGTGAAACACTGCAGTTGTTAAATTAATATCACGGTTGTTAAGTGAAACTGGCTTTACCATTGACTTTGCTTGTCAGAAAGTCTTTAACAGAGTTGGAAGGGACCTTGTAGGTCATCCAGTCCAGGGGTGAAATGCTCCTGGTTCGGACTGGATCGCCCGATCCGGTAGCGATGGAAGCGGGTGGTTTGGAGAACCAGTAGCAAAAATCTCTGCCCCCCCCATACCCAGCTGAGCACAATCATCAGAGGCTTTTTTTTTTTACTTTTAAAAGCATTTTTAATGCTTTTAAAAGTAAAAAAAATAAGCCTCTGATGATCGCGCTGCTCAGCTGGGATCCTCAAAGGCTTTTAAAAGCCTCTGATGATCCCAGCTGAGTTGCCTGATTGGTAGAGACTTTTTTTCTTTTAAATGCCTCTGATGATCCAAGCTGAATTGTCTGATCGGCAGAGCAATCAGGCAACTCAGCTTGGATCGTCAGAGGCATTTAAAAGAAAAAAAGTTTTTTTTTCTTTTAAATGCCTCTGATGATCCAAGCTGAGTTGCCTGATCGGAAGAGGCTTTTTTTTCTTTTAAAAGCCTCTGATGATCCAAGCTGAGTTGCCTGGTTGTCAGAGGCATTTAAAAGAAAAAAAGCCTCTGCCAATCAGGCAACTCAGCTGGGATCGTCAGAGCCTTTTGAAAGCATTTTTTTTACAATCTCTTCACCGAAGAGGTTGTAGAAAAAATGGTTTTAAAAGTAAAAAAAAAAAAATGGCCATGCCCACCCAGTCACATTACCCCCACAACCAAGCCATGCCCACAGAATCGGTAGTAACAAATTTTAGATTTCACCACTGATCTAGTCCAACCCCCCACCCCAGCAAGAGACACTACACCATTTCTGACAAATGGCAGTCCAATCTCTTCTTGAAAGCCTCCAGTGATGAAGCTCCCACAACTTCTGATGGCAAGCTGTTCCATTGGTTGATTGTTCTCACAATTTGTCAGAAAATTTGTCCTTATTTCCAAGTTGAATCTCTCCTTGATCAGTTTCCATCCATTATTCCTTGTCTAGCCTTCAGATGCCTTGGAAAATAGCTTGACTCTCTCCTCTCTGTGGCAACCCTTCAAATATTGGAACACTGCTATCATGTCTCTCCTGATCCTTCTCTTCAGTAGACTAGGTCGCAAAAGATGAAGACATGACTCTTGGAGACCGAAATTGTCATAAATAGGAACCAGGCACCAAACATCTGAATTTTGACTGTGGGGCTGCTGAATTGATCATAAGTATGAAAAATGATCATAAGTCACTATTTAAGGTGTTGTAACTTTGAACGGTCACTAAATGAACTGTTGTAAGTTTAAGGACTACCTGTAATATGATAGAGCTACTAAAAAGTCACATGTAATTTTGGGATGCTTTAACAAGAACAGAGAGTCACTGGAAGTATTGATTCCATACTACTCCATCCTGGTCAGATTCCATTGGATATAAAATGTCAAGTTTTGAGTACCATTGTTCAAAACTAGAGTCAGGTCAGAGGCAGACTGCTAAAATAGGTAAAGGGTCTGGAAACTAAGCCATATCAGGAACAGTTAAAGGATCTGCTCATGTTTACTCTCAAAATGTATAAATGGAGGCGTAATCGGAATCTTCAAAATCTGAAGAGTTGTCACAGCATTGAGGAAGTGGGTTCATTTTTTATTGCCACAGACTAAAACCTGTAGGTTTGAAACTACAGAACTCATGGATTATAACTATAGACCTATCAGGAGGAATTTTCTGAGTGCATTAATTGTCAGCTACTGCAACAAGCTGTCACGTGATGTAGTGAGTTCTCAGTTGCTGGTTATCAGTCTCAGACGCTATAGTAGACCCTACACTGAGAAGCAGGTTAGCCTAAATAACCTCTGTAATCTCTTCCAACTCTATGGTTTTATGATTAAGTCTCCCTTAGGGGCTCATCTCCTTTATTCTCAAAGTGAAGTCCTGCTTCCTGAAGACCCTCAATCTCTTTGACAGCAAGGAAGCTATTATCTTGGCAATGGAATAAAGTTATATCATCCTTGAAGGTCCTGTCTACAAACCTCTCTGCCTTTCTGAGCATCTGAAGCTTAACCACTTTGTTCCCTGAAAGTCAGAAGCTCATTGCACCAAGTACAACCCTCAATTTATGCCCAACAGGCAGAAAGTTGTACATTTGGTACTCTGTGCAATAAGCTGGAAAACATCATTTTCTCTGCTGGCTCTCTATCTTGATCATAGTTATTATTAATAATTTTGCTATTTTTCTTCTTTAGAAACTGGTTGACCTAACAGACAGTCTCTACAGTTTCTGAATTCTCCATACAATAACTAAGCTCAGTTTGATGTCTAGTCCCTATAAGTGGGACCTTAGTTGGCTCCCTTATCACTAAATGCTCTTGCAAAACTCCCCTGTTCCTGCTTGCCTATTTGTTACTGATTCTAGTCACAATCTCTCAATTGTGTTTCTTCTGTATAAAGTGTATTGGCTTAAACTAAGCTGTTGACTGAGGAATTTGATTCCACCCACTCACTGATCACTTGTAGCTGCAGGTGGAAGGCTTTTCTTCATGGGAAAAAAGCAATACATTCAGCCAAAGAAAACAAAGAAAACTGCCCAATTTGCTAAACAGTTTCCCTTGATTTGCTCCAGAAATTTACATTTTTCCTCTTAAAAGTCCCCTGTTCGTGTTTCCTTGTAGTTCCCTTTTGGTCACCAGTTCCGAAGCATCTCTCCAGTTTCTACAGAATGCTAGGTGAGACTCAGGGGTGGGTTCTACTTACCTTTACTACCGGTTCGCAACAAGGCCTTGCATGAGTGCTCGCTTCACTCGCACGTGCACATGCTCTTCTGCGCATGCACAGAAGCATTTTGGTGATGTCGGGGTTGGTGGGCAGGGCCTTCCGCCGGTTTTACTACCAGTTCTATAGAACCAGTGCGAACTGGGGGCAACCCATCACTGGTGAGACTCCTATTCAAAAATATTTGTGAATTAAATATGAAGAGATTATTAAACATCTATGAAGTGATTCTGGAATTATTGGGTACTGCGCCTCTTCACCTTCACCTTCCCTCTCTCTTTGAGGAAATGCAGAAAAAAGAAATCAAGAACTTACCACAAAAATTATACACCCTTTGAAGCTTTCCGATAATAAAAAGAAAACCAAGAAAGAGGAATGTGACAAAAAAGTACAAATTGATGCATGGTATGAAAAAAAAAGTACATTAAGAGAGGCATTCTCCTTTCTTCCTAACATGACAATCTGATCAATTCTTTAAAGTTGGATTTTCAGTGATTCAGAATTAATCTCTATGCTGAAATAGTCTTTTGCATTTTCTTTCACTCACTCACTATTCATTTGAAAGACAAGAAACCACTTTAAAAATAAGTTAACAGCAAACATTTTGGAGAGATTTTTTTCCCCTAATATGTATTTCAGTTATAAAAGAGTAAAGTGGAAGAATATTATGGACTCTTCTTTTTCACTAAAACTCTCCATTGGTCCAAAGCTTCTCATTCTTCAGTGACAGAGAAGACACTATTACTCCTCTTATGGGTCTTTTTTAAGGTTAGCGATCAAGTCCAGGAAACTGCAGAGTGATGCTAAGAGACTAACAAGGGAAAATAAAAACCAGAACAAAACTTCATACCAATTCCTTTTGCCATATTGTAGCAGGAAAATAATCTCAAAAATAGTACCCCAAAGGAGAAAAAAACAAATGCAGTTCAGGTAGTCCTTGACTTACAACAATTTGTTTAGTGAACATTTAGCTGTTACAACGGCACTGAAAAAAATAACCAATAACAATTTTTTATATTTAACCGTTGCGGCATCCCCATGTGATCAAAATTCAGATGCTTGGCAATTGACTCATATTTACGACAATTGCATGTGCCTGGGTACATTACCTTTTGCAACCTTCTGTCTTAGCTTCTGACAAGCTGAGTCAATGGGTAAACCAGATTCACTTAATAGCTGTGTTACTAACTTGACAACAGCAGTGATTCATTTAACAAATGTGGCAAGAAAGGCTGTAAAATGGAGCAAAATTCACTTAACAAATGTCTCACTCAATTGTGGTCATAAGTTGAAGTCTACCTATATTGTAAGCACAGGGTAGAAAAATATATACATACATACATACATACATACATACATATATATGTAGGTCTTTGGTTATTCGGGTTTTCTCCCACGTAAAATTGGAAGTGTCTTGGCGACGTTTCGACGAAGTCTCATTCGTCATCTTCAGGCTGGTGTTTTCGGCTTCGTGCTTCTAGGAGCAATGTGTGATCACAGCTGTTTCTTCCTTTTAACTGCCAGTGGGGATGTGAACTGATTGGGTGGGACCTTGGCTGTGTTCTGATTGGGTGGAGGTGTGTTCTGATTGGGTGGGGGTTTGGCTGTGCTCTGATTGGATGGGGGGTTGGCTGTGCTCTGATTGAATGGGGGTGTGTTCTGTTTAGGTGGGGGTTTGGTTGTGCTCGGGTTAGTCTGAGTTGCAGGGGGATTTGAGCAGGTGAGCTGCATTGCTGTTGTTTGGCTTCGCGTTCGTGGTGGTGCCACATCTTCATGGTAGGTGTCAGTTTGCTTCATGTCAGTTTGCTTCAAACATCGCCAAGACACTTCCAATTTTACGTGGGAGAAAACCCGAATAACCAAAGACCTAGATACAAACACTCGCGAAAACCTCAGAATATATATATATATATATATATATATATATATATATATATATATATATATATATATATATATATATATATATATATATATATATATATATATATATATATATATATATATATATATATATATATACACACACACACACACACACACACACACACACACACATATATACATATATACTTGCATATATATATGCAAGTCTTGGCGTATTCGGGTCTTTTCCATGTAAGATTGAGAGTATCTTGGTGACGTTTCGACGAGGTCCCACTTGTCATCTTCAGGCTGGTTTCTTCGGCTTTGTGCTTGTGCAAGCAAAGCGTGATTGGAGCTGTTCTTGATGTGTGCTTCACCCACACAGGATGTTACGAAACAGCTGACTAATCTGCAAACATCAACTCCATCAATTAATCAGGATGTAGCAACACAGGCAACCAACCCGCTCACAGCAACAAAGCCAGCACCTCACACCTCCCCACTAGTATTTATAGAGAAATGGCAGCTCCGATCATGCTTTGCTCGCCCAAGCATGAAGCCGAAGACACCAGCCTGAAGATGACGAGTGGGACCTCGTCAAAAGGTCGCCAAGATACTCTCAATCTTACATGGGAAAAGACCCGAATACACCAAAACTTTCATACCTCTACCCATATAGAATGGAATAGACAGCTATACTCACATTCCATTCATACAACAAATGCCACAAGATATTAATTTGGATGACTTTAAAGATATGAGAAGACGAATTCTTATAAAATAAAGCTACAAATAAATACTAGCTTTAATTATTCTAGTTATCTCCTGAGAAAGATATTATGATAGAACAGAATGCCAGTTTAGTAATGTCTTTTATTTTTATCCACTGAACATTAGATTTTGTTTTAAAATTCCTACACTGTTCTGATTGACATTCTTTTTCCTGGCATGCATGCAACATATAAGCAAACATTAACCACAGAAATACCAGACATGTTCTGTTATATACATTGTCCATGTTTAAGGAAAGGGCAAGGAAATTGAGAGTTGCCTATTAACCATATACATACTGAGTGAAAGTGGTCTATTTTTGCAAGTGACTGTCTGAATAAAATTCCAATGGGTTTGCAGCCAAGTACTTTGACAACAGGATTGAGGATTACAAACTGATAATTTTGAATTTAACATGCCTTGAAATAATAAGAGATATTCAATCCATGTCAACATTGTATTGAAAATATATATGTTATCTCTGCACCTATAAATGCACAATTCCATATAAAAGTAATATACCTCCTTGAGAAAAGTATGAACTGGTCGTTGTTACTAGGTGTTCTTAAAGATGAGAATGTAATGCAGCTATGAGATTCATGCTATAGCCATCAAAACATATTAATGCCACAAAAATAATATTTCAAATGTTCTTCTCTGAAGCAAAACAGCGGCACCCAGTGGCCATCAATGTAAAATCTTAGCCTGCAGATGGCTGATGTTTCTCTCCCCATTTAAAGAAACAGTAAACATTAGAAATAATTAAGAGTTGTTCATTGGGGTTCTTTCCCAAGACAGATCATCTTAATATTCTGTATTTATTTGCTCCAAGAACTTTAAACTTCCAAAGACAACATATTGTGACATTCCTAATATAGACAATGCTGAAAATAAAGGTGCCATTACCCATAATAGCCTGCTTCCTCTATGAAGAGGGGAGGGATACAAGCTGCCAGGAACATCAACCTGTGTCATTTTTGCACAGAAACATCTGTAATTTCATTCCTTTCAATAATTAATTTTGAGTTGTCTAAAAATTAACATGGCTATCATATTCTAGGTAAAATACAAGGATCTGCACATGGAGAACAAAATCCTATCTCCATTTCATATGTTTTTATCTACTAAAATAATGGACAAATCAACAAGGTTTTCAATAACAACTGTGTCCTGTTTGCAGCACTAATTTTCCTTGTAAAGGTTTGCTGTTACACATTTTAACCAATGATCACTCTTTTTTTTTTTTACTGACCAAAGAAATCAATCTTTTGTTTTCTTCTCATGTTTTAAAAATAAATGGACTCTTATTCCAGAAGATCACGGATGAGGAACAAATTCTGATTTCTTTTGCAGTAAAGTGGGCAACAAATTAAAATAAACTAGATTCAAGAACTAGAGACACATCCATCTGGATTATCTCCAGCCTGACTGCACTATAGTTTCCCAAGTGTCAGGAAATAGCAATGCTTATTCTGAAAATATGTGAAAATATGTGCTAAATTGGATCCATTGGCTCCTTAGGCAAGTATGTGATAATATACGGCACCTTCCCCATTCCCTGCTGACATCAGGGAAGAGGAAGATGAGAATCTCTTCCTGCTTTTGCTTTAAACTAGATGCACTTCAGTAGCATGTCAAGCACTGTGGGGTTTCAGAGAGGAGAAGGGATCAGAGGCATTATTCATGAGAGCTTCCAGTCCAAAAATGTTTCCCATTTTTAGGAAAAAAGGAAAATTTACAAGAATAAATGTTTTTAGCTAATACTGAATTAACATTAACCCGTTGTGCCCATGTGACACCCCTCCTGCGCAAGCTGCACTGGCTCCCAGTGGTCTTCTGGGTGCGATTCAAGGTGTTGGTTACCACCTTTAAAGCGCTCCATGGCATAGGACCCGGGTACCTCCGAGACCGTCTTCTGCCACCAATAGCCTCCCACCGACCAGTCCGTTCCCACAGAGAGGGTCTCCTCAGGGTGCCATCAGCCAAGTTATGTCGGCTGGCGACGCCCAGGGGGAGGGCCTTCTCTGTGGGAGCCCCAGCCCTGTGGAACGAACTGCCCCCAGAAATTCGTAAGATCTCCGACCTCCGGGTGTTTCGCTGTGCATTGAAGACCCTGTTGTTCCGCCAGGCCGGACTATCAACACAATAGTTTTAAATTGGGGTATTTAAATTTATTGGGGTTTTAAATCTGAGCCAATTTATTTAATTATTTTAAATTTTATATTGTTGTTTTGTCTGTGTTTTTAAATAGGCTGTACACCTCCCTGAGTCCTTCGGGAGAAGGGCGGTATAGAAATAAAATAATAATAATAATAATAATAATAATAATAATAATAATAATAATAATAATAATAATAATAATAATAATAATAATTATTATTATTATTATTATTATTATTATTATTATTATTATTATCATCATCATCATCATCATGAATTTCAATATAATGAGGTGCCAAAGGGCCCATAGTTTAGTATAAAACACAGTTTTTTTAATGGTGTACTTTAAAATATTTTATTGTACATGTTAATTTCTTCTTACACTACTTTTTTTTCTTTTTTAAAAAAAATTGGTATTACTTTTTTTTTTCAGTGACTGCTTCTTCTCTCCCACTCTCTTTCTTTTCAAATATAGGATTTCTACATGGGCCATTTCAATGTATACATGCCACTCTCCATATTGTATGAGATTCAGGTTAACAATAAAAATCCATAACGTAATATGTTTCATCACATAATATGTATAATATGCATAGTACGGGACTTTAGTCTTCTCTTGTGGTTTGTAATTTCCCAAATACAAATATCCAACTTCTGAGAGTTTCTTTTTCTTGGCACTTGGCCAATGAATTGTAAACAGATTAACAAAAACAAATATCTACAGAAGAGAGAAATGTAGGCCAACTGTTATCCTCCCATCCTCCTCCTTTTAAGTTTCTAGCATCATCTTTCAGGAAGTAAACCATTTTACTCCACATAAATGAATACATAAAATAGATAAATTCATTTTTTTAAAAAAATGTTTGAAATTTGGGCATTAAATTTTTGTCTTTACCCTGTTTCTCCTAAAATAAGACATCCCCTGATAATAAGCCCAGTCGGGCTTTTGAGTGCATGTGCTAAAATAAGTCCCCCCTGAAAATAAGCTCTCCCTGAAAATATTTAAACACATGTGCAGCCGGTCCCTGCCATTTCTTCTAGTTAGGGTTAGGGAGACAGAGCTGGAAACCAGGTAATATGGCAAGAGGAACCCCATCTTGTTCCATGTCCCCCAAAATAATAAGACTTCCCCAAAAATAAGGCCAAGTGCTTATTTTGGGATTCAAAAAAATATAAGACAGGGTCTTATTTTCGGGGTAACACGGTAGAATCTCCAAAACCTCTAAAATCACAGGCCAACTACTTTGTCCTCAATCACTAACAGACATAGCTCCTGCATCCATGATCCACACTGTATAACTAAAATGAAAACGAAGTGTTGGTTCAATATGAAGTTTCAATCTAACCCATCTCTGAAGCAAGTTCTATATGACAACTGAAAATACAATTAAAGTTGGACTGATGTCAGTCATATTTCCTGGATATGGACAGTGTCTACTTGGACACTCTTAAGTAGAGGCTTGTGGCTGAACTTTGAGATGATGAAGTGGGAAAAAGACAAAAGCCATGAAAATAGCAACCTCTGGCTAGCTTGGAAATTGGTGATAAGTAGATGAATCTAGGACTTTTCTAAAAACTACTATTATAAAGTGAAAACATTTGTGTTCTTGGATCAGAATGTTTTTGAAAAAAAAATGTACAACTCAGGAAGATTACTACTAAATCAGCAAATTACTTGTACTTTCTAGATCTTCTGCATCCCACAGAGACAAATCAAATGCTTAAGGAAAATCCGTAAGTAGGACATGTAAGTAATACTCATACACCCATTATTTAAAGTGCCCTCCAGACGTTTCCTAATTAATAGCAAAGATGGTTGACATTTCTTGGTTAAAATTCAACCAATCTAGAGGACAACAGATGCCTCATTCATGTATTGTTGTCTAGTGGCCATTGATAACTTTATCTTTCACTGTTTGTTGCAATCAGACTGTAACTTTTTTCGCTGAACTTTCACTAAAATAAAAAAAGTACATGATGTATTTAAAATAAAACAAACAGAAGTTTTACTGATATAAATTCTCTTTTTTTCCTCCTCTTTTCCTTTGTAATGCAAATCATGTTGTCATTTGATGGTGGCATTTGTTTAGCTGGAAAAAGCATATCTTTTGTTGAATTATTTTAACCAGGCAGTAAAACTGATTTCAAAAGAAAATTTCAAGAAATAAAATATGAAGTCTTTAAATAAGTCATGCTTAATGTCCCATGAGTCAATAAAATTACTGTGTGGTTTAGATTGATATTATATTATTAATAGGAGTGAGCAACAGTCTCTTGCAAATCTGTTATTCCAATGGTAATAATTGGAATAATTTTTTTTCTACTGAAAAACCAAAAAAAACAAGAAGATATATTGGGACATGCTAATGACTGTGAAATTAAGATCTAAGAAATCTTGCATAAACTCTGAACAGACTAGATTTTACTAGAATGCTTATGTTTTGGTAATAATAATTGTGTTGTGAGATAACTTCCCTTAAGATTTACTCTTTTCTTTTAACACATATTTATCAGTAAGATCATGATAAGATCTAGAAGGTGTAAGTATGAATTTGAAATAAAATGTTCCCAAATAACTTTGCTATGAAATAGAAAAATAATCTATGGTTGTATATTATGGATCTTGAGTGGAATTGGCATTCCACATATGTAAACCTGAATGGATGAAACCAAAGGCACTGATCTTATGTAAAGCTGTGAAAAATTACTGGCAAGTAGGGTGGAATGTTGGCACAGTTCAAAATGTACTTTAAAACTCTAGGTGATGTGTACAATTCCCAGCTTTCTTTTATCAATTCATCCAGATCAGAACAACATTCTTTTTATCTTAATAAATGAAATCTAAAGCAGTGGTTCTCAACATGTGGTTTATAGACACCTGCCCCGCCCCGCCTTCAATGTCATCATAGGGGGCTTGAAGAAATGTAATGATTTAAAAATTCAACTGAGTCTTGGGGTTCGTGGCCATGGTCTGTGACCACAAAAGTTATTTAAAGGGGGGGTCTGTGGTGAAGAAAAGGTTGAGAACCACTGAAGTGAAGTATTCTAACTCAGTTAAATCCTTGAAAGTATGCTCTCAACTATGCATATGAATCTCTTCTCAGTACCAACGCTGCATGTTGTACCAAGCAGGGGTGAAATGCTCCCAGTTCGGTCGAACCAGTAGTGATGATGGCTGGTGGTCTAGAGAACTGGTAGCGATGGCAGCTTGAGGCTCCACCCACCTGCCCAGTCATCATTACTTCCTGGATTTAACCAGGAAGTAACCTGTTTTTTACCCTCTGCGCATGCGCAGAAGGGTTTGTGCATGCACAGACGGTCAGCGTGCGGGTGGCGCGTGCACTTCCAAACTGGTAAGGAGGGTAAGTAGATTTCACCCCTGGTGCCAAGGGTCCCTGAAATGTCCAGTTTGGCTCTATCTCTGATCAACCCTCCACCAGGCAAAGTCAATATGATTAAGCGTGCTTTACAGTTTAGAATTTACCAACTTGTTGAATCTGTGAGAACATTTGGATTTTTTTTAAAAAAAGTGCATTAACTGCCCTCCACACCTCACAACACTTTGCTCTTCCAACAACAGTTATGTGCAGTAAAAAAAAAAAAACTAATTTCACAGAACACATATTATTTAGACTTAAAAGCAAGCAATTACTTTGAAGCTGTGGAGATTTTATTTCTTTGAAGTTTCAGAGTTTGGGTCTGAGACCTAAGGAGGTAGGGGAAAGGAGGAGAGAAATTCCTTGAAGTGTCATATTAAAGGCAGCTATGGAAAACTGATTCACAACCTGCCATAAGAAACATATATGTAACTGCAATATATATGGTTAGTTATCCCTCAGAAGTTAAACAAAATAAAATCCCTGATTACTATTCAAGAAAGTTACAAAATATTTCCAACAAAGACCCAGCATTTGAGTCACAATTTTTGCCTCTTTTTTTATACAGCATTGATATAAATGCAGATTTGATAGTAAACAAATGCATTGGGGTCATACAATAACTCCATTTGATTTTGAAATTCAGTTTCTTTTCCTTTTCATGTTTTGCTGCTGAAACATTGTACCAGCCTACAATACTATGCTAACTCAACAACCACTACCAAAATCTCCAGCAATTTGCTAATGTAGATTCTTTTACTTATTTACTTTAAAGAAAATTGACTATTATGAAGGAATAACCTTGTCAGGTTATTCCAGCCTAACTTAAAAAGAGAATTGTACACCCATGTAACCCGAGATACTCCACCAACCACTAATGTAGTTGTTATTCCACAAGACCTGGCTAATTGGTCAACTGTATCATCAAGTTCCACCTTCTCCTGAAACATCATACAGATACTTCAGGGGAAAGAGATATTAGGAAAGGTTTTTCAGGTTTAAATAAATATTCAGGATGAGTTGGCATTTCTGCAGCATTGTTACACTTGCCATGTCCCACTGCTTTGCTTTCATAAAACACTCCCTGCAGTGTGAGTGGCTATGGTTTATTTATTTTTGGTCCAGTAAGGTCAGAATCTTGGACAATCTTTAGAAGTGCTAAATATGACCTCCGGTTCATGTTATTCTTGAAGGAACTTTTGAAGTATCCCCAAGGTGTGAAGAGATAAGAAGCTTACTGATGATCTGTAGTTAAGCTACCATCAAGAATTTGATATGCCTCGAGGCAATACTTTTCGACTTGAATCTTTAGGATTGGTATAAGCTTTCTTCAGTGGTTAATTGCTTTTGTAAAATATATAGGTTCCATCCCCAGTGAAACAGAACCTTTAATATTCCCCTTGACTTTGTCATTTCTTAAGAAAAATTAATCTGTTTTATGGACCCTACTTTAGTATCTGGCTTATACTGACAAAGTTGAGCAAAACACGAGACTTCTTTATTAGACTTTTCCCAATGATGTGCTGTGACTAACCTCCATTTTCATGGCTTCTTCTTCAGAAATTAGGCAATGTTGTAGCTGTATTTTCTCTTCCTCTGGTATGCTCCTCCAAGCTACCATAGGAGGCATTTCTGCATCAGAAGCTACCACGTCTGTGATCATTAGTATTTGACTTTTTGAATCATTTTTACATAAAGACAGCCGGGACTCATTCTCTTAATCACTGCTGCAATCCTATCTACTGTAGGCCAGACAAATCTGTTTCATTTATCTGCTCATATTTTGAGTCACATTTGTGTCTCACTGTGGCTTATTCTAATTGTGACCCTTCCTGGACTGACCATAGAGGAAGAAATTGAAATAAAAAAGGCTTCTTAAAGAACAACCAAACAAAGCCAAGAGCCCAGAGATAGTTGACAGAAAATGGAAGCTGATCAGACATTATAATTTAAAAAGCTATTCCTTTGCCCTCCGAATTGTACCTTATCTCCCAATACAATATGAGATGGAATTCTTTTTAATCCATATTTTAGATTAAGTTTATTTGCTTTGGTTTTGCCAATGAGATGGAACTAATCTAGCTTGCTTTATTTTTTTTTAATCTATTCTTATGTTTCCTTGAATATGATTAAGTTCTACATGAATCTGTTGAAGAGTTGTAGAGAGATGGTTGTAGAGAGATGGGCCTTCTGTTGGTAGACTTTCCTTGTGTCTTCTTCTTAGACTGGGAACAATAAACTTTGTAGTAGCAATGACAATATTATCCCTGGAAAGACATACAGTAAGAAAACTTGGCACTGGAAGATGTGGAAAAAGGCTATCAAAGTGATGGAACAAATACACCCACAGAAGGGAAAGTAGGTATTGAGGATGCTGTTGATTCACCAATCAAAAGCAATTACCATTGCTTAGCTTGCTTGACTCTAACTAAAACCAGTAAAAGGGCTGCCAGTGTCAGGGAAGAGCTCAGATAGGGCATGATCTGGTTTATTGTGATAAATTGCAGGTGTGTGGCTTGAAAGGGGAATGCTATGTTTTCAGAAACGAAAGCATGGAAAGAGTGGGACTGTTCCCAGTTTTCAGTGAAGGCAAAATACCCTCTATACAAATTCCTTTTCTTTAAAAGGATCTTTTAAAAGACCCCAGGGTCTTTTTCTTTTTAGGTAGATAATCCATCTAAATAATGAATGCTTAAGTTAACAAAATATTACTGATATAAGCAATAAACAGAAAATAAAATAACATAAAATAACATAATAAAATAAAATAAATAAAGGATGTATTTATATCCACATGATACAAGTTTAGAACAAATGGCTAAATATGTCAGATAAATTATTAATTTTGAATTACTTGCCTATATCTATGGCCCAAAGCAGAAAGCTGAATATTATCATTAAATCACAGAGATTTATGGAGATTCTCAGTCATCCAGGTCATGGTTGCCCCAAAGGTGCTTTTCTTTCTTTCTTTCTTTCTTTCTTTCTTTCTTTCTTTCTTTCTTTCTTTCTTTCTTTCTTTCTTTCTTTCTTTCTAAGAATCTTCTTCAAAGAAAAACCAGAAAGTCCAGTTGCCTCTTTGGAAAAAAAACAAAAAAGCACCTTTGGATTAAATTGTAGACATCATCATTAATTAATTAATGGCTTTCAAAATCATCAGAAATATTTTGTTCAAAACTCATCATACCCAAATAGCAAAAGGGAAAAGTTACATAAGATGCATCCTGATTATTAAAAAGAAAGTGTTTCTTAGATGTTAAGTTTTAAAGTGCAGTGCTAGTTGATGGGAAGCAAGATGATGGGAGTTTGCCAAAAGTTCTTGGTAAAGCAGATGGAGAGGTAACAATCTTGCTAAAGTGACTTGGCTCTGTCCTCAGAATATCCATAAAACACTGAGTTATTTTTTTTAAATTCACTTAATCATAGTACTGTAAAAGACTTCTCTTCAACATAAGCTCAGCTTTCTTAACTTCTTCTATAATCTAGTTTAAATAGTTAAATCTTTGATTACATTTTAATATTTGTTTTCTTAATTAGATCCTTATGTTTAGCAGTGAGCTTGAAAATCCGCCGTGAGTCTTCAGAGAGGGGCGGCATATAAATTTAATTAATTAAATTAAATTAAACTAAAATCATGAGATATTCATGATATGATAATCTCTTCACTGCCATCTCCAAAACTTTAGTTCTAATTCTTTTTAATATTAGATTGAAAATAGTAGGACTAGATAGATAGATATAGATAGATGATAGATAGATAGATAGATAGATAGATAGATAGATAGATAGATAGATGGATGGATGGATGGATGGATGGATGGATGGATGGATGGATGGGCAGGTGGGCAGGCAGGTAGATAGACATTGTTATTCCTAAATCTTCACAATTACAGGCAGGCAGGTGGGCAGGCAGGCAGGCAGCATGCAGATAGACAGGTAGAAAAGGAATGTGAGGTGTTACCTCCACACCAGCCTACTGATTGCACTATAGAATTGATACCAGGAGCTAAATTGCCAAAACCTCGCATGTATCCCATGACCCCGAAGACCTTAGGTGTTATATCAATAAGAATTTAACCAGAGGATTCATCAGACCCAGCAGTTCTCACATGACAGCGCCAGTTCTTTTTCGAGAAAAGAAAGTTGGTAGTCTCTGTTTGTGTGTTGACTTTCATGGGCTCAATGCAGTGTGTGTAGAGCATTTGTATTCTCTACCACTGATGAAAGACTTACTATCCACCTTAGCAACCAGCAGAATCTTTACAAAACTAGACTTACGAGAAGCATACTACCGGGTGTGTATTAGACCAGGGGATGAGTGGAAAATGACCTTTAACTGTTCCCTGGGAAGTTATCAATTCCAGGTAATGCTGTTCGGTCTATAGGCCGGCTGTGTTTATGCAGGTGATAAATGGAGTTCTGCATGAACATCTCTACCAGGGAGTCCTTGTATATTTGGATGATATACTGATATACACAAAAACAATGGAAGAACACACCAGGTTGGTTCGTCAGGTTTTGAAGAAATTGTTGGCGGCTAAATTGTACATAAAATTGTCAAAATGTGAGTTTCATCAAACAGCAATAGATTATTGGGGTTATCATATATCAGAGAAGCGGGTAGAAATGGATCATAAGAAAGTACAATCCATATTAGATTGGCAGGCTCCTAAAATGAGGAAACAGTTACAAAGTTTCCTCGGATTTGCCAATTTTTATTGGCAATTTATTCCATCATTTGCACAGTTAGCCTTGCCTTTAATGGATTTATTATGCACAAAACCTAGCACCAAAAAAACCACAACCAGAACAGTTGATCGCATGGATACCTGAGTGTCAACAGGTGTTCGAGATGCTAAAGAGACTGTTCGCTTGTGAGCCAGTCTTGAAACACCCTGATCCGACAAAGCCATTTATCATACAAGTGGATGCAAGTAATGTGGCTGTAGGAGCTGTTCTGCTCCAAAGTAACAACCAGGAAAACCTACAACCCTGTGCATATACCTCGAGAAAACTCACGATCACGGAGAGGAGGTGGGACATATGGGAAAAGGAGGCTTTCCCAGTGAGGTGGGCCCTGCTTACCTGATGGCATCTGCTTGAGGGGGCGGGGACTCCATTTGAGGAGACAAAAACCTGGAGGCTTTGCAAACACCCAGGAAACTGTCCCCTAAGCAGGTTAGATGGGCACTATACTTTCAGAGATTCGATTTCATCCTGAAGTATGTACCTACCGGTAAGAACTTCTAAGCAGATGCACTATCACGCATGCCGCAATTCAACAGCAAAAGGGAGGAGGTGGTGCAGGTGATGATACCTTTCCACCAATCAGTCAGGCAGATTGATAATACCAGGAAGGTAAATCCCTGGTACAACGAGGTGAAGAAGGCTTTAGGTACAGACCCTGGTTAGCTGGGAATAGACTTCTAGTGACTATGAGGGATGGTCTTGCATGGAAAGGTGATAAATTGTATATTCCAACAACCCTTCGACTCGCAGTGCTCAGTACATGCCATGACGTTAAGCCTGCTGGTCATTTTGGATTTCTCAAAACTTTACACCTGGCCAGACATCAATTTTGGCGGCCGCGTATGTGTAGAGACATAGAGGAATACACACGGAAGTGTAGAATTTGTGCTACAACAAAACCACACCCTGGAAAACCTTTCAGCCTCTTAGAGTCAGTAGCCAATCCCGGGAGGCCATGGGATGAAATTGCGATGGATTTCATAGTAGACCTCCCGGAAAGCAATGGCAATACAGTGGTATGGACTGTGCTAGACCTATTTTCAAAGCAAGCACATTTCATATCATGTAAAGGACTTCCCTCAGCAAGAAGGTTAGCGAAGGTGTTCATACAACACATTTACCATCTTCATGGTGTGCCCCATAGAATTATATCAGATAGAGGGGTGCAGTTTACTGCCTGGTTTTGGAGAGATTTCATCCATTTGATAGGGTCATCTCAAGAGTTAAGCTCAGCATTCCACCCTAGCACTAACGATGCAGCAGAACAGGCCAATGCTATGGTGGAACGTTACTTGAGAAGCTATGTGTCATATCAACAAGCAGACTAATCTAGTCTCCTACCGTTTGCTGAAGTGGTACAATAACGCTGTACATAGGAGTACCAGCCTTACTCCATTCCATGTAGTGACAGGAAAGGACTTCCCCGCAATACCCAAGTTAGAGACACACACCCCAGATCAACTGTCTCCTGCTGACTGGGCTGATAAAATCCGGAAGGTCTGGCCACAGGTAAAACAATCATTGATGAAGGCTGCGGATGAATATAAGTTGCAGGCTGACAAAAGGAGAAGAGAAACCAAGCCATTTCACGTAGGTGACCGAGTATTCTTATCCACCAAATATATTAAGCTCAGAATCCCATGTAAAAAACTGGGGCCTAAGTATCTGGGAACGTTCATGGTCATCAAAGTCATTAATCCTGTCACTGTAATGCTAAAACTCCCTTCTTTGCTAAGGAGAATACATCCAGTCTTTCATAGCAGTTTACTAAAACCCGTAGGACAAGTAACGTCAACAGATGCTCCTGGACCTGTAAATGGGAATGAATATGAAATAGAGGAGATATTAGATTCTAAAGTGACTATTTATCTATCTACAGTATCTATCCATCTATCATCTATCTATTAATCACCTGTCCCTATTGCCAGCTCTATAGCTGAAAAGATTGTTAGCTCTTTCATTTACACATATCAATAGTCAGATTATCCCTTTTTTCAAATTTACATTCTGAAACCCACCACCAAAATAGATGGAAAAAGAACAAAAATGATAATCTTATCATGACCAATTGAAATGAAAACCATTTGGATAGATCTAAGACTATAATAAAGTTATTGTGGTCAGATAATAGTATGGAATGGCTGCTTGTTCAGCAAGAAACACAGGAAGGTGCCTGCTCTTTTATGCCTTTTTTTAAACCTGACATAGCTTACTGGAATGGGAGCCACCACAAAATATGGTACATTATCTTACAATACATTGCAATATGTATGAAATATCTTGGGTCAAATGCACCATAAGAGATCAAGTAGTTCTCCTTTTATTCTAATCTTACTGTAGGCAAGATGCAGGAAGACATTGATCTCTCCAACCAGAGACAATTTCCTGTTTTCAAAAAGAAACTTAAAATGAGATGGAGAAAGAGAGAGAAACACAAATAAATGCAATAAAACCACTGAGGAGATTATTGACCTGAGTGAAACTAGATGAGCTAGAAAATATATTTCCTATTTGTCCCAAATTGTAGCTTTTCATTATTGGTTTATATCATGTTATCTAGGGAAGAATTGTTCTTCGGTGCATATTTAGTACAGGAAATCAGACTCATTTACTTTATATATCATGGGAGATTCATATCCCTCCACAGAGGCGATGCATTGGATTTTGTTATGAAGAATAATGAACAAAGTAGCAAACTTGAATGAATGTTCTTAAACAGACATAATTGAAGTAGCATTGTACAATTGAATGCCGTCAATCTTAACCTGCAAAACCTACTGTTAAAACTCTGCAGGAGCAGAGTTGGTAGGCAAAAAAACCCTCTTTTTTTCCTACCAAAAATTATGACCTGAAGCCATTGTTATTTGAAGCTAATAGAGTTGGTGGCATTTTTTTAATGAAATGGCTAAAAGTATATCTCCTTGATTTTCTCTAATGCAGGGCTTGGCAACACTGAGCCAATAGACCAGGTATGACCTGCCATCATAAATTATCTAGCCTGTGGCCCCAAAAATATTCACTCAGCCTGTAAAAGAAAGACATCAGAATCTCAGCATGAGTGAAAATGGTAACAGCAGCATGACCTCTGGTCCTATGTAGAGGAAGTTTGCTGGAAGTTTGCTTGCTCTAATGGACCTATAGTGGCACACAAAGATATTTTTATTCCCATGTACTCCCATGTTGGCAGTACACAGGAAATAGTACCTGTACTTTCTTCCTTTGTTTTGTTTTGTTTTTGATGATTTACATCATTATACATCTCACTGCCACAAGAAGGCATGACTTTACCAAGAAGGGATGTTAGATAGAAGGAACAAAATCTTGAACAACATCTTCTCTGCTAGATCTCTTGGGTCATGAAGAAACAATGGGACAAAGCTGGTCCTGAAGATATTCTGGCGGCTTCATAGGTGATGACCAGTACCTTGAATAGTACCTGGAAACCTACTGGGAACACTGCATGTTGCAGAGCTGCACTGTTACATGAGGGCAACAGGGAACTCTAACATTGCCTACATCACTGCTTTCTGCTCAGTTTCTGTTTCCAGATGCTCTTCTGTGCTTAATGTGATGTACAATACTTTACACAATCTAAAACAGGAGGTAACTATGGTGTGAATCACCATGAGGAAGCCTTCCAAGTCTGGGATTAGATGCAGTTGGTGAAAAAGATCAATCTGTGCAAAAGCCATCCCAGCCACAGCTGCCACCTGCTGTTTGAACAGGAGTCAAGGAGGGTCCACATATTATGTAATAATTCTGACTGGGAAGTATACAGCCCTGAACAATTAAAAATGGAAAATCCTTGGAATTGTATGACCTTAATGTGGACGTGGCCTGTGCATGACACATCCGGCCTGCGGGCTGCCAGTTTGACACCCCTGGTATATGACATGAAGGCTGCCTCAGAAAGTCAAAGTTAAGCTCTCTTGAAAGTTTGCAACTTTCCTTAGAATTCTGGGGAAAATAGGAATACTTTGAGATATCAAGAGAGATATTTGTCATTTTTTTAAAAATTCTTACTCTCTTAATGAAGAACTAAGAACTAATGGAAGCTTAATTTAAATTATAATAGTGGATGCAAACACAATTCTGCTCTGTAATATTCAATGGTTTTTTGCCAGAATATGCAAAGTTCACTTTCAGCCACAAGTAAATCATTGTTCCAGGGGAAAAAAAAAAACAGAAACCTTTATTCTTTTTAATGTTCTAGATAACATTAAAAAAAAAAACATTTATGGAAAGCAATTTAACATGGGACATCTTATCACTAGCTGTGATGTCTTGTTATATATTCCCTGAAGGATAACAATGCAGGTGTTTCAAGTAGCTCTTGAATCACATCAAATTCAAGCTATTCAAAGTTCTCATTAAAAAAAAAAAAAAAAAACTTGCCACTCTGCAAGGGCATTTACATATAGTAACAGACTTCCACATATGGATCCCATTTTCCCATGTGCACCGACTTAAGCAAACAATGCTAACTATTATTTATGTGTTTATTTATAGATAGCATTCCTAGCAAAATTCCTGCAAGTGAAGGTTTGCCTTTTTTTTGCATCAAGTCAGTGTTGTTGATCCACTGATTTTGATTGGAATTGATTGACTGACTTGTCACCCAAACTTGACATCACACGTTGCCTTTCATGCTTAAGGAGAGGTTAGAATTCACAGTCTTTTGGTTTCTAGCCTGATCCTTAAACACTAGATCAAACTGACTCTTGTTATATACATATATTTAATATTGTAAATAATTGAGTCCATCTACCATGATTCTGGTTATAGACTTCTTCTCTTTCTTGGCTTTCTTGGCTTTAGATGATTTGAACCTGGTCATTTGAGCCTCCAGAGGGAACCTGTGTTTATTTGTTTGATGATCCATTGTTTTATTTTTCCCTTGGCTGTCCACAGTATTCTTAGCAACCTTCTTTAACACAAAATTCAAATGCATCAATATTCTTTTGCAAATAGACAGAATGGTAAAACAACAACAACAAACTTCTGTACACAATGAGACGAAATGTTGAAAAAGAAAATATGCATCAGAAAATAAAGTGAACTTAAAACCACATTTAGAAAACGTTAAGGAAGATATTCCTGAATTGTTCATATTGTCTAGTAGATGCCACTGAGATTGCAGTTAAGAAGAAATGTAGCAATTTCTTGGCAAAATGGACTTTACAGTGCTTTTATTTTTATTTTCTTAATTATTGTTTCATTTGAAAGTCACACATTATTTTGCCTATTTTGTATATCCTCTGGGACTTTTAGAAACCTTGAAAGCTGCATTTTTGCTTTGTGGAGAATGCATTCTAATTGCTAGTTTGACAACGTATAATAACAGAAGAGCATCAGTGAATAGAAAAAAAGGACCAGAATATGCAATTATTTTATAAAAAGCTTTTTTCCCTTGAGGAGGAAAAAAAAAAAACCTTTGCACTTACCATCTATGACCAAGGAAATGTTGAGCTCTGTATGTAAATTACTTCCCCCTTTGTGTTTATTGGAATGGATTGAACTTGAAATGACATTAAGTAATTTTGATATTGTGTGGAGAGGACATCAAGAAATGTTACCATCATGCATTATCATAAATCCTTATTCTTCCCAATAAGTAAATCTTTGAACTCAAATCATAAAATATAGCAATAGCATCTGTAATTTTTACTTAAACATTTATTTATTTTTTCAGTAATATTAATGCCTGCACATCCATATAATCCTATATAATAAATGTGCAGTTTTTGTATGTTCTTCCCAAAGTTAACATTCAATGTTCCCAAACATTCAATGTTTTTTTTTCTTTTTTTGTATCAGAGATGGGTAGAGATAGCCCATTGGCACATGGAAGGAAGGAAGGAAGGAAGGAAGGAAGGAAGGAAGGAAGGAAGGAAGGAAGGACTCATCTCAGTTAAAGGACACTTTAAGTCTAAATTTATGTTGAAACTATCATGAGTTTAACAGAGGATATGATCTAGTGGTGGGATTCAAATAATTTAACAACCAGTTCTCTGCTCTAATGACTGGCTGGGTAGGTGTGGCCGGGTGGCTGGGTAGGTGTGGCCAACTTAATGTCACTCTTCACACCCAGCCCTGCTTCCTGGCCACTCACCTCAAAGGCAGAGAAGGGATTCAGCTGGTTCGGACTGGTTCAGGCTCATTTCATCACTGGCTGGCCCCACCCACACGTGTTTTTCAGCACTTTTTGAAGTCCACAAGTTTTAAAGTTGCCAAGGTTTGATACCCCTGAGCTAGATGTTCAATGTTTTTCAAATTTGGGAACTTTTAAGATGTGTAGACTTCAACTTTCAGAATGCTGTCCGGTCAATTCTGGAAGTCCACACATTTTAGGATTGCAAGTTTGGAAAACCCTGTCAAAAATTGGCAAATTAAGATCCTTTTTAGAGATCAGTGCTTTGATCTCCTTTAAAAAAAAAACAAAAAAAACTCATTACAGATTATCCTGAGCAGCATGTCTATGAAGGAAGACTCTAATAGAAACATGCTTTATGCATAAAAATATAGAAAGGTATCTATAAGGATCACTAATCTCCCCACCTTCATGGACCATAATTTATGAGAAGTTTGCAATGATCTCAGCATATTCTCAGCTTTGCCTGAATATGCAATATCTATGCTCTGCGTTGAGCTGTGATCATTCTGGCCCTAAAAATAGACACAAAGTTCTTTCAATCACAAGAATTGTCCTCCATTCTCTTTATTTATAGTATGAGACCCTAAAAATAGACACAAAGTTCTCCCAATCATAAAACTGTCCTCCTCTGTCTTTATTTATATTCTGGAATAGTCAGATAATGAGGAAAAACTGAACAGGAGAGATACATGGACAGTCATTATTATTGATCTGATTTATTCTAGAAGTTATCACTGGAAAATTGGGACTTTTACACTGATACTTAAGATTCCTTTCCTACCCCACCCCATTATTGATGTACTGATATGGGGAAAAGGTCCAATTGGGTGGAAGGATTTTTACCCTCTTTCAAGCTTATTTTCTCAGAATTGGTTCCAAAACTGTGTGTAAAGTTTATTAGTACAGAAATTGTAATTGGAGCAAAGAAGGAAGCAGGGGACTTTAGGAAGACAACATTATGGCAATTCAAGTTTTTGATGAAATTTTTTTGTTTTCCTTATTTTCATATCTTGGCTTTAAATCAACCCATATGGTTATGTAATAATCCAAATTCAGAAGCGGAAATATGCTTTGGGGTGAAGGGTCACTTCGTGTTTGCCAGCAAATGTTTAAAAGATTTGTGCAGTGGGGCAGGAAAGAGCATAATGGATGTGAACTATTGAGAGGTCTGAAGTGTATGCCCACACAAGCTATGAATTCTTCTTCCCCTTTCAAATCCAGATTGTTGTACAGCTTCAAGAGAGGTAATTGAACATTTGAAATCTTCATTTTTTGGGCTGTTTTTTGGCCTTTTTTGGGCTGGTTTTTTTTTTTTTTGCCATTTTGGATGTTCAGTAGTAGTAAATAGACAGAGATGGAAATTGTACTTTGTTGAGGCCTTTGACTCAATTTCCCCCTCTATTTATTCACTTCTATTAGTAGATAAGTAAAACCAGCCCAAAAAAGGCTCAAAATGGGCAAAAAACTGCCCCCAAATGGCTGAAAAACATCCCCAAAAATGGCCTGAAAAATGGCTGAAAAACAGCCCAAAAAACTGACAGGGCAGGGCCAGCCAGTGGTGGGATTAGCTAGTTCGCTGAACTGGGCAGAATTTTAATCTGAACCGGTCTGAACCAACTGAATCCTACCTCTGATATGATCCACACATGTCTTTTGGACTGCTAATGTTTCATTTACATTGATTAATGGAGTGGCTACGGAAACATACAAGGAGAGCTAACAGGAATTGGGGGGCAGAGCTCAGTGGAATAAATTATGGGACAGTTCTGATCAAATCTAAGTTGGCAGCTCTTAGATAACCTGAGATCATAAAAAGAGAACAGGAAGAATTGATTTTTATTGCTGATGCTTTTAAAATGAAAAGTAAAAGAAGAAAGAATATGTTTACAGTTATAGCCTGCATATTTTCCTTCTTGCCTGAAAGAGAGCCTCTCTAGTTGGCTTATTTGTTTGTTTACTATTAATTTTACAGTATATCCTATTTTTCCTGTAGAATCTCAAGGTAGCATATAATTGAAGTGGAGAAGGCTTGGAGAAGTGCCTGAAGAAAAGAAGATGCATAGATTCAGCAACTGAATGAATGAATTATTTCAAACAAAGGATATGCTGCACAGGAAGTGACAAGAGGAAGTAATTGTCCATAAGAAAGATAAGAATGATAATGAGATGTGAAAGACATACAAGGAGGGACAGTTTCCAAGGTATCAGAAGTATCAGAAGGTATCATAGATGGTATCAGAAAGATTGTAGAATGAATTGAGTTTTTCAAAAAATGTAGTTATGTAGAAAATGTTCACAGTGACTCGTGCTCTTCTAACCTTTCTTCTAACCTTTAGACTACTGCAACATGTTCTACATGGGGTTGCCTCTCCAGAACATTCATAAACTTCAACTAATGCAGAATGCAGTCTGCGCAGGTAGTAAACAATGCCAAATATATGGCACATGTAACACCACTACTGTGGGAGCTGCATTGAAATCAGCCTATCAGCTTCTTATAAGAACTTGGTAACTCAAAAAGGTAAGTGGTAATGAAGAAAATTACTCAACTACTTTTTTAACTTGGTCTTCTATGATAAAAAAATGTATTTCACCAGGAAATAGTTGAGAATAAGATAAAGGTACAGGGTTGAAGCTTGAGTTTGAAAAGAACATGGTTAGGCAACGGTTCTCTAATTTGAGTAATTTTAAGTCTCTAGAGCCAGATTAATTGCAGCATGGCATTCAAAGAAATTAGCTGATAGGTTGGCTAAAATGTCAAATATTATTATTGAGAAAATATGGAGAGTGGATGGCAAATTTTGTTTCTTTTTTCTTTTTTTTAAAAAAAAGGGGGGGGGAGAAAATGCAAAGATTTTCAAACCATCCAGCCCCACATGATAATCTGGAAACATTTAAATGTATGTATTAAAAAGTGATCCATATATTGGATCATACACTGACGTGGTGGCTCAGTGGCTAAGACACTGAGCTTGTCGATTGAAAGGTCAGCAGTTCAGTGGTTTGAATCCCTAGTGCTGCATAATGGGGTGAGCTCCCATTACTTGTCCCAGCTTCTGCCAACCTAGCAGTTCGAAAGCACGTAAAAAAAATGCAAATAGAAAAATAGGGACCATCTTTGGTGGGAAGGTAACAGCATTGTGTGCGCCTTTGGCATTTAGTCATGCCAGCCACTTGACCATGGAGATGTCTTAGGACAGTACTGGCTTTTCAACTTTGAAATGGAGATGAGCCTAGAGTCGGGAACAACTAGTACATATGTGTGAGGGGAACCTTTATCTTTTACCTACAGTATATACACACTTGAGAAGAAAATACTATATTAACATGCTTCAAGTACCTGAAAGGAAGTCACAAAATAACTACTTTTAAAAAAGCAAATGATTTCATGTCTCTTAACTTCTACAAAGTTAATGTGATGTTGCTGTATTGCTAGAATAGGTCTACTCAGTTCTTCTCTTCGGTTTAATCTCTTGGAATTTCTCATTGTGGGCTTTGTGGTTCTACATTTCTTTCTGTTATTTATCCAAGTACTTTAGCTCAAAATAACTGCATTTTTAGAATGTTTACTTAGAGATATTAGCTTGTAAGTTAATACAGTTTTAAAAGCTTTCATTGGTAAGTGTACCATTTCTGAAAATTCTATATCTTTTTGCTGCCTTCTACTGGTTGCTGAGATTTTTTTTAAAAGAGTATGCATGATATTCATAGTTATTGGGACTAACCCATGCAGAGAAGAAGCAATCAGCATGGGAGATTCCAGGATTAGCAGTGGATCCTTTAATTAAGCAAAGATCTAAGTAGAACTTAATAGTATCAAACTCTAATGCAAAACCTGTCTTTTGTTCCAAATTTTAACATTCAGAAAAATGTTCAGTAACAACAACAAAAAATTCCCTGACTTTGATTCAAAGAATTTTATCTACATGCTGTTTAAATTAATCTTTCCATCTTTTGGATCAATATTTAAAACAGCTGTAATGAGAAAAAATGTTAGAAAATATACATATAAAAACTGTCCTGGAGGTCCAGTTTATAACATTATCTGATCATGATAGATAATACAAAGGTTCTTGAACAGGGATTTGAAGACTGGCTATATTGATATTGAAAGTGACAGGTGTACTATATTCAAATCTGTCTTTAATTAAGAATGACAAATGAAATGCAATTCATCTTATGAAGGATATTTCAAGCCATTTACATTTCTTGAGATAATATTAGCTAATTGCTTCTGTTCTTTCCATCTATGTCTTACCCTTTTAGTTTCAGAAGGAAAAAAAGTTGTCCCAAACCATTGAAGATGAAAAAGACACATTTCTAAAGTCCAAAAAAACCTTGTATCAGAGTTCTGATGGATGCCTTAATTAACTCATGATCCTTGAGCCAAGTTTCAAAAGAAATCCAATTATTTATTAGGAGGAACTTGTCAGCAACTACTGAGTGAAGTCAACTCTGCATGTAATTTACAGCTCAGTTCTGACCCTGTTTTCCCCTTCCTCTCAGGCTGTGTCATAAATCACATTCTCCAACGAGGCACTTTTGCGGGCTGTAGAAAACACGCCTCACAGGCCAGCTCTGGTAATCTGAGATCCAATCTTGAGGAAGGTATGTGTGGAATGTGCTTTTGAATGTGGCTGTCGTTTTTCCCCCTTCCTGCCCATAGCAACTCGAGAGCAGACCAGAAATGCTTTACAAGTTAACACTTTGGTTAAGAAATAATTTCCAATTTTGCATAATTATAGCATAATTATACCCGAGAAAACATTGCCAAGCTGAAATCAATTGAAAACAAGGGGATGTAGGAGCTTTTATCATCTCATTTATCAAATACAAATGCTTTACTTTTCATAAATATTTAATTTTTTCAGAATTATTTGTGTATTTGTACATCCTTGCATTTTTTTGCACAGACAAAATCATTTTAAATATAGCCATTGGGCTAAATGAAAAAGAAAGAAGAAAAAGAAAAGAAAGAAAGATTAAAAGAAAGAAAAAAAGAAATGAAGCCAAAACAACTTTACATTGGCATTCACTGTATTGCTCTATGCCTTTCTCTCTTTCCAAAGCTTCTGTTAAAGAAGTCACATTTTGTCTCAATTGTAGTAGTTTAAGCTACACAAGAGAGCCATAGAGACTTCGCAGCTCTTCACTTGTTTTCTGCAGTAATTGAGTAACTTACCAGGGCAGGCATTCTTTCAGGGCCAAGTTAGCTACTGTATTAGGTGTATCTTGAGGTTGTGTTAAAAAAGGAGAAATGAAAATCTTTCTGAATTGCCATGCTTTTGACGGCATCATAAAAGGTAAGACCAAAAGTAGGCAAACTCAAAGGGTGATCAAGACAGATAAATCAAGCTTAGGCTCCAAAGGGAGAGAACATTTTTTTTTCAAAATTCTTTCCCGCCCCCCCCCTCCCCAGAAAGAAAGAATTATCCTGGTGGATAATGAAACACTGATGGAATGTTCTTTTTTCTGTTTCCCTTGGATACAGTTGTCCAGTTTTAGAAAAAAAAATGCTCTTCTTATACAATCTCTCTCTTTCCTATACAATTGTTCTTTCCATTAGTTAGTTGGCCTAGTTAAAATTATCTTTAGTTAAGTTGATTGTAACAACCATGCAAAAATGCAATAAAATGACAGTAAAAGAGTAAGACCGTAAAATAGTGTTGGATGTAAATGTTACAGCAAAATAAAGCCAAAACTATCACTTAAGTGCTTAAGCATTTCATTTTATTCAGTTTCATCATTTCATTTTTGATCATTTTATTAAATTTGTATACCGCCCTACTCCCGAAGGACTCAGGGCGGTGAACAGCCATAAAATAAAACATATAAATACAAAATTTAAAATAGAGATAAAACAAATTAAATAAATTTGGCTGAACCATTTTAAAACCTCAATAATTTAAAACCAAATTTAAAATTTGTGATCTTATTCAGGAGGGGGGAGCGGACCTGGCAGGTATTACGGAGACCTGGTTGGGCCATGAGGGGGGGGTTTCCCCTCGTGGAGATGTGCCCATCAGGCTTCCGTGCATTTCATTAGCCGAGAGCTCAGGGCAGGGGTGGGGGGGTGGCGGTCATTATAAGAGAGGGTCTTGATCCGAGGGAGACCACTGTGCCTCAGATAGCCGGATGTGAGTCCCTTTTCATGAAGTGGGGTCATGGGGTGCAGATGGGTCTGTTGATCACGTACCTGGCTCCCTGCCACGTGGCGACGACCCTGCCCGAACTCCTCAATGTTATAGCCGAGGTGGCGGCTGATACCCCCAGACTTCTGGTCATGGGGGATTTCAACTTGCCATCCATTGGTGAAACTTCTGAGGTAGCTCGGGAGTTCATGGCTTCCATGACGGCCATGGACCTGACCCAAGTAATTCACGGCCCTACTCACATGGGGGGACACACTCTGGACTTAGTTTTTGTCTCTGGTCAGTGGTTGAGTGGCCTTGATATAGGGGATATAGATACTGAACCCTTGTCATGGTCTGACCACTCGCTCCTTCGACTTGACTTTCTGACCGCCGCACCCCATCGCAGGGAGGCGGAGCCGACCAGGTGGTTCCGCCCCAGGCGCCTGATGGATCCTGATAGGTTCCAGATGGAGCTTCGGCCATTTCCTGAAACTCTAGCTCACGACTCGGCTGATGACCTGGTGGCCGCCTGGGATAGTGCGGCTGCTGGGGCTTTGGACCGGGTCGTGCCTTTGCGGCCTCTGACCCGGCACCGAACTCACTTAGCTCCTTGGTTCTCCGAGGAGCTGAGAGAGATGAAGCGCCGGAAAAGACGCCTAGAGAGCGGTTGGAGGGCCAGTCGTTCCGAATCCGACTTGACACTGGTAAGGTCTCATATTAAGACCTACCTAGTGGCGATAAAAGCGGCGAAATCTAGCTATTTTGCCATTCTTATCGCGTCATCAGATAACTGCCCAGCCGCCCTGTTCAGGGTGACCCGCTCCCTTCTCCATCTGGGCGCGCGGGAGGACCCCTTGCAGGGCCGAGCTGAGGATTTTGTACAGTATCTGGATGATAAAATAACTCAGATTCGGGAAAACTTGGCCACTGACTGGGTTAGTTCAGACGAGATGACTGAGGCAGGCCTTGAGAATGTTATCTGGGAGGAGTTCGATCCTGTGGCTCCCGAGGACATGGACAGGATCTTGGGACGGCTGAACGCCACCACATGTTTATTGGACCCGTGTCCCTCCTGGTTGGTGCTGGCTTCCCGGGAGGTTACACGAAGCTGGCTCCAGGGAATTATCAACGCTTCTTTGAGTGAGGGTGTCCTGCCGGCCGCCTTGAAAGAGGCGACGGTGAGGCCTCTCCTCAAGAAGCCATCCCTGGATCCAGCTGTTTTGGCTAACTATCGTCCAGTCTCCAACCTTCGCTTTATTGCGAAGGTTGTTGAGAGTGTGGTGGCGCGACAGCTTCCACAGTACCTGGATGAAGCTGTCTATTTGGATCCGGTCCAGTCCAGTTTCAGACCTGGGTACAGCACGGAAACGGCATTGGTCGCGTTGGTGGATGATCTCTGGAGGGCTCGGGATAGGGGTTACTTCTCTATCCTGGTCCTGTTAGACCTCTCAGCGGCTTTTGATACCATCGACCATGGTATCATGTTGCGCCGGCTGGAGGGACTGGGAGTGGGGGGCACCGTTTTGCGGTGGTTCTCCTCCTATCTCTCCGACCGGTCGCAATCCGTGTTGACAGGGGGGCAATGGTCAACCCCGAGGCGCCTTGTTTGTGGGGTGCCACAAGGGTCGGTCCTCTCGCCCCTCCTGTTCAACATTTATGTGAAGCTGCTGGGTGAGATCATCCGTGGTTTTGGGGTGGAGTTCCATCAGTACGCTGATGATACTCAGCTGTACATCTCCACCCCAGACCATCCCAACGATGCCTTGGAAGTGATGTCCCAGTGCCTGGAGGCCGTGCGGGTCTGGATGGGGAGAAACAGGCTTCGACTCAACCCTTCCAAGACCGAGTGGCTGTGGCTGCCGGTGTCCCGGTATAGCCAGCTGACGCCATCGCTGGTTATTGGGGGTGAATCATTGGCCCCCACGGAAAGGGCCCGCAACTTGGGCATCCTCCTGGATGCACGGCTGTCCTTAGAAGGGCATATGACGGCCGTGGCCAGGGGGGCTTTTTATCAGGTTCGCCTGATACGCCAGTTGCGCCCCTTTCTGGATCGGGACTCCCTACGCACAGTCACTCAAGCACTCGTCACTTCTCATCTGGACTATTGTAACGCTCTCTACATGGGGCTCCCCTTGGGGTACACCCGGAGGCTCCAACTGGTGCAGAATGCGGCCGCGCGGGGGATTATGGGAGCGACTGGGCGCTCCCATGTGACTCCTCTCCTGCGCGAGCTGCATTGGCTTCCGGTGGACTTCCGGGTGCGCTTCAAGGTGTTGGTGATCACCTTTAAAGCGCTCCATGGCTTAGGGCCAGGGTACTTACAGGACCGCCTTCTGCCACCAATAGCCTCCCCCCGGCCAGTTCGCTCCCACAGAGAGGGCCTCCTCAGGGTGCCGTCGGCTAGACAATGCCGGCTGGCAACCCCCAGGAGGAGAGCCTTCTCTGTGGTGGCACCTACCCTTTGGAACAATCTACCCCCAGAGATACGAGTGATCTCCGACCTCCGGACCTTTCGTCGGGCCCTAAAAACTCATCTCTTTCAGTTAGCCGGTCTCTCTTGATTTTATGATTTTATGGTTGGTTTTAAATTTTGATATGGATTTTAAATTTATAAATTTTAAACTATGGGCCAAATTTAATTATTTTAAATCTATTTTTAATCGTATTTATGTATAAATGTTTTTATTTTGGCTGTTCACCGCCCTGAGTCCGAAAGGAGAAGGGCGGTATAGAAATTCGAATAATAAATAAATAAATAAATAAAAATTCCCATTTAAAAAGAGGAAAAGTTTAGGTCAGGCCAGCTTGATGGAATAGGAACGTCTTAAGCGCGCGGCGGAAGGTACGCAGATCCGGAATCCTCCATATCTAGTTTGAATGATAACAGAGCAAAAGTAGCATATTTGCTGCTTGCAGTTGGGGATACATCTCCAAGAAAATAGTTCAGTTTTGCAAAGTCTGAGTTCTTGGCTTCATCTGTCATCAATAATTTAGCCCTGGTCTCTTTACAAATGGGACAGTGGAGGACATCATGGATAATGTCCTTTACCTGACCAATACCATAAGGACATAGACATTGTTCAATAGGACACTTCCAAAATTTCCTTCAAGATAAGCAGAAGTCATGGTCTGCATGTGAAGGATTGTTAAAACTCTTCTCCATGGAACGCTGGTAATATGCTTTTAATAGGGATGGGGTTCCAAAATAAAAAATTCAATTGATGATTGAATTGTTGTGACATCTTTACAGGTAGTCCTCAACTTACAACAGTTCACTAAGGGACCATTTGAAGTTAAAACAGCATTGAAAAAATGACTTATGACCATTTTTCACACTTATTACCATTGCAGCATCCCCATGGTCATGTGATTTACATTCTGATGCTTGACAACTGACTCACCTTTATGACAACTGAAGTGACCCAGTGTCATGTGATTGCCTTTTGCAACTTTTTGATAAGCAAAGTCAATGGAGAATTTACTTAACAACCGTTGCTAATTTAACAACTGCAGTGTTTCACTTAATGAATGCGGCAAGAAAAGTCGTAAAATGGGGCAAAACTCACTTATCAGATTTCTCACTTAGCAACAGAAATGTTGGGCTCAATTGTGGTCGTAAGTGGAAGACTACCTATATTGGCATCCCTGTGAGACAGCCTAGCTTTAATATCTTATCTGTTCCAAGAGCTATGTTCTCTCAAAGGTAGTAGGATGAGTGACAAATATTTGGGTAATTGATTTTCAACTGTGTAATAGAAACAACAGAGTTTGGCAAGGTGGGATTCTTGAAGGCTTTGTAATTTCTTGTAGTGCCCCAACAATGCAAGATGTATTCTAATGCTAAGGGAAAGTAGCCCAATCTCCATCATTAAATAGGCAGTAAGGGTATCCTTGGGAAAACCCAAAATATTCTTTATGAAGTTACTTTGGATGACTTCCACTTGGGCAAGAACCTTCTTATCACACCCCCAGATCTCAACCCCATACAGCTTCTGGGCTATCACCGTGTTCTGGAACATTTTAAGTGCAGCTGTCTTTATATAGAGCAATAATATTTATATTAAAAATAAACATTAACACAAAGAAGCTGCATAGAACACAACAAGCCCTTCATTGACTGAAATTGAGGAAGCATGGGCTGTCATTGCCAACATTTTACTGTAGTTTTGAGGAATATGAAACCATAATTAAAAGTTACAGTTACATTTTTAACACTCTGCTGAAATAGATGAACTGAGAGTTTAAAAGCCCGCTGGGGAAGCAAGCAAACAAACAAAAAGTAGAATTTCAACTCTCAGTAATTTTGATCATTTAAAAAAAAAAATGATTAGAGATAGGTTAATCATATGGAGAGGAGGGTTATGATTTTGTAAAAGAATTGAGGAACATTAGATTATTATTATCCATATCCATAACTCTCAAATTAATGCAGCACCATGGACTAATTTGGAATGTTACGCTCATTTTAGTTGATTTACACGTCTGCTCTCGAACTGATGAATGTCATACACACGACCCCCTTCAATTATGTGCTATTTACGAAAATATGATGGAAGGCTTGACTTTGTTATTATCAGAGCAGATATTTTAGTTATTGTAGAGAGGATTAAAACAAAGAAAGACTGGGAATGGATAAGAAACAAAAGCATGAGGGAGTATTCTGAGAAGATGGCTTTCTTCAGGATTCAGGAGATCAGAAAGGATTTTTCCGGTCCTGACTTTACAAACTATTAAGATGTATTGGTTTCCATTTTGTTTCCACATGGCTTTAATATAAATTTAAAGAAAGAGATATTTCTCTTTACTTTTGTTCTGCTTTATAAAAAAAAAGTCACCACTGCACCCCAATCTGAACTGAGGATCTGAGATTTTATATTTTTAAGATAAAGTACATCCTGCAATTGTTCTTTTTTTTTAATTTCAACATTTTCAGTGGATCTTGAACAGGGATCAATATAATTCAATTTGCCTGATATACCCTATAGTGCATCCAATAAGACACATAAACAGAAGACTTTTATTTGGCATAGGGCCTAGCTATCTTCAAGACCGCCTGCTGCCACCGACGACCTCCCATCCACCCGTGCGCTCCCACAGAGAGGGCCTCCTCGGGGTGCCATCAGCCAAACAGTGCAGGCTGGTGACCCCCAGGGGGAGGGCCTTCTCTGTGGGGGCACCTACCCTCTGGAATCAACTGCCTCCAGAGATAAGGAGAATCCAAGACCTCAGTGCCTTCCGCCGTGCCCTTAAAGCCTTCCTTTTCCAGCAAGCCGGGCTGGCCTAATTTTTTAAGTGTTTTTAAGTGTTTTGTTTATTGTTTTTAATTAATTGGGCCAAATTTATATATATATATATATATATATTTTAACTGTATTTTAATATTTGTACTTGAAGTTTTTACTTGGCTGTTCACTGCCCTGAGTCCTCAGGGAGAAGGGCGGTATACAAATTCAAAATAAATAAATAAAATAAAATTTGCTCCTTGCCTAGATTGGCAAGAGTTTGGCATTCAGACAATCAGCCCTCAATAGACACTTAGAGATAAATCACATTTACACTCACTTGAAACTTATTGTTTCAAAAGAAACAATAAAAAGGCTAAGAAAGAAGAGAGTTGGTCTCCTCCAGGTCCCGTCAGCTAAACAATGTTGGCTGGCGGTCCCATGGGGGAGGGCCTTCTCTGTGGCTGCCCCAGCTCTCTGGAACCAGTTACCTCCTGAGGTCCAGGAGGTAACTGGCCAGAAGGCCACCCTATTGGCCTTCTGAAAAGCGGTGAAGACCTGGCTTTTTTGGCAGGCCTGGGGCTGTTGATCTCACTCTTGTGATCTGGTGAGATCCAGCCATGAATGGTGTGAATGAGTTTTTAATGTTTTTAATGTTTTTTTTTAATTTTTCAATGTCTTTTTATAATGATTTTTTAAATGTATTGTGAGCCGCCCTGAGTCTTCGGAGAAGGGCAGCATATAAATTAAATTAAAAAATTTAAATTAAATTAAATTAAATTAAAATTAAATAATTAAATTAAATTAAATTAAAAAAAAATTAAATTAAATTAAATTAAATTAAATTAAATTAAATTAAATTAAATTAAATTAAATTAAATTAAATTAAATTAAATTAAATTAAATTAAATTAAATTAAATTAAATTAAATTAAATTAAATTAAATTAAATTAAATTAAATTAAATTAAATTAAATTAAATTAAATTAAATTATTAAATTAAATTAAATTAAATTAAATTAAATTAAATTAAATTAAATTAAATTAAATTAGTGTCAGCTTTGGAAGCCAGAAGCTCCAATGCTGCCACCTTCTCATGTGTGGGAAAGTAGAAGGGGGGATTTAGGAGAGGGGGTTAGTAAACATAATAGCATTTTTCCTGTCAGTCAAAGTCAGGGCGATCCAGCATCTGGAGAAGGAGTGGTCAGGGGGCTGGATCGGGATGGAACGGATGTTGATTGGAGCATGTGACTGACTGGGTGGAAAAGGGGATGGTTTTGGGAGCTTTGACTTACTGAAGGAAAACCCGGGCTTTTCAGATTCGGGTTTCCCCAGATGTGCCAGTTTGCCTATTCTAGTAAAGAGAACTTTGGAAAATGCTTGCTTCTGCATCTTTACTTGGAGTTGGGGTTTTTCCTGGAACGCTCACATAAAGATCAGAACACTTCCTTTTCCCGCAACCAACACCAGATAAGAAGGGATTAACAAAAACAAACAATTAGCAGAAAACAATAGCCTAATCAAAGAACTACCAAGGAGAAAACCAGCGCCCACCAACACTGGCAGGGCAAACTACTGTATATAAACAGGGAACAAACCCCACACCAGTGGTGGGTTGTCCCCGGTTTGCAAGAACCAGTAGTAAAACTGGTGGGAGGCCCTGCCCACCACCCCAGATGTCATCATCGGTGATCTATGCATACGCGCACGATCCCATTGCAAACCAGTAGTAAAGGTAAGTAGAACCCACCCCTGCCCCACACTCACTAGCACAGATGATATTACCTCGTCCATTAATTAAACATCTGCAAGCAAACAACCAAACTCAGAAAGCACCTGCCTAACATGTTGTTGAAGTTATAGTTAACCCTAATAAAAAATATACTACATTTCTTCCTGCACTTGATTGCTGCATAATTCTTCTGCATGAAATGCAGTCAATATTTGTAATCAATGAATGAGAAGAGTGTATTTCATCCTTTATCTTTGTTAATATAAAGTTTATCGTAACAATAAAAAAAAGCTTTTGCATATAAAAGGTAAGGCACACTTCACCTGGAATACTTCTGTTTCATTCAAACAATATCTCAGATAGATGGCTTTGTGGTCTTTTGGGAAGCAAGATTCAGTCAATCAGTCAACTGATCTTAGATTTCCCCATCTACCAAGGAAAAAGAAAAATGACTTCTTTGTAAAGCTAGTATTTTTTTCCCTCCTTCTAAAAAGTCCATAAGACTTGTCAAGAGTTCCTTAAGAATTGTTGTTTTCAAACTATTGGAAATAATACTTTTAGGATATAATTATTATGTTTTGGTATTCCCAAGGAAACCTTTTTAAAAAAATAAGGATCTAGTTCTGTTTCAAGAGAGCAGCATATACTGAAATGTGCAAAAAGAATTTTGTGTTAAACCCAACATTTTTCAATTTATTGTATGCAAGAACCTGAAAGAGTCACAAAGGTTAATTTTGATGAATCAAGAAAACCCAAATGGAATCCTGAACAAACTGGACCTGTTTTAATGAATAGTAGACAGATGCTGTGCTCATATGAGGGATGTAATATTCATGTCTTTTGAATATTTTTTTAGCTATGCTCAGCACACACATACAGACATATACACAAACAAGCACACACACAATCCATATACAATATACATACTTATTTATCTATGGTTAAAAAAATATTTGAATCATGTTCAGATAGAGGAGTATTAACTGCTATGAACTTTTATTCAGAAAGGCAAGAATTGTCTCTTGACTGAGATTTGATCTGGAGAGTCATTCAATCTGGCATTTGTAAATTGAAGTTGCAATGTACTATATAGCAAGATACTGACTACATCAAGTTTTGTTTTTTAGGTGGTTAATATATAGAATAGTGTAAGAGCTGATTACTATGGAGCTGCTTTATTAGATCATGACCATTATTTTTAAACATGAAACCCAGCAATATCAACTCATCACAAATGTCCCTAAGTATGCATTGCTGTCCAGTCCAATAGGCAGAGTAACTATTCAGTGCTTATTTCCATCTCAGAGACAATAATAGTTCCCATTAAGATGATTTTTGTCATGTAGCTGTCCAGAAAATACTTCATGGCACTATCACAACAGTCAGTCAATCAATCAATCAATCAATCAATCAATCAACCAATCAGTATAGAGCTGGAAGGGACCTTGGAGGTCTTCTAGTCCAACCCCTTGCTCAAGCAGGAGACCCTATACCATTTCAGACAAGTGACTGTCCAGTCACTTCTTAAAATCCTCCAGTGATGAAGCACCTACAACTTCTGATTCCACTGGTTAATTGTCCTCACAGTTAGGAAGTTTCTCCTTAGCTCCTGGTTGCTTCTCTCCTTGATTAGTTTCTTGCCCTGCCTACAGGTGCTTTGGTAAATAAGTTGACCCCATCCTCTTTGTGTCAATCTCTCAAATACTGGAATACTGCTATCATGTCACTCCTAGTCCTTCTTTTCTCTAGATTAGCCAAATCCAAATCCTGCAACTGTTCTTTATATGTTTTAGTCTCCAGGCCTTTAATTGTCTTAGTTGCTCTTCTTTGCATTTTTTTCAAAGTCTCAACATCTTTTTTGTAATGTAATGACCAAAACTGGATGCAGAATTACAGGTGTGACCTTACTAAGGATTATAAATCAGTACTAATACTCATGTGATTTTGATTCAAACAAGGATTGTATTAGCTTTTTTGGCTGCTGCTGCACATTGCTGGCTCATATTTAAGTGATCATTCACTAGGATTCCAAGGTCCCTCTCACAGTTACTATTTTTGAGCTGGTTTCACCTAATCTTTACTTATACCTTTGGTTTTTCCTGCCTAAGTGTAAAATCTTGCTTTTCTCCATACTAAATTTAATGTTATTGGATTGTTCAAGTCTGTCAAGATCTTTTTGGATCCTGAGCTTGTCTTCTTGGGTGTTGGCTATTCCTGCCAGCTTAGTGTCATCTGCAAATTTGATGAGTTCCCCTTCCCTCATCTAAGTCATTTATGAAAATATTGAAGAGTACTGTGCCTAAAATGCAACTTACTTCCCTCCATTTAGATGTAGTACCGTTAAGGATAATTCGTTGAATATGGTTTCTCAACCATTTACAAATCCATCTGGTGGTGATGCTGTCTATCCCACATTTTTCTAGCTTACCAAGAAATAGATTGTGGTCTACTTTGTTGAATGCCTTGTTGAAGTCTAAGTACACTATGTCCACAGCATTTCACTGGTCTACTAATTTAGTCACTTTGTCAAAGAATTAAATACGATTAGTATGGCATGATCTGTTTTTAATAAACCATTTTAGTTATAACTTTATTTGTTTCTAGATGTTTGTAGATCTGTTTTTTGATTATCTTTTCCAGTATCTTCACAAGTATTGATGTTAGGTTGATTGGTCTGTAATATCCTTTTTTTTTTTTTTTTTTTTTGAAAATAGGAACCACATCAGCTCTTTTCCAATCCTCAGATAATTCTCTGGTGTTCTAGGATTTTTGAAAGATGTGGTACAATAGTTCCGAGATAACATCTGCCAGCTCCTTCAAAACTCTGGGATGTAAACTATCAGGTCCCAGTGATTTATATTCATCAAAATCAGATAACCATTTTCTTACTAGATTTTTATTTCTAATCTGTCTTTTGCTGTTATGTTTTTGGTAGGTTGGGCTATAGTTTCTTTTTGTGTGAAGACTAAATGAGTTAAACAGTTCTGCTTTCTCTCTACTGCCTGTTACTTCCTTGCCATCTCTTCTCTTAAGTGGTTCTACTGTTTCCTTGACTTTTTTTCTTTTTATTTATAAATTGAAAGAAACTTTTTTTATTGTCTTTGACATTTGTTGCAAGTCACTGATTTTGGATTGATTCAGAATTGCTACGTTTAATTATGCCGAGGATTGTTAGATAACGAGGCCCAGGTAAACAATCCTTTTTTTCCCAAGACACCCTCCCTCTGTAATATTCTCTCTCCAGAGATTAGCTGGCCTTCCATAAAGTCTTGAAAACGCAAACCTGGGATTCTGGTTGTACAATGAAGCCTATATTTCGGTTGTAAAGAGATAGATGTTGTGATATATATATTTTCCTAGCTGTTCTGCATTTTATGTTTTTGAATATTTTGAATCATTTTTATATTGTTAGCTGCCCAGAGTCATGTACAGTATTTGAGATGACCATATAAATCTAATAAATAAATAACTTCTCCAGATTGCCAAGGAAATATTAACATTTCAAATAAGATCATTAAGACTTGTAAATTAGTTAATAAAATATGTTACAACTGATCTGTGGCAGATGCTTCTATAGAATAGATGATGGAGAAGATGAAATGCCCTTCAGAGGAATCGACTGTCATAATATTGGAATATGTTAATTGTGGTGGATTTATAATATCATTTCCTGAACGTCCATGGAAAATGTGACAATGGGAAGCCTTGTTCAAAAAAAGAATAATCAAGATATATAAGTACTGCTCTGTCCCTTTTTTCCTTTTAAAAAAGTAATTTACCTTGTCCCATAATTATAGCATGAATATATGATTTAGAGCCTTTTTACTGAATAAACTATTTAATCAAAGAACAATCATAATGTACTTCTCTTTTCTTTCTTTCTGGAAGAATATGGCTTTTCTTCACTATCTATTTTTATCCCCCTTTCCTTACCTCTACCTTACTTTTCAACTTGATCATTTTATTTTCCTTTTCAAGTCACATTTTTTTTCTCTTTCTCTGGCACTTTCATTTTTCCTCTTTATTAATTTCTTCTTCCTTCTAGCTGGTCTTCCAGATATAATGTTTGCTATTTGTGGAGCCATTTTATGTACCATTCTTTTTAAGTAGGAGTATGGGGGGGGGACATTCTTTTCATGTAGGAGTATGGGGGGGAAGGTAAGCAAGTTTAAGTTTAAATAAAATAAAATTAAAAGGGAGGCAAAAGGTAAAAAGGAAAAAGGGTAAAAAAGGGGAAGGGGGAAGAGGGAAGAGGGAAGGCAAGGCAAGTTCTTCACACGAGAAGGGAAAAAAGCAAAATGATTTGTTTTTATCCTTAGATACCTAGCCAAATAAATAAATAAGTTGATACCTATAAACTTGTTCATACTTCATAAAGACAAGGTACAAGCAGTCAGTGTGCTAACTGTTGCAGAACTGTGGACATGAAGACCCTTTTGATTTAGCCTTGTCAGAAGCCAGGCTAAACTTTTGCCCTTTCTTCACCCCACAGCAACTTCATCTCAACTGAATCTGAACAGTTTATGTACCTATGACAGCAAACCTTCTGAATGATAATTTGTGACACCTCCTGAGCAGGTCCTAAAGTTTTAAAAGTAATTTATCATCTGTCAATTGCTACAGTAAAGTCCTTGAGTGCGTATTCTTTGTTTCTGTCTTGGACAGATGCTTTTAATAATCAGATGTGGTTTGTTTCTTTTAGTTTAAATGAGATTTTGGGGCAGACGTCTAGTGAATGCAAAATTTTGCATTAATATATCAATTCAGAATATAGCTCAACTGTATTTGGATGAAACTTGAAGTTGCTTGTAAGTAAATAATTAATTCAACGGAATGGTGGAAAATTTAGTTTTATGTCCATTGATATACACATAGGAAATTCCTGAACACAGTTCCATTTAAACTTTTTTTTTTTTTTTACAGATTGTTATTACTGAGGATGATGAAATCTGGTTAGTTGTAGGCAAAAAGATATGGAAAGGGCTTATTCTTTTATTTAATTTTTAAAGCTGAACAAGCACATAATGGTATGTTGTCCCAAAGGTGCTTTTTTCAAGAGGCAACTGGACTTTCTGGTTTTTCTTTGAAGACGTTTCACTTCTCATCCAAGAAGCTTCTTCAGCTCTGACTGGATGGTGGGGGAATGGAAGGATTTGTACTCCTTGCAAACAGCTTGTCATTTACATTCTTTTAATGGGCCGTTAAGGTCACCTGGAGGTTTCTCTCTATCATCAGGGTCAAAAAAGACCCTATAGAAGCTGCTCTATAACAGACACTGATGAAAACAATAAACAAAGCAACATTGTCATTCCGTACTTTGCAGGAATATTGGAAAAGCTCAGAAGGATCGTCAGCCAACAAAACATATGTGCACACTTCAAACCCAAGAATACATTAAGGCAGAAACTTGTCCACCCAAGGATAAAACACCCAGACATAAACTGAACAACATGGAATATGCAGTACAATGCAGTGAGCCATGTGCAGATCTGTAAATTGGGGAAACAAAACAACCACTTCATAAATGCATGGCACAACATAGGAGAACAAACACATCTGGACTAGATTCAGCAGTCCATCTGCATTTAAATGACACAGGGCACTGTTTTGAAGACAGCAAATTTCACATTTTGGACAGAGAGGACCATTGGCGTGAAAGAGGGGTTAAAGAGGCCATCTACCATGTTTCCCCAAAAATATGACATGTCCGGATAATTGGGCTTTTCAGCACATGCGATAATATAAGCCACCCCTGCAAAATAAGCCCCTCCACCAACTAATTACACGTATGCACAGCCGGTCCCTCCATTTCCTCTAATTGCTTGCCGTGCAACCAAAATGAGGAGGCGAAGCCAGAGGGGGGAAGGGGGGACATGCCCCCTCCCTGTTCTTCATGCCAGCCGAGCAGCCCAACATGTCCCACCCAACCCCAATGACCACAGCAGCCTGGCTGCTTTCCTTACCTGCCATCTCTTTATCAAGAGGGGTGGCAGGTGGGGTGGGGAAGAAGCAAGACGCGTGGAGCGAGAAGTGACTCCCCTTGCCATCTCTTCCCCCCCCCCTCACTGGATATGACAGGGCTCCTGCCCCTTCCTTAGCCACCCACCCCCTTTAGGGACACAATTTGGGGGTGGCAGGTGGGATGGGTGAGAAGTGGGATGCAGGCCTTACCTTTCAAACTCTGTCACTTTCCTCGCCATTGTGTCCAGGGAAACAGTCTGTAAAAGGAAACCTTATTGCGAGTTCGAAAAGTTTGATTGAATTTGCGAGAAGATTTTCTTTCACAGCATGTTTCCCTGGACACAACAGTGAGGAAAGCGATGGAGCTTGAAAGGTAAGACCTGTGTCCTGCAAGGGGGGAGAAGAGATGGCAAGGGGAGCCATGTCTTGCTCCATGCATCTTGCTTCTTCCCCACCCCACCTGCCACCCCTCTCGATAAAAAGACGGAGGGGAAAGGAAGCAGCTATTGCCATTGGGGTGGGGTGGGATGTGTTGGGCCAGTCTACCAGTGCAAAGAACAGGGAGGGGAGGTGATGGCAGTGATGGGACATCCAGTCCCACACTCGCCGCCTCCTGCCTCCCCAAAATAAAAAGATCCCCAATAATAAGGCCAAGCCCTTATTTGGGGGCGGGGGTATTTCAAAAGAAAATAAGACCCTGTCTTATTTTCAGGGAAACACAGTATGTCAAAATTGAACAGCCATCTCTTAACCAGGGAGGAGGGATACAATATTATCTATCTCCAAGCTCCACGCCTATTTGCATCACTCAGGTGACCCTGATAACACAGATAAACCTCCAGATGACCTTAACAACCAGCTAAACAAATGCAAATGACCAGCTGTCTACAAGGAATATAAATCCTTCCATTCCCCACCATCCAGTCAGAGCTGAAGAAGTTTCTTGAATGAGAAACAAAAGGTCTTCAAAGAAAAACCAGAAAGTCCAGTTGCCCCTTGAAAAAAAAAAAGCACCTTTGGGACAACCATGACCTGGATGACTGAGAATCTCCATAGACATAACTGTATGTTATAGACAGCTCTAATTTGCTAATCCACAAATAGTAGTTTCTGTTAAAACAGTAAAAAATAGATTTTTCAAGATTTGCACCTTGAATGATGAGATGTTATTTAGGTATACTGGCTTTTAGTATGTTATTTAGGTGTGTTATTTATGTTATTAAGGTATACTGGCTTTTGCATTAGAGCAATTGAATGAAGGGAAGATAATAGTTTTTTTTTTTTCCTTTTGGCAGGTTGCATGCCTTACTGCAGTCTGAAAGAATTCAAATTGCTTAGTATTCTGTATAAACCAGATTTTCTTCTGGCCTCTTCAGAAAGAATCTTGCTTTAGCAAAGATTGCTATATCACTATCTGAAGTGGTAAGGTTCAGAATGCATCTGAAGCTGATGTATATCACTAAGATTAAGCAAGGCTTGGAATTCAAGGCTGTTATACATATGACCTGCTACAATTAATAGAAAAAGAATGGGAAGAATAGTTGAATGAATATGCTGCAATCTACTAAATATATCTTTTCCCTACAAGTGGTTTCTTAATCTACACCCAATACAGAAGGCCAGTAGAAATGTACCATGATTTTCTTCATAATGTACTCCACTATTTATTTTTAAAACATAATGCAGGGGCTATTTTACAAGGATGACAAAATTGTATATTGTCTCAACTGAAGAGTATTAATTAGATTTGGCATTTAAATATTGAACCATATCTTGAATAGGGATCTTATTATGAGAAGAAATAGGTTACTTATTCCCATTACCCCAGTCAATGGCCCTTACATATTGCTGAAATTAAAGATGCCTCTTTACACTCTTAATCATTGAAAGAAGCAAATTGAATTATATTAAAATCCCATTTATTACAAATGTCCATTTCTAGCAGTGGCCAGCAGGATGTTTATCCTGCAAGCCGCAAGCAAGTTCATCATTGTTCATCATCCCATATTCTAAGACATCATATTACCTTTGAACAAGAAAAATTTCTTTTGTTTGATTTCATCAATTATAATAGTCAAGTAATGGGTAAATACTTTGTGTGAAGAAGATTCCAGGTTATTTAGTAACTCAGATTGAAAAGATCTCAGGATGGAAGGAAGACTGACTAAAACAGAAGATCCTGCAGTAGGTACTGAAATAGTGCATATAATAATATATTTAGAGACAAAACTGAATTAGGTATAATCATTCATCTATATATCTAGATCTCTATACTTATATCTATACTAAACGAGTAGTGTCCCATTGGGTCACTGTTTCAGAAATATTTCCTAAACTAAACAGAAAAGAATAACCATGGGTGGTAAAAAAAAAAATGTATGGGAATGTGAGTTGCTTCCAACTTCCTACTGGGATCCCCCATGGAGTTTCTATTTGGGAAGCTATGGGGAACATAAGAAAACTTCCTTCCTTCCTTCCTTCCTTCCTTCCTTCCTTCCTTCCTTCCTTCCTTCCTTCCTTCCTTCCTTCCTTCCTAATGTTCTATCTTTCCTTTTACCTTCTTTCCTTTCTTCCCTTCCTCCTACCTCCCTCACTTCCTTAATTCTTTTTCTTCCTTCCTTCCTTCCTTCCTTCCTTCCTTCCTTCCTTCCTTCCTTCCTTCCCTCCCTCCCTCCTTCCTTCCTCCCTCCTTCCCTCCCTCCCTCCATCCCTTCCTTCCTTCTTACACTCATTCATTCCTTCCTTCCTTCCTTCCCTCCCCTTTTCCCTTCCTTTCCCTTCCCAGGTAGGAAGCAGGCAAGAAGTGGCTGCTGTTGCTGGGTGACAGAGGAATTGAAGGATTGTGAGATTGGCTGGAAAACTGTCATGGAACATTGAAAATGAAGATCACATGACTGAGGTAAAATGTGATGACAGCAAGAGTTTTCATAGCATATAGATCTATCATCTATCTATCTATCTATCTATCTATCTATCTATCTATCTATCTATCTATCTATCTATCTATCTCTATCATCTACCTATCATCTATCGTCTATCTTATTTTATTTTTATTTTATTTTTAAATTTATATACCGCCCTTCTCCCTGAGGACTCAGGGCAGTGTACAGCCAGAATTAAAAAATATGAAATACAAATATTAAAAACAATTAATATATATATAAATTTGGCCCAAAATTAAAAATACAAACCAATTAAAACATTTAAAATTTCTTCTTAAACCAGCCCGGCTTGCTCGAAAAAGTGGGTTTTAAGGGCACAGCGGAAGGCACTAAGGTCTTGGATTCTCCTTATCTCTGGGGGCAACTGATTCCAGAGGGTAGGTGCCCCCACAGAGAAGGCCCTCCCCCTGGGAGTCACCAGCCTGCACTGTTTGGTTGATGGCACCCTGAGGAGGCCCTCTCTGTGGGAGCGCACGGGACGATGGGAGGTCGTCGGTAGCAGCAGGCGGTCTCGAAGATAGCTAGGCCCGATGCCATGGAGTGCTTTAAAGGTGATAACCAACACCTTGAAGTGCACCCGGAAGACCACTGGGAGTCAGTGCAGCTCGCGCAGGAGCGGTGTTACATGGGAGCGCCATGCTGCTCCCATCACTACCCACACTGCTGCATTCTGGACCAGTTGGAGCCTCCGGGTGCTCTTCAAGGGCAGCCCCATGTAGAGAGTGTTACAGTAGTCAAGGCGAGAGGTGACGAGGGCATGAGTGACTGTGCACAGGGAATCCCGATCAAGAAAGGGCCGCAACTGGTGAATCAAGCGAACCTGACAAAAGGTCCCCCTAGTTACAGCTGTCAGATGTTCCTCCAAGGACAGCTGCATATCCAGGAGGACTCCCAGATTGCAAGCCCTTTCTGTGGGGGCCAAAGACTTGCCCCCAACAGTCAGTGATGGAGTCAACTGACTATATCGGGATGCCGGGAGCCACAGCCACTCAGTCTTGGAAAGGTTGAGCTTGAGCCTGTTCCTCCCCATCCAGATCCGCATGGCCTCCAGGCACTGGGACATCACTTCAAGGGCATCATTGGGGTGGCCTGAGGTGGAGATGTACAGCTGGGTGTCATCAGCGTATCTCACCCCGAATCATCAGCGTATCTCACCCCGAAGCCACGGATGATCTCGCCCAGCGGCTTTACATAAATGTTGAACAGAAGGGGCGAGAGGACCGATCCCTGTGGCACTCCACAGATGAGAGGCCTCGAGGTTGACCTCTGCCCCCCTGCCAACACAAACTGCGACTGGTCAGAGAGAAAGGAGGAGAACCACCGCAACACGGTGCCTCCCACCCCCAACTCTCCCAGCCGGTGCAGCATGATACCATGGTCGATGGTATCAAAAGCCGCTGAGAGATCTAACAGGACCAGAACAGAGGAGCAGCCCCTGTCCCGAGCCCTCCAGAGATCATCAACCAACACGACCAATGCCGTTTCCGTGCTGTGCCCAGACCTGAAACCCGACTATCTATTATCTATCTCTCTCTCTCTCTCTCTCTCTCTCACACACACACACACACACACACACACACACACACACACACACATATATATATCAATTTCACATATTTACCTTTGAACATTATCTTATACTTTTGAGAAAACATAGCATATATTAGTTAACAGGGTGCTTGCTATAATTCTTCCATTTTCTGAATTCCATTAAGTCATAATACCTAAATCCCAAATCACAATGTGTTTGGCACAGATGCAGTTTATAGTAAGATAGTTCTTATCTGTTTTTTTGAGCATCATGGCAGATGTTTTACTGTGAGGTTAATATCTGACTTGCTTTAAATTCATATGGGAAATCTGAAAGTTCCATTTCCTATTTCAAAAAATCAATGGAAGCAAATCCCACTTCTTTTGTAACATAGAAAGTAAACAAGGTACAGAATTAAAAATGACAGAATATTTTACATGAAGGGTGTGGAATATTCCACCTGTTCTAAAAGGATGGGCTTTGTACCTTCAAAGTTTCCAAATCCTAGAAAAGGATTAATAAGATCAAAACTAAGTGTTTCAGTGATTTCTGTTTTTATGAGAATGTGTTAAAATGTGTTAAAAATAAAGATTTCAAGGTGCTTCTAACATATGCAGCATAAATTATTCAACCATGCTTATCAATAAATCCTCTAATTTTATATGAAAACAAACTGTCCGCACTGATAGAAAGTTTCTGTCTTGTCAACTGCATTGCAAGTAACTGGGGTAAAACATAGAATATCAGGGTTGGACCTTGGAGATCTTCTTGTCTAACCTCCTGCTTTACTTGAGTATTTACTCTGCTTTAATAGCCTATTTAGGTAGAATGGCTGAGCAACTGGAATTAACTTTGGTCAATAAAGCATCTTATACACAACACCAGGAGTTAATACAGTTAGGACAACCAGCTATCTGGCAAAAGAAATATATCTTACTTTTTCTCCTCATGTTCTTTGTTCATCAGATATAGCCTCAAAATCAAATATTGACCAGATACAAACTCAACAGCCTGAATTTATGTTATTTAATTTATTTCCTGATTTCATCCATCAGGGTCAATCCAGACCATTGTAGTCTATAGATCACATGTCTCAACCTATGATTTATGGTGAAACTTGAAAATCATAGCTGATTCTATGTTATCATTAGGATATGTTCCTGAAAATTAAAAAAAAAAAACATTTGGGAAAAGATTGTGATTAAAAACATTCTTTCTGATGCTGGAAGGAGAAATTCCATATACATGTAAGCCCACGTACATTAGGTAGTAGATTGAAATGGACTTGTCAAAATGGTAATACTGTTGATGGTGAAAATGCAGTTGTATTGATGTATTGGATACATCCACACATCTCCTTAAATTCCACTCAAAATTGTTCTGCTAACCTTTCTTGAAGGAGATGGCAGGGGCATTTTTTGCTGTAATTTTTGTCAAGAATGTCAAAAAAGTTAAACCGTTCGTGTGTATTCCTTCCTAACAAATCAATGACTATATTTAGTAGTCACATTATTTTTTTCCTCCTAATTTGTAAAATAATTTTATAGTATGGTTAGCTGGCCGTACACATAGATACAGCAGTTGACAATGTGGATGATGTAAAATAAGTTTCATAGCTAAATTTAAATGACAATTTAAAAGATTTCTCACAAAACTATAGTATATCTACAGACTGAAACCATCTAGCTGTATCATTGAACTTTATTTATTTATATATCAGATTTTGAGACTGCCCATCTACTTCCCAGAACAACTCTTGTCTACATTCTTTAAGAGGAAGAACTGGCAAGTGGAAAGAGGTAAACCAACTGCCAGCTAATATTTGGACTTTGAAAAATGATTTTGACAATATTTCTCAGCAACTCTGAAGTCTTGAATAAATTTAGGAGTGTGGGCCGAGTATTAGAAAGATAGCTGACAAAAGGGGAGGAAGCAGAGAAGGAAATATGTGAACACTAAAATATTATAGAAATAGTAGGACTCCTATGGTGATGGATTTTTGTTGCTGTTTCCTTATTGTGGCTGAAACAGAAACAATTTCCACAGCAATTTAGGAGAAATGCAGAGGGCAGAAAGCAGAGAAAATAGCATTTCAAAAAGTAAAAGCAGTGAAGTAGAAGGAGGAGGAAATTCAGGTTTTCTGGGTATTTAATTTTGAATACATTTTAGCATACCATTTGCAAAATAAAACTCAGTGTTAATTTAAGGCTGTATGAATAGGTAGTAGGTACAAATTTGATGTTATGTAGGGGCCCACATTCATTAAACTGCCCTATATAGTATACACAGACTTTTCTAGTATGAAAACTGATTGAGACCTTCAAAATCTAAACTTGAACATCCAACATGAACAAATTTATAACAACTCTTCTTCAGATTGAGTATCAGTATTTGCCAGAAACAATATTTTCTTTAGGCATAGAAATGTCCTTATTTGTTCCATTATTTCCTTTATGGTCTCAAGTTGAAGTCCAAGTCCCATGTACATGGAGAACTTCAGTATATCCATGCAACATTTAATGGGGTGAGCTCCCGTTACTTGTCCCAGCTTCTGCCAACCTAGCAGTTCGAAAGCACGTAAAAAATGCAAGTAGAAAAATAGGGACCACCTTTGGTGGGAAGGTAACAGTGTTCCGTGCATCTTTGGTGTTTAGTCATGCCGGCCACATGACCATGGAGACGTCTTTGGACAGCACTGGCTCTTCGGCTTTGAAATGGAGATGAGCACCACCCCCTAGAGTTGGGAACGACTAGCACATATGTGCGAGGGGAACCTTTACCTTTATCTACCACCGGGTAAGTATCCATGTAAAATTAAATAATTAAATTAAATTAAATTAAATTAAATTAAATTAAATTAAATTAAATTAAATTAAATTAAATTAAATTAAATTAAATTAAATTAAATTAAATTAAATTAAATTAAATTAAATTAAATTAAATTAAATTAAATTAATAAATTAAATTAGGAAAGGAAAGGAAAGGAAAGGAAAGGAAAGGAAAGGAAAGGAAAGGAAAGGAAAGGAAAGGAAAGGAAAGGAACAAACAATAATTTCTTGAGTATTGTCTACCCTGCATTATCATTTGTCTGTGTCATGGGTGTCTTGGAGTTTCTACCTTACTGTAAAGTAACTACTTTTTATCTGATTGGATCACTAGTTTTATTTATGTTCTTTTAGAGTAGTGTATCTTTTCCGCCTTTTTATTATTGTGACAAACATCAGTCATAAACATTATTGCTGAATCATTAATGCTTCTTGGTAGCTTCATGTTTATTGCTTTAAAAGACTGGAAGATTGGGGTTTTTTCAGATTAACACCATTCATGCCATTCATCATAATCACAAATATGAAATGGCATATGCAATTTTATTTATTTATTTAGCATGTTTATATAGCTCCATCTCACATAGTAATTCTGGGCCATGTATACAATAAAATCGACCAAACAAATTAAAAGCAATTAAGACTATAACCAAACCAATTCCCAGGCAAATAGGACCTACAACATCCCTGGACCTAATAGGACAGGGAGATGTACCTGGGGAGAGGTAGTCTCTCAATCAAGGTTTAGGTCATGTTACATAAACATTATACACATGATCACACCTTGTGAGGCCGCACATTTTTATTTTACTAATTGCCTTGGAAAATTTAACATTGGGAAAAGTATGTCTGTGTCATCATAGAAATAAATAACAACATCAACTCTTCCCTGTTTGTTGCAAAGCCACTAATACATTAGAAAGATAACCCCCACCCCATATGTTTTATAATAACTTTGTTATCAGGAGAACAATAAAATCAATGAAAGAAGCATAGAAGCATTATGAAAATAAGAACATCATCACTTTTATAGAACCATTTCATAGGCCAGTGGGTGTTAATGACAATATGAAGGATGAGGGACAGGTAAAATGCACTTCTGAACAGGTTGCCTGCCTGCCCTCCTCTCTCTTTAGGGTCCTTCTACAGGAGACTGGAGTGTATTGGCCCAAGAAAGGTACAAATGGTTCAGGTTGAGTGAAAAGCATTGTCACCAGAGACTCTGATCTTTTTAGCAGTTGATCATGGCATCGCTACATAATATATTTTCAGGTGAAATAAGTTCAGGATTTATTGAACTAGAATCATCAGAAAAACTAAGAGTCCTAAGAAAGGTTAGGCCTCTTACTCCTCATATATTTCCTATTATTCATGATTACCCACTTACTATTTTATAGCTGTCTGGAAATGGCTTTTAACTGTTACATTTTTTAAACAAATGGTAAAAATAAATCTTGCTTCTTTTCCCCAACTCCCCTCCATATTAGTTAAGATAATAAGATGAAAATTCTCATGGCTACAACATGCAAGGATTAGAGTTTTCTTATTTGCCACCTCAAATTCAGGTCAGACAAACGTTAGTCATGTTTTAAGATTCCATGAGGATTGAAGGATAATATAAATGTGTGACCTGGCACTAGAAAGTTTCAACACATTTTCTAAGGTGGGTACCTCAATATAGATTAGTTCCTATACCAGGTCTTTTGTTGGGGTTCACTCACTGTCTTTCCTAAGGAGAAGAGAGAAATTAGATGGTTGAGCTCTTCCTTTAATACATTCCTTAACCAGAACTGTGTTTTTCCTCTCTTTATTCATTAAAATAAAGATTTATTCATTAAAATAAACCTTTTCACCTAATCTCTGTGAATTTATTGCTCTGTGAATTTATTAAGAATTTATACTTAATTTTTTCTGTGGCAAAATACCCATCACTGAAGCATTTGACACAGATTTATCATAAGTAGCTCTGATGCAAGAGGAAAAGGACATAGCTACATGGCTATACTATCTAAGGTTCCTTTAGTGGAATAATTGGGCAGGGTGTCCATTACTGAGAAATGAACTGGACAATAGGGCATCTTAAGGAATTACATAATTAGTGAGGTGACATCATTGTGCAAATGGTAATTATCCCAAATTTCATAACAATACAAAACATAAAGAAAATTGATCCTCTGAATATAAAGTTGCATTGAGATCGAATAAAACAAGATTTGATCAAACTTCTGAAATTATCCACATCAGTTCAGAACATATGTAAGACCCACAAATAAGATACAGTAGTCTTTGCGTATCTCTGTTCAATTGACTCTTTGTACATATGTTCTTAATGTCTCATTGATGTTCTTTGACTCAATTACTTGATGTTAATTGCCCTTTTTCTACTATTGAAATCATCTGCCCAAGTCAATTCTGTGGTAGGACATTGAAAAATTCTAGAATTAGTTTTCAAACTGATCCAACAAGTTATATGCCTGCAAGATCAGTCATAGGAAATACAATGCAGATTAATTAACAAGAAAATTTTGTGAGTCAATCAAAGGATTAAAGCAGTGACTAAAGAATTAAAGAACATAGACATAGAATAGCCTTGGTGGCGCAGCAGTGCTGTTAAGTAACACTTAGCTGCCAGCTGCCTGCAATTACTGCAAGTTCAAATCTCACCAGGCTCAAGGTTGACTCAGCCTTCCATCCTTCCAAGGTAGGTAAAATGGGGACCCGGATTGTGGGGGCAATAAGCTGACTTTGTATAAAAAAGAACACCGCTTGGGAGGGCCCGAAAGCCCTACTAAGAAGGTATATACAAAAGTATGAAGGCTATTGCTTAACGCATTGTAAGCCCTCCTGAGTCTCCAGAGAAGGGCGGCATATAAATCGAACCAATAAATAAATAAATAAATAGCTAATATAAAATTAAAAGCAAATTAAAAATGTTAAGGCTACTTGGACATGTCAATGTTTTAGGCTAGAACTTGCAGAAAGTATAAAGCCTTTACATCAAGAAATACAATGTTTAGATATTACAGTGTGCAAAGAGAAGCAGGGACCACTCATATTGGAATGCCATCTAGCTACATTCCATGAAAGGAATCTGAAAGCAGGTGTATTATTCAGATGCCATTCATCAACCATTAGAAGGGGCTTTGTTGTGAGAGCAGGAGTGTGGCTGTTGGTTGCCCCTAAGTGACAAGGTAATAGAAAGGGAGGAATGACTGAAAGAAAGACCCACTGAAATAAGAAGTTATTTATTTTGTCAAAAAGATTTACTGCTTTACAGTTAGCTCCTTAGCAGAGTTGCATTGGATCAAGTGGCTCTCAGATAGATGGCAGTGAGAAGACTTTAATCCCTTCAAGTGGTCACTTGTTTTTAGATGCTATGAAATATTCTTCACATAGTTCAAACTAAGGGGTGTAATAATAGTAGAGATAAGATAGTTGGTGTTTTCTGTGTCTCATGACATTACCTAGCCTAGTAATGAAATATCTTTACAACCACAGTCAGAGGTTACCAACAACCCAACAGTTCAACCTTGAGCTACATATATTCTTTACTTTTGAAAATAGAAAATACTGAGCAAACCTTGAATGAATTGCTCATAAAGTTTAAAGAATCATCTTTTCTCAATATAGGGTATTCATTTTGTTTTTACACACTATACAGTTGTCAAGTCAGTGTTGGTAGCAGAATTAGCTACAGTGCAGGCCCAGGAGATCTTAAGTTGACAAACCACCAGAGCATAATTTTGGAAGCTATCCAAAAATTGTTCTACCGAAAGCTCTTCTGGAAGGGCTTCAAGAGTTGACAATGCTAAAGGCTAATTAAAGAGGGCTTGGCAATCAGTACTGAAGATTCTCTTATCGGGCTTTATTATATGTTGAATACAAATATTCTTGGTCCTATCATTTTTATTCAGTAGTAATGATTTAACATGCCAATTAATTCACAGCATGAATTAATTGGCAGCACTTCCAAATATTTCACCATTTTTGAACAAAATAGATGATATTATTAATGTTTTGAATTAAATTACCATTCTAAAGGTGTTCAGAAAATCTGGTAGCCATTCCATCAAATCAATATTAACTTTGTGGACTTAAAGTGTGTGCAGAGATGTGTAAATAATTATTTCTCACCATTAATAGCATTTGAGAAAACCATTTGAGAAGGACATGTACTTGTTTACTGGCAACATTTAGAGTTACTTTTCTATTTGAGGTTAAAGGTCTAGCTCTACTGAGAATCAGTAGATTGGCCTCCCTCTTCTCTACAGGGACAGTTAGTGGGTTAGGATAAATCTGGATCTATTACTGAAGCAAGGTTTGACTCAAAGAAGAGTTACATAAATGTTGATAAAATTATCTTGTTTCTTATTAATTAATAATTTTTGAAAAATCAAAAGTATCAGCACTAAAGAGATAATGATTTACCAAAAAGTGATCACTGCTATAACTGTTTAGCTTTTAATTTAATTCAGAATCTTGGGATGAAAATATGTGCATTTACACTGGTTTTGTTTGTTTATTTTTGTGTCCTCTGTTTTAAATAGTATCAATGATTCCAATTCATATTAGGACTGGATACCAATTCTGAATATTGTCTTCTTGTTGAGGTATGGGCTCATCTGAAGAAAGCTGATCAGGTTTACTCTGTTAGAAGCTCTCAGAAAACAAAGAATTAAATTTGTTAAGCTCAAGACTGCCAAAATTCAATGCTATTTAATATTGATATGACATAGATAAGAACTAATGAAAAACTATAAGATAAAGTGAATGCAAATTTTCAAAGAAATAGTCACAGTACAAGAATAGAAAAAATATCAATTATATCTATAACATTTATTCCGACCTACAACTTAAAAAAAGTGTAGATAAATCATACAGTAACAAATTTTAGAAATGCCACCAAACAGAAGTAATATTTTACCATATGTGGTGGATATGTAAAAAACTTTAAAAATAGCAATAGCACTTAGACTTATATACCACTTCACAATGCTTTATAGTCCTCTCTAAGCGGTTTACAGAGTCAGCATATTGCCTCCAACAATCTGAGTCCTCATTTTACCGACCTTGGAAGGATGGAAGTCTGAGTCAACCTTGAGCTGGTGAGAATCGAATTGCTGAAATAACTGGCAGCAAAAATAGCCTGCAGTTCTGCATTTTAACTACTATGCACCATGGCTCATCATTAAATATCATAAATTATGAGAATTAGTAAAAGAGGGAAGTTAGAAACCAACTATTTCTTTCTTTATTTTTCTTTCCTTGTTTTATTAACATTTTAAATCATTGTTTATTAGTTATACAGTTATTGCTATCCTTAATTGTCTAAGTTATCTAAATTACATATATCTTATAACAGTATAATAAAACAATTTTTAAATGCTATTTACTATATTACTTTGGGGGCTGTACATACACAAATACACAGACTTTATATTGTCTCATTTGCTGCTTCTTTTGAACTATTCCATTGGTCTCATAAATAATTTTTAAAATTTGTTCTTTGACTGTGAATTTATAAAGAAACAAATAATCAATTTAATTTGAAACATGTGAAACAGTTACTTTGAATTTGGATACTTTTGGTGGATACAACCTTGAGTTGTAGCATGTGAATAATTTTGTATTTTATTGAATAAGACTGCTTCTGAATAATCAGATCTTAACAGCTTTCTGGATGAAACAGAATTTGGAGTTATTTTGATTACTGGAGGAGTATTATTCCAAAGGAAAGGCATTGTGACTAGGGATCCTACTAGGTGACACTTTTTATGAAAAAAAACTCCATTCTACTTTATCTCATCTAGAGCCATACATCACAGGCATTGTTTATTCTTATATTGGTTTGCTGAGCAAGTTTTGAAGATCCGTGTGGAAAAATACAGCAATTTTATACTTATTTCAGTTATTTCAGTCAGATGGGAACCCAGATAAAAACAGAGAAGAGGAAAGGTCTACTTTTTACTGTGCAAACAGACACATCTCTGAGAGTTAAATTTCTACCCGAGGTCCTCTTTCCCTTTCATTTTTGATCACTCTAATAATCAACTACATATTCAGTGTTCACATTCATACTAAGCTTCCCATCTTAAGTTACATGATCACAGGCCCTTCTCCTAAATTGCCTGTCATAACTGTCTCTATTCATCTAGAAATAGCCCTTTCAGATCAAACTTTTAGTGATGCCTGGCACTCGTGTCAAAGTTTCATTAATCAATCATAAGGTGGACATGATATGAACAACACCCCATCACCACCCACACACCCACACCCACACACACACACACAGAGAGATGCTTCTGGAAAAGGTTAGTATTATTCATATCCATTTAACATTTTACAAGACCAAGTAAACTAGAGCAATGTTATGCCACCATCTTTTCATTTATTTATTTATTTATTTATTGGGGAGATGCTTTCTGTGAATTATTTGAAAGGCTTATCCATTCCCTAAAGGACTTGTTTCTCAAAAGCATAAAATTACCTAGAGTTTTAAGGCGAAGGATATTTAAAACCCAATCATTATGTGGCATGTCTCCGTTTTAGATGTTAAAAAGTATTGATTAGTTTTATTGATAGAATTCTCAGTGGTATTTATCAGCACCATGAAATGTTGTCAACCAAATGGGTTAGCCTAGGTTGACAAGGTCCCAAATTAGGAAATACACAAGAAGATGGATTGTTTTTCAGTGTTCATCTAAACCTATAATCTTGGTTTAAAACATCTCATTTAAGAAGAAAAGCAGGGGTGAAGGCAGGTTTACATTCAGCTTGATTCATAGAGTATAATTGAACAATCTGATATGTCCTACATGAACATTAAAAAGATGAAAGTAAGAAAATGCTGAATATTCTGGGGCTATCTTTATTATTTAGCCTAGCACTGAAAGCAAGGGTCAGCTATTTCAATATATCAGTTTGTTGGTGGTGGAGAAAAATAGATCAATGAGTGTGTTATCATTGTTGATATATCACTGTGAATGGAGCCATAATTATACCTTAGAACAAATCCACTTAAACAATAGAATTTAAATTAATTCTGAAAGAGTCAATTTAAGCTATTATCTTTAAATACTTCTGACACATGTTCACAAAATGTACATTTTTAATTGCAATAATTTTGTATCAAAGGCCCTGTGAAATTTGTCACTAATTACTTCTGTTTAAAAATATATATCTAACCCAGAACTTCCCAAGATACCTGGAAACTATGTGAGATATATATATTTGTGATTTTATTTTAAAGAAACCTATTTTATCAAAAGAGAAATCTTCATGTTTTGCTTTAATTTTAACTCTAGGTCATATTTCAGTGCTAAATCATAATATGTATACTTTTTAAATCTTTAAGATAAAAATATTAGACTAGACTAGACTAGCTCTTTAAAGCCAAACAAGTAAGAACAGCTAGATAGGAAAGTGATCCTGATAAAGGTTCATAACTCAATTTGGGATTGGATTACACTCAAGAATCATAATCAGATGTTTAAGGAGGGTAAGGCATTAAGACAATACGCAGGAAAACATGTAACAGGAAATAATCTCTATTACTTGCACAAAAATTGTACTATTGCCAGTTAAGAAAAGATATTGAGACGTTGTTACCTTAGATCCCAATTACATGAAAGATCCACAACCTTGCTACAGTTTGTATAAGCCTTAATTGTGTATAGCAAAAGACATGTCTTTCAATATTCCCACTTAAGGTCTTGACTTTGTATGGTAAGAAGATTACAGGAATGCCTGAAGGACAATTCTGGGTCTAAAACCAAATGCCCCCATGCAAATTAAAGCTGCAAGAAATCCTTTTCATCATATTATTAATTGTGTAATTAATGTATCCCTGTGTACTGATAAGGATAATGCCATGTAATTAATTTTTTTAAGAATTAAAACCTCATCTTTATCAAGTCTCATGGTCCACTTTCATGTTTATAGCTGTGAATATAAATCCGCTTATCTAATTATGACATGACTAGTTTCATTGTTCAAAAGAAACACTCTAGAGTTTGTTTTATTTTATGTTATTAATAATCAGATTTTCAATTTTAAAAATCACCAAAGACCAAAAGGACTAAGTTTTAAGAGCCTTTTTAAAAAGCTTATCAGTAAAATTTGTCTGCTGGTTTGGATAAGGTGTAGTTTAGTTCATTTGTTTGCTATGCCTGTTTTTTCTTCCATGATTACCCACTCTGTTTACAAAAAGTCTCAATTAGCATTTGAATAGGAACTCAGAGAGCAGACTGGTTGAGAATTCTTATAGAACTAATTTGGCAGAGCTCCTTCATTCTCTTTCTCTCCCCCTCCCATTACAGTCTCTTTCTTTGCCTCTAATCAAGTTCCAGTTATTAAAGCCAGAATAAAAGAACTGATTTTCCATTACACTGATGTGAGCTGAACAGAGCCCTGTTTTGCCTTTTCTTTCAGCTGTGCTAATTGGACTCAAAGGAAATATTTATTTTATAATAGCAAGTGAAGAATTCATAACATTATGTAGCGAAGAAAAAATATGGAATTACCAATATGTATGTATGTATGTGTGTGTGTGTGTATATATATATATAAAATAAATCCCGTCCTATTCAGGACACTTTCCTTATTACTTCCTTACTAATAATTATATTATCAAATTATCAAATTTAATGACTTCTAGTGGAGAACTCTGATCATCATAATAATACCTACTGATCTCTGGACAGACTTTTGAGAAGTTTGACAAGCCATGGAGAATGTGCTGATTTATCTGGAGAAACCAATGTCCTAGCATGATCAAGTATATGTCACTTGAAGCTGAATTTAAAAAAAAGATAAATATAAAATACAAAGGAAAAAGAAATAAGATAAAGGATGAAAGGATGATCGAACAGGTCATGATTGTCTAGTGTACCATATGAAGAAAAATACAATGGAAGATATAATTAATTTAGGTTGATAGTATACTGTAATTTAGCTTTGCCTACATATTTTCAACATGTTTAACTGGTTACAGTAAAGTGCCTTGAGCAACCTCACTTCCCATCCTATAGATGATTGGTGAGGATTGCCGGAGGTTTCTGGCCTTGGGAATTGAAGACCCTAGATATGGGGATGGGATTGCTGTTGAGGAGATGGGGGACATACAGGTATTATGGTGGTGAGAGGCATGGGAAATATGGTGGGACATAGAGAAAGGACCATTTTCTAGGAAAATGAGACCCTTATTTTATTTTAATCCCAAACCTAAAAACCATAGAGTAACTGATATTTTCTCTCCATGGTTTCTAGATTTGGAAAGCTCTCCTCTTGATTTTCTTGTTACAAGCATGAAGTGTTCAAAACCATGTGACGGTTCTACTTCATGGTCCTCCCAGCATCTTTATAGGCAAGTTACTTATAGGCATGCACAAAAGGCATTTCTAATCAAAGCTCTGCACTGGATTAGTAATTTCTCTACAAAAGGAGGGGAGAGAAAACGAATGGAACTGGATAATGCAATAACTCTTCCTTACAGAACAACAAAATATTAGGCTAAGTATTTTAATCACAAAAGAAAAGGGTAAGCTGAAAAGAATATTTGATAGCTTGATTGCAAATGAGAGATTTCATCACAGTCCAGCTGGTGCTAGCCATAGAGACTATTGGATCATTTGTATTAAAATAGCTGATTAATGGTGCTCATTTTCAAAGAAATGTTTGCCCTCTAGCACTGGTAGGGATAAGTTTATAATTGTTGTATAAGAATAAGTGTATAATTCTAACAAAAGGGTTTTCAACAGACCCGCTAGTGTAATGAGAATGTTTTATAATGTTAAAAAAGATTAAGAGGACAGCCAAGCATTTTTGGTTGTCATAAGAACAACTTTTCATGAATTTTGTTTATTGAGTTTGCTGTAAATTAATTACATATACTGAAGACAAAGATGCTGATTTAATTTGAATATTTGCTTGGTTTTGTTTGAACAGCCTGAAAGCTATTTCAAGATTAACTGCTTTAATTAAATTAATAAAACAATTTGATGTAGGGTTACCTTCTAAAGTGAAATGAAAATAGCTTTAGAATAAATGTGTTTCTCAAATGTGTAATTAAATGTCACATTATTATTGGCAGCCACCATGAAATAAATCTTATTTTTTGGAAGTTAAATCACAATGGAATAACATTACCAGACTATATATAAAATATTTTAAAAAAACAAACAAACACCCAGGCGAGGTGGCAAGAAGTTATTTCAAAATCAATTTGAAAACTGAAAATTTATTGGAATGTGATAATTTATTTGTGATATTATTACAGTAAATTGGGCTATGCAAAACTTTGAAATAGTGTTTCAGTTTGACAAAATTTCAGCTGAATAATTTCAATGGGAAAGATTCATGAATCAAGGTAATTGTAATAATTAATTTTTAGCAATGAATTAAATAGATGGCTTTGAAGTCCTTTTTAGTCTTTCAAAGCAGATTTAGTTGTTTTTTTTATTATTCTGATTAAAACAATATACAATGTTGAGTTTCAGTTCCATATATGGAGAATGCTGACAGAAATTTGGTATTGCAATGGGATCGCTAATATTGACAAAAGCAGTCCGTTAATTAGATTTATTACTTCACTAAAATCTCTGCCAATGAGAATTCTTTAAGTGTGGGAAATCTAGCATTACTTTGGGTTTCATTCACTTTCTAAGCTGTTGATTTATTCAGGGTGAATGGAAAGAAGTCTTAACTTTATTCTTTTATGTTTATCCTTCCAACTTAACTGGGAGTTCAATTCAACTCTCAATATTCTGAAGAAGAGTCCAAGACTCAGCTTTCTTTGAAAATTTTCATGACTGGGGCAGGTTTATGTCTCTCAACAATGAGTAAATTGGTGCCAGGTACTGGCCTTGAAGTTTTCTGCTCTAAATATAGGAACAGATTTGCTACAGATCTCTTCTCTGTACCACTCTGTTATCCATAGTGTATTGCCTGCTTCTTTAGTCCCTGCTAACCTAGAATTTTGCTAACAAATCACAACTGCAAGCCAAACAAGTTCTGCAGTGATGAAAACACTCTTTCTAGGAAGGACTAAATTTGCTAACTTGTTATGCCAGTCTCCTGGCATCCCAAAAACCTCAATGACCAGGTTTAGTAAAACTATAGTATATCAACCCACACAAGGCTAATCAGTGGTCATTACAAGTTCTACTTAAATGAATCTAAGTTTCATCAATATGTCCTGTCTACTATGACATTCATTAAATTCATCAGTCATATGAAGTCCTTATTAGAGGGGATCATGCTTGTCAAGTAATCATTCCAACTCACTCGTACCGGATCCCAATGTTAAAGTGAAAAAAAAATCATCAGCTTATGCCAAATATTGCTCATACAATATTTAAATAGATGTTAAAAGTTTGTATTTTTAAAGTGGAATATAACAATATCTACACTGGTTTGGTCAACTTCTCTTTAGTCAGTGGTGAAATCCAAATTTTCTTACTACCGGTTCTGTGGGCGTGGCTTGGTGGGTATGGTGTGGCTTGGTGGGCATGGTTTGGTGGGCATGGCAGGAGAAGGATATTGCAAAATCTCCATTCCCATCCCACTCCAGGGGAAGGATATTGCAAAATCTCCATTCCCACCCCACTCTGGGGCCAGCCAGAGGTAGTATTTGCCAGTTCTCTGAACTGCTCAAAATTTCCGCTACCAGTTCTCCAGAACCTGCTGGATTTCACCCCTGCTTTTTGTGAGGTTTTTGATTTCTTCATTGCCTATGTTAATGTGATGTTTTGGGTTAAGTCCTGAACCACGTTTGGTAAGACCTAAGCTAAACTCAGGTAAGGAAACATTAATGGCCTTTAGTTCAATCAACTCTCACAACTTCTCTCAGATCACCCTTCTTGTTGAAAATAAGCAAGGAGAAATATACATATAAGCGGTTTTGAATTTGTAATATAAATGTAGAAAACATAATTAGATGAAAAAGGTATTGGGATGGGGGGGAGGTTATTGTGTTTAAATTGCAACAGAAGCATTAAAAGATTGAATGCCCAGCCTCACATTAGCTTCCCCATCTTAATTCAATATCCTGTATTTATTTTGCAGCAGTCATAGTTCTTGAACCATTAAAAGACTTCATGAGTGGGGTAAAGAATATAACAACTTGTTTTTAAACATTATGGACACAGTGAACTACTCTAAGATCAAATTTATTGCTGACTGAAAGCTTATCCTTCTAGCCTCATTTTATATTATTGATATGAAAGCAAACTTTCACTAAAGGGTACCATGATTTCTTGTGTTCTCCTTTGCCTTTCTGGTCATGTTTTTCATTATTGCTTTTCTCAGTCAATTATAGTTGTAGAATTTCCATTAAAGCCAAGGGGGAACTGGTCCAAGAAAACTAGGAATGCAGGCCAGAGATGAAGCATCAAAATATTTTATTGTGTACAAATACTTGCCTACCCCAAGGTCAAGTTCATTTTGTTCTCTATAACCTCTTCTATCAATGCCAGTGGTTGTTTGCTTGACACAGAGATTCTCTTGGATGTTGTTATCTCATGGTGTCTTTTCTCTCTACCTATTGTGCTGCTGGCTCTAATAAGCATGTGGCAGAATGAAGGAAAAGAGGTCACAGCCATTCTTAGAGGCCAAAGGAAGAAGGCAGGTTACAGATTATATTCTATATTTGGATGTTTGGAGTGATATTGATGTAAATGCTAATAGAACAAGTGGAAATTGCCCAAAAGAAAGTTAGAAATAAATATTTTAGGAGTGAGGGGAAATGAGAGAAAGCTATGGGTAGTTCATAAATGTAATAGAAAGCAACAAATTTTCATTTGTCTAAACAATTTTACTTGACTCGCTAGAAGCTATTTTAATTAACAATATTGACTTAAACTGCCTTATGCATGTGCATTGCTATTAAGCCTTTTACTTGGAATAGAATGTATTTATATAACAAAGAAAGATTAAGTCACAAAATATATAGCTGGTTTTAATTCTTATACCCCTTAATAATGAACAGTACTTTGATGTTCATTAATCGGAGCTATGACATTTAAATACAAAGAGCTGAACAAAAAGTAGACTTTTGTGCATTGTTTAAGATTTTATACAACGGATTTGTTTGTAAAGAGATTACCATTATCTTATTGCATGCATTAGGGGAACTTACAACTATTTAAACAATGAACAATAATGTGTCATAAAAGATGTCAATATAATACATTCATAACACCAATTAAAAACTAAATTAAGGGGAAAAAACATAATGATTTAATGTCTACATAAAAATTAGATCATTTCAGAGACAGCTCTCCACCTAGTCAAAGCCTTGGTGGTGCAGCAGACTAAACTGCTGTTAAAGTAGCACTTAGCTGCCACCTGCCTGCAATTACTGCGAGTTCAATTCTCACCAGGCTCAAGGTTGACTCAGCCTTCCATCCTTCTGAGGTAGGTAAAGGACCCGGTTTGTGGGGGCAATAAGCTGACTTTGTATAAAATAGAACACCGCTTTGGGTGGTGGTGGCAAAAAGCCCTACTAAGCAGGTATATACAAAAGTATGAAGGCTATTGCTTAATGCATTTGTAAGCTGCCCTGAATCTCCGGAGAAGAGCAGCATATAAATTGAACTAATAAATAAATAATAAATAAATAAAGCCAAACAGAGAGGAAGAATCAGGCTTCAGCAAGCATGATGCACCACAATAGTGATAGAATCAATAATTGTTTTTCATTTAGATAGGAAGCAGAGATGGGAAGCAGAGTAGATGTTCTGTCCTCACTACACATTAATCTGTGTGCAACTCGACATGCAGCTAAACCCATCTATCCTCCAATAAAACAGACCATGAGCGTAGATCTGAATGCTTTATTGAAAGAACAGGATATGGTGAAATTGGGGAAAATAGGAATACATACAATGAGAACCAAATACAAGATAGGCAGTATTGAGTTATTGCTGAACATAACAATTAAAACATACAAGTAATTTAAATCTCACCAGTGATGCTCTGTGTGTGGGATGTGGGTTTGTCCTTGGATGACCATGTGCCACAGATTAAGATGAATTCTTCTTTGTGCTTCTGCCTTCTCCAAATGCTAAAGGAAATGAAATCTGGCTTCCCAATGTGCACCTGTTTTGAGAGTGTGGGCTTATTGGTAAAGAGCTTCAAACAATATGCTTGGGTATTTGTCTCTCTGGCCACTACATGGGCTAGAGAGCAACAACAGTATATAAAACTTATATGTTTGGGCATGACAGTAGATCTTTCTGACCAGTTGGAAGAGGAAGGAGATAAGTAGCATAATACAAAAGCAAATAGGATATTCCTCCCATATAGAATAGAATAGAATTTTTTATTGGCCAAGTGTGATTGGGCACACAAGGAATTTGTCTTGGTGCATATGCTCTCAGTGTACATAAAAAAAAAAAGATACGTTCATCAAGAATCATAAGGTACAACTCTTAATGATAGTCATAGGGTACAAATAAGCAATCAGGAAACAATATCAATATAAATCGTAAGGATACAAGTAACAAAATTACCATCATACAGTCATAAGTGGAAGGAGTTGGGTGGTGGGAACGATGAGAAGATTAATACTAGTGCAGACTTAGTAAACAGTTTGACAGTGTGGAGGGAATTATTTGTTTAGCAGAGTGATGGCATCTTAATCTTTGAAATAAATTTCCAGTTAGGTATCAGCAATATATTTGCTCACAAAAATGATGATTTTATAGGGGATACATTGGTAAAAATTGACAAAGAGGCAAAGTATATGCTTGCCCAGCCACACATACTGACCTAACCATGAAACTACACAAAAATATAATCGATAACCATTAATAATCCTAGGACCATTTCAAGCAAGAGAGAAAAAAACCCACAGTTATATAGCTAATGTTCCATAACTCATAGGAATAACTCCTATTTTCAGGAAATTCCAGTTAAATTCAGCCCAAATGACCTTTAAAATAATCAACCAAATATCCAGATCTCAGGATTCTCCCTCTTCCTTCACCCCAGCCAGTAAACTACACATGCAAAGAAACACAACAATTAAGTAAAGATTAAAGGGATTTTTTCCCCATCAAATCCCTAACTCCTATCCAGAGTTGTTTAAGAAGAATCAGAGTAACAGGTCTGTTCATGTTCATTAGTCAGCAAATTGTTTTTAATTCTCTGAAATGGAACGAATTAAGAGGACAAAATTGCGATGATTTCTTCCCCTCTCCCATTAAATCCAGACTTGTATAGACTTCACACATTCTGCAAGTCAGAGAATGAAGAGTTACCCATATGCTATCTATTCCAGCTTTTTTTATTCACAATACTGGAAAATAGCTGTTGTAAAGACTTCATACAATTTCCTCTTTCCGTCTCTTTTAAAAAATAATGAAGTGTTCAGTAAGTTAGAGATGTCATGGAGATATACCTCACTGCAGTGAATTATAAAAAGTAGTAATTCAATGTAAGGTGTAATCACTATGTCCAGAAGCAAGATTAAGACTCATAGGCATGGTATAAAATAGATTTATCTCTCTATATAGCATGTCTTTAAACCAGTTGCCAAGGTGAAGCTTTTAATGAATGCTGCTCTCATTCAATTGCACATTAAGTTACTATTCTCAGAAAGTATTCTCAGGCAGTGTGATTCATTTGGCCTTTTTTTAATCTAACAGGCTTGTAAAATTACAACTCTGTGTGCATTCCATAGGCAACAGTAAAGCCAATTTATATTTCAAACCAAAATCCAAAGTTGACCCAAACTTGATAAATGACATCTCCTTTTCAAAAAGCCTGTGCAGTTAATTTTTGTAATACAATTGTGAGAAGAAAGTCTGCATAGAAATAATCCAACTTCCATCCCCAACATTTGACTTTTCTGCATATAGTATTTCCCAGAGGTTGTTCCATTTCAGTTCCCATGTATGATATTTTTCTGGACTTTGGATTTCAGCAAGGGGAGAATTACTTTTGCCAACATATGATACTTTTGCCAGGAATTTCATTCTGATACCATCAATCCAAGCCAAGTGCTATCATATTTCTGACGCTGATACTATCATCTGGAAAGTTTTTATTAATATTGATGTAATTAATACCACTTATTTTTGCATGACTTCTTATGGAATTTCTAATGCAACTGACCCCATTGATAAACTCCAAGAAAATTACCATGCAGTCATTATCACCTTTATAATAATCATTCATTATTGAAGTACCACAGTATGAAATATAAGTGAAACTAACCTAAGTGAAAGGGTTAAACTAGGTCTGCATAAATCCAACTCTATCATGGAAGCTTACTGAGCATTTTCCTCTTTCTTTACAAATACTGAGACTAACATGGGGGTAATGTGGGTCTTCTATGAAGACACTGATTTTATCCAGCCCATAGCTGTTTTGTTTCAATATGGCCTCAAGGTTATCTGATCTAATTACTTAGAGAGTAATTGTAGCACATAATTACTCACTGATATTATTTTAATGACATTGTGCAATTCTAATTTTTCCTGTCTCTATTTCACTGATAGTATTAGCACAGAAATGAGTTTTATGGAGGTATCTGCCAACACCTATATATACATATATTGGATCATAATAAGATAGAATAGAAATGGCAATACTGGATAGGACAGCTAGAAGAATTTGTTTTTCTCTTTTTTTTTCTGGCCAAGTGTTTCCTATAAAGAAGTGTAACTGCTGTGTTAGTATATTATGAGTCTTAGAATATACAAATACCAATTCAAACCCTGTCTACACAGACCAGGGGTGGTATTCACTTACCTTCGCTACCGGTTCGCAAATGTGAGTGTGCACGCCTTCCGTGCATGTGCAGAGCATCAAAAACGGGACGTGATGACATCCACCCAGGTGGACGGAGCCTCCCGCAGCTGCTGCTACCAGTTCGCCTGACCCGGATAGAACCAGCTGAATACCACCACTGACACAGACACATTCCATGGTGTGGTATTAAATATAATCATAATTCTGCTAATTATTCACATTTGCTTGGTTGCTAAACTTTCGATAATTGATGATGTTACCATTATACCTTCAAATATATCAGATGCCTTCTTCAAATGATTTGTTTCCCAGCCTTATTTCTATCTCAGATGATAATTCTTGACTTATGCATGTAAAACAGTCACCTGAACAAGAACCTATGGTAACTAAAATATGTGTGTCAGACTCAAATATATTTATCTGGAAATCTTGGGTAATGCTTCAGATAATACTTTCTTAGATCATTTTACACTGCTTTTCAACTTTGCTGTTCACTACCAAATCAAATAATTCTAAAGGGGACTTTTTCAGGTTTTGCCCTGGTATGATTATAAATGTCAAGAAGCAAAGAAAAGTTGTGGAACATTTCAGGATATATAAAGAAAGCCACTCTTTATTTTCCACTTAGGAATAGTAGAGTGAAAATGGAAAGATGAAATAGAAATGGAAAAAGAAGGTCAAGGAGAATCCATGAGATCCCTTAACAGCTACACCTCAATTAAAGAATTCTACCTTTTTCTGGAGATTCATTCATCTTTACTTAAGACCCTCATCTCAAATCTCCACATGATCATAGTTAATTTTTGTGCACTGTATACATGGGTTTGGACAATGGATTTTATTTTGGACATAGAATTTAATTGCTTCCCTCAATGGTTTCCTGTAACAAGCTGTGAAAAAGAGACTATAATAAAACATTTACAATTTTGAATGACTCCATTTTTTTTATTATTACTGACAAAGTTATAGATAAATGCTTGAAGTTGTGAATTGGCTTCTCTTTCCACCACAATTAACTGCACCATTCAGATCCCAAGGGATTAAGGTCTAGCTACAATTATTCCAATTTTCAAAAAAGTAACAGAGAAGTTCCAGCAACTTATTGCCCTATCAATCCCCTGGGCATAATTAGTAAAATGTATGCAAAAAACCTAGCATTTATTGAATTTAGGACAGCTTTTGACAATTTCAAGAGATAACCTGTGGTTCAAATTGAAAAACAAAACAATACTATTAACAGATACCTTTTGTTTTTACTATTATGAAGAAGGACAACTAACACAGGGTTTACTATTTAGATTCTGTGAAATCTCACAACTAAAAGTTAGGCACAGGCCAAACCATCTTATAAGACAGGTTCCTGTGAGTAGATGTATCAGATATGATTATATCTCAATGCCCTTACTATTAAATGATTAAATAATCCAGTTGGTGGTCTACTTAAGGAAGCGTGATTATCTATGCATATACACATGACTCTGTAATGATATCACTGACCCCAGCTGACATGAAAAGAACCCTGTGTCTTCTTGCGCAGATAAGAGCCCTTAGGGAGCAATTATTCTAAGACTTTTCTTCCATTTTATAATACTGCAAAACTCGATATTGGCAGTTAGATGACCATGCCATAGAACAAGTTAAACTCTTGAATATTTAGAAGCGGTCTTTCAAAAAACAGGAAAATCCTGGATTTCTTTAAGAAATGCTTAAATGCTTTATGACCACCCTTAGTATAATGTGCAGAGCCTTAGTATAATGTGCAGAGAAAATATCTATGGCATGTGCTGAGTTCATATTCATGGCACAATAACTTTTTACTACTAAAGCTTATCAGCATGGCCCAATTGGAGGTCTTTTGGAGGGTAGATAAGGATAGGAACCAATTTAATAGGTCATTCAATCAAGGCATCGTCTCTTGCTATTTGCAACAGATTGCAATAAAGAATGGTGAAGTTACTATGTAAATATAAGTGAGTACAAAAGAAAATACTAACATAACACTATATTTATCCAGCCCCTGTTGTTCAGTGCCTTAATGCTTATTTGCCTGTCTACCACTATCAACTATTTCTTTCTTTCAGAATTGCTTATCTTGTCAGCAGTGGAATGTTAATTTCCAAATTTTGCTAATCTTGTTGCTGCTAGGAAAGAAAGAGAAAAAAACAAAGAGATTACCTTTGTTTGTCTCTCTGTAACCAACTGTCTTTCTCACCAAGTCATTTGCACCAAGCATTTTGTATTTCAGCAACAATCTACACAAGACTGCCTTTTCTATGGCTGTTTTGGTTCCTTTCCTTTTTCATGCTTTGTCCTAGACCTGATGCAGAAATCTCTGGTTCATCTGTGCTCCTCAGTCATGGATAATTGGTGTGTGCCATACATTCGGTTGTTCTTTCTTCTCCTTCACTTCTGATCTGGTCATCTCTCTCAGTGATGGCATTTTCTGCAGAATCTGAAAAAATATATAATCCTAGTAGAGTCACTTAAAATGCAAAAGTCATCCCAGATGAGTAGTGAAATGCTACTGGTTCACTCCAGTTCAGGCGAACCGGTAGTGATAAAAACTACCGGTTCGGGCCCAGTAGTGATAAAAACTACCGGTTCGGGCAATCTAGTAGTTAAAAAAAGCTACCGGTCCCTCCAAACTGGTATTTCCAATGATCAACTGTGTCGCATTGTTTAGCTTTGCTAGAAAGCAGGAAATCCTGCTTTCTAGTGAAGCTAAATCATGCGGCACAGCTGATCCCCCCTCACTCTTCTACTTACCCAAGCCTCCTTTTGGTGTGTACTGCACATGTGCGTGCAGCGTGTGTTTGGTGTACACCGTGCAGGTGTGCATATGCAGCATTCATTTGGTGCACACCGTGTATGCATGCGCTCACAGCATACATCTGGCACACACTGTGCATGCACGTGACAACGCACGCTTGGTGTGTAGTGCACATGCGTGGTCAGTGAACCGGTAGCAAACCAGTTCAGATTTCACTACTGTCCTAGATGCCAGCTAAAGCAAGCAGGAACCTATATTGAGAAGCAACAATTTAGGAAAATGTTGGAGGTATGTCAGTAGGAAAGGTACCATTGCATACAGTATGGAGGAAGACAATGGTAAATCACTTTTATATCATTTCCAAAAAAATCAATTGACTAGACAGTACAAGTAATATATCACGGTTCTGACTGATGCCCTAATTAAATCATGAGCCTCACACCAGGCTTCAAAAGAAATACAGTTATTTATTAGGAGTTTTCAAATAAAGTCAATTCTGACCTCACTTAATTTACATCCCGGCTCTGACCCTGTTTGTCCCCTCCTTCCCCCCCAAAGCTGTGTCATCAGTCACATTTCCCAAGGAAGCAATTTTGCAGGTTGTAGAGATCACTCCCCTCTGGCCACTGTGGGTTTCTGTGGAGATAACCTTGGCGTATTGGTTGGAATGTGCTTTGTTTTGACTGAGATACCAGCTCCTTGATACCGCTGTGAAGTTCGTTTTCCCATCCCCCTTGCCCATGGCAACTCGAGAGCTGGCCAGGGATGCTTTGCAAATTGACATAATACACAATATAATACCAGATAATAGGCCTCCAAGGTTAGATGGCACTCAACAGATTACTGACGAAAAACTGAGGATATTTCAGAGTATTAATGATGCTGATAACACGACTAGATTAAAATGTATGGATGTCCAGTTACTGATGTTACCATCAAAAGAAAATCAAAAGCAAAATCCAGAATCCAAAGAAAGAATTACAGTAGGAACATGGAACCTAAAAAGTGTATGAATATGGAAATCTTAAAACAATGGAATATTAAATCTATCAGCCACACATTAAAACTTTGGCATCAATGAATTGAAATAGTTTGCCATTGGAAACTTTCAGTCACAACATCCTTATTTATTACTAGGGCATGAAAAATAAGAAAAATGGTGCTTCTTTCATATTCAGAAAGGTTATAGCAAGGACACTATTTGAGTATAATGCAATCAATGATCAAATAATATTTGTTTGACTTTGCAGGAAATCCTTTTATAGGTCATAATCCAAATACTGATGGAGATGACTGTTATAGTCAAATTCAACCTGAAATTGACAGAATAGGCAAGCAGAATGCTGCTTCTGGAATGCAAAAGTTGGAAATAAGACAAAAATACAGAGCCTAGGAAATAGACATAAATCAGAAGAATGACATCAATTTCTGCCAATCCAATGATTTATTCTATGCTAACACAGTGTTTGAACAAAGAAAATATGAAGTATAGCCATGAAGTACATAGAAATAAAATTGACTCTATTATTGGCATAAGAATTGGGAACTGTTCAGGAATAACAGCAAAGAAATAGTCAGAGATTGGCTCTGGAACAGATTATGATTATGGTAAGTTCCAAGTCAAGCTATAGCAGAAGTTTCTACAATATAGAAATTCGATCTCTGTACCCACAATTTTCAAGAGTTAATCAGGAATTGCTATTAAATCCTGAAGAAGTATTGGTAGAGAAATTTGGAATTGGGTTAACAGTTTATTTAAGGATCAATGTAAAAAGAGATAGCTAAACATTAAGAATCAGAAGAGAGCAAACCAAATATCAATTTTGTTAAATGTCAAGAAAAGAGGAAAAGAATAGTAAAGCCAGATAAAATTCTTTGGGAAAATCTTAGCAAAAAAAAGTAGTGTCACAATGACAGTCAGAAGGCTACAGGAACTGATTCACAGGCAAGCCACAGAAGAATCAGTAAAGGTTCTAATCAATTTACACCAACAAATCTGAAGAAAGATATAATGGTCAACAGATTTCAAGATGTCAGTTACATGCCAACACCAAAGGATATTTAACAGAGTGTGCAAGCTCTCATTCAGTAGGCTGAACTTCACATGCTAACAAGGAAATGCTTAGGATCATCCAACATAGATTAGACCATTATGTGGAAAAAGAGATGCCAGATTTCAAGTCCATTTTCGAAAAGGCTGAAGAATGAGATACATTATTGCTGATGCACACTGGATAAATGAAAAAGAGCCAAACAACACCAAATAGAAGAGACAGAAAACATTAAAAACTGATAGCCAAAATAGACCCAGTGATTCATCAAGTCTGCCCTTTGAGTCTTTTGATTGTTTTTGTCTTCTTTTTAATTTATTAATTATTTTATTTTATTTTATTTTTGTTGGATGATAGGCATGTGCAGGGGTGAAATGCTACTGGTTTGGGCCGGTTCGCCTGAACCGGTACTAAAAAATGCTACTGGTTCGCCGAACTGGTAGTAATTTTTTTTTAAAAAAAAGTTCCGACAATCAACTGAGTGATGCGCAATCATCAGAACTTTTTTTTTTTTACTTTTTAAGCATTTTTTTTACTACTGGTTCTGGAGAATCCACTCCGGGGCCTTTAAGAGCAGCAGAAATCAGCTGTCACACCACATGACCCCAAAGACACACCAGGGAGGTGGGTCCCGAGCAGACCCACCGCCCAAGGAGCATGATCTGGGTGCTCCTTTGGCCAGCCCGGCTTGGGCAAGGCTAGAAGGGGTGAATTCCCGAACTCCGGTTCAGCCGGCTGCAGAACGGATGTCGGGAACAGCCTGCTGCAAAAGACCAGGAACAAACACACACACACACACACACACACACACAACCCGTGTGCACAGCAGTACTGGTGAGGTTTTTAGCAAGCAGTGCAGGAAGCCAGACTTGCCTTCACAAGTACAAAAGCTTCCTACAAATGGAAAAATGCCAGGAGCAAGCACGCATTTCTTTTTGCACTTGCTCCTGGCATTTTTCCATTTGGAAGACGGAGAGGAGGAGGAAAAAGAAGATGATGGTGACAATCCTGGGCGCATGAAGCAAGGTGTGAAAATCCACAGCAGGAAGCTTGGGGTGAGTGAAAAGGGAGGAGAGCCAAGCGCTTTGTTTCTCTCTCCCCCCCCAACTCCATCATTTCCCGGACTGGCAGACTGAGGTAGAAAGGTGGGCAATCTTTGGGGCTAGGAGGCGTTGGATCTGGCTTGGCGAGAGTGGGGGCAGGCTGATCAGGTGCTGATCATCAGAACCTTTTTTTTTTACTTTTTAAAGCATTTTTTACTAGTTAAAAATCCTTTAAAAAGTAAAAAAAAGTTGGCCACGCCTACCCAGTCACATGACCACCACCAAGCCATGCCCACCAAGCCACGCCCACAGAACCGGTGGCAAAAAAAAATAGATTTCACCACTGGGCATGTGTCTATCCTAAGCATATTTGAACTCATTTACTGATGATTGCCCCACTATCTCTGCTGGAACTTGGTTCCAAAGCTTGCACTATTCTTTCTGTGAAGCATCACTTTTGAATTTCCCACTTACCAGTTTGAGATCACATGCCCATGTTCTTTATTTTTGTTTAATATTAAAAATACTGCATTCCAGAACATTATTCACACCCTTAATATATTTAAATGTTTCAATCATGTCCCCCACCACTTTCCCTTCTGTCCTGCAGGCTGCACATATTCAGTTCCTCCAATCTCTCCAGGTATGTTTTCTCCCTCAGACTTTCTATCATTTTTGTTACCCAACTTTGAACTCACTCAATCTGATCTATATCTTTTTTTTTAGGTGAGATCACTGTGTGCTTCATTGAATATAGAAACTTATGTCAGCTTTGATTATGTCAGCTAATATTAAGCTGTGAAATGTGCTCTGAATTGTCCTCATGCAAAACCTATTCCATGGCATATAATCATGAAGACAATCTGGGCAGAAAATGGTAAAACAAACTGGCTCCAGTTTGGCAAAGGAGTCTGAAAGTGTGCCTGCTCTCCCCTTGTTTATTCAGCCCATATGCTAAATATATATCAAGGGAAGCTAGAAGAAGATGAATGTGGTTATAAAATGGGATGAAGAAACATCAATAACCTTTGCTATGCTGATTATGCTACTCTGATAACTGAAAATGCAAATGTTCTGCAAGCTCTAGTAATGAAAGTCAAGAAGTACAGTGAAAAAAATGTGACTGTGATTAAATATAAAAAAGGCCAAACTAATGATTACAGGTACAGCAACCAGCTTTAGAACTGACAATAATGATACTGAAATGATGAATAGTTTCTGCCTTTTAGGAGCAACTGTCAGCAGTAAAGGAACCAGAGTTAAAAAATATGGCACAGATGGGCATGTAGTAGAATAAGAGTGAAGGCCTTGGAATAGATATTCAGATATTGGGATATATCTATATCTATAAAGATTGGAATCCTGCTGGCAATATTTTTCCATTCGACACTTTATGGAACGGGAAGTTGGATTTTGAAAAAGCAGGATAGAAAGAGTATTGATGCTTTCGAACTTTGACGTTGAAAAAGATTCCTGAGAATATAATGGAACAAAGCAATCCAAAGTTCTCATTTGAGGGACAAATGGACAGGTGTGAGTTATCATAATTTGGACGCATAATGAGATGGCTGAGGAGTCTTTATTAAATGTTTTGTTGAAATCCAGGCTTACGGTGTCTCCCGCTTTCCCACATTCCTACTATCACCCCACTGTGCGGGGCTCAAGTCTCAAATCTGGGCTGTCAGCTTTCTAGCTGACAAGTTCAGTGTCAGGCCTGGAAGCCATCTTTTGCATTGGGCCTTCAGGCCTGCCACATTTACTGTTGTGGGAACTGGGAAGGGGGATTGTATGGAACATGAGTGGTATGTAGTCATAATAACATTTCTTTCTCAGAGAGTCAAGGACATCTTGCCCTGCACCTGGAGGGGTGTGACTGGGAGGCATCTCCAATTGGCACTGTGCTTTGACTGGACCATGTGATGGACATGTGGGTGCTTGGAAGGGACTTGGACTTTCTTTTTTGGGGGAAACTTAGAAGCTTTCAGATTCGGGTTTTCCCAGATGTGCCAATATGACATCTCTAATAAAATGGAACTTTGACAAACTTCAAGCCTTGGAGTCTTCTTTCGTTGGGAGTGTTACTTGGAACTCTGACACTCAGCATATTTAACTACTGAGCCATCGCTCTCCTGTAATCTGTTATTATTCTATAATATTCTATCATGAACCCGCCTCCTTCCTTTTTAGTATTTTATTCCTGATATATAACTTTCCAACCCCCACTTTTACTGTTTTATTGCTTTGTAGCCCTGAGTTTCTTTTGTATTCCCCAATTTGTTTTGTGGAGATGTTGGCTACTAAATGGGACATCTCCTTTCTCATTTACATCCAGCTCCCATTACGTATACATCTTTCTTTTAACCCTCCACTCATCTTAGCCATTCGTAGAGTATTTACTATGTTCCATACAGTTTTCTTTTTTTCTTATTGGAATGATGTGTAATTGTACTTTCTGTACTTTTTTTTTATAAATGACATGAATATTTTTTTTCACCTAGTCTTTGTTGGTAAACTCCCCTCTCCTGTAATTTAAAGTGCATATATAACTATGCTGCACATTTTCTTTCTGCGGTATCTTGAACCACAAACTGATCTGATTATTGGGCTGTTGGTCTGAGCTCCGATCTTGGCAATTTGGTTGCAAACATTTCATCCCCATTCAAGGAGACATTGTCAGTGCACTTTGAATTGTGCTTGTCTGTCAGAGCACTGGTCTTTAAATACCTTTTAATGTAATGATGCAAATTAGTGTTAGTGAACACTATCTCCTTCCAAATTTCTCAGTGCTTTAATATATTAAACCGGTGAAACTATTTTTAATCTAATAATTATGCACTTTTATTTCTGTTCTGTTCTTATATGTTTTAAGATTTTATTATTATATTTTCATATACTCACACAAGTCAGTAAGGAAAAAAAAGAATCTTTTGAATGTAAAGCAAAAGTCATCTTCCATTAACAGTCAAGGAAGCAAACAACCCTAAATTAAAAGATAAATAGCACCAAACCCAAGCACTTTGTTTCTATAATTAAACAGCCTCCCTCTGTCAAAGTTCATTGAATTTGGTGGGGGAAGGGGAGAATACAGCCATTTTTTCTCCATTATAGTCAATGGGAGAAACATGGTATCTTCAGAGCTTGTAACCTCTAATTTCATTGTATTGATTCAGTTTTTTTTCATGAATACTTTTATTGTGGTTTATAACTAACTGTGTGGTTAGTGTTGTGGTCTGCCAGCAGCCTGTGGAGCTGTCAGCGGAGTTGGATAGCGATGAGGCTGAGGAAAAACATGGGCCAGTCTTGGAGGCTGGGGAAGGCCCGGATGAGGGTTCTGTGTCAGAGGTAGAGATGGAGCCAGGGCCATCGGGGAATGAGGTGCAGACTCCAGAGCCTCCAGAGCCTGATAGGAGTGAGGCAGAGGAACAGGAGGAGCCTGTTCCTAATGCACACATGAGAAGAGCTGCCAGAAGACAAGAGCAGCTCAAGCAAAGAGGACAACTCGGGAGTAGGGCCAAGAGATGATTGGCCCCTCCCATAAGGCTTAAAACAGACCAGCAGTGGCATTTGGGCTTTGCTGGAAAACAACATTGGTAGCTTTGTCTTCATCTACGTTTTGTATTTATTTTTGTATCTGTGACTTCTGAATGTTTGCCAAGAAAGGCCTTTGGCATTTTGCCTAATTGGACCAAAATTTGCGATAGGACTGAGGAATTTGTGTTGAGAGGAATTTGTTTTAATTTAGTTGAACGATGCTGGGAATGAAGTAATTCTCAGCTGTTCGAATAAAGTTTGTTTGTTTTTTCATGGACTGATTTTCCTACTACTTACTTGGGCCTGGGTCACAACAATTAGCTCTACTACCTATTATTTCCAGGGGTGGTATTCCTTTGCTACCAGTTCACAAATGTGAGCATGCGCACAGAGTCTTCCACGCATGCGCAGAGCATCAAAAACGGGACGTGATGATGTCCGGGTGGGTGGGCGGAGCCTCCTGCAGCCGCTGCTACCGGTTCACCTGAACCAGATAGAACCGGCTGAATACCACCACTGATTATTTCCCACAAAATCTATTTTTCTGCAGTTTAGAGAATAATGCTAAACCTATTTAAGCAATTGTAAATTTATGAATAATTTCACTGCTTTTTTTGGGGCGGGGGGGTTGCAGTCTATACTGTTGGAGGATAATGTATCTGAGAAAAATCTATAGATCTCTCACCTATCCTCTAAAGCAGGGGTGGGCAACTATGGCCCTTTTACAACCTGTGGACTTCAACTCCCAGAATTTCTGAGACAGCCAAGCTGGCTCAGGAATTCTGGGAGTTGAAGTCCACAGGTTGTAAAAGGGCCACAGTTGCCCACCCCTGCTCCAAAGGCAAAATTAATAAATTATTTGTGAATTTATTTATAAATACACTTTAACTGATGAAAAACTACAATAGTCTTAAATAAATAGAATGCTATAAAATCATTTTGGGGCAGTATAAAATGATCAGTGCTAATATTCAGGTATAACTTTCTAAATTGTCATTTCTTATACCGCTCATTAGTTTGCTTTTGCAGATGTATATTATTTGTAAAACAGGTAGAGTAGGAATGATTTATTCCAGCATGATAATCTGACGTTTTTTCTTACCAGATCTTCTAATTCATTGGATATGTTAACTTGTTTACCCTGTTGCTGTGTTGATTTTTTTTTTTTTTTTTAGTCATCCTTTTTGGGAGAAAAGCAATTTTGTCACCCAAAACTTTCGTTAAATATAGCAGGGTTCTCAAGGGCGGAGGTGATGACACCAGAATAAATTCCGAAATACCCTGATGCTGAGATTGATTTGGGGGGGGGGGAAACCACTTTTGAATGTGGCTCTAAGCAGTTTGAGAAACATTTAAGTTTACTAGAAAAATATTTCCCACTTTCAGAAAGTGGTTTTCACATGAATAAAATATGTTTATGATGAGTCCTTGGTGCTCTTTGAGCTTGGTGATTTGCTTGCAAATATTACCAGCTAGATAACAACCAAACTCAGGGAGCACCAAGGACTCCACATCAAACCCTGAGCTGCATTTTCCTTTTCTATGGGATATTTACTGCTCATACTAGCAATATTGTTGTGTTCTGCTGAGCTGAACCCATCTGATCAGGGATACAAGTGTTAATCAGCATTCTTCATAAACTAATTCCATTTTGAGTACTTGTAATTTCTATTCACAGACTAACATTATTTTCTACAAGTTAAATCCAGGTTGTTATTATATACATGTGCCTATGTGTTGAGGGTAAAACTGCCCTCTGCAAAGTAGTGCAACAGACCAGACAGCGAATAGATACGATGCTTAGCAAAACACACAGATAGTCACAGACTCTGAACATTTAAAGAAAAATAAACAGTCTTTACTTGTAGTAAAAACAAACTTGGCTTCTCAAAACAACTTCTTCAAACAATCACGGTTTAACACAAAACATAGTTTGCTTACAATTCCAGTTCTCTTCAAACATAGATACAGTTCCTTCCAGCAGTTCAACCTTCAATAGCAGGAGCAGGAGCAGGAGTGAGAGCAGAAGTGAACGAACTTCCTGCCTTCCTTTATATGTCTGCTTAGCATAGCCAATTAGTCATCTTTGTAGCAGTTAAAGTTACAGAACATAGTTTTCTATATATTATCTACCCAACCATAGGATAAGCATCCAACATTCTCCCCTTTGGGTAGACTAATATATTTACAATCTTAAACCATACTGTTCACATGTATCTATATGTTTCCTACTTCCCTGTGCTTTTGTGAAATGATTGGCTACATTGTTTTCTGATGCACAATATACAAGTTCTATCATCTTGTTCATTATACATTCTCTTACATTGAGATATCGAAGATCTGTATGTTTTGTTCTAGTCTTTACAGCTATATTTGTTGCCATTTTTATCGCTGCCTGATTATCTTCATATACTATTATAGGATCTTGTATATCTATTCCTAAATCTAGCGTCATCTGCTTAATACTGATCAAATCCGTACATAACAAAGATAAACAAGAAAACTCTGCTTCCATTGTAGACATACTTAAATTCTTCTGTCTTATTGAACGCCACCATATCAAAGATTTTCCCAGAAATACAGCGATTCCTGAGGTTGATTTTCTTGTATTCACATCTGTAATGAAACTAGCATCTGCATAAGCGGTTACATGCAATTCTTCTGATGATTGTAGATACAATGCATGATGCATGGTATATTTCAGATATCTAAGAATACGTTTTGCTCCTTGCCAGTGTCTTTCTGTAGGTTCTGTGTTGAATCTAGCCAATTGGTTCATGCTATAAGAAATATCGGGTCTAGACCAATTGCTAATGTATGATAAACTGCCAATCAAAGATTGGTATATCCCTTTATCAAACACCGGACTTTGCACATCAGTGTTGCAATAATCTTGAACCATAGGTGTCTTTGATGGTTTACACAATTCCATTCTGAACTGTTTTAATAGATTATTAATTTTATCAGTTTGGGATAATTTAAATCCTCCCCTAGTTTTTTCGATCCTTACACCTAGGTATTGTTGTATCTCCCCTAGATTTTTAATCCTAACATGAGCTTTTAATTCATCAACAATCTTGTTGGCCTCTTGCTCATTCTTTGTAATCAGAGCTATATCGTCCGTAAAAAGAAGTAATAATGATATCATACCATCCCTTTCCATTTTAAATAAACATGGATCTGCTAATCCTGCTTTAAATCCAATATTCTTCAGTGTTTTTACAATGCACTGGTTCCATTCACAATCTGACTGTTTTAACCCATACAGATTTTTCTTTAATAACCAACAGTCATCCTTCCCATTTTCCTCAAATCCTGAGGGTTTCTTTAAATAAATTTCATGCTGTAATGGTGCATGCAGATATGCGGTCTCTACATCTAAATGAGTAACTATATATTTATTTCTAGCTGCCCATACCAACACTGCTCATAATGTAATGGCTTTTAAGCTTGGAGCGAATACTTCATCGTAATCATTAGGAGACTGATTAAATCCTTGAGCTACTAGCCTAGCTTTATATATTGGTATCCCATCTATCCCAGTCTTTAATTTATATACCCACTTACTACCGAGTATAGTTTTCTCTTTTGGAATTGTTACAGACTCATACACTTTCAAATTCTGCAAAGATTGTAGTTCTTTAGTCATTGCACTTCTCCACACTTTCTGGTCTTCAGGTGGAAACGTGGTCAACTCATTAAATGTAGTAGGGACTTTATTTACTTGATAGACTGTAGTTGCCTGATACCTATCAGGTGGTCTTGTTACTCTACTCGACCTTCTTGGGAGTTCAGGACTTACAGATTGCCTCTCTACCTTAACCTCTTCCTGTACTACATCTTTCTCTACCTCTTCACTCTGGCTCTCTGGCATTTAATTGGTAGCTTCAGTCTGAGTATCTATGATAACCTCATTTTCAGTACCTAATTTATTCCACCCTACATGCTCCAGAAACCTGGCATTTGCACTGTTAACTACTGTTGCTGTTCCTTTTACCCAAAATCTGTAGGACCTGTGGTTTGAATTATAACCAACAAATATTAATTGTTGTGCCCTACTCTGGCCCTTACGCCTTAACTGCGCTGGAGTATGTACCCATGCAGGTGATCCAAATGTGTGTATGTAGCTCAAATCTGGCTTCCTTCCATGCCATACGGTATATGGAATTTTGTTAGTGGTTGTATTTATGGTGCTGTTTAAGAGTGTATTTGCACACATAATGGCTTCTCCCCATAAATTAGCTGGTAAACCTGCATCAGCTAACATTGATCTCATCATTGCTTGTAGAGTTTGTCCTCTCCTTTCAACATACGAGTTATGCTGTGGCCGATATGGAGCTGAACATTTGTGCTTTATACCAGCATTAGCTAACATTGATTTAAACCTTGTGTTGACAAACTCAGTACCATTGTTTTTCTCTCCACAAACTTAATCCATTGAACAAAATACCGAAAAGTATCTACCTTAGACTGCAATAGGTAGCAAAAACCATACCTTGAATAATGGTCAACTATACTGAGAACATAGCAAGCACCCCCTAAACTAGCCTTCATTGGCCCTATTAAGTCAGCAAATACCACTTCCAGTGGTCTCTTCGTTTTAAACCCATCAAACCTATTAGCAGGGATTGTTCTACTTTTCTGCTGATTACAAATATTGCAATTTAAATACTGGTTACATGGTTTCAGTTTCAACCCATAACTAATTTTACAGTTTTCTGTAACATCTTAAAACTGATATGCCCCATGCGTCTGTGAAGCAAGTGAACACATTCATCATGTGGTTTGACATTTGAGTATACAACATTTGTAACATGGTTACTAGATAATACATATAAACCATCTTTCAGTTTTCCAATAATCTTGGTTTCACCTTTTTCAATTAAACAATCATTGGTTCTAAATGTTACTGTATATCTTAGCTTAATCAATACTCTAACCGAAATCAAATTAAAGTTTAGATTTGGAACATATAACATATGCATTTTTTCTTTTACATATGGACATATTTCCATTCCCTCACCACATGCCTTTAGCTTCCACCCATTTGCTAAAGAAACCTTGTTATTACTAGGCAACATTTTCACAAAATAGTTTTGTGTTCTGACAATGCATAGTGACACCCCGCTATCAATAACCCACGAATTGTGGTTAACTGGTTTCTTATCAGACATAGCTACATTACATTGTTTTTTTATCATTAACCATGGTTTTTTGTTTCAGCCTTCTGCAAAACTTGGCTATATGACCCTTCTTGCCACAATTAAAACAATGTTTTACAGCATATACATGGTTATTTGCCTTTACATTTACATTAATCAACTCAAGTTCTTCCCTTAGTTGTTTTCTTTCTTCTCTCCTTCTGGCCTCTTTTAGTAGTCATGAGGTTACATTGGCCAAAGTTAGTTCCTGCTGTGTGAGAACTTCAAATGATGTTACTACGTCATCGTAGCTCTCATCTAGCGATGATAACAGTATATAAACCTGTTGTTGTTCAGAAAAAACCACCTCCTTCTGATGTAGCTCTTGAAAAATGCTTTTTATGCAATTCAGGTGTGTTAACATGTCACCACCCTTAAGGAATCTTGTGCAAAACAACTTTCATGTAATGTTAATTTGCACCCCTACAGTGTCACAAACATAAAGACATTTCAAATTTCCCCAGCATTTTGCAACAGACTGTTCACCCTCAATATGAACAAGCTGGGTATCGTCTAGAGACAAACCAATAATACACAATGCACTCTCATTCTTCCTCTGGAACTCGGCTATCTTCCTGGCATCCTCAGCATCGTCAGCATTCCAGGAGGTCACATCTGGTGGATTCTGCACTACATCCCATAGCCCTTCTTTGCACAACAGGAGACTGCACTTGGTGGACCAGGATTTGTAGTTGGTGCCATCCAGCCGGGTAACCAGCGATAAGTTGGGAGCTTGATCTTGTGCCATCCTCACCAGGAGATTAAATACGTATCAGAACGTCTGGAGCAATAATGTGTGTCGCAACTCTCTTATTGCTGTAACTGGTACACAGACTCTTAGTCTGGGCCCATAACCAGTGTTGAGGGTAAAACTGCCCTCTGCAAAGTAGTGCAATGGACCAGACAGCAAATAGATATGATGCTTAGCAAAACACACAGATAATCACAGACTCTGAACGTTTAAAGAAAAATAAACAGTCTTTACTTGTAGTAAAAACAAACTTGGCTTCTCAAAACAACTTCTTCAAACAATCACAGTTTAACACAAAACATAGTTTGCTTACAATTCCAGTTCTCTTCAAACATAGACACAGTTCCTTCCAGCAGTTCAACCTTCAATAGCAGGAGCAGGAGCAGGAGTGAGAGCAGAAGTGAACGAACTTCCTCCCTTCCTTTATATGTCTGCTTAGCACAGCCAATTAGTCATCTTTGTAGCAGTTAAAGTTACAGAACATAGTTTTCTATATATTATCTACCCAACCATAGGATAAGCATCCAACACTATGCCTATGCATATACATACATATAATGTCCCTAAAATTATCTTTTAGGGACTGTCTGACAGGTCAGTCACTGCAGATGGTGTTTTGTTAATTAGACACAATTTTTTTAAAAAATAAACAATTGTAGAATGTCTTGCCTCTTGAGAAATTTCTTCCTTCCTTCCTCGTTTGTTGGAGAATACATCCTCTCTGCTGAATTAATTTTGTATTTGTGAGCAGATAATAATCTCTCTGTGCTACAGTGCAGGAAGAACTCTTGCTCCTTGTTCAAATATGCAACTGTAAATAAGTAGAGGATATTGCAGATCAACAATGACATTCTTTTTTTAAATAATGCAATGTGTGTAATTAGGATACCACAATTACAAGAGTGTAAGAGCTCTCAGTGTAACAATTAGGTTTGTAGGGGGAAAATGTAATTTGTTCTAATGTAAATGTTTTCCCTTAATTCATGTGACTCCCTTGAGTTGTTGCAATAATAAACTAATTTCTGCCAATCCATGCAGTTGTCACAGCATGCGCTACATCCCAATCAAGGGAGACAACCAACTATAGAATAAGATGATCAGCATTTCATTGTGAAGGCAACTAGATTTATTTATTTATTTTTATTTATTTTGTCAAGCATGTATTAGGTAACAGATATCAGTATAAACATGATTATGAATACATGAAATGGATACAAATAAAAAGGGACAGTAGGACAGGGACAGTAGGCACGCTGATGCACTTATGCATGCCCCTTACAGACCACTTAGGAATGGGATGAGGTCAACAGTAGACAGTCTAAGGTTAAAGTTTTGGGGATTTGGGGAAGAAACCACAGAGTCAGGTAGTGCATTCCAGGCATTGACCACTCTGTTACTGAAGTCGTATTTTCTGCAATCGAGTTTGGAGCGGTTTACCTTGAGTTTGTATCTATTATTTGCTCGTGTATTGTTGTGGTTGAAGCCGAAGTAGTCATTGACAGGTAGGACATTGTAGCAGATTTGTCCCAAGGATTGCATTTAAAACTCTGGTTTTAAAGGAGCAGGTAGACCCAAGGTTTTCCCCCTCCCTATTATATCTATTTTCTTTTTCTCTCTCTCAGAAAACTGTTGAATTTAAGGGTCAGGATTTATACAAGAAGATCTCTCATTTGCCAGTCAAGGTGTCCATTTTTAACTAAATGCACTTGCATGGAGTCTCAGTGCCTTTGATCAAACCTACTTTCCAAAACTGTATAGGGCTAGGGCTGTGTGGTATTTTAAATGGCAGTTTAGAAAAGCTGATGCAGCTTTAAGAAAAATGTAGCAAAACTGACTTTTTTTTTAAAAAAAATGGACTATATAATTTTTAAAAAAACCTATAGAGACATATAGAGAAAAAAAAGAAAACATATCTGGGTTGCGAAAGAATTAATTTTCTCATTACTACCGTCTAGTGATCATTTGAACATTTGCAGACCAGATAAAGGAGCACTAATTAGCAGCATTTAATTTCATCCTGTACCCTTTATATGGTGCCTCACAAAATAAAAGAAGACAAATTCCAACAATGATAAAACCAGCAGTAAAAAACTATAAAAATCATAAAACAACATAAAAACCACAAAGAGACTAAAAGGAGCATAAAATTGTAGCAATAATGGGTCCTGCTGAATGCTCTCGAGAAATATTTTTACTGAGTTTGATCAATATTATAGGCTATTCTTGAAGGATACATTTTATTTACTTTTATTTGTGACCAGGGGCTTTGATGGTCAAAGACAGCACTCTACTAACTGATATTGCAGTTTTATATCACAGAGAAGCTGGTTTTCTACATAGCATAGTGAGACTTTTCCTTTTTGAAAAGTACACAATACAGAATAACAAACTTGGAAGGGACCTTGGAGTCTTCTAGTTCAACCCTCTGCTTAGGCAGGAAACCCTACACCACTTCAGACAAATGGTTATCCAACATCTTCTTAAAAATTTCCATGTTGGAGCATTCACAAATTCTGAGGCAAATTGTTCCACTAATTGTTCTAACTGTCAAGAAATTTCTCTTTAGTTCTAAGTTGATTCTCTCCTTGATTAGTTTCCACCCATTGCTTCTTGTCCTGCCCTCGGGTGCTTTGGAGAATAGCTAGACTCCCTCTTCTTTGTGGCAGCCCCTGAGATATTGGAACACTGCTATGATGTCTCCCCTAGTCCTTCTTTTCATTAAACTAGGCATACCCAATTCCTGTAACCATTCTTCATATGTTTTAGCCTCCAGTGCCCTAATCATCTTTCTTGCTCTTTTCTGCACTCTTTGCAGAGTCTCCACCTTTTTTACATTGTGGCAATCAAAACTGGATGCAGTATTCCAAGTGTGTCCTTACCAAGGCATTATAAAGTGATATTAACACTTCACGTGATCTTGAAGTGGCTGTCCAGTCTCTTCTTGAAAGCCTCCAGTGATGAAGCAACCACAATGTCTGAAGTTAAGCTGTTCCATTGGTTGATTTTTCTCACTGTCAAAAAATGTCTCTTTATTATTAGGTTGAATCTCTTCTTGATCAGTTTCCATCCACTGTTCCTTGTCTGGCCTTTGTGTGATTTGGAAAATAGGTTGTCCCACTCCTCTCTATGCCAGTCCTTCAAATATTGTAACACAGCTACACTGTGTTTCTCCAAAAAGAAGGCCGGGTCTTATTTTCTTTTGACCCCTAAAAAACTGTCTAAGCCTTCTTTTTGGAGGGTTCTAATTATTGATTCACAGTGGTGGCACCAACAGCCCCACCCAGCAGGAGCCCGCTGCTGGCCCACTTCTTCAGCCACTTGCCACCACTCAGATGCATCGCCCCAGCCTCTGTTTCACCTTTAGATGCCTGCTGGAAGGCATCTGAAGCTCATAACAGAGCTCCAGATCGATCTGGAGCACTGTTATCAGCTGCATATGCCTTCCGGCAGGCATCTAAAAGCGAAACAGAGGCTGGGGCGATGCGTGCAAGTGGCAGCAGAAGAAGTGACCATAGAAGAAGGCGAGGTAGGTGTTGGGATGTATGAGGCCTGTGTCGGAAGTTGGGCAGCTCCACCCCCCCATCCCCAACCTAGCTTATTTTTTATCTGTATGCCTTGCCCCACCCCCTTAACCCTGGGGTAGGCAGGGTCTTAATTATGGCTAATTTTGTGGGTGGGGCTTAATTTGATCACATGCGCTCAAAAATGTGATAGGGCTTTTTTTCAAGGTGGGTCGTCTTTTTGGAGAAACATGGTATCATGTCACCCCTGGTCTTTCTCTTCACTAGACTAGCCATGCCCAGTTCTTGCAATCATTCTTTGTATGTTTTACCTTCCAGGCCCCTGATCATTTTTGTTGCTCTTCTTTGAACTCTTTCTAGAGCCTAAACATCTTTTTATAGCATGGTGATCAAAACTGGATGTGCCTTACTAAGGCTTTATAGATGGTACTAGTACCTCACGTGATGTTGATTCAACCCCTCTGTTAATGCAATTTAGGATTGCATTGGATTTTTTGGCTGCTGCTGAATACTGCTGGCTCATATTTAATACCTCTCATAGTTACTGCTATTAAGCCAGGTTTCACCTAATATGTATGTGTACTTTTGGTTTTTCTTGCCTAAGTGTTAAGTCTTTACTTTTCTCTAAACTGGATTTTATTTTGTTAGATAGAATCCAGTGTTCAAGTCTGTTGAGATCCATCTGGCTCTTGAGCCTATAGGTTATTGGTTATTCCTGCCAGTTTAGTATCATCTGCAAATTTGATAAGTTCCCCTTCTATTCCCTCATCTAAGTTATTTATGATGATGTCTTAGTTATGTGCACCTCTATTGTTTGTACTTGTCCTTTTTGTCTTTCAGTTTATCAGAGAGATCTTTGTGCAACCATTCTGGTTTCTTCTTAGATTTCTGTCTTTATTTTTTTGCCACAAAAAAGGCAGCAGGACTTATTTTTGGGGACAGGGTATCATCTACTGACTCACCTCACTTGCATGTATCACCCCTGGCCTCCTTTTCACTTGCAGAGGCCTTTAGAAACTTCTTCTGAGGCCAGCAAGGCTTTCCTGAAGGCCTCTGCAGCTGATAACAGAGCTCTGGATCGATCTTTAGGAAAGACTTGCAGGCTTTGCCGGTTGCAGAAGAAATGGGCCGGCAAGGCAGGTGTCAGGGTTTTCGAGGCCTGGCTGCAACTGTCCAAAGGTAAGTAGTAGGGCAGCTCCACCCACCCCAGGGGTGGGTTCTACTTACCTTTACTACCGGTTCGCAACAGGACCGCACGGAAATGCACAGAAGCATTTTCATGACATCAGGGTCAGTTGGCGGAGCCTCCTGCCGGTTTTACTACTGGTTCTATAGAAACAGTGTGAACGAGGGGCAACCCACCACTCACCCACCCCACTCCACCCTAGCTTAATTTTTACCCATGCATCCTGGAGTGGGTGAAGTCTTAATTAGGGCTTATTTTGGGGGTAGGACTTATATTGGGCGCATATGTGAAAATCAAGCTAGGACTTGTGTGTGTGTGTGTGTGCGCGCCTTCTGTACATTTTATATTCTTCTAGAAAATCTGGATTGAATCAATATAGCTTCACCTCTGCAATAACTGGCTTTTAAAAACATTTCTGCTGTGAACCAAAGTGTACCAGCAGACTAAAATCCCCATGTAGTCATTTTAAGACTGTCTTTGCTGGTTAAGTTGGCGAAAATAAAACATTGCAGCTCATTAGGGTGACTTGAGCTTAAATAGTCTCTGGGGGATGGTAGAGGACAGGAAGGCCTGGAGGAAAGCTGTCCATAGGGTCGCAATGGGTTGGACACAACTTCGCAACTAACAACAACAACAACAGGCTGACTGAAAGACAACTGTTCAACAATTGAACACTGGTTTTCTTTTTCTGAAAAGACAATTACATACTGTTTCAAAATATTATGAATTTACTGGTATTATGAATCATGATACATCCCACTTAGTATTTTATATTTTTGTTTTCTAATTATTTGACTGAACAGATTTTCCCCAAATTCAGAAGGAATTAAAACTGGACAGTGGGGAGTCTAAGAAAGAAAAAGGGGGTTATTTTCTATATCTACACTGAATGATTTTTTTAAAAAACAACAACAATAATAATAATGATCAGAACAACAACTTCTGACCTTTTGGCTTCATGCTCTTAGCTTGTTAATCACTATAATTCTGGAGAAATAAAGTAAAACTGCCCAAATAACTACTATAATCACTTCCACCTTAGTATTCAATATAGTCAAGGTAAGAATGAACCAAACAATTGAAAGAGAGCTAAGCAGAGATGTTGCCTCCTACCAGGGAAACTTTATCCAGCCAATTCTGAAATATATAAAAGGAGCTCAACTCTCTTATATTTAACAAGGCAATGCCAGCCATGTTAACTCTTTGTCCTGGAGATACACTAGAGAGTTATTTCAATCCCATTCAAGTGCTAAGTATTTTATCTGTAGGGGTTCCTCACTAGTGACTCATATCCAATTTTCATATTAACCTGCAGCCTGCCAAACAGTAACTCCTTATAATTTTGGGCAGGTCTAGGTACAAAATAAGCCCATTCTGCAGCTTTTTAAAGCAGGATGGCTAGCTTTTTCTTATTTTCTTTCTTTCTTCCACCAAAAGTGGAAGAAACAGCTGTCTGTAGACATGGATTTGAGCAGTAGCCATCTGCGCTATAACTGTGTTAGCCTCAAACCCTCATGAGAAATTTCATTCTTCTGGAAAATAAATTATAACACAGCTAAGTGGTGCCTGATAAAACTAAACAGAAGACCTGCTTCTCTATTTCAAATTTGCCCATATTCTCTTGGTAGACAGACAAATAAAAACACTTCATCAAAATCAGACAGAGAAACTCAGGAATGCTCACTGGAGACCACTAAACCTGAAATACCAATCAATTTTGCCAACTTTTTGTCACACTCATGAGTCTCCTTAAGCACTGTCTTCTGAAGCTGCCAGAAAGCAGCTGCTTGTTATGAGAGTTCAAGTTAGGTGGGAGACTCTTACAATCCTACCTAGGAAAGCTGGTGAATCCCTGTGTATTCTCCGCGCTTCTTTTGTTGAACTGCTTCAAGAGCCATTTTCATTTAGGATGTCTGCACGCACTGATTTCCTTTGAAAAATCTCTTCTGTCTTTCCAGGATTGGCTTTCAAATTATTGATAACTGATTATAATTAGCTCAATAGTACATGTGAGAACAATACAGCCTAAAACTGACAGAACAGCCATTAAGATTACAAAGGCTGCATGCATATCCTTCCTAATTTTAAAATTAGAAGAAACGTTGATTGTCATGTGCGTTCTGTTAAATTATTGTGCTGAGGATGGGTAAGCATTTCCTTAGAATACACAAACCTAGTACTATCTTCCTTCATATACAGACTTTTCCTGCATTGAAAAGAAAATTTGAAAAGTGTTTCTGCTCACATTCAGCTGAATATGAACAGAGACATTAGCATTATTGTGCCAGAGTTATGAATCCTATTTTATTAGGGATTCTATTTGAGAGCAACACAATCAATTTAGAAATCCTCCATTCTTCTACCCACAATAGAATACCTTATGCCACCAGACTTGAAATTTTGGGCCTAGACAATTTAGAACTATGCCACCTTCAGTCTGACCTAAGCGTAGTACATAAAATTATCTGCTACAATGTCCTACCTGTCAATGAATACTTCAGCTTCAACCACAACAATACATGAGCAAACAATAGATACAAATTTAAGGTAAACCGCTCCAAACTCGACTGCAGAAAATACGACTTCAGCAACAGAGTGGTCAATGCCTGGAATGCACTGACTCTGTAGTTTCTTCCCAAAACCCCCAAAACTATAACCTTAGACTGTCTACTGTTGACCTCACCCCATTCCTAAGAAGTCTTTAAGGGGCATGCATAAGAGCACCAAAATGCCTATCATCACTGTCCTAATGTTCCTTTTTACTTTTACTCTTTTCATGTATTCGTATTCTGTTTATACTTATATCTGTTATCTAATACATGCTTGACAAAATAAATAAATAAATAAATAAAATTCCTGGGAAAAACTAATGTTGGGAGTGGAACTCTAAAGCTGAGGACTTGGAGTGCATATTTACTTAGATCAACTATTCAATCAATGTATGATTCACTGTGCACATAATTAAAAACAGTAAATAATAAACATTACATTCAATAAAGTGTACTGTACCAGAGACAACTACAAACAAGAAGAAGCAATGGAAACTGTCAAGATGATCATTAAATCTTCTGAGTAATGCATGGGAGAAAATCCTTGTTTTCAAAACCTTTCAAAAAGCAGGAAGGATCAGGACTATCCAAATCTCATAGGGGACACAATTCTACAGGGCAAACATGGTGACAGAGAAGATATATCTCCTCATTCCTACCAATTCACTTTACTTAAGTGAAGGAACTCAGAGAGCCTGTCAGATCTTATCAAATGCAGAACATAATCTAGACTGGAAGTAATAGATAACCAGAACCTGTACTGAAAACAGCTTTATAGGTAATGACCAGCACCATGAAATTTATTTAAAGTCCTAATAGTAACCAGAGCAGCTTGCAAAGCAGCTAGTTTCTAACTCGCTTGTAAAAGCTTTGAGCCATCCACGTGAGCTGTTGTGGGTGCACCTAGATACACCCCCATTACACCAATTCTCCGCGAGCTGCACTGGCTCCCTATTGATCTCCGGACACAACTCAAGGTGTTTGTTATTACTTTTAAAGCTCTACATGGCTCAGGGCCAGGTTATCTTCGAGACCGCCTTCTACCACATAGCTCCCAGCGACTGGTAAGATCCCACAGAGTTGGTCTCCTCTGGGTCCCATCAGCTAAACAATGCCAGCTGGCGGGCCTTCTCTGTAGCTGCCCCAGCTCTCTGGAACCAGTTACCTCCTGAGGTCCAGACCATCCCTACCCTACTGGCCTTCCGAAAAGCTGTGAAGACCTGGCTTTTCCGGCAGGCCTGGGGACGTTGATCTCGCTTTGCGATCTGGCGAGATCCGGCCATGAATGGTGTGAATGCGTTCTAAGGTTTTTAATGTTTTTTAATCTTTTAAATGTTTTTAGAATGTTTTTTTTAAAAAATGTATTATGAGCCGCCCTGAGTCTCCGGAGAGGGGCGGCATATAAATTTAATAAGTAAATAAATCTTGTAGACCTGTTTTTGATGGTTTTTTCATTGTACTGGATTTTATAAAGGTGCTGTGGTACTGGTGATTTCACTTGAAGGTTGTTTAGGAGGAATTGGTTAGTAATGTGTACCTCTTTCCCCTAGGAGTATGATACAATGAACTTCATATCACTATATAAAGTTTGAGTATGCAGTAACACTGCAAACATTTATTTTAATCATTAAAGGATTATAACTTGGGTTATACTTTCTTCAGGTCTGTCCTCCTGGGATACCTGTGTACAATAGGATAATCTTTCTCACCTTTAATCCAAAAGAACCCTGGAAAACAGATAATCCTTAACTGTGAGGCAGTTCCGTCACTAGTATAAACAAATACTGCTTATATTCCAAATAGCTCTTTAGCCTTGAACCTTCATGATCTTATTATTGGCAAAAACAGGAGTGAGTAATTGTAGTTCAGAGCTTCTATAAGTTGTTAGACACTTCCATGGAATGAAACTTCAGTGCAGACCCTCATTGGAAAGGCATTAATTATTTGTTGTTTTGGAACCAGTGTGCCTGGTATTATCTGTTTAGATTTCCCTGATTAGCATGAGAAGCATAAGGTGTTTTTTTTTTTCATTGACATATTGCAAGCTTGTATTTTTGAATATTCTTTACAAGTAATCCTTGACTTACAACCACAATTGAGCCCACCATTTCTATTGCTAAGGGAGACATTTGTGAAGTGAATTTTGTTCCATTTTCTTGCCCCAGTTTATTTATTTATTTAGAAAATTTATATTTATATTGCCGCCTACTCGCACATGGTGACTCAAGGTGGCTTACAAGCAGGAGTGGGCTGTAACAACTGGTTCACCCAGAACTGAAAATGTGAGTGCATTGAAATACACCTATTCAATCATTATTATTTTTTTTAATATCTGAAATAAATCATATTTGGGATTTCTTATGGCACTGATCTGTCTCAGTCATAATGAATAGAATGAGCTGACTTAAATATAATTTAAAAAGTTGTTAAACTGTCTTAATTTTTCCACAATAAAATAATACACAATAAAAATTCAATGTGAGCAAAATAGAGCAAGTGATAGCTGGGAACAGAACAAAACCACACATGAACACATACATAGAGCCTAGGCATTTGGGACAGGGCTTTGACTGTGTTCCCTCGAAGCTACTTAACATTTCTTCTAGTTGACCATTTATAAAAAATCTTAGAGAAAATGCACCACACTTCAAGTGGTAGAGATGTTAAAACAAGCATTTTTTTTTTTTTTTTTTTTTTTTTTTTAGCAAAGGAAAAGAAGCCAATATATCAGGTATGGGATATTGCTTCTACCCAACCAAATGATATTGTTTTTAATATGTATCCCATTAACTGTTGCAGAAAAGCTTGAATGACTTCACATGGCTGATGAACTAAGGATCTAATTTGACTCCAAGATATATTTAACACAGTAAGTAAACTTAACATTATAAGGGGCAAAAAACAAGTAAGACTAGATCAATGCTATCATTAAATTTATAATTAAATTACATTAAATTGAAATAAACCTAGCAAAATAAATCAGTGGTGGTAGACTGGCTGGTTCTCTTAGCAGAGTCAGTAAATCTATTACCTGAGATATGTTGTTCAAGTGATCATTTATTTCCTTTGTGATAAGTAGGCAGAAGCGAGGAGGAGGAGGAGGAGGAGGAGGAGGAGGAGGAGGAGGAGGAGGAGGAGGAGGAGGAGGAGAAGGGGTGGAGGAGGAGGAGGAGGAAAAATTGTGGCTCTGCACAGCTGGAGGATACACTTATGCCACAAAAGAACAGACAAATCATCACACTTGGTGACTCACTATTTATTTATTTAGCATATGGCACTCACTATTATATGAAATACATGCCAACCCAACCTTCAACCCATGAAGCAAGCCACCTGCCAGAAGCAAGAATAAGCTGACCGGACAGCTTTCAAGACATATTAATTTCTGCTAATACAAGTGAGCACAAATGCTATTGAAAGTAACAGCTGTTAGCAGGCTGTCACAGATTTTGAACATCTCAGAAGCAAGCTCAAATGGTTCAGGTGGCATTTTTGTTTATCCTTTCAGTCTACGGGAGAGGACCATAAAGAGGAAAAAAGTCATTAGCTGATGCAAATCAATGGCTGGTGTCATAAATGGTAGTGACTGAAGAGATTTGGTTTATGAGATCATCTTCTGACTAACCTCTATGATGGACTATTGATCGGAGATTGGTCAAATCATAGAGAATTTGATTAGGCAGGTTTAAAACTAAATTCTGTGGGGTGTGGAAATGAAAACCTTGATGTAATGATATACCTATAGATGTGAATTGTAGAAAGTAATGTTATTGCTAAATGGGAGCTATTAAACAATTCCTTGTAAAATCAGAAAGAACATTGAGTCATAATATTTAGGATTTTCATTGCCTATATACTACAGTATTTAAATGTTTAGGGAGTGGAGAGAAAAAAAGATGAGCTTAAGATCTTAGTTTGGGAGACAAAAACAATTTTATAGGTGTAATGGAGACCTGGTAGTGTAATTTACATGGAATAGGAGGATATAATTTGTTCAAAGAAGAGCAGAAGCAATTAAAAAAAAGGGAGGGGGGTACATTGTTGTATGTTAAATATATCTATTTTTGCCTAGAAATCCAACTGAACTAATTTGGCAATGTTCTAGAGATCTGAGTTAAATGAAGTGAAGAACAAATAAAAAATAGATTGTTGCCAATGTCTATTATTACTGTTCCTACTGGAAGAACAGATTATGCTTTCAAAAGCAATTGCAGATCCTTAACCCGCCCCCCCTCCCCCCGTAAAATTGTATTGTGGAAATTTAACCTGCCATCTATTGAAAGCTACAATTCTTCAAGGAAATTTTAAACTTACATATATCATAGTTTCCTGTAGTTTGGAAGTTTCTGTCTTTCTGAAGATTCCTAATATGCAAAAGCAATTTGCAAGCCATTTCTAAGAAAAGACACTAAGAGGAAAAATAGGAGAACCCAGCATTCTTTCTGAAGATTCTGAAGCTTGGGCAAAGTTGCTTGGGCAAAGTTGCTTGGGCAAAGTTGATTCCAGTGGTGAAATCCAAATATTTTTACTACCGGTTCTGGGGGCATAGCTTGGTGGACATGGTGTGGCTTGGTGGGTGTGGCAGGGGAAGAATACTGCAAAATCTCCATTCCTACCCCACTCCAGGGGAAGGATACTGCAAAATCCCCATTCCTACTCCACTCTGGGGCCAGCCAGAGGTGGTATTTGCCGGTTCTCTGAACTGCTCAAAATTTCCGCAATCGGTTCTCCAGAACCTGTCAGAACCTGCTGGATATCACCCCTGGTTGACTCTCTTGGCATCTAGAGCTCTAAAACCTATTGGAGTCTGCTGTTTTATGATCTTGTCACAAAGACCATTTGTAAGGAGAACTCCAGGAAATCCCAAGTCCTTTCCTTCATCCAAAGAAGAGTTGGGGAACTATTTTTTTCACTGGCCCCACTTTTCAACATGATCATTGACTCTGCTAAAGCAAAGGTGTTTTTGTTCACATTGCTTCCCAGACATGCAGTAGTGTACCTCTCTTAATTGATTCTGTACCTGACAGCTTCTTTAGTTCATCTTAGTAAACAGACTCTGATTAATACCACCCATTACTTCCTTTTCTTCGAAGCAGAGATCTTTCCATCTGCAGAATATCTATCTTCTTCCTTAATCTCTAAATTTGCTTTATTTAAATGTGAAGCTGCAGAATCTATTCCAAAGCTCAGGAATATAAGAGCTCTTCTTGACAAGTTTGGATGTGTGGAGTTATGGAGATATTTTAATTTGATTCCATGGTCTCTTCCAATCTATAATCTATGAAGGGATGGATCTGCAACATTGATTCCTAACAAGTTAACAAGCAAATATTACTGCTTTCAATTCCATACTGACCTTTGAATTGTCAGTTGTTCTTTGACATGATAATGTTAGCCCTTCAATTGTATCCAATTCTTTGAAGGTTTATGGACCAGCTCTCTCTCTCTCTTTTTTTTATCTTGCTTCTTTCAGTTGCTTTATCTTCTTGCTTTGCTGGTATCTGACCAATCTAGGCATAACTGCCTTTCCACTGATTTTGATTGCATGACATGGGCAAAATAAATAAGGTGCAAATTTGTGACCATGCTTTCTAGGAATATGTTGTATTTGCCTTCTAGGAATGTGTCAAGGTGAGAGGGATGGCAAATAAGTCTACTAAATAAAATAAACATGTTGCCATATTTGCTTTTCTGTCACTTTGGCTGTCCAAGGGGAATGTGCAGAAATCTTCTCTATGACTCCAACAAAGCCTTCTGATTTAAAATAATATCTCCTATAAATATCCATAGCAATAGCATGCTTGCAAAATTATTACTTGACTCTCATCTCCAGACTTATAGAATCAAATGAAGTTGTATGAAATTTATCTTGAGAAGCTGAGTCCTACTTTGCTTTTCACTATAAAGTAATAATGTGACCACAATCAGTATCAGATTTTAGACCTGTGATGGCGAACCTATGGCACGCGTGCCAGAGGTGACACACAGTGTCCTCTCTGTGGGCATGCGAGCCGTCATCCCAGTTCAGCTCCGGCGTGCATGTGCCTCCCACCAGCCAGCTGGTCTTCAGGTCTCTGCTGCGCATGTGGGGAGGTAGGGAGCGTGCGGGAGGCCTGTGTGAGCATGCATGGGGTGGGGCAGTTGCGGGAGGCGTGTGCGCATGCGCTGGGGTGAGGTGAGGTGCATGCACAGGGGCTGCATGCACATTCCATTTTGGGGGGTTGGCCATGCGCACATTCACACATGCGTGTGCTTTGGGCACTGGATCTGGAAAAGGTTAGTCATCACTGTCTTAGACTGTAAAACAAAGAATATTAAAGTTTCCCATAATCCTTGTTTTCTGAAATAACCCCCTCTCCTAAAATATTGGGAATGGAATGCACAAAAAAGAAAAAGTTCCCAATTGTGCATATTGGACATCTTTTCAGCTCTATTTTAAAAGTCTGCCTTAGATAGGGAGGAATAGAAGCATGCATTAGGAGAAAGCTTTAGACCTCTCCATCCATTCAATAATCCAATTCCTTAATGAGGCTTGAGCATTTTTCTTAAACTGAATAAAAAAAAAGTAGATCAACTGTACTCTCTGCATTTAGTGTAACATATATGTGACCCATGAAAAAGGATGTAGGATTATTTCTTAAGGGGTAAGAAAACTATGACCTAATGGCTCTTATTCTACTCCAACTCACATGAGTTCTGACTGATGACAAATTGTCAGGTCTTGTGGGATTTGGCATACAATAAAATCCAAAAGGCACATGCTCCCTACTCTGTCTTAAGTGAAGGGAGATATTGAACTATAAAAAGCATAATTTTCTTGCACTCAAAGTCAAAATAAACACTTTTACTATTAATATCATCCCAGAAGAAAGTCTGCATGAAAATATCCTAGAGTAACAAAAAGGTTAAATTAACAGCTCTATTGCACAATCAGAGTGATTACATTAATTGGATTTTCAATTTTGCTTCATGAGGGGCTATGGTATGTGTTATACAATAATCATTAAATCATCATCTAAGTATTTCTGTTGTTCAAAGATAATAACACCTGACCTAAAAATCTCTCTAATATTTGTGACTGAAGGTCATCACAAAAATTCTCTATCTTGAACCAATGAAATTAAATACGAAGGATTTTACAATTGTCTATCTATTCCCCCCCAAAGACACTGTAGGCAAAATGTCATGATTGAAATATACTTCTCAGTGACATAAAAGTGGATGTTTGCTTCAGCTCTTTCATGATTAACCTTAAACAAACAATATCACTGAAGAAAAAGTAACATTTAATAAAGTCAACATTTATGTTATTGTCCAGAAAACATAATAATATTTGAATTTTTTCTGACCTCTAGGAATCATAGAAATGATTTGTTGTATCGTTGCTACCACTATAAAACTGTTCAATAGTAGCCACTCTTTGTTCAAAATTATCTCACAATCATACTGATATCTACAGACAGTAGTAATTCTGTAATTACTTTCATTTTCCATCTCTTCCTCTTTAAAATTGATTTGTTTCTTAACTTGCTGTATATTTCTGCACATAAAACAAAAATTAAAGAATTTAAATGCCACAGTGTCATTTTTACCTGACTATAGAAAATGAGCCTAGTGGTACAATGGTTAGAATGCAGTATTGCAGGCTAACTCTTCCATGCCCTGGACTTTGATCCTGACAGGGCTCGAGATTGATTCAGCCTTCCATCCTTCTGAGGTCAGTAAAGTGAGGACCCAGATTGTTGGAGACAACATGCAAATAATCTTATATTGTACCCCTCTTAGAGAGTGCTATAAAGGACTATGGAGTGTCATAAGCCTAAGTGCTATTGCTATAGAAAATCATCACCTAATCTTCAGGAAATGTATAAAACCACAATGCTGCTTGCATTTTAATTGCATTAGCAACTTTAGGATCAAATAGAGTAGAATGAAAAAAAAAGTAGATGAGTAGCTAACAATAAACCAATTTAAATAAGAAATTGGTTCAGCTAGTCAGGTGAAATATATGAGTTTTAGGGAATGACATTTTGAACCATTTCAGAAATTCTACTGAATCTTTATTTTCCCAGGATCTACATTATTTCCACCACTCACTATACAGCATTGCAAATAAACAGAAGATAGGATAGGATAGGATAGGATAGGATAGGATAGGATAGGATAGGATAGAATAGAATAGAATAGAATAGAATAGAATAGAATAGAATAGAATAGAATAGAATAGAATAGAATAGAATAGAATAACAGAGTTGGAAAGGACCTTGGAGATCTTCTAGTCCAACCCCCTGCCCAGGCAGGAAACCCTACACCACTTCAGGCAAATGGTTATCCAACATCTTCTTAAAAACTTCCAGTGTTGGAGCATTCACAACTTCTGGAGGCAAGTTGTTCCACTGATTAATTCTTCTAATTTTTATCTAACTTTACATGATATCTATTATGAGTTTTACTTTATAAAGTATCCTAAAAACTGAAAACTGTTATATTTAAATTATAGTATATGACAGTGATGGCTAACCTTTTTGCCGTCGCATGCCAAAAGCGGGTATAGTGGGGAGGGATTGCGTGTGTGCGTGCCCACACCCATAATTCAATGCGCCCCGTCCCCTCACGCATGCATGTGTGACTCCCTCCCTCTCTCCCCCCGCTTTTGGCACACGATGGCACGGTGGGCCCGGTAGGCCCATTTTTTGCCCTCCCCAGGCTCCAGAACCTTTCCAGGAGCCTGAGGAACAGCGAAGCCCCCCCCCTGTTTCCTGACTTCCAGTGGGCCCGGAAGGCCCGAAAATCAGCTGGCCAGCGTGCACATGCGTGCTGGACTGAGGTAAGGCAACGCTCGCATGCCCACAGATATGGCTCCGTGTGCCACCTATGGCACCCATGCCATAGGTTCGCCATCATGGGTATATGACAAGTTAATGTATTACATGGCTAGTTGTGGTTTGTCAACTGCTAGCAGAGATAGCAGTCAAGTCAGATGAGTCAGAGGAGATGGAGGGGTTGCCTGGGCTACCATTGGGGACAGTGGAAGGTTCTGAGGAGCAGGAGGTCTCAGAGCCAGATGCAGAGGAGGGACCATCTACTCATGCTCAGGTGGAGAGACAGCCTGAGCTGACCAAGGAGAAGGAATAGCTGGGGCCTGTCCCAGATGCGTGTATGCGCAGAGAAGTGCAGAGACATGAGCAATGCTATCCAGGAAAAGAAGGAGATGTTAACAAGCACTTCCCTGGCTGGGATATAAGGAGGAGGGGTGTGGGAAGTGTGGTTGTCAGAGACATCCATTCATGCTCCAGAAGAGTTCCGTCTGGCGGATTCCTTGCCAGGATTTTCTTGCCACTAACCAGGTTGGTCAGGACTCTTTGTTTTGGGATTGAAGTGCTAATTGAGGGTTCCTGTGGGAAACTCAGAGACTGCTACGGCTTGTGAATCATCTATGGATGTGTGATGTGGAGCTTTGTCAGTGAATACCATGTATTCCTGCCTTTCTAAATAAAAAGGGGTTTCTCCTCACAAATAGGCTGTTAAGTGGGGCTCGTGAAGGCTGGGTCAGAGCACTTGTACACACATACGCAGAGAGAGAGGCGGGAAGGAGGGAGAGAAAGAGAGAGAGACAGAGAGACAGAGAGCTAGAAGAGAGAGAGAGCAGGCAAAAAAGAAAACAAGACATGGGAATGGCTAAGAGTAGGAAATTTGAAGAAAGAGTATACAAAGCCAGAAATGAGAAAATGTAAGTGAAAAGTGGACCATCAAGTGAGCTGCTGCAAGAAGATCACACAGACTCCAAAAAAATAGAAGAAACTAAAGTGCTCTGGGGCTTTAGAACTCAAACTGACTAGCACCTGCCACATAACACCTCAGACTTAACAATTGTCAATAAGAAAAACAAAAAAGTCTGGATAGTGGAACTTGCAAAAGGCAACATAATAAAGGAGAAAGAACTGGTGAAAATCACAAAATACAATGACCTGCAAATAGAAGAAAAGCCACTGTGGCAAAAGAAAGCAAAGATAGCACTAATAATAATAGGTGGCTTGGGTGCAATTCCAAAACATCTGGACCACTACATGAATACCATTGACAAAATCACCACCAGTCAATTGTGACAGGCAATAGGAATAGCTTACAACTTGAAATAGTTAACATCTTATGACAATACCATTAATACCATCAAACAACAACATCTACCTATCCCAGGTCTTTGAGAAGGACTTAATAGGTGGGTCAAAATGAAAAATCCACTCTAAACATCTGGCTGACTATGAGACCACCACAACAATGACAAACAACAGTAACTGACTGTGATGAATTTAAAATCAAACATTTCATCTTGAGCTGTGGAATGAAATCATGGTGATGGATTGTTACACAGAAGACAAAAAAGAAAACAAAGAACACAACCCCCTCCTCTCAAAAAATGGAAACTATCCCCAAAGATGAGTTTCTCCAAGCAAGAACATCAAACATCAAAGATCTTTTAATAAGACATTAACATACGATGTACTTTCCCTGGAGACTGAGGAGGCCAGATTGAAAATCCCTTTTTCCCTGAGCTGATAAGCAATGAAACTGAATTTCTAATGAACAGTGACATTTCTTACATACACAAGAAAACAGGAATTTAGTGATTAAGTAAATTTAATTCATAAAAATAGGAAAAATACCAGATGATTTGAATGAATCAGTATGCACATCATAACTCATAAAAATAACTGATCAGTTTCCTTTAGAGTAAAACAAGACAGAATATATCTTTAATTCTAGTTCTGTTGAAATTTATTGCAATGTAGCATTCTGTTTTAGATGTTCATGGCTTTTGAAGAATATACATTATTGCAACAATATACAATATTACCAACATACAAAAAGAAACAGAAAACAAAAACATACTAAAACAAAATAGGAATGAAAATAATCTGAAAAAGAAAAGGAAAAAAGCAGAAGAAATAAATGCATGATTAAAATGATACTACAGAATCATAGAAATAAGCCATGACACTCAAGATCTAGAGTCATAATCTTTTACTTTGTTGACGATCAAAGAAATTGTGGTGAGACAAAGGGACTTTTTTCTTTATCCCTTTCTGTTTTAACAATCTAAACCCCACAATATCCATCTGCTGTGCTGCATACTCTTTGGGGATAACTCTGACATTTATGTGTTTATTCTCTGAGTAAAATTGCAAAGTTTGAGATAGACAATTGCATTGGTAGAAAGAGGTAAACTGTCTTTTAACCCTTTGATGCTGGCCAGATTTAGACATATTCTCCAATAGTCATTTTAAAGTTTTCTTGATTTTAGATCTCTATTATTAGCTTAGAGACATCACCCTGTCAACAAAAGTGTGTATAGTTAAGGCTATGGTTTTCCCAGTTGTAATGTATGGCTATGAAAGCTGGACCATAAGAAAGAATTGAGGCCTTTGAACTATGGTGCTGGAGAAGACTCCTGCGAGTCCCTTGCACTGCAAGGCAAACAAACCAATCAGTCCTAGAGGAGATCAACCCTGACTGCTCTTTAGAAGGCCAGATCCTGAAGATGAAACTCAAATACATTGGCCACCTAATGAGGAGGAAAGACTCACTGGAGAAGAGCCTAATGGTGGGAAACATTGAGGGCAAAAGAAGAATGGGACGACAGAGAATGAGGAGGATGGATGGAGGCATGAGCTTAAATGGACTCCAGATGATGGTAGAGGACAGGAAAGCCTGGAGGAACATTGTCCATGGGGTCCCGATGGGTTGGATACGACTTCGCAACTAACAACAACAACATTATTAGCTTATCCATCATATTATTTGAGTTGTTCTTGTTACTCTCATATCCTTTACTTTCTCCTGCCATATTTTTCATTGAACATATATTAATATCCAAGACTTCATTCATTCATTCATTCATTCATTCATTCATTCATTCATTCATTCATAAGGGTGACATGATAGCAGTGTTCCAATATCTCAGGGGTTGCCACAAAGAAAAGGGAATCAAGCTATTCTCCAAAGCACCTGAGGGTAGGACAAGAAGTAATGAGTGGAAACTTATCAAGGAGAGAAGCAACTTAGAACTAAGATGAAATTTACTGACAGTTAGAACAATTAATCAGTGGAACAGCTTGCCTCCAGAATTTGTGAATGCTCCAACACTGGACATTTTTAATAAGAGATTAGACAACCATTTGTCTGAAATGGTTAGGGTTTCCAGCCTAACATGACTAGAAGATCTCCAAGGTCTGTTCCAACTACGTTATTCTGCTATTCTGTGGCTTCCAAATAGATAAGCAAATGCCTAAAAGCTCTTCACTGAAAATGCTTCTCTAAAAAGAGCATATTAGAAAGTAGTTCAAATTAGCATGTTTTGTTTTGTTTTTGCCTGACTTTCTGGTAACTTTCTTTCCCAAACTAGCTTTACCAACAGGATCATGCAAACAACTTTATTCTTCATTTTCTGAGCTTGCAGATATTCTACTTTGTATTCCTTAACCCTAACCCTTGCATCATAATTATTATGAAATGTATTTTTTATCTACAACTCTGACCCAGGGTTCAGAAATCCAAAACATGTGTCAGAAGATTGCAAGCCCAATCAAATTATCCTTGTTTCCAATAATAAATCTATAGTCTTCTGCTCTGGTATCTACAAATCTGACACCTGCATTTTCTCACGTGACTGACATCAAATAAGTGTTCAAAGAATCCTAGAGTAGGAAAGACCTTAGATACTTAAGGTATCAGGTCATTTAGTGCAACATTCTGCTCAGTGTGAATCTGCCACAGTGTGGCAAAATATTTTTTAATTTCTGTTTGAAGGCTACTAGAGGAAGAACCTTGCACTTTATATGGCAGCCTATTCCATTGATAGAGAACTCATACAATCATTTTCTCATGTTATTCTTGAGTATTGGGTTGGACTATTGCCTGCACTTACAAAAAAAAAAAAAAAGTGGTAAAATCCAACTTAAATACTCTACCCCCAAATTTATAATTTCCCCTTAAAATCATCATCAAACACTGCCCAGAAATATATGATTAGTTGCTTTGCAAACATTGCACACAAAAATGATTACTTTCTTTCTCTGTGAAATATCTGACATGAGAACCATAACAAAATATTTTATATTGTTGTGAAGTCAGGGAAGTAAAACTGTTTTTGTTCCAACAGTCGTTGTCTCCTCCTCCTCCTCCTCCTCCTCCTCCTCCTCCTCCTCCTCCTCCTCCTCCTCCTCCTCCTCCTCCTCTCCTCTCCTTCCTTCCTTCCTTCCTTCCTCCTTCCTTCCTTCTTTCTTCTTCCTGCATAAACTTATAGGGAAAGCCAAATAATGGAGGACAAACATGGATTACCATTGAAGTTTCCCATCAATTAGATTTTATAATTTGTAAATGTATTTTTCCACTAGAAATCCTGGCTGAAGTCTTTCTATGTGCACAACAAGCAAGCCTGTTGTTCTTTGTCCAAAGTCATTAAGCATAGTTGTCAGACAGAATTTGTTGGGACAGAAGAAGAAGAAGAAGAAATGGATTTTGAGGAAGGATCTAAATCAATGTCAAATTACACCCAATGCCTTTAATTAATAGAAGTACAGATTTTGATGTATCATCTCCTAATTATATTATGACTGAATATGCACAAATAGGCATCTGCTTTAAAAGAAAAAACAGCAAATGTTTTAACTAATTCGTTAACCATTTATTCAAAAAGCATAAAAGTGCTGAAAAAAAGTGTAACTAACCATTTGGAGGAATGGAGATGAGGAGATTCAATCCATTCACTATTTTCTCCTTTTTATCTATGCTACTTTGAGGAGACACAGAACAAGTGTGACTTCCCTTTGGAATCCTAACAAAATAAATGGCTTCGCAACTACTTCTGTCTAAATTTAGATAATGAAATATTTATAATTTATTCTTACCATAAAGTGTTTGTCATGTTCTGTAGTCAGAACAGAAAAGAATGAACAAATACCAAGAGCTTAAATGGAGTCAAGAACCAGACCCTTGCAGGCCTCTCAGGATTATGAAACCTTCAGAATCTCAGAATGGTGAGCAATGCTGGGTATGCTTCTTTGAGCTACAAATATATGTCTTCTTCTTGATCATCCTTGGATGAAAATCACCGCAATAACATTATGCTAATTTATCTACCAATATTAAACGGTAACAAAACAAGAGTGATTGAAAGGCTTCATCATGATAACTTATTGATTCATTATCTATAAAACCATTAGGTTTCTACCCCTGAACATTTCTTCCTTCATTAGAGTCCTTAAGCAACAAACAGCAGCTATCTGATGTATTGACATCTGTCATCATCCAGAGCCTATCTTAAAAATGAATGGGCTGGCTTTGGAAGGAGAAATTGAGTTTTGAGACTAGTGTTTTGCCATAACACCTTGGTTGAAAACATTGATACATATTTTATTTTATTTTATTTTATCTGGGGGGGGGGATCACTCAACATTACTTTTTTTCCCCAATATGTAGGATGGAAGAACATGAGATTTAGAAAAAGTAAATGTATGAAAAAACTTATAATTGAAGAATTTATGTTTAATAGGGCTAGACATGCTTCAAAAGTTATTTGGATTAAGAGCTTTAGACCTTGGCTGAACACAGCACTTTCTCCTATTCATTAAAGCAGCCCAACTTTGTTCAGGTTTTCATGGAGGGCAGAGAAAATGCATGCTGTTGTTTTAAGGAACCTGCTCATTATTTTTAATGTCACCTTCAAAGAAGTTTCACTTTTTTAAAAAGATTTACACAAGAAACTGTAAAGCGGACTGAAAAAAGACAGTCTGCTTTAATTAATTGGAGAGAAATGCCATGATCACACTTGTCTGGAATCAAAAACAGTCACTCGAAATCATTTTTTTTAAAGTAGGCAAGCCTTAATATTCAACCTCATTTGTGGTCATAACTTAGATTCTTTTTTTTATTTTGACCACTATAGGGCAGACATAGACTAGTTTGGGATTTACCTGTATCTATGTAATTTGGATGAGATTGGTATCAGTTTTGGGGTTGTCTTTCCCTGATAAACCTGCCAACATATGTAATTTGCTTTTTTGAAAATTAAAAGAGGAAAAATGTAGGGAAAATAAAAGCGATAGTACTGTTTATCCATATCCTAAACAATTTTACACAGTTTTACAATAATTAAGATTTTGTCCCACAAATCCATAGTAGAATATGCCCCACGGATAGGGCTCGCAACTTGGGCGTCCTCCTGGATGCACGGCTGTCTTTAGAAGAGCCAGGGGGGCTTCTTATCAGGTCCCCCTGATTCGCCAGTTGCGTCCCTTTCTGGATCGGGACTTCTTCTGCACAGTCACTCAGGCACTCATTACTTCCCGCCTGGACTACTGCAATGCTCTCTACATGGGGCTCCCCTTGAGGAGCACCCAGAGGGTCCAACTGGTGCAGAATGCGGCCGCGCGGGGGATTATGGGAGCGAGGGGGCGCTCCCATGTGACACCTCTCCTGCGTGAGCTGCATTGGCTTCCAGTTGTCTTCCGGGTGCGCTTCAAGCTGTTGGTTACCAACTTTAAAGCGCTCCATGGCATAGGACCTGGGTATTTACAGGACCGCCTTCTGCTGCTGATAGCCTCCCACCGACCAGTATGCTCCCACAGAGAGGGACACCAGCCAGGCAATGTCGGCTGGTGACCCCCAGGGGGAGGGCCTTCTCTGTGACAGCTCCTGCCCTCTGGAACGATTTGCCCCCGGAGATACGAAGGATATCGGATCTCCGGGTCTTTTGCCATGCCCTGAAAACTTTTCTTTTCCATCAAGCAGGGCTGGCGTGAACCCCCTCCCCCTTTTTTAGTCTTTTTTAGTTTTTTAGTTTTAAATTGTCACTGGGTTTTAATTGAATTGTTCTAATTTGGGCCATTTATGTAATTTTTTTTAATGATTTTAAATTTTGTATTGGCATGTGTTTTAGTTCTGGCTGTTCACTGCCCTGAGTCCACTAGGAGAAGGGCGGTATAGAAATTTAAATAGATAAATAAATAAATAAATAAATAAATAAATAAATAAATAAATAAATAAATAAATAAATAAATAAATAAATAAATAAATAAATAAATAAATAAATAAATAAATAAATAAATAAATAAATAATGCTTAGGGTTAATACACAAATCTCCCAAAAGTCCTGCTAATACATCAGATGCTCAAATCTATGAAGGCAGACCAATCCAAATCTTTCACTGTAACAAAATTGAATCTCAAGAATGGAATTCTTTAATAAATTCTTTAAGAGACATTTCTGATTGACAATGGAGTCCTACCTTTGTTATGCCGCTCCAAAGATATGAAAGATTTGGAGCTCTCAAGTAGTTTTCATCAGGCAATATGTTAAATAATACAGAAACATAGAACAGAATTGTATTGGCTTCATGTGTCCAGGATGAAGAAAGAAAGTAAAATAGTTGGCATTGTCAGATTCCCAAAGAAACAAGAGCAAATAGAACTTCATTGTATTCCAAGAAATGATTTAATTTAATTGCTGTTGATTTTCATTTTAATGCTTTTCATATTTTTGCATTTATGCTTTTTCATTATTGTAAGCCACCCAATGTAACTCTGGGTAGTTGATACGGGCAGCATATAAAATAAATAAGTAAATAAATAAATAACAGATGATTGATAGCTTCTGAGTGGTTAGAAATGGTAGATCAGAATGTATTCCATAGCATACATTTGATAAATAATATACGTTTTATACGTATAATTTATACCAGTATAGATCAGAATGTATATCAGAAACTCCCAACCTTTTTCTGCTGTTTTGCAGCAGCATCCTCTTTTAAAATAATTTCTCTTTGAATTTCTCTTTTCTCTAGGTCTCATTATATCTGATCCCTATATTGTCTCTGTTTAAATTTCCTATATTTCTGCTCTCTCCCATTTAAATGAGTCTTCCAAGTTAGGCTGAAATTCCCCAGCCATTAACAGAATCTGAAAATGTAAACTCAATCTGTTAACTCTCTCCTGTTTTCATCCTTTAGTTAAATAAGCAGGTCCTTGGTGTCTAGCAAATGAATGCATAAAATTACATGATTACTTGTAGTATCCAAGTTGGAGATAATTTTAGAAAATACAATAGCTTCTTCTTGTTGTGTTTTCAAAATATGTAATAGTTACCAGATTGTTTTACACTTTAGGGTCTGATGAGTTGTACCAGTCTCACCCAAAATATTCTACAATGAGATTATAAATATAATTAGAGCTGAACTAAATGTCTAAATGGCCAGATATAGTAGATAACTGACTTCACATATCCACTGTGCAGTTAAAAGCTGAAAGAAATGCACTCATGGAAAAATTGCTTTACATTTTATGCCATAAGCATTATGTTCAAATAATATATATTATCAAAAAAAAAATCTTTGCAAAACAAATGGCAAGTAGCACGAGTACATTCCTTCAAACCCGATGATTTCAGAGATAAAAATTACTTAATTCCATTGGTTACTTAAGAATTTCTGCTTCAGGCCCAGATAACTAATAATATCTGTCACTTGACTCATTAAAGCAAGCCAAAGCATTTAGTATTATTACCACAGGAATTGTTAGGAACATTATACCAGTATGTGATGTTCTGCTTCAGAAGAAACAATTGATCAATCTGTACTAATTTCAGATATCTATGAATTGAATCGTGGTGCTTTGTAATTTCATAGCATGACAGACATACAAAGTATTGTTTTCACTGAGTAATTCCTCATTTTTGAGCCTATTATTGAGACAAAAAGAAGCTTCTATCTTAGCCGCTTAAGGCAATGTAAATGAATGTGCCAAACATTTTCTTAATAAATGAGCCACCACAGATTATTTTTGGTAATATTTGCTGTAGTTAACAATATCATCCATCTAAGGAACCTCTAGATTTATCCTGCTTATATGAAAGTTGAAATCTTTGTGGAAGAGTCATTAATATCTTTGCATATGTCACCAACTCCAAATGCTTTGATCATACTAGGATTTGCCCACTCCTCGTCATCACTAGTCTCCGATGAGTTCTGGTTTATTTGCTTTGTACATCAAAGCTTTAAAAAGACCTCTCAGGCTCTTTGTCTTTCGGACAGCACCTTTGATGTTCTTTGAATATACATGAGCCATATTGTTGCTGCGGTATTGAAAAGAAAGGGCCAGTGTGCATATGGTGGACAATCTGACTTTGAATATGCAGTCTTTCATCAGAGACAAGCAGTGCACCTGCAAAATCCCTTAGGCCATGTGATTGGATCGTAACCATAACAGATCCTGCTAATATTTTAAAATGAACAGCAAATCCTTTCAAGACTGTATCATGCCTCAGGGATTTAAAGCCTTTTTATCATATGGGAAGCACAACTTGTCTTTCCAGTTTCCATAATGCAAGCTGAAAGTAGGTAGCTACAGCATTCAAGTTCAAATATCATCAAAACCTAGATCGGAAATCCTGAGCAACATCTTATGATAGCATGAACCACCTTGTGTTAATCTCAAACTTTGTAAGTATTTGGTAAATCATAATTTCCTAGTTTGGATATAATGACAAATTGTGGTTTAAAGGTTAGGATATCCAAAATAAATGTGCATATGGAAAACATGGAAGATCAAAGAAAAAGCACAAAAGCCATATTTCTGATCTTATAAATCATTGGTTATTGGGCCATGACTTTCGAACTCAGTGGCAGTCCATGTCTTTTTATTACATTTTAGTCCTAATAATTTTATTTATTTATCAAACCTCTATGCCAGGTATGTCCAAAGTCTGGCCTGGGGGCCAATTGTGGCCCGTGTTCAAATTTCGAGTGGCCCTCAGCCTCTTCTCCCCACTGGCTCAGCCTGTCACTCATCCCCACCAGCCGGCGTTTTTCCCTTCACCGCACAGCGGTTCCTGCAGCTGTCCCCTGCTGCCTCCTACTCCACAGCCACCCTGCTCTGCAGAACATCTCAGCCATATTTTTTACCAGAAGATGACAGTAGACCTGAGTCAGCACTCTCGCTGCGTGACCCTTGTGAGCTTGTGTGCCCATTTCTAAAATGGTGACTGTAACTAAAAAAAGGAAAGTTGACAGCGAGGGCCGCCACTTCCAGGACAAGTAGAAAAAGGAGTATTTTTTCACTGAAATATGAAACAACTGTGTCTGCCTAATTTGCCAGGAGACTGTGGCTGTTTTCAAGGAATTCAATATCAAGAGCCACTACCAGATGAAACATGCTAACTACAACAAGCTAACTGGGAATGAACACAGCGAAAAATGGAAAGAACTGGAAGCTGCTTTAACGGCACAGAAGTGCTTTTTCATAAGAGTCTGTGAGTCAAATGAAAATGCCACAATGGCGAGCTACAAGGTGGCAACGCTGATTGCCAAACACTGCAAACCTTTTACTGAGGGTGAATTTATTAAAGATTGTATGATGAAAATGGTGGAGAAAATTTGTCCTGAGAAGAAGAAGAGTTTGCCAATGTTTGCCTGGCTTGTAACACTGTGGTACAGAGAATTGAAGACATTTCATTTGATATTAAGAGACAGTTAGAGGCAAAAGGAGTGGAGTTTGACTTTTTTTCATTAGCCTGAGACGAAAGCACGGATGCATCTGACACCGCTCAGTTATTGATTTTTTTGAGAGAAGTGGACATTGACATGAACATGAGTGAAGAGCTAGTGGACCTCCAGAGCCTTAAGGACCAAACAAGACGAACAGTTTTGTTGGTTTCGGTTTGTTCCGCCATAGATGACATGAAACTACCATGGAATAAAGTCACTGGGATTATTATGGATGGTGCACCTGCCATGGCTGGCGCATGAAGTGGATTATCAATCCTAGTCTGTAACAAAGTCAGTGAAGGAGGCAAAGCTATAAAACTCCACTGTATTATTCACCAATAAGTTCTCTGTGCTAAACATCTGAAATATGTTCATGTTATGAAATTGGTGATGAAGGCTATTAATTATATTTGCTCCAAAGCCCTGTGCCACCACCAGTTTCAACAGTTTTTACTCGACATCCAGGCTGAATACGGAGATGTTGTGTATCACAACAAGGTAAGATGGCTCAGTTGGAGGTCTGCTCTGCAGCGCTTCTACTGTCTTAGGGGGGAAATCGGACAATTCTTGGCAAAAAAGGGACAACCAATACCAGAGCTATCTGATCCTTGTTGGCTGGCTGATTTTGGATTTTTAATTGACATAACACGACATCTGAATGTGCTGAACATGAGCCTTCAGGGGCAAAATGCAGTGGTAAGCCAACTGTATTCACATGTCAAAACCTTTGGGACCAAACTGCTACTTTTCCAAAGGCACCTCTCACAAACGCAGCCCAATACCACACATTTCCCATCACTGCAGGAAATAATGACCAGTTTTCCACAGAACAATATGAGTGCACAAAAAAGGAGGTATGAAGCAGACATCTCATCTCTGGCTAAGGAGTTTCAACAGCGCTTTCGGGATTTTGCAGCTATTGAAAAGGAGATCACACTTTTTTCCTCTTCTTTCTCTGTGGATCCTGATGACGCTTTAGACCACCTGCAGCTGGAACTCATTGAGTTGCAGTGTGATGCCGAGTGTCACAGTTGGCACTAACAGCTCTCTTTGTCAACTTTTACCGCCAGCTGGATAAAGACAGGTTCCAAGAGATTCGAACATTTGCTAAGAAAATGCTGAGCTTGTTTGGTTTGGCGTACTTGTGCGAGAAGACATTCTCGGTTATGAATATTAACAAGAATCGCGTGAGGATGAGACTAAGTGACTTTCACCTGTGTGACATCTTGCGTATCAAAACCACTGTTTTTGAGCCAAACCTGGCCTATATAATGCAGTCGAGATCTCAGTATCACCCTTCACGTTAGTGCAGTTAGTTATTTGTTTAGTCTTTCATAAAATAGTTCATTTGCATTTAATGTTAAGGGTTCAAAGAATGTCAGGCTGAATGGTCGGCCTCCACACATTTTCACCTCACCAAATCTGGCCCTCCTTGCAAAAAGTTTGGACACCCCTGCTCTATGCCATCCATATCACTGACATATATGTATTAGGATAAATTGCATCCACATACCAGTGTACCAGTGCAACGCATATATTTTTTATTTTTTTTCTGCAACCAAAAGTTTGAGCCTTGATAGTACAGGGGTTTAGTGCACCCTGTAATTAACACAGCTGCCTGCAATTTCTGCTGGTTCGAATCTCTCCAAGGCTCAAGGTTGACTCAGCCTTCCATCCTTTCTAAGGTAGGTGAAATGAGGACCCAGTTTGTGGGGGCAATAAGCTGACTTTGTATAAAACATACAAAAGAATGAAGGCTATTGCTTAACGCATTGTAAGCCGCCCTGAGTCTTCGGAGAAGGGTGGCATATAAATCAAATTAAAAAAAATAAAAAAAAAATAAAAAAAAAAGACAAAAGAATTTATAAAATTCCCCTCTCATTTCCCCCCAGGAATGATGAATGATTGTAACTTTGAATTGCCAATTAATATTTGGTAATTCTCCTGCATTATACAAACTATCTAATTTTCAGTTTCTTCATATCTATCATCATCTTATAATTTTCTTCAAATGCCATTGAGAGCATGGACCAATGTGATTAAATGTATTGCAAAGATGATTGGCTTTTTCTTTCCCATATAGTCAAAGTCACTTTCTTTAATATTTTAAATTTTTCCATTTTTTTATCTTTTGCATAAAAAAGAGCCTGTAGTACAGTGGACTAAAGCACACTGTTATTAACATCTGCTGCTTGCAATTACTGCAAGTTCAAATCTCACCAGGCTCAAGGTTGACTCAGCCTTCCATCCTTTCAAAGGTAGGTGAAATGAGGACCCTTATTGTGGGGGCAATAAGCTGACTTTGTATAAATATACAAAAGTATGAAGGCTATTGCTTAACGCATTGTAAGCCGCCCTGAGTCTCCGTAGAAGGGCAGCATATAAATTAAAGCAAAAAAAAAAATTCCCATATAGAATAACTTATACAGCACTACCTATAACTTTGCCATAGCTTTCCTCCCCAGGAGCAAGCAACTTTTAATTTCTTGGCTATAGTCCACATGTGCAGTGATCTTGGAGCCCAGGAAAATAAAATCTGTCACTACCTCCATTTCTTCCCCATCTATTTGCCAGGAATTGAGAGTGCCAATGCCATGATCTAAGTTTTCTTAATGTTGAGTTTCAAGCCACTTTTGCACTCTCCTTCTTCACCCGCATCAAGAGGCTCTTTAGTTCCTTTTCGCTTTCTGCCATTAAAGTGGTATCTGCATACCTGAGGTTGTTGATATTTCTTCTGACAATCTTAATTCTAACTTTTGATTCATCTAGCCCTGCCTTTCTCATGATATGCTCCTCATATAAGTTAAATAGGCAGGGCAACAGTATACAGCCTTGCCGGATGCCTTTCCCAATTTTGAACCAATCAGTGGTTCTATGTCCAGTTCTCACTGTTGCTTCTTGACCCGCATATAGATTTCTCAAGAGACAAAGATGATCTGGTACTCTTTGAGCACTTGCCACAATTTGTTGTGATCCTCACAATCAAAGGCTTTAGCATAATCAATGAAGCTGAAGTAGATGTTTTTCTGGAACGCCCTAGTTTTCTCCATCATCCAGCATATATTGGCAATTTGATCTCTAGTTCCTCTGCCTCTTTGAAATCCTGCCTGCACTTCTGGTAGTTCTTGGTTCACATACTGCTGGAGCCTAACTTGTAGGATTTTGAGCATAACTTTGCTAGCATGTGAAATGAATGCAATTGTGTGGTAGTTTGAGCATTCTTTGGCATTGCCCTTCTTTGGAATTTGAATGTAAACTGACCTTTTCCAATCCTGTGGCCACTGCTGAGTTTTCCAAATTTGCTGGCATATTGAGTGTAGCACTTTTACTGCATCGTCTTTTAAGATTCTGAATAGCTCAGCTAGAATACTGTCATCTCCACTAGCTTTGTTGTTGCTCAGACTTCCTAAGGCCCATTTGACTTCGCATTCCAGGATGTCTGGCTCGAGATCAGTGGCCACCCCATCGTGGTTATCAGGGATGTTAAGCTCCTTCTTGTATAGTTCTTCTGTGTAATTTTGCCACCTCTTCTTAGTTTCTTCTGCCTCTGTTAGGTCTCTGCCATTTTGGTCCTTTATCATGCCCATCATACACAAAGTAGCTTGAAGCTATCAATGTTGGGAGGCAGGCGTTGCATCATTGGAAGACGGCTGTCTTTTTTTCCTACCATTCCTGATGCAACATACTTTGTTGTGGACATTTTAGATTTGACAAGACTTAGATAAATTAAAGGGAACCCAGGAAGACCAATACCACTGATTAGATGGTTGGAGAAATTGATTTAACTGCCTGAAAATAATTGAAGCAAACATCAAGTTTGGAGGATTATTTAAAATTGTACAAAGAGTGTTAATTAGGGGTAATGAGATAAAACTAAGAATAATAAATGTGAACTATTAGGTGAAGCATCCTTAGCATTACATTGCAGGCTAAATTCCCAAAGAAAGAATGTGACTTGCCACTCTGTTTTCCTTTGAAATGTCTATGCCAAATTCAAGGGATTTTTCATCCTGGAAGGGAACTTTCACTCAGAGACCCAAACTCTTTACACATTTCTAAGAGTTTGCAGGAGAGAAATTGTACTTTGAAGCAAGTACATCAGAGCATTAGCCTCCATTTGTATGAATGGTAATCAGTTACAAATGGTAAGTATCTAATTAATAGTCTATCTTTCTGCTCAAAAGAGTGCTCAGATGGTGATAATTATTTAAGTATAGAACACAACTGTTTAAAAATATGTTTAATATTAAAATAGTTAAACCATTGAAGCCAGGTGAAAGAGGAATATTTTATAAATGTTATGAATGACGTTATCTTGCAATGTTATCCAAGAAACATTTTTGATGAAACGGAAAGACTGCTCTCTGTGTTTTCTGCCACTTCTGATAATGACCGACATCCTTTCTGGCTTCTTCAGATTACTAGATGGTACTGTGATAGGTTCAGCCCAGAAGATATTCAATTTTTTTTTAAAAAAGAGGACAAATTACCACTTGCCATGGCAGAAGAAGTGACATAAAAAGAAGAACTTCCCCTTCCTGTTATTCCTGCCATGATAACAGTGTTCCAATATCTCAGGGGCTGCCACAAAGAAGAGGGAGTCAACCTATTCTCCAAAGCACCTGAAGGAAGGACAAGAAGCAATGGATGGAAACTAATCAAGGAGAGAACCAACCTAAAACGAAGGACGAATTTCCTGACAGTTAAAACAATCAATGGGATGACTTGCCTCTAGAATGCTCTAACACTGGAGTTTTTAAGAAGAGATTGGCCAACCATTTGTAAGAAATGGTATAGGGGGTTGGACTAGAAGATCTCCAAGGTCCCTTATAACACTGTTATTCTGTTACATGCCCTGTCTAAAGAAATCTTGCAGTCTTGGAGAATTTTAACTTGCTCTCAATTCTTCCTTTTCCAGGAAACAATGTTGAGAAGCTAGTAGGAAATCATCTAAAAGTTGATTATCTAGCACAATTTTTGTCTGAATTCAAGTATGGCAACAGAATAGAATAATAACATTGATGATGGCATTTATCAGATTGTGGTTGGAGGAAGGCATCCAGCATTTAAAGCACACAGCAGTGTTTTACTCCATCAACCATGGTATCCTACTGGATTGCCTGAGAATTGGGAATTGGGTTTCCTGTGCTTCAGTGGTTCAATTCCTTTAAAAGTGAATGGTTCCAGTTAGTAGCAATGAAGGAAGAATGATCAACCAAATGAACATCTATTTGTAGGGTCTCAATCCTCTCCCTTCTGTTTAATATCTAAATGAAATGATTATGAAACACCATCAGTATATCTTATCATATTCTATCACATAAGTCTACATCTTCACCCTAGGTGAAGGCAGGGACATTATGAAGATTTTTATTTTAGGTGTAGAAATTATTGAGGTCTGGATGAAATGAAATAAATAAAAACTGAATCCTAATAAGATGTAATTATTCTTTATGCAGAAGGTTTCATTTTCCAATTTTGGTCTTAACTCTAAATTGAATATTGTTACAAAATGTTCTGTTTATAGTCCCTTCATTCATTTCCTCCTTCAAATCCTGTACTAAATGAAAATGATGACATTGAAAGACAGAAGGAAGACGCACTTCCATCCAGCCTGATGCAGACACACTGACATTTTCAGACCCATAGGTAGACCAAACTAAGAATCCCAGGAAATCTATGATTACTTTGACTGAGAGTGACCATAATTAAAAAAAAAAAATCTTGGAAATCTGATAGCATTCCTAATTCCCTTTTTATATTCATGCAAATTAGGGAAATGTCTGTCTGAGCCACTTATGCATATTTTCTACTTGTTTTTGACTTACATACATGTTTTATACCATTCAATAGGGAAGCCTCTAGTCTTAGTGTTTTATCATTGTCAGTTTTAGAATTATTTGTTGACGTTCTACCTCAGATAATGGAACGAGTAGATATTTTTGTATATCATGAAAATGTACCTGAATTTTATTTAAAAAGGCCTCTGTATCTTCATCAGTACATTTTCTAGTTTATTATATAATTCAGAATGAAATTTTAAACATTGACATTTTAAAATTGTATACATTTAATTTCTTTCATCTTTAATAGTTAGAATCATTGTCCTGAAATAACCCAGTTCAGGATTTTGCCCAGTGTCAACATCAAGGTTGCAACATCAAAGTTGCAATTACCAGGTTCTTCTGTTTGTGCCTGTCCTACTTTTTTAAGGAAAAGAAACAACATTTGTTGTTCTCCAATACTTTAGCATTATAACTGTCCTCCATGATTCTTCAAAGAACACAAGTGGTTTTAAATCTTTTCTTTTTATCATGCAGTCTTCTTTATTGGCAACAGAAAAGAGGATATGCTGTTCTATCTAGGTTCTGTTCCATCCAACAAAAGTGTGAAAAGGATTTGGAAGATAATGGATAAAAAAAAATTGAAAAGGTAAGAGGGAATTGGAATATTTAGCAGATTAGTGGGTGGTACTATTAAAAGTCTATTGTGTTTCAATTGTAATGCGAGCTTCATGAAAAACACTTATATTTAAAGTAAGTTCTGAAGTTCTACATTTTCTCTGACTCATGTGAGCTTCTTGCGATACATTGATACATAACATTTCCCTGCATTTTTAGATTTCTTCCTCCACAGCAGGGGTGGGTTCTGCTTACCTTTACTACTGGTTCGCAGCGGGGCCACGCACGCTTTCTTCTGCGTATGCGCAAAAGCATTTTAGTGATGTCGGGATTGGTGGGTGGAGCCTCCCACTGGTTTTACTACCGGTTCTATAGAACCGGTAGTAACCCACTACCGCAAACCGGAGGCAACCCACTACTGCTCCACAGGACATTCCCCCCCCCAAAGAGACATTGGGGAAAAAATGAGATGTGCCAATAATTATTTAGTTAAGTATCCAGGATGTGTGTGAATATCCAGAAATTCATTGTACAAAAATCTGTCCAAGTGGCCTGCAGCCTCCCTTATATATTCCATTACATTTTAAGTAAAAAAATATAATGAGGGAGCTAGTTTCAATTCAACTATTTCAGTAGTAATTGTATCATTTTTGTTAAGTAATTCTTTCCTTGAAATATTCTTGGAGAATTTCTTCTTTATCTAGATAAATTTTCAGAAATAATACACCTAATTTGTCTACTTACAAATTTGGCTGGTAACCATTGGTTCCCAATTTCATTAGAATTACTGTATTTTTCGGAGTATAAGATGCTCTGAAGTATAAGATGCACCTAGCTTTTGGGGAGGAAAACAAGGGGAGGGAAATCTGCCTCTGCCTCCCAGCAATTTGCCTCCTTTCAGCAAATAGCCCATTTCAGTTTCAGTTTCAGCAGAGCCTGATTAGCACAAGCAGCTGATAGTCGGTTGGATCAGCCTCCCAACTATCAGCTGTTCCAGGCTGCAGTGATTGCCATTATTGCTGCCTCCGCATGCCCCATTTTTGGCCTCCATGTCCATTTTCAGCCTCTGTATGTGTGCCCCATTTCCCACCCGTTCAGTTGGTAGGGATCAGAATGGATGGAAAATTGGGTGCATGGAGGCCAAAAACAGGGTGCATGGAGGTAAAAAATGGGATATGGAGGCCAAAAATGAGGTGCGTAGAGGCAGCAATAGGTGATGGCAATTCTGCAGCCTGAAACTGCTGATGGTTGGGAGGCCGATCCAACTGACAATCAGCTGCTTGTGCTAATCAGGATGTGCTGATGCTGAAACTGAAACAGAATATTTGCTGTTTGCTGCAAATTGCTGGGAGGCAGAGGCCAAAGGGTGGGGGCCAGTGGGTGGGCAGGGCTATATTAGGTGTATAAGGCACACCCAAATTTTCACCCTCTTTTTTGGGGGGGCGGAGTGTGTTTTATACTCTGAAAAATATGTTATGCACATTATTTGATGTGTTGTTGTTGTTGTTTTATGTCACACCCATGAAAGCCTCTGCCTTGTTTGGGGTAGTCAAATGATTTATGAATCACAGAGAAAAGACAAAAATACCTAATTACTTTTGTTTTCATTTTTTTAAAAATCTCTCTTGATTAAAAAAAAGCATCTGCTAAAATTTGATGGTTGCTTAATTAAATGAGTTTTTTAAATCATCAAAATCCAACTATTATTTTACAAAAGATTTCCCTGTAGTGTTATTTTATTGCACAAAAGATGTCACACTCAGAGACTATTTGAATCATGCTCTGAGTGTTTGTTATCTTGCCTTTTTTCCCTTCAGTACTAACATTTATTTTAAATCTGTGCCTATAAATTAATGAAAAGTTGCCATTCTGAAATGTTTATTTATTTTATTTTTATTTTATTAAAATTTATTTGCTGCCCTTCTCCTGAAGGACTCGGGGTGGCTCACAAGTACAAAATAACAATAAAAACAATGTCACTAAGTAGCATTAAAAATCCAATTTAAAATCCCCCAGTTAACTAAAAAACCCAACCAGATCAGGTGATTTGAATAAAAAGCCAGGTGTCAGGTGTGCTTCCTTCAAAGTCCAGGAAAGAATGACCCAAACTCCATTGTTTATAGAGAAAGGTATTTTTACTAGAGATGAAGTGAACGCAACCAAAGGAAAGCAGAATCTAAGGCAATACGCGCGAAAAGTGCATATAGAAAGCATCCCCTTCCACTGTCCACTGTAAATCATCCAATCCAAAGGTCTCCCAGGGGTCAGGTGGAAGCACACGTCTGGCAGCATCATCAATCAGGAATGCCACAACCATTGGCCCAACGGCAGCTTCAAAGATACAGTCCAGTGGCTTAACTATCTGTTTCGTTTTCCTCCAGCACACTTCCCCCCCTATGCTACCTACTCTCCCCCCTCCCGTTACTATGGCAGCCAAAGCAGAAAAGGTGGAGGCTGACATTCGGCCCCTCTGCAGAAGAGATGTTAGTCCTAAATAAGGAAAGAGAAAACAACACAACACAGAAATTAGGGTTTATCACGACATTTGGTGTGAAACAACTGAACTTTCTTTGGCATCCGGACATCACGTTTATTCACCCATTCAGCTTGAGATAATGGGAAATGCTTCCAAGCCACCAAATACTGCACTTTACTGTGATGCTTCCTAGAATCCAAGATTTCCTTAACTTCAAAATGTTGTTCCCCTTCTATCAGTATGGGGACCGGAGGAGAGTCCTGGTTCAGACGCAAAGGGGATGAATGTTCCGGTTTCAGTAAGCTAACATGAAACACAGAGTGGATTTGTCTCAAATTTTTTGGCAATTCCAATTCAACTGTGACTGGGTTGATGAGTCTAGTGATTGGGAAAGGCCCCACATACTTTAGTCTGAGCTTTTTTGATTTCTGGGAGGTCTGTAAATATTTGGTGGAAAGAGAAACCATATCACCCACTTTGTAAATGTGTGCCGGGCACCTCTTTTTGTCAGCTTGGGCTTTATGTGCTCAGTGTGCATCATCTAAAGCTTTTTGAGTTACTGCCCAGGTACCCCGTAGTTGTTCAATCCACTCAATTAAAGAGGGGTTCTGTGGGTTATTCTGTGGTAGCTCTGGGATTGGCACAAACTCTTGGCCAGAGGCCACCTTAAATGGAGTGAAACTGGTGCTGCTATGTATGGAGTTATTATACGCCACCTCCACAAATGTCAATAAGTCCACCCAGTTATCTTTCTGGTAATTTATGTAACATCTTAGGTACTGTTCTAACACAGCATTGGCTCTCTCACAATCCCCATTTATCTGGAGTTGGTGGGCGGAGCTTAACCCCTGGGCGGAGCCTATTAACCCTAAAAACACCAGGTCTTAAGATCTTTGTGGAAGGAATGGAGATCGGGGCTGTCCGGAGCTCAATGAGTAATTCATTCCAGAGGGTCGGCATGGCCACCAAGAATGCCCTCAATCTGGGGGCCACCAGCCGACATTGTCTGGCCGATGGCACCCGGAGGAGGGCAGCCCTATGTGACCACACTGGGCGGTGGGAGACCAGTAGGAGGTGGTCCCGCAAGTACCCTGGGCCCGTGTCATGTAGGGCTTTATAGGCGAGAGCCAGCACCTTGAAGCAGATCTGAAAGGCCACCGGCAGCCAGTGCAGCTTGCGCAGGAGAGGTGTTACACGGGAGTAATGAGAAGCTCCTGTAACAACCCATGCAGCCACATTCTGGACCATCTGGAGCCTCTGAATGCACCCCAAGGGCAGCCCCATGTAGAGGGCATTACAGTAATCCAGACAAGAGATAATGAGAGTTTGAGTGACTATACGGAGGGCATCCCTGCCTAGGAAAGGGTGCAACTGGCGCACCAGGTGAACGTGTGCAAAAGCCCTCGTTGTCACGGCCATCAGATGATCTACCAAGGACAGCCAGGAATCAAGGAGGATGCCAAGATTGTGAACCCTTTCAGAGGAAGTCAGCAACTCCCCTCCCATCTGCAGAGATGGGGATTCTAGATCAAGGGATGCCAGCATCCACAGCCACTCAGTCTTGGAGGGGTTGAGTCTGAGCCTGTTCCGACCCATCCAGACCCGTACCACCTCCAGGCACTGGGAAATCATGGAGAGGGCATCCCTGGATTGGTTCAGGGTTCGGTAATCCACTTCCTCCAGGAATTGTGGAAGTTGATAGGCCACCACAGACTCAACAACCTTCGCTATAAAGCGAAGGTTGGAGATGGGACGAAAGTTGTTCAGGAAGGCTGGATCCCGGGCAGGCTTCTTGAGGAGGGAATGAACCACTGCCTCCTTAAGTACGGCGGAGAAGGCCCCACCATCCCTCAAAGAAGCATTGATAATTGCCTGGATCCAGTCTCCGGTCACCTCCCTGGTTGCCACAACAAGCCAGGAGGGACACAGGTCCAATAAACATGTGAAGGCCCCCAATCTACCCACAATCCTGTCCACTTCATCTATGGAAACAGGGTCAAAGTCAACCCAAATATTACCTTCAAGACTAGCTCCCACTTCCTCGGATCCTTCCCAGTCAGAGTCCAAACCAGTCTGGATCTGAGCGACTTTGTCCTGTAGAAACTGTGCAAAATCCTCAGCATTGCCTTGAAAGGGGTCCTCCCTCGCCCCCTGATTGAGGAGTGAGCGGGTCACTCGGAACAAGACTGCTGGGCGGTTTTCTGCAGACGCAATGAGAGCAGCGAAATAGTCATGTTTCACCGCTGCCAATGCCACAAGATAAGACCTAATGTAGGTTCTTAAGTGGGATTGGTCAGATTTGGAACGGTCGATCTCCAACAGCCCTCTAGGCATCTCTCCCGCGCTTCATCTCCCGCAGCTCCTCGAAAAACCATGGAGCTAACCAGGATCCCTGTTGGCGGAGAGGCCGCAAAGGGGCAATTTGATCCAGTGCCCTGGTGGCAGCCCATTCCCAGGTGTCCTCTGGCGAATCGTGGGATAGGGGCCTCTGGCGAATCGTGGGATAGGTCAGTGGGAAATGTCCCAAGCTCCATCAGGAACCTATCAGGGTCCATCAGGTGCCTGGGGCAGAACCAACAAGTCAGTTCCACCTCCCAGTGGTGGGGGTTGATGGATGGGAAGTCTAGCCTAAGGAGGGAATGGTCGGTCCATGAAGGGGTTGGATGGAAAGTTCACCCCTACCCCGAGCATTTATCCACTGCCCAGAAACAAAAATCAGGTCGAGTATATGTCCACTGCTGTGAGTTGGACCCTGTACAACTTGAGACAGGTCCATGACCGCCATGGAGGCCATGAACTCCTGAACTAACTCGGATGTCTCACCGGCTGACGGAAGATTAAAATCTCCCAAAACCATAAGGTTGGGGAGCTCGACCATCAGTTCGGTTAAGACCTTAAGCAGTGCGGGCAGGACTGAAGACACGCAGCTGGGAGACAGGTATGTAATCAACAGAGCCGACTGCACTCCAGGGTCCCATTTCAACAGAAGTGATTCACACCCACCTATCTGAGGGACAGTGACCTCCCTAGGACTAAAACCTTCCCTAATAACAACTGCCACCCCTCCACCCCTCCCGAGGAGTCGTGGCTGGTGTAGTACACAAAAGCCTGGTGGGCAAAGATCAGAGAGGGGAACCCCCTCTCCGGGCCCAACCAGGTCTCAGTGATACAAGCTAGGTCCGCACTCCCCTCTTCAATCAGATCTCGTATGAGGGGAGCCTTATTGACAACGGACCTGGCATTAACATACACCAGTTGGAGCTCCGGGTTCCACACTCCTACCTCCCCAGGGACACAAGCAGAACCAAGAGGACCAGAGCACTGAACCCACTGCAAGCAGTGGGGACATGCCCCTCCAATGTCTCTACATCCTCTATATCCTCCACCGCTGTTCCTCCCAACCACCACGGTGATAGAATGACCCTCGACCCACTGTGCTCCGTCCACCACCCCTGCCCCCGCCCTCGCTGCTGCCACAGTCCAACAAGCGGACTCCCTGATCTGTAGGGACTCCCCAAGGTCCCATTTTCAACCCCTCCGAACCCCTTAAAATTTTCCTCAGAAACTTCCCCAAAAAACCCCTCAAGCTCCTCTTCACAGCATATTCACAATTCTCTTTTTTTCTGTAAATTTTGTAGGAAGGATAAACGTATCATGCAAACTCAGCCTGACAACAGATGACTTTAAGCTTCTGAAATTTGCATTCTTTATTTTTTAAATTGTTTTCATGATGAGTGGATGCTTCATTAACCCCTTTATTGTTGATATCCTATGGAGACTTGATATGTAGTCCTAATTATTTTAAAATAAACTTCTTTGTTATTTAGCTGGTGATTAAAAATACATTAAAATGGCAACTGAAGACTATTTTTGTTCATTAGCTAATCTTAAAAAATTAATCATCTAGTAAGGGATTAATTTTCATATAATTCTTAAAATAATAAGTACACAACTGTAATAATTATTTGTGTTACTTCTATCAGTTAATTAGCTAAATCACAGGAGACAAGGAACCAGAGAGAATGATTATTTTCTATTAATCAAACTGAAAAGGAATAAAAGATTACTCTGGTTTCTAATAATATTTCAACAGTTTAGCACTAGAACTAGAATAGTGGATTAAGCAAAAGATTGTTTCAGTGAGTAAAACAAAATTCTGATCCAGAAAGACCAAGGAAGCTTTATGAGCATAATTATTTTGTCTAGTACTCATTGTGGGTGTGTCGTTATAAGAAAACTTTGCAGAACAAAAATGTGTGAAGAACTGTGCAGCCTGATTGTCAGATCTTGGACAGAATGGAATGAAAGAGTTAAAATCAATAGGTGTTAATTATTAAGAAACACATATTCTGTTAAAGGTAAACAGAAACATTACATTAAAGAAGAGCAGTACTGTTTCAAATCTGTTCAACAGAAATAAACCTATATTTTGTAATAGATTCTTGCATTTTTTTCTTCCCCTCTAACCACTTTTTAATTTTTTCTAATAATGTTTATACTGAAATACATTATTTGTGTTTCCTGTTTATTAGCTTCTTTAGCCTTGCAGACACTCTAGAGTATAAAGTCATTTGTCCTCAATCTCATCCCAAAAGCTGAGTGACAGGACTCAAAAAGACAAACCTTCTTTTAGAGAACATTTCCTGAGCATAGGTTATCAGAATGAGGAAGGTCATGTTCCTAAATTTACCCCAAAACAGTTTAATCATTCCAGATGAAAAGTAGCTGATCAGATCAATTCATTAAGCTTCCCATCACAATTAAGTTTCTCTTTTAAGACCAGATTTAACAACCTTCTTTCAGCACCTCTATATAAACAATTTAATAAAATTCCCACAAGTGGTCAAACTTGTCCTTGTGATGACCAACTATTACATTGTCCATTTTATTATGAAACTCAGAGAAGGCTTGCCTTTCCTCTTTTGCATACAATTCCAAGTTAAACTGAGAAATTTTATTTTGAGTTTCTTCTGTTGAAAAGTCCTCACACATACAACATAGCCAATCTTTCATAATATCAGTAAACACATGTAGATAATTGGTCTCAGGCTAACATTAGTCATTTCTTTTTGTAACTTAGTAATTATGTTATGTTTTGATTAATACTTCAGGGTTTTTTTATTTTAGTTATGGGATAATTCATATCTATATTGACAAATTATTTTAAGTTAAATATTTACTTCCTCTTTTTACATTTAAATACAAGTTTAATTCAATAATTTTAGCTTTAACAGAGTGCCCTGCTACATTTATTCTGTTTATTCATTGCATATTAGTACACTGAAATGTATTCCACTCTGTTTCTCTGCCTCTAAATGCTGGCCATTGCCTAAAATTAACAAATTTGTTGATCAAGCCTCTTCTACATAGCCATATGCTAAAGCTCATGAAAAAAGTTAGAAAACTAAACTCACATATAAAATCAGAATTCAAGAGGTCCAGGTACACCCTTCCAAACTCTTCCTTCTTGACCCTTTTTACCATTACTACATAAAGCATCTTGGTTGTTCCTCACCTTAAAGTATCTCCATGGCAAGACTGCTCAGCAATGAGAGATACTCTCTTAAGAAAACAGTGCATACCTCAAACAAAAAAGGGACTCTCAAATTTATTAAGTGATTCAATAGACTGTATGCATGCACTTTTATTTTGTCAGATCTTCAAGCCAGTTTCATGACTCTTCATATCAGAATTTCAGAAAAACAAAATTAACTTCAAAGTAGGATTTTGCTGATTCATATGTCCCTACTATATCTTGCATAAAAATTACTATAAGGAATGGAACATTGGATTTATTTATTTTTTTTACAAAGCCCATTTTGATTTTCTGGCTTTTTTTCTATGATCCAAAAAGACCTTCTAAGTTTGAGAGTACTAAGCACAAATTCAAGTAAAGGGTGGAGGGGGACAAGTCAGTTTTGAGTAGTGATGCTACATGCTTTTATTGTAGAAAATAAAACTCTACTGAAAATTAACCACATATAAGACAAGTCCTTCAAAGGCATACATTTCTAGTCCTGTAGCTCTGCTTGGAAATTCCTATGATTTGTCATTCAGTATAGAATTGAAAATGGGAAAAGGGTTCCTGGAGATAACTTTTCTAGAGATCTTCCTGGCCTGATCATGAATCAGTTATGAAGATAATAATGGATATCATGCCTGGTAATAATTAGGCAATTTGTAATGAATGGAAGCTTGCATCTAATTAGCTTTATAAAAGATTCTTCAACTCTTATCAGTATTTGCTATGATCCGAAGAGGATACTAAAAGGCAACATGGGAAAGACCAACCATACTTGTTTACTTTTAAATTATTTTTTTTCACAATGACTTGTAGAATCTTATTGTACATATTACACAGTATGAACCAATTATATTTAAAGTTTGTAAAGTTTCACAGACCAGCACTGTGAAGTACTTTTGGGGTTAGGGTTGCCTCTTAATAGTAACAATGAAGGATTATAAAGGAAAGTTTATAAAGGACATAGAAAGTCCTTTATAATCTATGCCTACGCTGGAATAAATGTGCAATATTCTAAACTAAGCTCAGAATGTACTACAGCATTTGACAAATAATATGCAGTGAGTTTTTCATTCAGGTGTGTGCTGAACACCTCAAACTGGAAATGTGTGAGATCTGCAGAAATATCAATGACTCACTGTCAGAATAAACATGACATATTTACATTATAAAATGTGGAATACCACATGCTTTAAACACCCAGATAAATTAGATGTGAGTCAGAAGATTTTAGAGAAGTACTGAGTGTTACTGATTTCGTTGCCATTTTCTCCAGAGTTGTTTACAAAATGTATGTCTTGATTGAAAAAGATACATTGTTATTCTGAGAACAGCTATCACCACCACCACCACTACAACAACAACAAAAACAAGAGAATAATACCACCGGATAAATTCATCTTTGGATTTATTTATTTTTATTTATTTATTTATTTATTTGTTTAAATTTCTATACCGCCCTTCTCCAATATAGGACTCAGGGCGGTGAACAGCCAAAGTAAAAACAAGACATACAAAATCTAAAAACTGTTTAAAATAATTAAATATTCTGGCCATAATAAAAAAATTCCAATTTAAAATCAGTTTAAAATTTAGCTCAAGCCAGCCCAGCTAGCTGAAATAAATGGGTTTTCAGGGCCCGACGAAAAATCCGGAGGTCTGTTATTGTACGTATCTCTGGGGGGAGGTTGTTCCAGAGGGTGGGCGCCGCCACAGAGAAGGCTCTCCCCCTGGGGGTCGCCAGCCGACATTGTCTGGCGGACGGCACCCTGAGGAGGCCCACTCTGTGTGAGCGTACTGGCCGGTGGGAGGCTATTGGTGGCAGAAGGTGGTCTTGTAAATACCCCGGCCCTGAGCCATGGGGCGCTTTAAAGGTGGTCGCCAACACCTTGAAGCACACCCGGAAGACCACCGGGAGCCAGTGCAGCTCGCGCAGGAGAGGTGTCACATGGGAGCGCTTCGTCGCCCCCATAATCCCCTGCGCGGCCACGTTCTGGACCAGCTGGAGCCTCCGGGTGCACCCCATGTAGAGAGCATTGCAGTAGTCCAGGCGGGAAGTGACGAGTGCCTGAGTGACTGTGCATAGGGAGTCCTGATCTAGAAAGGGGCGCAACTGGCGTATCAGGCGAACCTGATAAAAAGCCCCCCTGGCCACGGCCATCAGATGATCTTCTAAAGACAGCCATGCATCCAGGAGGACGCCCAAGTTACGAGCCCTCTCCGTGGGAGCGAGTGATTCACCCCCAATAGCCAGCGATGGCATCAGCTGGCTATATCGGGACGCCGGAAGCCACAGCCACTCGGTCTTGGAGGGGTTGAGTCGGAGCCTGTTTCTCCCCATCCAGGCCCGCACGGCCTCCAGGCACTGGGACATCACTTCAAGGGCATCATTGGGGTGGCCTGGGGTGGAGATGTACAGCTGGGTGTCATCAGCGTACTGGTGGAACTCCACCCTGAAGCCACAATGATCTCACCCAGCGGCTTTACATAAATGTTGAACAGAAGGGGCGAGAGGACCGACCCTTGTGGTACCCCACAAGCCAGGTGCCTCGGGGTCGACCGCTGCCCCCCTGTCAACACAGATTGCGACCGGTCAGAGAGGTAGGAGGAGAACCACCGCAGAACGGTGCCTCCCACCCCCAACCCCGCCAACCGGTGCAACATGATACCATGGTCGATGGTATCAAAAGCCGCTGAGAGGTCTAACAGGACCAGGATAGAGGAGCAACCCCTATCCCGGGCCCTCCAGAGATCATCCACCAATGCGACCAATGCCATTTCCGTGCTGTGCCCAGGCCGGAAGCCGGACTGGAGCGGGTCTAGATAGACAGCTTCATCCAGGTACCGGGGAAGCTGTTGCGCCACCACACTCTCAACAACCTTCGCAACGAAGCGAAGGTTGGAGACTGGACGATAGTTAGCCAAAACAGCTGGATCCAGAGAGGGCTTCTTGAGGAGGGGCCTCACAACCGCTTCTTTCAAAGCGGCCGGCAGGACCCCCTCACTCAAAGAAGCATTAACAATCTTCTGGAGCCAGCCTCGTGTCACATCCCGGGAAGCCAGTACCAACCAGAAGGGACACGGGTCCAATAAACATGTGGTCGCGTTCAGCCGTCCCAGGACCCTGTCCATGTCCTTGGGAGCCACAGGATCAAACTCCCCCCAGATAACACTCTCAAGACCTGCCTCAGTAATCCCGTCTGGACATACCCAGTCAGAGGCCAGCCCTTCCCGAATCTGAGCGATTTTGTCATACAGATACTGCACAAAATCCTCAGCTCGGCCCTGCAAGGGGTCATCCCGCACTTCCAGATGGAGGAGGGAGCGGGTCACCCTAAACAGGGTGGCCGGGCGATTATCTGATGACGCGATAAGAGCGGCAAAATAGCTAGTTTTCGCCGCTTTTATCGCCACTAGGTAGGTCTTAATATGAGACCTCACCAGTGTTCGGTCAGATTCGGAGCGGCTGGTCCTCCAACTACTCTCCAGGCATCTTTTCCGGCGCTTCATCTCCCTAAGCTCCTCAGAGAACCAAGGAGCTAGGTGAGTTCGGTGCCGGGTCAGAGGCCACAAAGGCACGACTCGGTCCAAGGCCCCGGCAGCCGCACTATCCCAGGCGGCCACCAGGTCTTCAGCCGAGTCATGAGCCAGAATCTCAGGAAATGGCCCAAGCTCCATCTGGAACCTATCAGGGTCCATCAGGCGCCTGGGGCGGAACTACCTGGTCGGTCCCGCCTCCCTGCGGCGGGGTGCAGTGGTTAGAAAGTCCAGTCGAAGGAGCGAGTGGTCAGACCATGACAAGGGTTCGATGGCTATATCCCCTATATCAAGGCCACTCAACCACTGACCAGAGACAAAAACTAAGTCCAGAGTGTGTCCCCCTGTGTGAGTGGGGTCATGAATTAACTGAGTAAGGTCCATGGCCGTCATGGAAGCCATGAACTCTCGAGCCACTTCAGACATTTCACCGATAGATGGCAGGTTAAAATCCCCCATGATGACAAGTCTGGGGGTGTCCACCGCCATCTCGGCTATAACGTTAAGCAGCTCGGGCAGGGCCGTTGCCACATGGCAGGGAGGCAGGTACGTGACCAACAAGCCCATCTGTACTCCACGACCCCACTTCACAAAGAAGGACTCACATCCGGCTATCTGTGGAACAGTGGTCTCCCTTGGATCCAGACCTTCCTTTATAATAACCGCCACCCCCCTGCCCCTGCCCTGAGCCCTCGGCTGATGAAATGCACGGAAGCCTGGTGGGCATATATCCACGAGGGGGACTCCCCCCTCCTGGCCCAACCAGGTCTCCGTAATGCCCGCCAGGTCCGCCTCCCCCTCCTGAATAAGATCGTGAATGAGGGGGGCTTTATTAACAACGGACCTGGCGTTGCATAGCATCAGCCGAAGGCTCTGGCCCTGAGAATCTGGACAACCTGGGGAACGAGAAAAGCATTGGGGACCGGAGTGTGCAATCGCTCTAAGATAGCGAGTGCGCATTCCCGGAACATGATGTGGTCCCCAGCTTCCGCCATATCTGCCCCTCCCACTCACTATACTGATGGAACAGCCCTCTTTAAATCGAACTCCAACCCCCTCCCCGACCTCTGGTTCTACGTCCCTAGTGTCGTAGCCCTTCGCTGAGGCTGGTCTTGAACCCGGTGGATTTCCCCCAGAACCCACCCTAATCCCCCCCGAACCCCTTAAAATTTTTGTTAAAAACCAGTGGCACTAAAAAACCCACTTAAAAAACCCCTCCAACTCTTCTTTGCCGCATGCCATCTCTCGGGGCTCCAACGCCCGTCATCAAGATAGGCCCTCGATAACGAAGAGGGCCAGACCTGCGAGAGGGGGGAATCTCGCAGGGAATGAAGGTCATTCACCGAGTACATCTGAACATCAAAGGGAGGTGATAGTCCATGGCCAATAGCCAGGGGCCAATTTGATGTTATCACAGTCAGAAGGAGTGAAATGCCGGACTTCAATAGAATTCCAATGGAGCATGTGGGACCTCATTGCCCTCTCACAACAATGGCGGGAGTAAAATGCTGTTTCGATCCGGCAGAGGGTGACCCAGCCCCCCTCTCACGGCGGCTGGTCAACCATGATCATCCAAAAAGCCGGAATTGAGACAGCAGCTATAGACCCACTCCACCAAGACTTGAATCCCCAGATGTAAACCTCCATTCAATGGAGGGAAGAATGGGATCAGGTCAGTCCACATAGTCCAAGCAGGCTCAAACAGCGGAGATCATAACCGTCATTAACTCCGGGGAGGTCAAGATGGCACCTAGACCCGGAGATGATTGTTCAGCAGGCATACGTAGCATGGCATCACCACATTCAGGGGGATGGGGGTGAAAAAAGGAGAGCAGAGGCAACAAATGCCACAGGGGGATAACCCCTCAGTCATAGTCCAGCTCTCCCCAACCCCTCCCAGATCTTCCTTGTGACCATGCTGCTTGCCTCGCCCAGCCTCGCCCAGCCTCCATAAATCCTCATGGAGGTCTCTGGGATGACCAAGGGGCCAAACAAAGCCCCACGGTCACCCAGGAGATCCAACACAGGAAGCGAGCAACTGCCAACCTCTCCGACACTCCCGCACTCCAAGCTGTGGCGGCTTCTTCCCTGTCCTGGCGGCCACCATTTCCACGCCACCAGCATCGCTGCCGCCGCCAGCCTCTCCGCCCTCACCTCGCCCCCCCCTCCGCCCCTAGCACATGTCCAGGGCGGATTGGGCTGGAGAGGATCCCGGCGAGGGTGCCGCACCGCCGCCACCGCCGCGGTGCTGACACCGTCATCCTGGCTCTGCCGCCTTCGCATAGAGAGTCTGCCGCCACCCCTTCTCCTTCGGGCCGCTCTTGCCGTCCTACGGTCTCCGCGAGCCTCAAGGACACTCTGAGAAGCTGGAGACCCCTCAACAGAGAGCCCCGACACTCCTCCAGCTGGGCCAGGGCTGCAACAATCGAAACTCAGCCCTCCAAAGGCCCCTGGAGCCATAATCACCCCCCCAGGATCACCGGGATCACAGGGAAGTCGCCATCTTGTGCATACGTAGAAGAGATAATCTGGATATGATTCACAGCACCCTTCCTTCAATCAGAATCAGTATTTTCATTTACACTGATGCAAACCTGCTACTGTTCTTTAGTTGTTTTCTATTTTTATTTTGATTTCATATAAAATACCAGACTGATCTAGACAATAAATAAATAAATAATAAGATACTTGTCAGATAACAACACCGAACTCTGAACTAAGATAATTTTAAATTCAAAATGAATAAACAGGCTCATCGGAAACATAGTCAGGATGTTTAGCCTGTGCTATTAAACATTAGTTTGGTGTAGCTAGCACCTGTGATTAACTTACAGAAATTATCTAGGGATCCATGTGAAACAGAAGGCAAGGTCTTCAGATTTCTTAATGATTTTAAAATGTGTCTCTGGAAAGAAAACATCTTGTTCATTTTTTTTAAAAAAATTCAATCTTGCATAACATTACAAGCTCCAACCTTTTTCTCATTTTGCCAATCTATTTCTTTTTTTCAAGTTTTTTATTTTATTTTATAGTATTTCCATATCAATGCGTGAACAGTGTGGCATCTGGGTATCATACATTTTAGTACAAATAAAAAAAAATAATGCTATTAATCATACTTTTTATATTCCTCAAGCTTACATAGTGTTAATACACATATTTGTATTAAATTATAGACTTTCATTATTTAATTGTTCAATGTTTCAATATGTTATTCCAATGCCAATCACAATATTGTTTAAACATGCATAATAATACCATCATTCAGTTTCTAATTTCCTCTTATTATTACTTTTGCCTTTATTATATAAAAATGTGTATACTAATATTCCCCACCTCTTATTTCTATCCCTATTCTAACTTTTAATCATGCCACCTTTATATTCAAAAACAAATCCTTTCCATCCATCATCTTTTCTCCACTTTAAATCTTTAATTGTTCGGTTTTTTTAACTTGCCTCCCATATTCTACGTCCTGACTATTCATTTTAAACATTTCTCCCATCTCTGTCCTTTTCCATTGTCTAGCTTCCAAAATATCTATCCCTGCCCCTGTCTCCCTTTCAAAAATGTCTTTCTGCATCTCCGGTTCCCTTTTTAAATCTCTTAAAATGTTTTCCCCTTGGTTTATTTCATCAGTCATTGTTGTTTTTGTTATTGTCTCCTTTTTGTCATTTTATTTTGTTTGCTGGTTAATCTGTTCTGCTTTTTCATTTGTTCTTTCAATTGGCTCCTCTTTTTCCTGGGCGTCTTGATCACTCATTGTCCTTTGTATAATATTTCCCAGTTTTTCATCCATGCCATGTATTAAATTTTTAATCACCTTGTGGTTTCTTATCAAAATATCCTTGATGTTTTGAAACATTGATGCTATTTCTTCCCAAATTCCACTTATTTCCTCCTGATGTAGCATCTCATCTTGTTTTAATAAGTTCCACTCTTGTCCAGTAATCCAAAAACTATATATTCAAGTCTAAAGTCACTCCCCAAAAAGAATTCAATGTTCACAATTTTTGTATTCCAGTTCGTGGTTGGCGCTGCGGGGAAACAGACAGGAAAAAGGTGAGCTCCACTGAGCCCTGCCAAATCCCCTCTGCTAAGCTGCCGCCGATAGGTCTGCAGACCTCCCCTGTCTTGTAGGGACAGGAAGACAAGAAGGAATGCCTTGGGAGGCCAAGAGGAATGGGCAGGTTCCTCGGGGCCGGAGGCTTCTCCTTCACGTCAGTGGCAGCGGAACAGCAGCCATGGCGGCTGCCCTGAAACCGCGGCAACCAGGAACAAGGATTGTGCTGGAGGAAGAAGATGAAGAAAGAGCAAAGATCAAGAAGCCGGATGAGTGACACCAACCCAGGCAATATAACATACCTATTTGGAATTATTGGAAAATAAGACCCCAAATTTAAAAGCGGCTGCTGGACTGCGGGGCTTAAAGATTGAAAAGAAAAAAAAATGGGTAAAAGACCCAAATTGAATTTTGTTGCGGTAAACTTAAATTGGATGATTTGGCATTAATAAATTTCTGAAATTTGACTGTGCCTTTAACTGGAGTGGATAGGAGAAATGGATATTCCTGAGAATTAATGCCTCTAAAAGAAAATGAAGCTAATGAAGCTAATGAAAATCGACAGACGGATGGCTACAAAATAGCCATGGAATCTGCAGTGACTAAGCAGGGAAGTGGATTGAAGAGATTTCCCTTTTTGGGTGGAAAAGAAACATGTTAACTGGCTTTTTACCTTGGATTACTTGAAATTAATATTGGATATAAGGATTTTGGAGATTCCTACTCTGTCCCAGATGATTTTAAGAAAGAAGAAAGAAGAAAGAAAGAACATTTTGGATTTTAACAATGGAGACTGACAAAACTGTAAACAAAAGCCAGGTGTGGCATAGTTAACAAAGAGAGGAAGCTGATGCACTACGCTTGGAACAGACATTTTAAAAGTTTTAAAGGGACATACAGAAATCTTTACTTTAAACTGATGAACCTTGAAATAGAGCACTTTGGACAGAGAGGAAAAGGAAGAAAAGGAATAATTAAAGTGGATAAATTTAAATGTGACTAACTGAAATGTAAAGTTTAAAAGCCTTTGTATATATGATAAAGTTTAAAAGCCTAGGTATATATGATTTTTGGATAAAAACAGGAAGGGTTGTGAAATAATAAAAATAGAAAATAAGAGGTGGCTATTAAAATAGTGGATGATATCAAGGGGATAAAAATAATAAAGAAGAATATATTTTGAGGCAGGAAAATTTTAAGAAAATATACTGTTTGATGTAATATGTTTTAATTTTAATTTGCAAACAAATGTTAAACTGATGAATAAGGATTGATTGAACAAAATACAAGATACACAGATGCTAGTGATTAGTCTTGAATTAAGGTAATACATGCTGGAAATGATGACTATTATGAAATATACTGAGATTTAAATTGAAAGAGTAGGATGGAAAAATGATATAAAACAGATAATTATATTACAGTTAAAATGTGTGGGATGGATACCAACTAGATAAGAGTTTGAGACTCGGTGGAAATACATTGGAAATTAATTAGAAGTGCTGGAAATCAGCTAAACAAATAGGAGGAATGCGGGGGGGAATTATGCTGGACACCAGCCAAACAATGGAGGGAGTTAAGGAGGAGATTATGCTGGAAATCAGCCCACAAAATGCTGGAAACAGCCAAACAAATAGGAGGAGATTTGGAGGAGATTGAGGAACTATTCTGAAATTAACTAAATAGTTGGTGTTATTTCAAGCTGAGAATTAATCAAATAGAATAACCTGGAAGATAGTTAAATATTAAAGGGAGATATAGTGGAAAATATATTAGAAATTGGAGTAAATAAAATATGTCTTTGTGAGAAATCTGTGTAATATATAAACTGGGAGAAAAAAAACTAAGGTAAACTGATTTGAGGATAAGGGTCAAAGGATTAAAATTAGACAAAATGTTGTTTTATAAAATATAATAAAAATGGAGTGGTATTGAATTGAAATTAAGAATAAATGGTGATAAAATTGTAAGGTAAACACTTAACAAGAGGTTAGAATATTGTAAAAATTATTTTGATATGATTTGTATAAGATATAAGGTAAAGAAGAATAAAGATATGTTTAGAATTGTTATGCAGATGTAAAAATGAATGAAAGTGAATTTGAAACTAATTTTGGATAGATATAATGGATTTATATAGATGAAAATGTTAAATTTGAGTTAAAAATGTTTTTTTTTTAAGTTTTGAATTTCTTTTTTATCTTCTTTTCTTTTCTTTTTTGTTTATAAAAGATGTAATGGAAATTGTGAATTGAGCTTGTGAAAGGAATGTAAGCGTGGTAACCATCTATGACCGGATTGAGATTTTTGCTCTTGAAAGTTATGTTTTATGTTTAAATTTGGAAAAAATAAATAAAAAATATTTACAAAAAAACAACAACAATTTTTGTATTCCATAGTTAATCAATCTGTTCCGTTAGATAATCCCAAAGGCTTTCCAGAACTTCCTTAAATCCCCCTTATGCATTCAATCTTGTATCATAGCATTCAGGGATCTCTTTAATGAAAAAATCTTCCTTATTCTCATATTTAAATCTCCAGTAGTCACGACGTAGATGCATAAAGCGTATCCTTGTCAGAATTTTCCAGGATTTAGGAATATGTTATACCTTCCTTTTATCAGCAGATGGCACTCTCAGTTTAGATTTCAATGTTAACCAGTTTTATAAATCAAAATATAGAAACAAAGTTAGTTTTTTTAGGTAAATAGTTCCAGTATCTTTAAAATGCCTTTCTAGAACAACGCCTGCTCAGTTTAAAAGTCCAATTTTCTATATTTTTAATACAGTTTTTTGCTTTTCTCCCCTTAATTTTTTTCTTTCAATTCTGAAGCTTTTCTCAAAGTGCTTAGTTGCTGCTTTAGCAAATAGTTTTTTCCTGAATGCCATCACTCTGCTAAACAAATAATTCCCTCAATACTGTCAAACTATTTACTAAGTCTGCACTACTATTAATCTTCTCATCGTTCCTATCACCTATCTCCTCCCACTTATGACTGTATGACTGTAACCTTGTTGCTTGTATCCTTACAATTTATATTGACTGTTTCCTAATAATAATCTATTTCTATTTCTATTTCTATTCTAGTTGTGGGCCTCTCTTTTCCTGGATTATTTCATTTTGGGGTTGGATTTTAAATAAGAAAGAATCCTCTCACTTGGTTCCAGACACTGTTCACTAACTCTACTCCAGCACCAGTCTTAGGTGTTCCTTGGCTGCCCCAGCTTCATAGCAACCATCTTTAGGCTGCCTTTTCTCCTTGTCATGGCTGAGAGGGGAAAAAAATCCTGGGATCCAGCAGGAAAGTTGTGAGTCTCTGTGGTCTCACAGAGCGCCCTTACTTGCTTTGTTGCTCCTACAGGGTGGCTTTGGCTCCTTTTGGAGCCCACCAACATTGAGAACTCAGCAGAGGAATGCAGAGACCCACTCTTTGTGTCCGATCTCGCTGCAATGTCAACCGGAAGTCCCCACTCTGGTTTCTCTTCAGATTGTATAAATCTTTCACTTTTTTTTTACCAATCTATTTCTTGATCTATTTCCTCTTCTAGTCACCAATGAAAAGCTAAATATTTTAGATGGAAAATTTTGAGCATAAAAATTATAAATCTTAATATAGAACAATATTTAGTCTTACACCACACAACACTATGTTAAGACAAATTTAGAAAAAAACAACAACAGATGGCACGGGTGAGAATGTTTAGAACTAATGTACTACTGAAACGTAAGTTGTCAAAATTATGGATATTTTTTTGGCTTCCAACTATGAACCACCTAGATTTCTATACATTTTATTATGTATATGCCCTAGGTAAATAGTATATTTATCTACCTATTTGGTTAAATTGTGAAAATTTATAGCTGTTCTGTTCCAATCCTACAATAACTTCAAATGGCTGTTGTCTTTCCACTCTGCTTTATTTATTCATGCTTAGCATGACATCAAAGTGTTTTAGGAAGGGAGGGAGGGAGGGAGAGAGGGAGGATTAACCATAACCAGGTTTCATTATTAAACCAAATAAAAGACATTTTGACAGGTAACATGTATTTTGGCATTTTGGCAGCTTCAAAATATTACAGAACACTAACAAGAATAGAAACATAAATATATATACAGTAAGGCAACAACTTGATTTTATAATCAAATACTATTGATTATAAAACAGTAAGATGATCTGAAATCTATCTATCTATCTATCTATCTATCTATCTATCTATCTATCTATCTATCTATCTATCTATCTATCTATCTATCTATAAATTTGCCCTCTGGCAAATAGAGGTATGGGGTGTCCAACACTGACATGCTTTAACTTTAAAAAGTTGTGGCTTTTCCCCCAAATTATGGACTAAGAAGTGTGTCCTAATATGTGAATGTTATTAATGTGTTTAGTATACTGTTCTCCACTGGAACAAATTATTTTTATCTTGTATGTCATCCAGAGTTGCTATGAGTTATGTCACATGTAAATTTCATTTATCAGTAAATACATTTATATAAACAATTACCATGCAGAACATGTTCAAAAGTGTCAAAAACTCCACAGTTCAACCCCAAGGTACATACATTTTCCTCTATTAGGTTTCCCCCTCCTTTTAATTAAGCCAATTTAGAAAAATGATAAATATTCTACCAATAATTTAAATACCTTTTATAAAAGTAATCCAAGAGGAATATATTGGCCTATCTCCTTCTCTCTATGTTTAAATATCCAAATAGCCTCTTCTGTATAATCTATGATTCAGTTATTTTTCTACTCTTAGGCTAGATTCTGCTATTCATTCTTCAGCTGGAACCCACAGGCAGTTTATCAACATATGATGACCTAGTTATCATTTGGAGTAGCTCTTTTAAAATTGCTTTAAGATACTTAAATTCTAATTCTTACTAGGGTATTCCAAAATATGCAATTATCCTGTTCTAAAATCAAACTTTAAAATTCTAACTCTTCCATAACTAGACTTGGTGGGATCCGTATTATCTTTAACCAAGGTTTGCTTGCTCGTTTCCAAGAATTGATTAACAGCACAGAAGAGATTCCAGGAAGTAGAAAACCCTAGAAGATCTTCATTAATCATCCCCTTTCTACTTTGTCAAAATGTTCAAGCACCCATATTGAAGGAAAGAGAATCTGAGAAAGGGGATTTGTGGTACCTGAAGATTACCCAAACTGTATTTTCTGCACATTCATGGACAAAGAAGATTAGAAGCAACAATAAAAAGAACACATCAGCTTTTTAGTCTTTATGATTAAAGATGATGCTATTGTAGTTTAAGATAAAATAACTTAGAAAACAAAATTTTTACAATCCTGGAGTAGCATCTCATGAACATGACAATTATATATTCAAGTCGAATGTGGACAAATGATGTACCTCCAACCCCACTCATATTATTTTCCACTTGGAAAAGGTAAGTATTTGAAAAGGAGAAATTCTTCTATTCATGGAGGTAAGAACAGGATTGTTCTACATAATTGAGAAAGATCTTCAATTATATGCAGAAATTCCAGAAAAAGGTAGGGTCCATCACTAGACATGCTTACCATTTACATCAGTGGTGAGTTGCTACCGATTCACCCTGGATCGGGGGAACCGGTAGCGGCGGCAGTGGGAGGCTCCACCCACCCACCTGGATGTCTTTGCGCATGTGCAGAAGCATGCGCACAAGCGAACCGGTAGCAAACAAAATTGAAACCCACTATTTACATGTAACAGGCAAGCCCATGGGGACAGTTAGCATACTTGTCTCTATTCCTCTGAACACAATACCACAAGTTAAAGAAGAGGATTTTTTTCCCTTTGATAGGTACATTTAAATCAGTGACCAAGACAATTGCACTAATGTACCAATTGAAAAATTAAAAACTGTTAGCGTTAGGCAAAACGCTAAAGAATAGTAGAATTGCTGGCCCTCTTTATAGCTTATGCAAATTTCTACTTCACTTAATTGGTTACATGCCAAGTACAGCATTAATAGCAACAATGCAGTTGGACATTGCTATAGTTGATAACATTAACCTTACTAATTTGGTTAATTCGTGTGTGTGTGTGTGTGTGTGTGTGTGTGTGTGCGCGCGTGTGTGTGTATGTATATGTATATATATGTATATGTATATATAATGAGTGGTAGATAAAATGAGATTCTACTTCCCCCTCACAACTGAACTTTAGATTAAAAGAAAGGGTCTAAGATTTTGGAGATAAATGGTTAATTTAGCTAAACTGTTATCTAAAAAACCTTGATTTCTAGGGCTTAGTGTTAATGGTTAATGGTTAACTTTTGTGACTACCTCACATTCTTAATATTTTCACTATCTTGTTAGCCCCTCATTACCTTAGATGCAGCTAAGAGTTCTAGGTGTTTGGTTGCTTTTAACTAAGTTGAGTTGGGCTCAGAAATTAAACCCTTCATATTTTCCTACACAGGGCAACTGTTAGTGAAAAAATAGAGAGATCAACCAGCTGTAAATGTAGGAGAACAAGCAAATAATGTTTCAATAGATGAGTTCTCTCCACTTTTGTCAGAATGTAAACGCACAGTTGCAGCATTGTGCCACAGGTTCTGCCTTTTTTTGGCATATGTATGACATGATGACCCTGGTAGACAATTGTGGGGCTGATGCTTTGATGCTGCTTTCATCACTTTGACCCCCTTGCTTCCCTTTCTTGTTGCTGCTAGTAGACTATGGAAGGGGTTGAATATATTTCCATCTGCCCCTCTAAATTCTCACAATTACATTTTTAAAAGCAACACAGCCTTCTTTCTGAAGCTCCAAATCAAACAATAGTTTTAATGAAGAAAATAAGCCAGCATTGGCAATGAAAATCAACATTCTTTTGTGTTTCTGTCCCCAACATAAAAGTTATGAATGCCACAGCTAAGAAAGTTTAAACAATCTTTTTATTTATTGCAGACAGGTCTTTTTTTTTATTTCCAAGTTGGCATTCCTTGAGGAACAGTTCAGAGGAGATGAATTATTCCATAGCTAAACCTCTTAAATGAACAGTGTTTCTCTGACCTTTCCTTCTTTTTCTTCCTTTTCTGCTAAAAACTCTCCTCCCCATTTTAAACTTCTGGGCAACTTAGTATGAATACTTACTCCCGGGTGATTACTCTTGGGCTTACTCTTGAGGAAGCTGGTGGTTTTCCTCACTCCAATATAACTAGAATATCTATTTTTTTTAAAAAAAAAAAAGTTTGTGTATGTTTGCACATCTGTCTATGTAAACAGACTGTATACTTCATTCAGACAAAAAAGAAATAAGTCTGAAAGTCCAATGCAATCCATCATTGTGAATTATCTTCATTGATGCAATCCACAGAAATGTAAGGATATTATAAAGAATTTGTACACAGGGATGCCTATGAGAGGGATCTAGGAGTCCTGGTGGATCATCACTCAAGTACGAGTCAATAGCGCAGCATCAATATCATGGGAAGTTATAGTGATGCATTATATAACATTGGTAAAGCCATATTTGGAATAATGAGATCAGTTCTGGTCACCACAATGCAAAAAAGAAAAGAAAAAAAGCTGAGACCCTACAAACAGTACAGAAAAAAAGCAAGAAAGATGATAAGGGGTTTGGAGGCCAAAGAACAGCTAAAGGAATTAGGTATGTTTAATTTAACAAAGAGAAGACTGATTGCAATCTTCCAATACTTGAAGGGCTGCCACAGGGAAGAGGGTATTAATTTATTCTTGTTAGCATCCGAGGGTAGAACAAGAAGCAATGGGTAGAAATTTGTCAGGGGAATATCCAACATGGAAATAAGTTGGAATTTTCTGACAATAAGAGCTGTTAAGCTGAGGCTGTGGAAAGAGTTCAGAAAAGAGCAACAAAGATGATAAAGCATCTGGAGGCTTGCCGCCTGGAGTTACTGTACATGTTGTCCCTCCCAGGAGGTTTTCAAGAAAAGATTGGACACTCATTTGTCTTGAGATGGTATGAGAATTTCTGTCTTCGGCAGGGGTTTGGACTAGAAGACCTCCGAGGTCCCTTCCAGCCTTTTTTTAAAATATATATATATATATATTTATATACCGCCCTCAGGGTGGTGAACAGCCAAGATCAAATACATAACATATAAAAATTAAAAACAATTTAAAACCAGATTAAATACTTTGGTCCATAATTAAAAATATCCCATTAAAATCCAATTTAAAATTTAAAACTGTTAAAATTAGGCTAGCCCAGCTTGCTGGAATAACAAAGTCTTCAGGGCACGGCAGAAGGTGCACAAGTCCGGAATCCTCTGTACCTCTGGGGGCAGTTTGTTCCAGAGGGCAGGAGCCCCCATTGAGAAGGCTCTCCCCCGGGGGGTCGCCAGTCGACATTGTCTGACCGACGACACCCTGAGGAGCTCCACCCTGTGGGAGCGTACTGGCCGGTGGGAGGCTGACGGTAGCAGAAGGTGGTTCCGTAAGTACCCCGGTCCTAAGCCATGGAGCGCTTTAAAGATGTTAATCAACACCTTGAATCGCACCTGGAAGACCACTGGGAGCCAATGCAGCTCGCGCAGGAGAGGAGTTACATGGGAGCACCCCGCCACTTCCATAATCACCCGCACGGCCGCATTTTGGGCCAGCTGGAGCCTCCGGATGCTCTTCTTGGGGAGCCCCATGTAGAAAGCATTGCAGTAGTCCCGTCGGGAAGTGATGAGGGCATGAGTGACCGTGCGCAGGGAGTCCCGATCCAGAAAGGGATGCAACTGGCGGATCAGGTGAACCTAATAAAAAGCCCCCCTGGCCAAGCTGTCATATGCTCTTCTAAAGACAGCTGTGCATCCAAGAGGACACCCAAGTTGTGAGCCCTCTCCGTGGGGGGCAATGATTTGCCTCCAATAGCCAGCGATGGCACCAGCTGGCTATATCGGGACACCAGAAGCCACAGCCACTCAGTCTTGGAGGGGTTGAGTCGGAGTCTGTTTCTCCCAGTCCAGACCCACATGGCCTCCAGGCACCAGAACATCACTTTAAGGGCATCATTGGGGTGGTCTGGGGTGGAGATGTACAGCTGATTGTCATCAGCGTACTGCACCCCAAAACTATGGATGATCTCACCCAGCGGCTTCACATAAATGTTGAACAGAAGGGGCGAGAGGACCGACCCATGCAGCACCCCACACATAAGGCGCCTCAAGGATGACCTCTGCCCCCCTGCCAACACAGACTGCGACCAGACAGAGAGAAAGGAGGAGAACCACCGTAATACAGTGCCCCCAACCCCTAGGCCCTCCAGCCGGCACAGCATGATACCATGGTCGATGGTATCAAAAGCCGCTGAGAGATCTAATAGGACCAGGACAGAGGAACAACCCCTGTCCCGAGCCTTCCAGAGATCATCAACCAATGCGACCAATGCTGTTTCTGTGCTGTACCCAGGCCTGAAACCCCCCTGGAATGGGTCTAGATCAGCAGTTCTCAACCTGGGGGTCGTGACCCCTTTGGGGGTCAAATGGCCATTTCACAGGGATCGCCAAAGCCCTCTCTCGCCCCCCCCACACCTTCACTCACCCTCACTCTCTGTTCTGTTGGATCGCCGGCCATTCGCTTACCCCGCCCACTCCCAATCTATTGCTGCCTCCTGAGTCCCAGCTGATGGCTAGAGGAAAAAAAACTGTTTAAATTCTTGCCGCGGGGCTTCAAAGGGCCGCCCTATAGCCAGTGGTGGGATTCTGCCAGTTCTAGGGGGTTCGGCCAAACTGTTTGTTAAATTGCTGGCTTGCCCCGCCCCTCCGCACCACTATTTATTGCCAATAAATAGTGGTGGGCAAGGGGCGGGCGAGCCAGCAATTTAACAAATGGTTCGGTGGTTTTTTGTAATTTTATTCGCCCGCGGAGCTTCAGCATAGGCTAATTAGCCCTTGATTAGATCGGCTCCCGATTCTCAGCTGATTTGCTCTCAGCTGTTTTGCTCAGGGCTCTGCTGCTTGCTGAAGCAGATTTTTTTTCCTCTAGCTGTTGACTTTGCTGTTGCTGCAACGTTGGAAAATTAGGCAGGCAGATTTCTTTTCTTTTTCCTCACCAAAAAAGGTAGGTGCAAACAATAGGAAATTTAGGGAAAAAGACGAGAGTTCAAGATTTTAAAACACGAAAGAAGAAAAGCTCTATTTAACTAGGGAATTGTAATAATTGAGATACTATTAATTGTATATTGTGTTGAAAGCAGAAATGGTTAAGTTGTGGTTTGGAGGAATATATGGGGGAAATTATTTGGTTTATTATTATTGGTAAATATAATTAATTGATTTGTAAGAAATTGTATTGCATGGAAATAATTGGAATATTCATATTCATATTGATTAATATACAAAAAAGCTAGTTATATAACTAATTGATTTATATTAAAATGTTGAATTTATATTAAACAACTGTAATATTACATAATTAACCAATGTGAGGATGGATATAAAAATAGATGACAATGGGAAGGGGTATAATATAGAATAGAAGGGAAAAATTGAATTTGATTAAGATTAGAGATGAGGATGAAGGGTAATATTGGTTTTTTACAAAAATAAATGAGGAATAAATATGGCAAAAAGGAAATACAGAAATTGTAAATTTAATTGAAATGACTAAACACTGTTTAAATTTGTGAACCGGCCAAATACTCTGTTCAAAAAAAATATATTGTATGTTTGTATGTGTGTTTCTAATTATTGTTATTTATTCATATTTGTTCTCTTTTATTCTTTAAAGTTTAACAATTAATTCTTTATCTTAATATCTTTATATTTGTTTGGGGTTGGCTTTCTTCCCTTTCATCTTTTTTATTGTACAGCAATCTTTCTCCTCAAACCGACCACCTCTCTCTTTTCTTTCCTTCTTACTTTTCTCTTCCTCCCCGTCTTCTTCTCCTCCCTACTTCCTCTTCCTTTCTCCTTCTCCTCCTCTCTTCCTCCCTCTCTTACCCTCACTCCTATTCTAATTTCCCTTCCCTTCCTTCATCCCTCTCTATTGCTGTATCCTTTTATGCATATGGACTACTCAGAGGGCTGAAGAAGTTATTTCTGACTGGTCCTCACACTTTTGACCAGTCCTCGAACTTACGACTGTCCTCACATTTTACGTTTTTGCCCTATCTTGTCACCATGGTGAAGAGAAACAGTTGTGAAATGAGTGACATGGTTGTTAAGAATGCTACAATGGGCATAAATGATGACCAGTGATAAGTGCGAAGACCGGTCAAAAGTGCGAGGACCTGTCAGTAATCACATTTTTCAGCCCTCTGGGTAGTCCTTTTGTGCATATGGACTACTCAGAGGGCTGAAAAAGTTATTTTTGACTGGTCCTCGCACTTTTGACCAGATCTCGAATTTACGACTATCCTCACATTTTACTTTTTTTGCCCTATCTTATCACCATGGTCAAAAGAAGCAGTTGTAAAATGAGTGAGATGGTTGTTAAGAATGCTGCACTGGCATAAATGTGAGGATGGTCATAAGTGTGAGGACCAGTAAAAAGTGCGAGGACCTGTCAGAAATGACTTTTTTCAGCCCTCTGAGTAGTCCCTATACACATAGCCATGGCCACCCGGTCACATGACCTGCTAGCCATGCCCACCCAGTCACATGACCTCCAAACCACACCCACAAAATAAGCCACGCCCACAGAACCGGTAGTAAAAAATTTAGAACCCACCCCTGGCTGGGGGTCACCACAACATGAGGAACTGTATTAAAGGGTCGCGGCATTAGGAAGGTTGAGAACCAGTGGTCTAGATAGACAGCGTCATCCAGGTGCTGGGGAAGTTGTCGCGCATCCACATTCTCAACAACCTTCGACACAAAGCGAAGGTTGGAGACTGGACGGTAATTCGCCAAAACAGCTGGATCCAGAGAAGGCTTTTTGAGGAGGGGCCTCACCACCACCTCTTTCAAGGTGGGAAGCAAGAAACCCTCACTCAACGAAGCATTAATGATCCTCTGGAGCCAGCCTAGTCTAACCTCCCAGGAAGCCAGCACCAACCAGGAGGGACACGGGTCCAATAAACATGTGGCTGCACTAAGCCTCCCCAGAATCCTGTCCACGTCCTCGGGAGCCACAGAGTCAAACTCCTCCCAGATAATATTCTCAGGACCCGTCTCCATCATCCCGTCTGGATCCATCCAGTCAGAGTCCAAGCCTTCCCGAATTTGAGCAATTTTGTCATGCAGATACTGCGCAAAATCCTCAGCTTGACCCTGCAAGCTTTAGAATTTTATGAAATACATCACACTTTGTGGCATAGCTAGGTATTTTAGACAATGTGGAATTAATATTACACTACTAACCAGAGCATACAAAACGTTTGCTAGACAATTCTCGAATACAGCTCATCTGTCTGGAACCCGCACTGCATATCGGACATTAATACAATTGAACGTGTCCAGAAATATTTCACAAGAAGAGTCCTCCATTCTTCCGCTCGCAACAAAATACCTTATGCCACTAGACTTGAAATTTTGGGCTTAGAAAATCTAGAACTACGCTGCCTTCGGTATGACCTAAGCATAGCTCATAAAATCATCTGCTACAATGTCCTACCTGTCAATGACTACTTCAGCTTCAACCACAACAATACACGAGCACACAATAGATACAAATTTAAAGTGAACCAAACTCGATTGCAGAAAATATGTCTTCAGCAACAGAGTGATCAATGCCTGGAATGCACTACCTGATTCTGTGGTTTCATCCTCAAACCCCCAAAATTTTAACCATAGACTGGCTACTGTTGACCTCACCCCATTCCTAAGAGGTCTGTAAGGGGTGTGCATAAGAGCACCAGCATGCCTACCATCCTTGTCCTAATGTTCCCTTTAATTTTATTCATTTTATGTATTCAATTCATGCTTATATGTATTATCTAATACATACTTGAAAAATAAATAAAATAAATAAATAAATAAATATGGGATTGCACTTCAATCTCCCTGATCATGTTCCCTTCCTTCCATTTCCCATACATTTCCCTTTTTCCTCTTTGTTGCTTTAGATAGTTTTGCATACATTAATGCTGGCCTCTTCAGATTTTTCCTATTTTCTTGTGTAGATTACTTGCAATTGTATCTTTAGCATCACATTTCATTCTATCTTCTTGAATACTTTTCAACAGATTTTCTACTGATAGTATCTTTTCTAAGATTCATAAAAAGTTACCTTCTAAAGTCTCGTATGAAGGCCTAGCTGAATTTCTGAATTCTGCCTCTAGGCATCACAAATTCAAGAAAACAGGATCATTTTCTTCTAAGGTGCCAAAAAACTTCATTTCTTCAGCTAGTTCCTATCTGTTGGTGACAATTAGGTCCAGAATAGCCCTCTTTGTTCTTTCTTCCACCTTCTGGCAATGAAAGTTGCCATCAAGAGAAGGTAATAATTTGTTGGACTCTGACCCTCTGGCATAGTTAGATTCCCAGCAAGTTCTTGTCTTCTTTTGCTGACAACATCATTTTTGTGCAAAGCACTTCCTTTTTTTTTTATATTGGGATCACTGTTTTTTAAATCATTTCTAAATTACTAGAAATGATTTTATAACTTATTTAGGCAAGGGTATTTCCAAGGATGGATCTTCCCTTCCTTTCCCTTTCTCTACATTCCTTTCTCTCTTCTTGTTTTTATTCATACAGACAAACAACCCAATCATTGGGAAAAGCATGAAGAGTTGAAATACTGAAATTACTCCAAACAGTATTCTGTAATTGATTAAGGCTCCCCCCCCACTTGAATAAGAATAAAAACTTCATTTGAAATATTGAGTTATACATTGGTTGGTTCCCCTCCATGTGTTGGGTCTTGAACAATTAACCTTGATTCTATGTTTTCCATACCTAATCCCTGATGCATTTTTCCATAAAAGAGAACCAAGACAGGCTGCTTCCTTTTATCAGACAATGCCTCCAGCAGATGATAATCAACCTTACCTCATGCCTAGTTGGAACTGCACTGACAATGATCAGCTAAATAGAAGCTTCATAAAGTTTGATGGAGAGAACAATGAGAAAAAGCCCTCAGGGAAATTGGTCTTTAAAGCCCACATCTGCTTTCACAATAAGAGATGAAGAATGATCTTACCTACATAAGGCCCAGTGAGACTAGAGAAGATTGAAGTGTTCTTGGCATTTAAATTGGCTAAAGATTATTGAGCGATTCACACTGGTGACACAGCAAGTCTATTCGAAATTTCATAGTTTTATGTTATTTGACTAGGGAATTAATTCACCTGTAAGTGCTGCAGTTGGGGTGGGTGTGTTTGTGTGTGTAATGTATATTCTAATCAGAATGAGTTTGCTGATTGATGTAACAGTATAAACTGTTTTAAAATAAGAAAAAAAAATCCTGGATTAAATAAATATGATATGGGTTTTATCCGACAATGTAAGAGAGTTTTGGTTTTTCATAATGTCATGGCTATACAAGTAGTCCTGTAGAAGTACGTAAGTACGTAAGTACAAGTAGAACTGTATTTATGACAGTTCGCTTAGTGAACTTAGTGAATTTCATTCAAAATTACAAGTGTTGGAAAAAGTGACTTATGATCATTATTCATACTTATGACTATTGCAGTATCACCATGGCTATGTGATTTATATTCAGATGCTTGACAACTGACTCACATTTATGATGGTTGCAATGTCCAGAGGTCATGTGAACCACTTTTGCAATCTTCTGACAAGCAAAGTCAATGGGGAAAACAGATTCACTTAACAACCGCATTACTTATTTAACAACTGTTAGGTGATTACTAAACAAATATGGCAAGAAAAGTTGTAAAATTTGCAAAACTCACTGAACAAATGTTTTTATTTTTATTTTTTATTTATTTATTTTGTCAAGCATGTATTAGATAACGGATATAGATATAAACATGATTATGAATACAGGAAATGGATACAAATAAATGGAGACAGTAGGACAGGGATGGTAGGCATGTTGGTGTGCTTATGCTCGCCCCTTACAGACCTCTTAGGAATGGGGTGAGGTCAACAGTAGACAGTCTAAGGTTAAAGTTGTGGGGGTTTGAGGCTGAAACCACAGAGTCAAGTAGTGCATTCCAGGCTTTGACCACTCTGTTGTTGAAGTCATATTTTCTGCAATCGAGTTTGGAGCGGTTTACCTTAAGTTTGTATCTATTGTGTGCTCGTGTGTTATTGTGGTTGAAGCTGAAGTACTCACTGACAGATAGGATGTTGTAGCAGATAATTTTGTGTACTACACTTAGGTCAGACCATAAGCAGTGTAGTTCTAAGTTGTCCAAGCCTGGTGGCATAAGGTATTCTGTTGTGAGCAGAGGAGTGGAGGACTCTTCTCATGAAATATCTCTGGACTCGCTGAAGTGTATTAATGTCCAATATGCAGTGCAGGTTCCAGACAGATGAGCTGTAGTCAAGAATTGATCTAGCAAATGCTTTTGTATGCTCTAGTTAGCAGTACAATATTACCAGAGAAGAAGCTATGCAAGATTAGGTTAACAACTCTTAATGCCTATTTGGCAATGTTGTTACAGTGGGCTCTGGCAATTAGATCATTAAACATGAGTACTCCAAGGTCCTTGACAGAGTGAGGGTCATCTATGAGGTCATATCCGCCCAGGTTGTATTTTGTGTTCTGATTTTTTTTTGCCAATGTGTAAGACAGAGCATTTGTTGGTTGAGATTTGGAGTTGCCAATTGTTTGACCATTCTGATACATAGTCAAGGTCTTTTTGAAAGGTAGAAGCATTGTCGGTGGTGTTGAATAGTTTTACATCATCAGCAAAGAGAATACAGTTGCTTATAATATGATTGCAAAGGTCATTTATGTAAAGTATAAAGAGTGTTGGTCCTAAAACACTGCCTTAGGGGACACTGCTGTTAACAGATGCAGGATTTGATAGGGCTCTCCCTATTTTGACCACTTGTTGCTTGTTAGATAGGAATGCAGCTATGTCTTACTTAGCAACATAAATTTTGTGCTCAATTGTGGTCATAAATTGAGAACTAATTGTATTCCAATCTCTCTTTTTTCCTTCACTTTTTTGTGGTGTTTTAGTCATGATATTAAGTGGGTTTGTTGAACAGGTTTGCCTGAAACCACTGCATGTGAAATTTTGCCCATTTTTTTTACAAACCTTTTGCAGATTCTATTCTACAGAATGAGCAATTTATACATCCTTGAAGTCTTAAGGCTAACGTAATATCCTATTAGTGTAGTACAGCACTTAGTGGGTGGCCCAAACCAAACCAAAGATTTTCTTTTCCAATTCTACATTTTTTTTTTCATTGAATATTTATTTCTTGGCTTGTTACTTTGAAAACCAAAGAAGAAGAAAAAAGATGACTTTTTGCTCTTTGGGAGAGGAAAATTGAAGTACTTATATTGCTGGTTTGAAAGCAACTTACTTTTTTTTCCCCTGAAGCGATTTCTCTCGTTTGCAAATCATCCCACTAACTTGGCATGTTTGTTAGAAAATTACAGGTGATATTTAGTTGACCTTTAATTACTGAAAGAGAAAAAAAAAAGCAGAGCTTGCCCAGTTTGCCCTTCCATGAAATGGAAAAGGCCTTATTTTTCCAGTATATTTATAACATTATTTATTTATTAAATCAATTCCTATAGCCACCTAATTGAGGTCTGATTTAGAATACCATATTTTTCGGAGTATAAGACTCACCTTTTTCCCCCCACCAAAAAAGAGGGTGAAAATCTGGGTGAGTCTTATACTCCAAATGTAGTCCCACCCAGCCTTGCAAACTGAGATTTCAGAGGCTGAAAGAAGCCTCTGAAAGAAGCTTCAAAAAAAAAAAGCCTCAGAAAGGCTTTTACCTAAAATAATATGGCAAACAACAAAAGAAGAATCAGTAAAGATTCTAACCAAACTATGTTAACAAATCTGGAGAATGACACAATAACCAACAGATCAGAAGAGGTTAATCTACATACAAATACCAAAGAAAGGAGATTGAACAGAGTACAGATAGTCCTTTAGAATAAAAGCCTCTGAAAGAAGCTTCAGAAAAAAAGCTTTTTTTTTCCTTAAGCTCTGTTTTGGAGGCTTTCAGAGGCAGAAAAAAAAAGTTTTTTTCTGAAATGGAGTTTCAGGAGTTTCAGAGGCAGAAAAAAAAGCAAGGTACAGAACTCACAACCAAGGAACCTGTTGCTTAAAATTCACCTTTGGAAACAGCTGATTGGGGATATTCTGGGAGGCCGATCCACCCACCAATCAGCTTTTTTCTTATTTTCCTCCCAAAATCTAAGCGTGTCTTATACTCGGTGCGTCTTATACTCTGAAAAATATGGTATATACACAATGAATATAGCAGATAAATACCCCTCTCCCAAGGGGTATTTGTTTTAAAATATTGTAAAACATAGGGGCCAAGAGTACCTCCATTCATCGACCATTCACCCATTTATTCTGGTGCCAAACTAGACTGAATTATGATCTTCCCAGCTGGGTGATTTGGGTCTAGTCACTCCTTCAGCCCAACCCATCTCACAGGATTGTAATGGTGGGGAAAATAGGAGATGGAAATATTATGTATGCTGGCTTGAGACATAGAAAATAAAGGGAGGATGTATGCTTATTCTAAATAGATAATTCTAAATAAATAAGAATAACTTTCCAGAAACAATCAAAATAGCCGTGGACCTCCTGATCCAGTACCCAATGGAAAAACCAGGGTTGTGGTCTGGGTTGTGGTCTTTCGGAAAGCTTCAAAGCTTTCTGAAAGACAAGGCAGGGTTGTGGCCCTCCAAACTTTGTGGGGAATGCTCTTCTATAGAATCAGGAGTGGGCTGCTGGGGGTTGGCAGGGGTTTGCTAGAACCTCTAGCTAAGATTCTGTGCAGTTCAGAGAAACCCCATATCCACTTCTGGCTGGCCCCGCCCACTCCTCTCCTCCCAGGAGTCCCCACGCAGCCCGTTTTGGATGCAGGTAAGTGCAGGGCACATGCAGAGGCTCAGGGAGGGTGAAAAATGGGCTTACTGGAAGTTCGGGAAGGCTGGAAACAGGCCAGCCTCCAGAGAACTTCCAGAGTCTGGGGAGGATATTTTCGCCCTCACGGAGGTTCAAAGAAAGCCTCTGGAGCCCCGGGAGGGCAAACCTCCCTCCCCACTGTGGTGCAGGAGGCCGACTAAGCCATGTCCACCCAGCAACCAGGCAGAGAACCCCTTGCTAAAACTTTTGAAGCCCACCTCTGTATAGAATATATCTTTTACTTGGCTTGCCCCAAATAAAATGTTATCTAACAAAACCTGGAGCATGCCCATCCTACCCAATATTATAAAATATTCCCGATTGAATGCTGAAAAATATATCTAAAATATCTGGTATGCTTTCTCCCCCCTACACCCTTACATAACAGGTCTACAAGTAATTAGAAGCATTCACATCTATACTTCTATCTCATTATTGGACAGTCTTATCCCACCATGCTTAGCTTTTCATTAGCTCAAGATGGATAGATGTTGCCATACACTATTAGCAAGTGATTCACTGAGAAAGTAATATATTGAAAATCATAGCCCTAAATTTCATGAGGTGCTCTAAAATACAATAATTTCTGCTTGTTGTTTCAGGAAAGGAAGCTTTTTTAAAAAGTATGGTAATGGAGGCAGGGAGGAAAATAGATATTTTTTCTTCTACGATTTCATACTCTTCCTGACACATCTTTCTGGAGCTAAATTCCAGAGGGCACTAAAAAAAAAGGGAGAAGTAGCAAAAAGTCATTTTTCTTGTTATGGATATTTTCTACCCAATATAAAAAGACATATTTAATCATCCTGTTTTATAGTCTGTATAGCCAAATGTGACCTTGTAGCTCTCCATGAAAAATCTTGCCTGAAAACTACTGTTTCTTGTGTCCCAAAGGTGCTTTTTCAAGAGTCAACTGGATTTTTTGGTTTTTCTTTGAAGACATTATGCTTCTCATCCAAGAAGCTTCTTCAGCTCTGACTGGATGGTGGGGAATGGAAGGATTTATACTCCTTGCAGACAGCTGGTCGTTTGCAATCATTTAGGGCAGGGATGGCAAACCTTTTAGACATTGAGTGCCCAAACTGTATGCACATGCATGCCCAAACTGAAAGATATACATGCATGCCTGAATGCGAGCACTCACTGACATGTGCACGCACATGTGTGGACATGTGCATGTGCACACACGGACATGTGCATGAACAGACATGCACAGACATGCACATGCATGTAAATGTGCACAGACATGCGCAGACATGCGCACATGCACAGCAGAGACCCGAAGGTCAGCTGGCCAGCGGGAGGCAGGGCATCCCAACACTGGCAGTGCGGCAAGAGGTAAGATTTTTTTCTTTCATGAGCTTCTGTTTTGTTGTTTGCAGAGAAACAGAAGCTCACGAAAGAAACGCCATGGAGATCTGACCTGGGGTGACGACGCGCATGCCAGCAGAGAGAGCTCTGTGTTCTACCTCTGGCACGCATGCCATAGGTTTGCCATCATGGATTTAGCGGGTTGTTAAGGTCACCTGGAAGTTTATTTGTGTCATCACTGAGTGTACCACTCAGGCAGGGGTGGGTTCTAAATTTTTTTACTACCGGTTCTGTGGGCGTGGCTTATTTTGTGGGTGTGGCTTGGAAGTCATGTGACTAGGTGGGCGTGGCTAGCTGGTCAGAGTCATTACTAGAAGGTCCTCGCACTTACGACCAGTCCTCACACTTACGACCCGACTCATTTGTTTGCTTTTAACACTGATCAGCTGTAGGACGGCCCTTTGATGTTATTCTCATTTGTTACAATTTCTGGGATCTGTTTAAATAAGTAAGAAAAAAGGAAGTAAACTGCTCTTCTCAGCTAGCCATTCTCATGCTCATAACAATTCATCTGAGGATGTCTCTTTCTATTGTGCCAGTTGGGTAGGTCTAATTTCAGACACTTAATACAGTTGCCTCCTTTTGAAAGAAGAGCTTTTAGTAATGAATCACATAGCTACAAGAAGGACTGAAAGGGACTTTAACATAATCCTTTTTATTAAGTATGAAATGTCCAGCTTACCAAATCAGTCAGTTACAATGGAAAGTAGCTTTATAACATTCCTTTCTTGCTATCTTATCTTGCACCTGCAGGGTGTCCATTGATAATACCATCTTCATGTTACACAGGCAGTCAAATAATTTGATTGTTCTGTGCTTCAGAGAAACGCTTTAAAAATGAAGACTGTTGTGTCTTCCGGTGGGATGACATTTTTCATGTTTGTTGCTGGTGAGTTTTGAAAGCCTTGGCTTTTTTAGTATTTCCTTTCTTCCCCTCTTCATACAACTAAAGGTTGCTGTGTGTTTCCTTCATTGCATTATTCCCAGCTTGGTCCAGCTGTGAACTTCTTTCAAGTGACTGCGTTTTCCAAAGTTAACACGTTTCTGTTTAGCCTTATAATGAAAAGATTCAGCCATACTGAATTCAATAGATAGGCAGTCTCTTCCTCCCTCCCTCCCTCCCCCCACTCTCTCTCCAATTGCATCTTCTGAGGTCACAGGTAGTAAAACAAAAGGCACGAGAAGAACTCTGTTATGCTCACCTTTTTATTTTTAAATGGTCAGTAAAGAACTTAACAATACTTGATTCTTATTGATTCTTAACTGAACAATTGTGTCTGCCAGGCCTCTTTAAAATAACTTTTCCCTAGATACGTTATAAAGTGTCTTGTGTTTATTAACTTCAAGTCCTTGGTAGTAATACTTCTATAATAAGAACATCCATTATTTGTTATGATTTAAGGAGATTACTACAATGCCTACTTATATGCAATCAAGCACACGTCATATAGCAAACAATACATAGCAGGCATTTTTTTAGCCAATGAAATTGAAGTGACATTAATTGGAAACTCAGATAGTTCAAGTTTATTGTATTTATTTAAGTATTTTGAAAATGATCCGAGATGAAGTCAAAACAGCATCTTGGAAAGAGGGAAAAGGTCTGTGTAAGTCATATGATGAGCACTTTGTTAGTAAAGAAAGCAACCCCTGATCTGCTTTTTCAAAACCACAAAGTAGTTGCATCAAGATTCAGATGAGCTTTTGAGTACTACGTTCTATAGCTTTGAAACCAGATCCAGAAGCATCTTTGTTCTCAAAATATTTTCAAGGAGTACTAGTTGTATAGGGCATGGGATTTAATCAAGGGCATTATACAGAGATATTAGAAAAGTCACACTATCAAACACTGGATTTAAGAAATATATAATTCAGCCATTTTTGAAAAGGCTATTTGTTTCATTAACAATAATATTTTATACAAAATTAAACAAATTTGTACAATTTGATATATTGTTATATGTGTAAATTAACATGCAATACATTTAAATTTATATTAGTACATTAATTTTAGTGTGTTTATTTGTTTATGCTTGTTTTAGAACTATAATTATGTTATTAATTTGATGGCTATTACTGGTTTTCATTGATTGATTGGTCATATATTGTTGTCTTCTGTATTTCTTTTTAAAAAAAATTAAAATGTGAAGTGCCTCATCTACCATTTCTATGAATCTACCTAATGAGATAGTTGGAGGGCAGAAATGGATCCAAATGAGTTAGAAATGAAAAACAGAATGATCCATGAAGACATGAACATTTTTTTCCTAAGAAATAAAAAACAAGTGCAAAAGATGTTTTATTAATGTGGTTTTCATATTATGGATGGCAGGAGTGAAATGCTCCCAGTTCGGACCGGATCGCCTGATCTGATAGCGATGGCGGTGGGTGGTTCGGAGAACCAGTAGCAAAAATCCCTGCCCCCCCCCATGCCCAGCTGAGCCGCACGATCATTAGACGCTTTTTTTTTACTTTTAAAAGCATTTTTTCTACAAGTTCTTTGGCTGAAAAAATGCTTTTAAAAGTTAAAAAAAAAGCCTCTGATTATTGCGTGGCTCAGCTGGGATCGTCAGAGGCTTTTAAAAGCATTTTTTCTGCAACCCCTTCAGCCAAAGAGCTTGTAGAAAAGAATGCTTTTAAAAGCCTCTGATGATCCCAGCTGAGTTGCCTGATCGTCAGAGGCTTTTAAAAGCATTTTTAAAACCTCTTCAGCTGATCAGGCCGATTTTACAACTCTTTGGCTGATCAGGCAACTCAGCTGAGATCATCAGAGCCTTTTAAAAGGCTGATTTTTTTTTTTACAACCTCTTCAGCTGAAGAAGTTGTAGAAAAAATGCTTTTAAAAGTTTTTTTTAAAAAAGTTGGCCACGCCTACCCAGTCACATTACCAAGCCATGCCCACAGAACCAGTAGTAACAAATTTTACATTTCACCACTGATGGATGGGTACAATTACCCATTATTCAATTTCAAAATTTAGTTTTAGTTTTAAATCTAAAAAGATAATGACAATTAGTAAATAAGAACATTGGGATTAGGGTAAAGCTTTGCAGGATATATTAAGCCTCCAATGGGACAGATCTTAGAAAAATAATTGTAGGTCACCTTGAAGCCTTTAAGTTAATGCACAACATAAATTAGTAAACTTATTAAATTCCCTTGCTGAATGTGCAAAGGGAATATATCTGATTCTGAGAATTTGGCTTACCTAGCACATGTGTCTGATGGAAAAACGGAATTATGACCCAATCACTAAATATTACAGATCTTGAGGGATGATAATAGATGAATATTTATTACTATATAGAATAATAAATACATTAGAATATATTTATTCATGTGTTTCAGAGTCCTTCCTGTATTATTTTTAGTTTTAGGACACTTGATAGACTAATTAAATTAAATGAGTGCTTCAAAGACACTAAATGCAATCTGTGATTTTATCTTGGTTTCCTAAGCCTCTGTTTGATCAATATATCTTTTCATACCTTTCCCCAAAAAACTTCTGCTTCTATAGTTTACCTTTGCACAAATTAAATGAAAATACAGATAACTGGGGACTACTTTAGTATCCCATTATTTCCAATTGAGATTACTGCAATTCACTGATTTGAAATTTTAATTAGCTCCCCACTATGATGGTTAGTCAAGAGACTCATCCCCTCCAGTCAATGTTAGTAGAGTTTATACTTAAGGTAAAGGTTCCCCTTGCACATATGTGCTAGTCATTCCCGACTCTAGGGGGCGGTGCGTATCTCTGTTTCAAAACCGAAGAGCCAGCGCTGTCCAAAGACATCTCCGTGGTCATGTGGTCGGCATGACTAAACGCCAAAGGCACATGGAACTCTGTTACCTTCCCACCAAAGGTGATCCCTATTTTTCTACTTGCATTTTTTATGTACTTTCGAACTGCTAGGTTGGCAGAAGCTGGGACAAGTAACGGAAGCTCACCCCATTATGTGGCACTAGGGATTCAAACCGCTGAACTGCCGACCTTTCAATTGACAATCTCTGTGTCTTAGCCACTGAGCCACCACGTCCCTAGAGCTTATACTTATACAGTCCCAAAGTCCTTCCTCTTCCTGAAACTCTAAAGTGAACTAGCAGTGATTCGTTGGGATTATGACCTTTAGCTATGAGATCCTTCAGAATCTTACCAAAGGCACTCTTTATTAACGTCCTCAGTAGGTAGTACTAGTCAGTTATGAGCAATATGTTATTAGTAGCAAAACAAAATTATCAAGCTCCACGCTGCCAAGAGTATGGAGCAGGAGAGAAGATATACCCAAGGTACATTAAAATACACCAAAAAGCAACTGCTCAATTAAGCTATCAGTATGCTAAGAGATAACAACAATAGCAAAAGTGCTCATTTTCCCTTCCTCTTCTTTCTCCCCTACCCCAATTAACGAAGTATTTCTTCTATCAGAATTGTGAATGACAGAATGAAGGAGCAGAACTAAAGTTTGAGACTGATAGTATTACAGTTAAGGAACATCTCTTCACTGCAACACGTTCTTATACTTCTGTGTACTGAATAAACTTGCTGATTACCTGGCAAAACTTTTATGTACATGCTGAGACCTATTTTTTCCATAGCAACCCTGTCCTGTGGAACACCCTTTCTCTTAAGTGGTATCACTGGCCCCTTAACCTTCCAGAAAGTCATGAAGAGATAGCTAACCCATAGTAAGGTTGCCCTGTATTTATTGGATATGGTTTTACTACAGTTATTAGTCACCCAGAGTTATGTGCCATAAGGTAGGTGACTATATAAATCTTTTAAATATAATTAAGAAATTAAGAAATGGATAAATACCAATAGCAATAGCACTTAGACTTATATACTGCTTCACAGTGCTTTACAGCCCTCTCAAAGTGGTTTACAGAATCAACATATTGCCCCCAACAATCCGAGTCTTCATCCGAGCTACTCGACGTCATTGCCGGAGTGGCGGTTGATATCCCCAGACTTATTGTCATGGGGAATTTCAACCTTCCATCTGCGGGTGAGGCGTCAGAGGTGGCTCGGGAGTTCATGGCTTCCATGACGGCCATGGACCTGACCCAGTTAGTTCAAGGCCCCACTCACATAGGGGGACACACACTGGACTTGATTTTTATCTCTGGTCAGTGGTTGAATGATCTTGGTAGAGGGGACCTAGATATCAAACCCTTGTCATGGACAGATCATTCGCTCCTCCACTTAGACTTTCCTACCGCCTTCCCCCGCTGCAGGGAGATGGAACCAACCAGATGGTTCCGTCCCAGGCGCCTGATGGACCCCGAAAGGTTCCTGATGGAGTTGGGCCGTTTCCTGAGACTCTAACACACGACTCGACTGAAGAGCTGGTGGCCGCCTGGGAAAGGGCGGCCGCTGGAGCTTTGGACCGTGTCGTGCCTTTGCAGCCTCTGACCCGATGCCGATCTCAATTGGCTCCTTGGTTCTCTGAGGAGCTGAGAGAGATGAAGCGTCGGAAAAGACGCCTAGAGAGCATTTGGAGGACTAGTCAATCCGATTCCGACCGGACACAGGTGAGGTCTTATATCAAGACCTACCTAGTGGCGATAAAAGCGGCAAAATCTAACCATTTTTCTGCTCTTATCGCATCTGCAGAGAACCGCCCAGCTGCCCTGTTCAGGGTGACCCACTCCCTTCTTTGGGGGGGGAGAGTGCAGGAAGATCCCTTGCAGGGTCGTGCTGAGGATTTTGTGCAATTCCTGCATGATAAAGTCGCTCAGATTCGGGATGGCTTGGACTCTGATTGGATGAGTCCACGGGAGGAGACGAGGGCAGGTCTTGAGAATGTTATCTGGGAGGAGTTTGATCCTGTGACTCCCGAGGATGTGGACAGGGTTCTGGGTAAGATTAGTGCCGCCATGTGTTTATTGGACCCGTGTCCCTCCTGGTTGGTACTGGCCTCCCGGAAGGTTACACGAGGCTGGCTCCAGGGAATTATAAGTGCTTCTCTGAGCCTTTCCTGCCGCCTTGAAAGAGGCGGTAGTGAGGCCCCTCCTCAAGAAGCCTTCCCTGGACCCTGCTGAATTAGCCAACTATCGTCCAGTCTCCAACCTTCGTTTTGTGGCGAAGGTTGTTGAGAGCGTGGTGGCACGACAACTTCGCCGGCACCTGGATGAAGCTATCTATCTAGACCGGTGCCAGTCGGGCTTCAGGCGGGGAACAGAAACGGCATTGGTGGCGTTGGTGGATGATCTCTGGAGGGCTCGGGACAGGGGTTGCTCCTCTGTCCTAGTCCTATTAGACCTCTCAGCGGCTTTTGATACCATCGACCATGGTATCATGCTGCAGCGGTTGAGGGGGTTAGGAATAGGGGGCACCGTTTTGCAGTGGTTCTCCTCCTTCCTCTCCGACCGCTCGCAGTTTGTGTTGGCAGGGGGGCAGAGGTCAACCTCGAGGTGTCTCGCATGGGGAGTGCCGCAAGGGTCAGTCCTCTTGCCCCTCCTGTTCAACATTTATGTGAAGCCGCTGGGCGAGATCATCCGTGGTTTTGGGGTGAAGTGTCATCTGTACGCTGATGATACTCAGCTCCACCCCAGACCACCCCAACGATGCCCTTGATGTGATGTCTCGCTGCCTGGAGGCTGTGTGGGCCTGGATGGGGAGGAACAGGCTCAGACTCAACCCCTCCAAGACCAAGTGGCTGTGGCTTCCGGCACCCCGATATAGTCAGCAGGTGCAATCTTTGCCCCCCACAGAGAGGGCTCACAATCTGGGTGTCCTCCTGGATGCACGGCTGTCTTTAGAAGAGCATATGACGGCCGTGGCCACGGGGGCCTTTTATCAGGTTCGCCTGATTCGCCAGTTGCAGCCCTTTCTGGACCGGGACGCCCTGCGCACTGTCACTCACGCCCTTGTTACCTCCCGGTTGGACTATTGTAATGCTCTCTACATGGGTCTCCCCTTGAAGAGCACTCGGAGGCTCCAACTGGTCCAGAATGTGGCTGCGCGGGTGGTTATGGGCGCAACTCATTGTGCCCACGTGACACCCCTCCTGCGCGAGGTCTTCCGGGTGCGATTCAAGGTGTTGGTTACCACCTTTAAAGCGCTCCATGGCATAGGACCTGGGTACCTTCGAGACCGTCTTCTGCCACCTATAGCCTCCCACCGGCCAGTCCCCTCCCACAGAGAGGGCCTCCTCAGGGTGCCTTCGGCCAAGTTATGTTGGCTGGCGACACCCAGGGGGAGGGCCTTCTCTGTGGGAGCCCCAGCCCTGTGGAATGAACTGCCCCAGGAAATACGTAAGATCTCCGACCTCCGGGTGTTTCGCTGCGCACTGAAGACCCTGTTGTTCTGCCAGGCTGGCCTATCAACATAATAATTTTAAATTGGGGTATTTTAAATTTCTGGGGTTTTAAATTGAGCCAAATCTATTTAATTATTTTAATTTTTAACTGCTGTTTTGTCTTGTGTTTTTAAATAGGCTGTACACTGCTCTGAGTCCTTCGGGAGAAGGGCGGTATAGAAATAAAATTATTATTATTATTATTATTATTATTATTATTATTATTATTATTATTATTATTATTATTATTATTATTATTTTACCAACCTCAGAGGGATAAAAGGCTGAGTCAACCTTGAGCTGGTGAGAATCGAACTGCCAAACTGCTGGCAGTCAACAGTCAGAAGAATTAGCCTGCAATATTGAATTCTAACCACTATGCCACTACAGTGCAGTATCAGTTGATTGAAGAATAAATATTACCTCTATTTTCAGAAAAAAAGTCATGAACGATCCAAGAAACCGCAGAACAATTTATCTGACACTGATATCAGAGAGCAAATTATGTAGAGATTATTCTGTAAACACCTAAAAAGCAATGCAGTAATTACTAGAAGTCAGGATGGATTTGTCAAGACCGTGGTAAACCTACATCATTTTTGGGCTGTGGTAACTTCCTTAGTAGAGGAATATATTTTGATTACCACTAATGGTACCATACCTTAGAAGAAAGAAATTTAATTCAAGCTATTTTGATAAATTATAGTGTTGGGAAATAGTTAGAGAAAAAAAGTAATATGAGATGGAGTGTGCAGACATCTGCAAAACTCTCCTGTGATGAGTCAAATTTGAAATACACAGATACAGAGGACATTTCCACATGGTTGTGAAAGTAATTTTTCTCCCACGGTCTCTGAGATTTTTGTAAAGACTAACACCTTGTTTGCAAACACCAGAGAGAGAGGAGAGGAGAGGAGAGGAGAGGAGAGGAGAGGAGAGGAGAGGAGAGGAGAGGAGTGGAATGGAATGGAATGGAATGGAATGAAGAGGGAGAGTAAAATTCATCTAGGTATGTGAAAAAAATTAGAAGAGATACTAATGGAGTTTTGCCAATATTTATAGTAAATATTTCTTCACACCCAGAAAGACAGTCTACAGATGGACATTGCCAAGTGGAAAAAGCTAAATCAGACTAGTGAATTAGAAGAAATAAAATTTGGAAGTAAAACTGCTGGAGGAACACTACATAGAAATGCTAGTGGTTCCATTCTGATGGCTGAAAATAAGAAACAATTACGGAATATCTTGTTGAAGTAAAAAAGCTGGTATCTGCTTAGATCATCCTCATCATTAACATGATTATTATCATCACAGAAACATTGTGGATATGATTTTTCCAATTGTAGTTTAGCTGTCAAAACTGGAGCATCACAAAAGCTGAACAAAATAAAATGGATGCCTTTGAATTATAATAATTGAAAAAAATAGTTGAGAATTCCTTAGACCACAACAAGAAGAAAATAATTATTTGATATTAGATGAAGTAAAATCAGATTGATCATTAGAAGCACTAATAATGAAGCTAAAACCTAAATACTGTGGATGTGTAACACAAAGTCAAGAACCAGTAAAGAAGAACCTGATGCTTTGCAGGGGTGGAGGGGTGGGGGGAGGGGAATAGGGAATGAAGATGGGAATGAGGATGGGAAGTAGGGAATGATGGAAGATGGCCAGTTACCATCACTGATAACACAAGCATGATCTTGCAAAACCCAAGAAGCATTAATAGATTGTCTTGATGAAATGAAGTCCACTAGGTTTCCAAGTGTCAGGCATAACTGAATAACAATAACACAATAACTAACTGAATATTGATTTGCATAAATTTGCTTTACTTCCTAATGGACACTATTGCCAGACTGAAAAATAGAATTTTTACTTCTGTTATTTTATGTCTTTTCTCTTAGAGTTGGACAGGGTCTACCCAATTTTCCACCTACAAGAACAATCCTGTGAGGTAGGTTGTCTGAGACAGAATCTTGAAAAGGGTATTTTGGTTTGACAAAGTATTAGTAGAAGAACAGATTTATTGTAAAACAGTTATCCTGTTCATCAAGGAAAAACAGCTGTTTCATTGGGTAACAAGTTTTGGGGCACTGCAATAGCTGATCAAAATATCACTTCATTAAGATTAAGATAACTTTTATTGTCATTTTTTACTATGAGCACGCTGGCACACATTAAAATAAAATTATGTTGCCTGCTGAATACCGGATGTGACGGATACCACGAAGCCTCCTCCGAGAAGGCAACAAGGAAAACAGGTTGTGAAGAGGATGTGCAGCATCCCAGACAATCCTGCTCACCCTGCTCAAGAAGTGCTTATGTGCTATGTCCTGGATAGAAGCAAGTTAATTACCTGGATTCTTTTCTGCCATTCTCACCACTCTCTGCACCGCCTTCCTGTCCGAAACAGTTACTATTTCAAACCAAATAGTAATGCATTATGACAGAATGACAGAATGCTCTCGATCATCCCTCTTTAGAAAGTGGTAAGGACAGGGGAAGATGTACAATATTAACGTGGAACAATACACATCCATTGGGGAACAAGATACCTTTATAAGGTGAAACTAATTAATGATTGATACAATTCACAAACTATCCACACACCCATATAGGTCACTACTTTTGCTGGTTGTTTATATGAACAGAGTAAAGGTTTTAGACAGTGAGGATTTCCATCTCATTTAAACATTTGCTTTTGCTGTGGTGGGATTTTACAAATTGCATTCGCAGCTCAGCTATATCAGTGGGTGTTTGTTTTAGAAAATGGACTTGATATTAATTTACAAATCATGAAGGTAGGTTGCAATGACAACTATTAATTAGCTGGCACATCTGTCAGGAAGGTATTTCCACAAGCCTTGTCTTAAGTATTCTCCAGCCTCTTTCATTTTGGGGATCAATGCTAATTTTCCATGCTTCCTAGCAATCATAGATGACTAGCAGTTAAAAAACCATCAGCCCTGTCACGTTTCCCAGTGAACAGAATCCCTTTCCAGATGGCCCATCATTTGGATAATGGACAGCCTAAGGGGATAAAAATGTCACCTGTTGAAGCAAGTCAATGTTATTAACAAAAACACTATTCCTGAAATGAGCAGGAACCCACAGTACTGTAGCTTTATGAATTCATAGTGCAACTATTAACCTTTTCTGGGTTGCAAGAGGATTGCATTTTACTTCAAAGATTTTATATACCAAAAAAAAAAAAAAAAAAGCTTTGCATATTCACAGTTCTCTTTGTAACATATGCTACTTCTCCATGGATCAAACTGATGCGCAATTAGACAGTGTATATATTATGTAAACAATGATAATTGAAACAGATTCTACAGTAAAAACCAATATATTATTGGTATTATTAATATTATTATATAGAATTATGTATTTAAAAATAGTTCACAATCATAATGTGTGTGTATGTATAACATACATGCATACATACATATGGATCAAAACCAAAGGTTATACACTTGCATTTCTCTATTAGTACTAGCACTTAGACTTATATGCTGCTTCATAGTGCTTTACTGCCCTTTCTAAGCAGTTTACAGAATCAGCATATTGCCCCCAACAGTCTGGATCCTCATTTTACCAACCTTGGAAGGATGAAAGGCTGAATCAGCCTTGAATGGTTACATAGAAGGTTTATCTTCCTTTCCTCATATTTATGGATCTTAAATAATAATACGTTTGAATTGTAGAGATTTGCATACAAAGAGCTGATGATATTATTCAATCCATTCCAGTTTTTTACAGCTGGATCACAAGTATAAAGGGCTCTAGAAGTTAACTCTATTCAAGCAAGATTGTAGAGAAATTGCACTGATATAGGATTATAGTCCCGCCTACTGTATAGTAACCATTGGGATGGAGAAAGGCAAACTAAATTGTAGCTTTTCAGAGCACTAACTTCCTCTTACCTAGAGAGGCTAAATATTTAACCTAGGAGCCCCAGATGACTCTCTTCCACAATGGGCAGTTTTTGATCTTGTTGATAGTTACATGTAACATGTACAATTCATCTAATCAATCTGTCACTCCAGTTCCTGTTGATTTGGGATTTGGATAATTATTATATTATTAGTATTATATATTAATGAATTGGAGATACAGATTTACAAAGCAAGATGAGCCACATGGTCAAAGCCCAGACACTGAGAGAAATACAAAGGTTTGCTTCAGAAATACTTACATTTAAGTCATATGAGCCTTTCCTAGGACTCACTTTAAGATTACCTTTTTAACCTCTGGGGAAACATATTCCAAAATATTGCAGTGGCACAGAGACTATGATTGAATCCATGGAGATGTTTTTTATTTATTTATTTATAGTGGACAGAAATCACAGAGTCATGTACTCCCTAATGTACATAGAGGGATTTTCTCACAATGTTCTTGAACTGGACACTAGATATGCTAATTAAAACACAAATTGGTCTATTGATTGCATTATGGAAAAGACAGGCCTAAGGAGAGGAAAACTTATAGTTCCTTTTTATAGATGTGATTGGATACAGTAGCAAGGTATTAAACTGAATAAGATAACTTTAACAAATATAATTCAGTGTTGAGAAAAGTAAGCTTTTGCATTTAGGCAAGAAAACCAAATTCATAGGTATAGAATATGTGGAACATGGCTCAACAACAGTAACTGTAAGAGAGATCTAGGAGTCGTAGTAAACAACCACTTAAATATGAATCAATGCTGTGCTGCAGCTGCCAAAAAAGCCAATGAAGGGTTGCATCAACAGAGGTATAATATCAAGATTACATGAAGTGTTAGTACTGCTTTATACTGCTTTGGTAAGATCACATTTGGAATACGGCATTCAGTTTTGTTCACCACAAAAAAAAAAGATGTTGAGACTCTAGAAAATGTGCAGAGAGGAGCAACAAAGATGATTAGAGAACTGGAGGATAAAACATATGATGAACAGTTGTATCTGTGGTGGGTTTCTACCGGTTCACTCCGGTCCAGGTGAACCAGTAGTGGCGGTGGCTGAGGCTCCTCCCACCCACCCGGACGTCATCACGGATCTCTGCGCATGCAGGCGCTCACAGTTTAAACAAAATTTAATAAAACATAAAACAAACAGTTCTGAACCAGTAGCAAAGGTAAATGGAACCCACTACTGAGTTGTATGTACCAGTTCTGTCTAGTCTAACAAAGAGAAGGACTAGGAGTGACATGATAGCAGACTTCCAATATTTGAGAGGCTGTCACAGAGAAGGGGGATGTCAATTTATATTCCAAAGTGCCTGAGGGCAGGACAAGACGTAACATATGGAAACTTATCAAGGAGAAATCCAACCTAAGAACTACAGAAACATTTCACTTCTACCCTCAACTAAGTTCTATATTCCACCATATCTTCACTTTTTCAATCTGGAAAAAAGACAATGAGAGGGCTGTGTCTGGGAATCCATCACTATGAGGAACCAAAGCAGCTGGACTTGTCAATTTCAGAAGCATGCTGCACAGGGAGTCATAGAAGCACTTCTAAGATTTAGAAGTTTTAGAAAATTAGCAATTTTCATCTTAATAGTCCATGTGGAAACAAATGATACGATCAAGCACAACTATAACTGCTTAACCATGGATTATGGAAATACAGCTAAATGGTACAAGATCTTCAGAAGGTGCTGTTACTTCCTAAAGTCCTATAATGGGAGTGGAATGGGGACAAACCTAACATTCCAATGTTACAAAGGGCAGTACAGCCAAACTTTAGATATTCATTAATCCAATTCCGTCTCATTAATAAAACAAAAAACAAATTCAAGTAAAATTTAAAGATAAATGCATGGGGCACACTTTGAAAAAAAATAAAACAAAATAACAGCTGGTTAAGGATGGCTAATTAGCTTAATATATTTATATCATGCTGTCATCAAAGACTGACTTCTGGAAGTTAATTATCCCGTTTCAATAGTTGCTACCTTCATTTTAAATAATAATGGCAAATTATTGATATGCAAATGTACATTTTGTTTTGTTTTGTTTCCAGCTTCTCTTTTAGACTGTGAAAAGATATATTTTAAGCACTGTTTTTTCTTTTTTAAAAAAAAAATTGTGCAAAGGATCAAATATCATTAGTTAAACAATAACAAAAATAAAATATAAGAAACATAGAGTAATATGGTCTATAAAAGTGTTTGGAGAAAATGATATAATAACTATAACTCACAATTTTATTTTTTCTGCCCTTAAAATATACAATATAGGCAAAAAGGTATTTGTAGTCATTTAAATAGCAAAAAGGGTGGAAGAGAACAAACATTCATCTGCTAGTAATGTTAACATAATCAAAGAACAGTTTTCTAAGCTCGGCCACATGTCTCCCTCTACATGTTATTGGATTAAAATGCATAGCCTGATTTTAAAATGACAATAACTATTATGTCATGTGCCAGTTTATTATTTCTTGTGCAAGAGCTTATTCTCATAGCTCTTTCACAGAAATCTAAAAGTGCTCCCTTAATTTATCTTCACCAAAACTGCCCAGTTATATAGTTTGGACTAGGAATGAATGGTAAGCTTAAAGTCACCCAATCTGTTTCAAATGTGGAAAGTCAACATTTTTTAGTCTCTGTATTTTATTGTATTTACATTTAATTTTAATTCTGTTCAGTTCCAGAAGAGCCACTATATAACTGACAATATACAAATATTTAAAATAAATAAATCCTATTAATTTAATTCATATTACTACTTTGTCACATGAACACCATTAATATATTATAGTTGTCAATCAGGAAATAAAGACTTTTCTGCTGAATGCATTCTTATAAATTAAACACTGCTGCCTTAATTGGTCATTTACTAGAAAAGACTTTGAAATATTTCCTTAAATCCATTTCACTGCTATGAATAATGCAATGCTTATCCATGTCTTCCCAGATATCCATAGAACACTTTATCTATTTTATTCCTTCACTGGAACTGTGTATTCATCTAGGTGCTCTGGAAACATAACCCTCCCTTCTTCAGTTCTGCCTGGAGACATTTCCCTTATTATTTTATACACTTGAACCAATGAAAAGCTTTCTTCACTTCTTATTCATGATTTTACCACCATGATCAAGATGTTCATCTCTATTGTTTATCATCATTATCTTAAATATTTTAGACTCTCAAAATACTTAGTCTAAATATTTAGTTGTTTGGGATGCCATTGCACGAAGTGAAAATTTTGTTTTAGTATATCAAGTAATCTCTTTGAAGATGTAGATTAGTAAATACCCATATCAACTATTTATTATATTTTATTTATTTCACTAATTTATATGGTCATTCATCTCACAACAGCAACTCAGAGTGGCCTACAAAGTTTTAAACCAACTGTTACAAACAATAACCCATGATGTCCAAGGTGAACATTATAATAATAAAACCATATCAAACATATAGTGAAACAGCCAGATAGTGAAAACCTGTCTCTGCCACTACTATATAGCGTCACAAGGTTAGGGCCATCTAGCTCTCGGGGGGCGGGGGTATTCTATAAAGCAGGTGCTGCCACAGTTAAGGCACAATTCTGTGGTTTGATGTGATTGCTAAATCTGTTCTGCTAGACTTTTCTGCTAGGTCTGATGCAAAAGCATTGGTGAAAAGATTATCCCACCAATAATGTGGTCCTATGCCTTGTAGGTGACAACTAGCACCTTGACTTGGCCCTATGGCATTCAGGTGACAATCAGAACCTTGAATTGTACTTTGAAGCTTACTAGAGGCTAGTTCAGTTTATGGAGGAACAGTGTTATGTGGGCATAGGGAGAGATGCCCAAAGCTGCCAGAATCATTCATTCTGCACCAACTGCAGCTTCTCAATGTTCTTCAGAAACAACCCCAGGTACAGTGTATTATAATAATACTGAGGTGAGATGACTAAGGCATGAATCTCTTTGAACAAAGCCTTCTGACTCAGAAATGCATGCAATTACTACAAATGGAAAACCTGTCTCTTGTCACTACTACATTCATTGTTGACACTTGCTTTTTAAACAGGAGAAAATTGCACAACTCTAACTGGGTTACCGCACATCCAGGGAGAGATAAAGGTAGAAAAATCTCTGGAACCAGAGATTCAATTCAATTTTTACATAAATTTCTACTTATTGAACAATTTTTGAAAGTAACCCTCAAAGGATTACTTTGAACAGGGCCACAAACTGTCTCTCTGTGGATGCAATAAGGAAAATAGTTGTATCATTCATCTGAAAATCAGGGGGCCATAGAAGGGCTGCATAAGCATGATCTGATCCAAAATCTAAAGTTGATTGTTATTCCAAGCAGCAACTGACACCTCAATCAAATAGTGTATCAGATACTCGAAAGGGGCACAGTGGCTCAGCAGTTAAAGATGTTGAGCTTATCAGATAGAAAGCTGACAACCCAGGATTAGAGACCCAAATACTGTGTGATGGGGGTGAGCTCCATATAAGTCTTGGGAACTCCGCTGTCAATTTGGTCCCAGATTTGAACATTTCAAGTAAGGAGATTGCTATGCTGGTACACAAGCAGTAATTGCTTGTGAACTCTACAGACCAATTTCACAAACAGGCCTCATATCTGGCAATTTGCAGAGCAGTGTCAATAAAAATCACCAAAGTTTCTTGGGTAACAATGATAATTTTTGAATAAATTATGCCTTTTAAAGTCCAGTTCATGTATTACAGTTTTATTTTCCCTGTCGAACTGATAAGACAGAAATTACTGAAAAAAGTGCTTTATCTCTATTACTGCCACTTTAATTCATTAGACTTAATGCCTCATTCATTCCATAGACTTAATAAAAACCAAGATTTCTTGTCACAGTACATGTTATCTAAATATTCAGTTCAAGAATAGTAGTGACACATGAAAGTGCTTCGTTATTCTTTGGTCATATCTCAGTATAAATGTATGGATACAACTGTAAATGTGCTATGCAATTTTAGTGTTGCTATAAGATCCAGTACCCCCTCTGACAGTTGATCTAAAAATATTCTAAATATTTCTCAATTTATGTTTACTCAGAATTTAATCTACTAAATTACTTTCTTTTGGGTAGATATGCAAGAAATTGTAACCTGTATCACCAGGACATTGACTTTAAAAGCCAGGATAAATTTGTTATTGTAGTCTTTTTTTATAGAAAGTGTTGCCATTCATAAATGACAGAATACTGAACAATCTGGAGCACAGTTAATTAAAGAGTTCATAAATACGACTTTTACCAAATTATTCATCCATAAAATATACATGTTTTATTGTTTTACCTTTAACTACAAAACTTTTTATACTGTGATAAATTCTGTACATTATCTTAACTAAGAAGTGTAGCACAACCTCTGTCAGAGAATCAATGGGAGTTAACATTCTAGATACAATAAATGCACCTATTTCCTTCTTAGTTTATCTGCAGGAAGAACACAATATGGAAAAAAGTTTGCACTGCTCAGCATGAGCTCTTTCTTCTCTTTGTTTTATCCCCTGGACCTTAAGACATCCTGAAGAGCACTGCACCATACCTGGTTTCCAATTCTAAAAGGATAATATTGAGAGCATCAGAATGTAGGTATGTGGGTGTGTTTGGAGAAAGATGGATGGGAGAACAGAAAGGAAGAGTTTGCAGCGAAAAATGGGCCTACTGAAAGTACCAGAAGACCAAAAACGGGCCCGTTTCTGGCTTCTGGAGCCTGGGGGAAGCTGTTTTCGCTCTCTCACAGGCTCAAGGAAAGCCTTCAGAGCCTGAGGAGGGCAAAAATGCCCCCCCCCCCGCCGCCATGGTGCAGGAGGCCGAGTAGGCCACACCCCATGACCACGCCCACCCAGCAACTGGGCAGACAACCGGTTGCTAAAAATTTTCAATTCCACCCCTGGTTTGCAGCCCAGGGACTACAGCAGCTTCCAGTTCAGCAGGCAACTGATGGTAAAGGAAAAGCTAGCTTAAACAAGTTGAACAAGGAGAAGCAGAGCCCAGTACCTTAATCACTCCAGCAGTGTTACTGAGATGCTACAGCCAGCAGCTGGTAAACCTTCCTCTTCCCATTCCAGCACACACTGACAAAACTGCTAAACTGCAGTTTCAGCAGCAATTTAGAACAGCAGCTGATAACAACAGAAGCCATCTTGAAGGTGGCTGAAGACTTCTTCTTCAACAAAGAAGAAAGGCCTCTTTAGAAATAAGATATATATGTAGGCATAGAAATTAGTATAGGTATGGTATAATATAGCACACACTAATAGTAAGTGATGAGATAGGAAATAAGTTTGTTATTTTTTTTTAAAGTAAAACCCCCCTTAGCAGGGAATATAAAAAGTGTTGATTGTGGGTCTGTACCATTTTCCAAAATAACTTTTTCGTATATCAATTTTGGGCATGGGAGAATTACTGTATATATGCTTATTACAGCATATTCCTATCAAATTCCTTCTGCCTCATTAATGAAGGCAAACTTTAAAAGATTCAGTAGAGAAATAAAAGGTGTGGTTGCAAGTGTTAAGCATAGGCCCTGTGAAGGTTCTCCAGGCTAATAGTATTCTTATTACAATGATTAATTCATTTCTAAGAAAGAGAATTTGTAGATATTTTTTTTTTAATTTGATTTATATGCCGCCCTTCTCCGGAGACTCAGGGCGGCTTACAATGCATTAAGCAATATTACAGGTGACTGAATCACATACCCTCAAATTATCTGTGTTTTTATATTTTTTTTCCTATATTTAAATTCATACATCCTGTTGCTTTCATTATTTCTATGAGCTTCAAAATATTTTCAAAAATGTTTTTTCCAGGATGTTTTGAAACGAAGATCAGTCTTGGAATTCTAAAACAATGTCATAATGCAATATGAATGTGTACTAGAAGGACAAAGAGCAAACTCTTTGTTATACAACCAGCTGGGTTTGCAGAGAAGTCATTCTCTTTGACACTTGGTAATTGCCACACAGAAATTGTGATTCCAAGACCTCAGGTAGACAGCATAAAAGTTTCTTGTTACAAAGGATGCATATCAATTAGGACAAAGAACTTGGCAAAGTCAGGACTGCAGCAAAGAACAAATCTTTTTTTCTCCTTTTTTTCAGGATGTTCCTGATTTAAGTATATCCAGTTTCTTCCTTGTTGTTGATCATGGTAAGGGGAATAGCTCAGTATTGGAGTTCATAATGTCTACCTTATGCTCATGACAAAAGAAGGGCTATGGTTTTTTTTTTTTTTTTTTAATATGATCCTGCAGTCCCTATTCACTTGATAGAGTTGAGCGTTTCCTGGCTGGATGCCCTTTCTGATGCCTATGTGGAGTTTGCAGCAGATTTGTGTGTGTGCATGTGCACACCCTAGCAGAGAAACATTTACTGCTAGCTAGCATTGAACTCTCAACCTTTCAAGTGGAAAGGGAGTGTCTTCATCAATAGGCCACCACGCTTCTCAATAAAAGAAGTAGGGCTACATTATAAGAGCACATTTCCAGCATGTCATGAATATACCAACCGCTTGTCTGCCTTATTTACAAGACATATAAACTAACCAGTGCATTTATCTAAAGTTCCTCATATCTTGAGCTATTAGCTTCAAAATATTATATTTCTTGGTTCTATTCTTATTCACACTGATTTTCTTTTTCAAAACAGTACTATAGTTCTATTTCCAGATTGGAAATTTTAGGGGGCATTGCCTATTGCTTTCTTTAAAAATAGTCAATGGTTATGTTCACATACCAGTCTAAGACTTAAAACTACTACTTACAACTATAAGAGCTGAATTCATATGTTTTACTAACCTCATCCATCGTATGATGTGTCAAGGGGTTGCGTGGGGTCAGTGGTGGGTTCCTCCCGGTTCGGTCCAGTTCGGCCGAGCCAGTAGCGGTGATGATATGACGTCACTGTACCGGTTCTCCCCCCACCCTTCCCCCCACATTATTCTTACCTTTTATTTGGTCCCACCCCCGATCTATTGCTGCCTCCTGAGTCCCAGCTGATGACTAGAGGGAAAAAAACTGTTTAAATTCTTGCCGCGGGGCTTCAAAGGGCCATCCTACAGCTGATCAGTGTTAAAAGCAAACAAATGAGTCGGGTCGTAAGTGCGAGGACTGGTGGTAAGTGCGAAAACCTTCCAGAAATGACTCTGACCAGCTAGCCACGCGCACTTAGTCACATGACCTCCAAGCCACACCCACAAAATAAGCCACGCCCACAGAACCGGTAGTAAAAAAAATTAGAACCCACCCCTGGGTGGGTTTTTTTTGGCATGTTGTGTGAAACCAGCCTCTATTTGGGTTCGGTGTAAAACTGATGGGTAAGATTGAAAAATGATTTATATTATTCTGGAATTCAGAGAACTAATACTAATACTGAGGACTGAGAACTAATACTGAGGACTGAACTATTAATAATCTAATAAAAGCTCTTTAAGAAATTTCTTTACTTTTGTTTTAAAGGAAAATTTTGAAAACTTATGACTAAATAGACTAGACTATTGGGCAAGACAATCATCAACAACTACAAATGACCAGAAGCAAAGTAAATTGTACAAAAATTTTAAAGAATGCAAATTTTCCTACACATGCCTTTCGCCTTATGAAGATTATTTGCCAAGAGGATGTCTTGTTTTTAAATGATGCCCTATCTAAAAGCATGATAATAATAATGAAATCAACATAATGGAATTGCAAGCATTACAGGGAAGGGGCGTTGGTCCTACCTGATACGCCCCTTCTCGTTGAGTGGAGACAGCAGCCAGACGTGGGTTGTGCTCATTGGTCAGAGGTTGGACTGAGCCTGTAAATCTTCTTAAATCCTTCCCCTGTTGCTAAGGCACCCAGGTTTTTGTCGAAGGAGAAAGAAACAGACTCGGTGTGTGGAAAGAAAAAAAAAACATAAAAAGAAACAACAGTAAACAACCATGCAATAATACAATGATATGAGTGACCAGATTGAAAAGACCAGGGTGGGGCTGGCTGCTGTCTCCACTCAACGAGAAGGGGCGTATCAGGTAGGACCAACGCCCCTTCTCCCTTGAGGGTGGAGACAGCAGCCAGACGTGGGTTGTGCTCATTGGTCAGAGGTTGGACTGAGCCTGTAAATCTTCTTAAATCCTTCCCCTGTTGCTAAGGCACCCAGGTTTTTGTCGAAGGAGAAAGAAACAGACTCGGTGTGTGGAAAGAAAAAAAAAACATAAAAAGAAACAACAGTAAACAACCATGCAATAATACAATGATATGAGTGACCAGATTGAAAAGACCAGGGTGGGGCTGGCTGCTGTCTCCACTCAACGAGAAGGGGCGTATCAGGTAGGACCAACGCCCCTTCTCCCTTGAGGGTGGAGACAGCAGCCAGACGTGGGACATACCAAAGATCACTGTCCCAATTCACGGGCAGGAATAGTCTGGGCCGAATACCCCTCCCGAGTGACAACACCTTGAAACACACGCCTCCCAAAATCCGCCTCCGCCGAGGCAAACTTATCTAACTTATAATGTCTAATAAAGGGCGAAGGAGACGTCCAAGTTGCCGCCCTGCAGATCTCGTCCAAGGAAGCCTTCGAGGTCCAAGCCGCCGTGGTCGCAGCACTTCTGGTAGAATGGGCTGTGACAGAAGCAGGAGGAGGTAACGACCAGAGTTCGTATGCCGTTGTAATCGTCGAACGGATCCAACGCCCCACCGTGGAGGAAGTTACTCTTTGACCTAAGGAAGATGGTAGAAAGGAAACAAACAGTGATTCTGTCCGCCGAATATCAGCTGTCCTCCGGAGGTAGAGGGTCAGAGCCCGGCGGACATCCAACATGTGTAAACGGCTCTCCACCGGATCGGAAGGAGAAGGATAGAAATCTGGCAAGACCAGTTCCTGCAAACGATGAAATGGAGAGTTAATCTTAGTCACAAATGTCGGATCCAATCTAAGGACCACTCGATCTTCATGAAAAACACACAAATTGTTTCTAATGGACAATGCTGCTAATTCTGAAATTCGACGCGCCGACGTAATAGCAACCAAAAAGGACACCTTGCCAGACAATAAACGCAAGCTGACCGAATCAAGAGGCTCGTATGGTGACCCCATAAGGGAGTCCAGCACGAGAGGAAGATCCCAAGAGGGATACCGATGTAGAACAGGTGGGCAGAGGTTAGTTGCACCTCGGAGGAAACGCCGAATCAGAGGTCGCTGAGACAATGAATGTATGGAATTATACGTTAGGATGGAGGAGATTGCCACAACCTGTCTCCTAAGGGTATTAGGAGACAGACCTTTGTCCAATCCCGACTGAAGGAATCGAAGAACTTGCAAGACGGAAGATTGAAGTGGAGAAAAACCTTGGGATGAACACCACAAGGAAAAAGCTCTCCAAGTAGCCAAATAAATCCGTTCTGTCGATGCTCGCCTGGAGGCCTGGATGGTATGGATCACGTCAGAGGGGATGTGGTCCCGCTGCATAGCTGCCCACTCAACCGCCAAGCGGTCAGCTGAAGCCACTGAGGCTCCGGATGTACAATCGTCCTTTGGCTGAGACAATCCGGGGAACACGGAATCTTCCAAGGAGGAGACACTGACAGATGCATGAGGTCTGCAAACCATGACCTCCTCGGCCAATGTGGAGCCACCAGAATGATCTCCGCCTGCTCCAGCAGTAGCTTCCGAATCACCCTTGGAATGAGGGGAATTGGAGGGAAGGCGTACAGCAGACCTTGCGGCCAAGGGGAGCGCAAAGCATCCACAGCTTCCGCTTGATGGGAAGGGAAGCGGGAGAAGAAACGAGGCAACTGGTTGTTCTGAGGTGAGGCAAAGAGGTCTATCTGCGGGCTCCCAAAATGAGCTGCTATCCTCCGGAATAGGAGCGGGTGAAGGCTCCATTCTCCGTGGTCCAAGTGCTGGCGACTCAGCCAGTCCGCTGTCACGTTCGAGACACCTGATATATGGTCCGCTTTCAAGGAGGCCAGATGCCTCTCTGCCCAAAGACCTAGTCTCTTTGCTTCCCGCATCAACAAGAGCGACCTGGTACCGCCCTGGCGATTGACGTGCGCCTTGGCCGAGGTGTTGTCGGTCAAAATCAGCACGTGTTCGCCGGACAGTAGATGTTGAAAGGCCCGAAGAGCCAGGTAAATTGCCCTCAGCTCTAACCAATTGATGCTGCGGGCACCTTCCACAGGGGACCAGGTCCCTTGTGCGAAGTGAGTCCCGCAGTGAGCCCCCCAGCCGGATTTGCTGGCGTTGGAAGTCACCATTACCCGCTGGGGTTCTAGGAACAGACAGCCCTTGGAGAGAGCAGGAGATGTCCACCAGCGAAGGGATGACCGCACTCCCCGTGGAACTGTCATCTTGATCCAGGAGGATCCCTTGCCCGCTTTCTGAAAAGGTAAAAGGAACCATTGAAGGTCTCTAAGATGTAATCTGGCCCATGGGACAATGGAGATGGCCGAGACCATCTTTCCTAGTAGCCTGGAAAGAAACAGAGGGGAAACCCTCCTCTCCCCCATGAGCTTAGCTACCATGGATTTCAAGGCCGCCTGTCTGTCTGGGGACAGGAAAACTCTACCTTGTGACGAGTCAATAATAGCCCCCAAATGGAGAATCCTAGTAGAGGGCGTTAGGTGGCTCTTCTCTAAGTTAACAGAGAAGCCGTGTGATGCCAGTGTCTGAATCGTGAGAAAAAGATCCGACATGGCCTGCTGATGAGAAGATGACATAATAAGGATATCATCCAGATAGCACTGGAGACGAACGGCTTGAAGCCTGAGATGGGCCGCTAAGGCCGCCAAAATCTTGGTGAAACTACGGGGTGCAGAGGAAAGACCGAAGGGTAATGCCCTATATTGGTAGTGGGCCCCAGCATAGTAAAATCGAAGAAATCGCCTATGAGAAGGGTGAATGGGGATATGGAGGTAAGCCTCCGTGAGATCTATTGAACAGAGGAGATCGCCCCTTCGTACGCCGGCCAGAATTGAAGACAAAGATTGCATTTTGAACCTTCTATAGACCACAAACCGGTTCAATCGTTTAAGGTCCAGAATCGGTCTCCACCCCCCCGATGACTTAGGGACTAGGAAGACCCTAGAATAGAACCCCTGTCCCACCTGGTCGCGAGGAACCCGCTGAATAGCCCTAATGGCCAACAGATGGCTTACCGCCGAGTCCATGCGGGCTCGACGATCAGCCAAGTGGGAAAGAGGACATCGGATAAAAGACAAGGAGGGATGGAAATAAATTCAATGGCCAGTCCAGATGAAATGGAGGCCCGGACCCAGCAATCCGAAGTAGTACCCTCCCAAGCATTGGCGAAGAGGCCCAATCGTCTGCCAATGGGAGGATCCCCTGTACTACTAATGCCGACGATGGATGGAACGACCCCCTCCCCCTCGAAAGGGCCGCTGGGGACCAAAATTCTTCCCCCTAGCTGGTCTCTCCTGAAAATTCCTCTGCCTAAAATTTAAAGGCCCAGGATAGAAATTACCCGTGTTTCTGTGGGGACCCATTCCCCCTTCCGACGGACGGAATTGAGGACGAGGAGGGTAAGGAAAAACCCGAGGTTCCCCCCTACGGAAAACAGCTGGCAAGACTTTTCTCTTATCTTTGGTCTCTACGAGAAACTTGTCCAGGTGCTCGCCAAACAGTTTTGATCCTGAAAAAGGCACTGAAATCAGGCGCCATTTATGCCTCGCATCAGCTTGCCAATGGCGAAGCCACACTAAATGGCGGGCCGCAATGGAAGAGGCCAGAGACTTTGCTGCGAATCGAGTGGCATGCAAGGTGGCATCTGCCGAAAACTGTACTGCAGCAATGATTTTATTCAAGTCCTATTTCAATCTGGGGTCCTCAGAAGACATCTTTTCCTGTAATTGTTTAAGCCACAGGATAGTTGTCCGATTAAAAAATGATGCGGTGGATGCAGATTTAATGGCCCAAGCTGCACCTAGGTGGGCCCTCTGAAGAACCTGTTCTGCTCTACGCTCCTCAGGGCGAAGACCCTCTTCTGGATTACCAGGAATGGCAGAGGAAGAGAGCAATGCAGCAACAGGAGCGTCAACTGAGGGAACCTGAAGCAGTGACTCCAGGTCCGAAGACACAATGAAGTTTCTTTTGTCAGTGGAAGTTAGCACCGGGACCGAGGAGGGAGCAGACCACTGCTTCTGGATGACCTCCAGGAAAAGCGGAGGCGTGGGAATGGCTGTCACTGCCTTAGGTTGCTCGGCAAACAAGGGATTCAAAGAACCCGCAGATGGAGGAGGCTCTGGCAGCGAAGAGGGACCCAGTTGAGCTGTATTCACCGCCTTAAACAACAATGATTTAAAGAGAGACTGGGGAAAAAGGCCCGTGAATGCTGGTTGATCAGGGGGCAAACCCTCATCCTCCGAGAGCTCTGGCTCCTGGGGCTTCATGTTCACATCCTTGGAGTGATCACTGACCCCAGAAACAGATGGCGAATCTGAGCCTGCTAGGGAAATGGCATCATCCATATCAAACCCAGTCAAAGATTCTGCCTGTTCTAAAGGGGCCAAGCGAGTGGGAGCAGGTCCCGAAGTCGGATTGAAATGGGTAGACAACGACTGATGTACAGCAACAGAAATCATTCATTGAATGTCTTCCGGCTGCCAATTCACCGGAGGTGGACCTGGAGCCGGGCCGGCCTCCGAAGAGGCGCGGACCGGAGCAGAAGTGACAGAAGGATGGATCATTTGGGAAAAGGGGGTGCTAGACCCCACCGCAGAACGAACCCCCGCCAAGGGAGCTGATCCCCAAACTTCTGCTGAATCTACGGACATTGGAAAGTCCTGCAAGGATCTTTGATCCGGAGTCAACGAAACTTCTCGCCTCAAGTCCTCAGAGGGATCTCTGGCTGACCTACATAATGGGGCTTCATTAACACCTTGGCTTTTTTGACGCCTCAATGGGAGGTTTTCCATGGGTCTTAAGCCCCTTGGAAGACAGTGAGGGTCGCCTGGTGGAAGCAGTGGTTCGCCCCCCGTTGTCTGGGGCTTGAATCTGGCTTTCACGCAAGGAAGCCTCTGATTGTTGGCGGACTGTGGCCTTACGGCCATGCCTAGATTTGGATTGAGCCTTAGGCATGACTAATAAAAAGAAACAGCCAACCACCAGATAGATCAAAGAGGGGAATTAAGATCCCACTGAGAGCAGGCAAATCACCAGGTCAGCCAATAGGACTAGAGAGGGCAGTAATGTCTACAGAGCTAGCCAGAAAGGAGCCCCTTTATAATGGCCAAAACAAGGCCCCAAGCACAGAGAAATCTACTGCTGAGGGAGAGGCTTAGTAGGCCTGCAGACTCCACCCTCCTCTCAAAATGGCAGCTCAACTAATGACAGGAAGTGCTCGAGCTCTCTTGCTACAAAATGGCGCCCAGAGGACGACCGTTAGAGCGCGAGACTCTTCAGCGAGGCAATTCGCTCTGCTCCAAGCTGCTGGAAGAGGAGCCGGCGAGGAGAAGCTAAAGCGGCAGAGGGGTAGCTAAGGGCACTCCCGATGCCGAAAAACTCGCCCAGGTAGGAAAACAGCCCTTTTTAAGTAAAGCCAACAAGCGGCTAAGGCAGGGAGCGCACCGCTCCGCTCTAATTACCAGCGCCAAACAGCTAAGCTAACGAAACAGCTGCCGCAACTCCGATCACAAGATTAGAGCCCTCAGAAGACTCCGTGGTATGCAGGGGCTTCGAAAGCCAGCCAGAGAGGAGGAATAGCGAGAGCCGACAAGCGGCTAAATTGGGGCAGCGCAAAAACTCCGCAATAATTAGTGCAGTCAAAGGACTGTTGAAGCCAATGTGGAGGAGGGGGCGCGAGGCTCCACAGGCTACAAAGGCCAGGTAACTGCGGTTAATTAATTATAATAGGGCAAGAAACTGCCCCTACCCCCCAAAAGGGGAAGCGGAAGGCTCCACCAGAATTTTTACTAACCCTTTTAGTGGATGTTGATCTCAGCTGAAAGAAGGAAACAATTCAGAAGCTCACAAGAAGCTGCTGAAATTCAGGTTCACTGAAAAAATTCAACAGGCTAGAGAATAGTCAATAGGGAAACCAAGGTCAAAAACACACAGAATCAATCAGATAGAAATATAACCCTAACTTCGATAGGAGATAGAGAACACTTTCCACACAACTGTCCAGTCTGATGACTGAGCAAAAAACTGGGTGCCTTAGCAACAGGGGAAGGATTTAAGAAGATTTACAGGCTCAGTCCAACCTCTGACCAATGAGCACAACCCACGTCTGGCTGCTGTCTCCACCCTCAAGGGAAAAGAGGTTTTTTGAACAAGAACTTAAATTAATAATTTAGCCATGTTGTTTTATGATCAGTGTTATACGAATACCATCCACAACACATAATTCATTGAGATAAATGATTCTGGCATAAAGAAATGGTGGCCTACAAGTAACTCTCAAGATTGTCATCACATCATAAGGCAATTTTTGCAGGACACTTTTTTTTTCTGAAAAGAACCAGCACAAACTTATTTTCTTTATTGAACAAGGTAGTTCATACATCCAGGACATCATTGCATATTATGAGAGATGAAATGAATTCATGTGATTAGAAAGAAATGTATTGCAAATGCCAGATGCTGAAAATAGTAAAATATTCATGTGTCTCACAGGCTGGTGCTTTGCTTGTAATCACAGCTATCTAAATTATAGGAAATAGAGCATGTGTAGCAATCTTCGTTGCTATTTTTAAGCAAGCAAAATTAGATGAAGTATCTTGCAAGCTGGAGTTTGAAGGAAGATTAGACTTCAATATTCAATTACAAAAATATATCCTATGTTTATTGATTCCTTAAGAATATTATCAAAAGATCCATGTCTTCACTCCTAATTCTATGCCAAAAGCTACTCTTCCAGGTTTTCACTTGAAACAACAAAAGAGAAAGAAGATAGAAATGAATTTATGTGATATCATCAAAAAGGCCAGAGGGACTGGATCAATGCTAAACTCTGACAGAGTTATGAAAAGCTGTTCACAGAGCCATTCCTTAGTTACATTTCAAACAATGATGTAACTGTCACTAGAAATAGAATGCATGTTTGCCTGAGTTGATCTGTGATATTACAGAAATTGTTGGACATGCCCTTGACAAAAATAATATATTTAATAAAAACAATTCAGAAAGTAAACATGAACATTACAAAGTACAATTTTGGATCTGGCAATTGTTATGAAAGTTGTGCAATTTGATTAGCAGTCATAGTACCTTTCATGCATTTGCATCAATGTAAGTTTATTCAATCAGGAAAATTATTCATTTGTGTTAGGGACAATTTTTTTCCTTTCAAAAGGTTGAGAAGGGCAATAGGGGATTTACTAATTCAAGAATGACATGGTTGAATATATTAAAATGACACAAACTTTGGGTGCAAGTGATTATGTATTGTTAGAGTTCTTGATTTTAACAATGTTTGAAAAAAAATATCAAGCAGAAGCTCTGGATTTTAGAAAGGTAAATTTTAACAAAGTAGGATAATCTTTGTTTTTAATTCGGTCCTATGAAACTTTGAAAGAATCTATGAAGATTTGTTTCTCATACTGTTTTTGTAATTACACTCCGTGCCACATGAATCTGACTTTCATTCAGAACCAATAAAATATCAGTAAGAATTATTTTCTCTCTCTGCCCTTTTTTTTTTCATTTATTTGATTTTTTTTTCAAATAGCAGTACACAAGTGTAGTATTAATGGTAATCGACTGACCAATGGCCATGAATTCTGGAATGCATTCAAAAGAGTGCACTAACTATAAAAGGTATAAAAGTATAAAAGATATACTTTTTCTATGAGCATTGAAGGTTTGCGGAATAAGCAATAAGACATTAAACATCCACTTCAGTTTTTTATACAGGAACATGAAATAATGAATTGTGTTATATTTAATATGTTGGTAACAGTAATTTTTTCAGAATATTTCTGTAATCCTTTTACATAAAGAATAACTGGAATCCTCCATATCCTAATATTCATATCCATTTACAATTTAGATGAGAATTTGGATGTCATTATTCTCTTTTTTGCTGGCTAAGCTAATCTTATTTACAATCTTATATACACAATTGCACACATTAAAATGAAATTCTGATGCCCTGCTCTCTCTCTCTCTCTCTCAAAAAAAAAAAAAAAAGAATATCAGCCACCAAACAATGTCACCATCCCAACAACAACAACAACAACAATAACAACAACAACATAGCAGCAGCAATATTTTCTCTAGCTTCTCTTGGAGTGAAAAAAAATAAAATCAATAATAAAATCCCATCATTGTTCCTGAGATATATCATTACTTCTCACACAATCCCATAAAAAGGATCTTCAGTGAAAATAAGGTATGAGTGTAGTAACAACAAATCACTCTCTACACAATTTTACCAGCTTCTCATATCGGATAATATTCAGAAATTCTGACTTGACAATGAACCTATTAATCCCAGAATCCAAGTACCCAATACTCTGTCCATCTCAGCACAAAATTTAGTTTACAACTCCATGGATTGATATGATCAGATTATTAAATCAATAAAGATTCTGTTCTGTTCTAGTCTAGTCTGTCAATGGAAGACTTTGAATCATGGACAAGCTGAGTTAAGTGCTTGTATTTTACCTCAAGTGAGTTACAATTGTATCACTACCTCAAAGTTCACCTAGGTCTTTATTTTTAAATTTTGGTAAACTACTGCTGAACTCTTCCCAATAACATAGCAGAAAATAAATCTATCCCCTCCACCACAAAGTGGTGGGTTAAGATTTTTGTGAAACTAGCATACTTGTATTTTGCAAAATAACAACAACAAAAACCTTCAATTTCCAAAAAATGTTAAACTAAAATATGAACAAATGAACAAACTCTCCTATTCTAGAACTCTTATTGGGAAGAGTTCATCATGAAAGTGGTTTACAAAATTTAAAAATAAAGAACTTGGGGAACTTTGAGGTAATAATCCAACACTTGTTGTAGATCAATAGGCTTAAGAAGGGATTCTCCATTGTCTAATTGGTTTTCATGATTAATAGTCTATTTCTAGGTTCTTTAGGGAATCTTATTGCTTTTCCATCCAGCTACAAACTCAGGAAGAATTTGGCATTTATAGTTCACTATGGGCCAGAAAGGAAGGGATTAATTCATGCAAGGTTGCAGACTGTTTCCTAATGGAAAAAAAATATTAATTTTAGATACCCACATCTTTCATAACTGAAGATTTGGAATATGTCTTGAGAAATCTCTATTAAGTGGTGTAGGAAATTTCTAGATTTTTAAATAAACCAGCTTACTTCACACCTTCTGTATATTATTCAGGTCAGATCAGGCATTTCTTAAATTAAATAGTGCAATTCTTAAATCCAACATATGAACACTTAAGAAAGTAGAGTATTTGAACAACCAATCAATAATGGAACCAATCAGCTCCTCAGAAATAAAATATAACACCAAACAAATGGCCAATCACACGACCAACTGACCACACCAGCATATGAAACATATATAAGCTAAAGGGGAATAAAACAAGGCACTTCTAACAAAATCCTTCCATTCTCCACTATCCTGTCAGAGCTGAAGAAGCTTCTTGGATGAGAAGTGACACGTCTTCAAAAGAAAAAAAACAAGAAAGCCAGTTGCCTCCTGAAAAAGCACCTTTGGGACAACCATGACCTGAATGACTGAGAATCTCTACAGACTTTTCCCCCACTGATTATGTTACTAGCGTGGAAGTGAAACATTGAGGAGCTAAATGGCAAGCTCAGAGAGCAAACCACTACCAAAATCTAAAGCCCAAGCTACAAGTATTTTCTATAATTTCAAAATGTGATTCTTAGCTTTAAAAAAAAAAAAACCCTTAAGGAAAAAAATAACAGAAAATGAATCTTGCATATATAACTACATTCAATGAACAGTTTGCATTTCTATATTGTATAATATTTGTATTATAGAACATTGCAAAAGATACAGACATAAAGGAAAACTTTAAATGAGAAAAATGCATATTTTATTCTACTAGGTTTAACATTGTGATATGACATGGAAATTTGACATTATGTTTAATGCACTCAAACTGACCCAAGTTAGAAATAAGTTGGTTTAGCCATACTTTAGAATTCAACTATAACCCATGTTATATCCATATAATAGGGAGATGCACCAAGAATCACAATACAAAGAATCAGAAAACATCTATAAAAACCTGAAACAAAACAGATTGTACCAATACTTTGCTTCCAATATATTCTTTGTAGATAATTAATTAATTAATTAATTTGTAGATTTTAATTAATTTCCATATGCCTCAAAAAACACCACAAAAATACAAGTAATTGTCACTTAAGCCAAATTCATTTTTCAGTTCAAAAATCTGCAACCTCAGTATCCTTTCTACTATCATTAGAATAGAATGATATCATCTCTGTGTTTGCATTTTACATTTAACAGAGAAAAATATAAAACTCACTGTTGACATTTGAAGTTATAATGATCATTCAAAAATGTGTCAACTTTTAAAAAGAAAACAGTCATAATTGTTCTATTTCTAAATCGAACCAATAAACAATTTCCTGCAAAATTGGATGGAGTTTGCTGGCTTCTTTTCTTCTTCTAATGAGATCAGCTCTGCCAGGTTTCAGATAAACAAATACATTTATGGATTAAAATGGACTTGATAGTTGTGGACGAGAGGTTCAGAAATGGATATGATAATCTCTCTTTGCTTTTTTTTTGTAAATAGTTGATAGTCATAGGCAGGGGTGGGCTGCTGGGGGTTCCCAGGGAGAATCACTAGCTATGATTCTGTGCAGTTTCGAGAACCCCCAAATCCCACTCTTGGCTAGCCCCGCCCACCACACCCCTCCCGTCCCAGGAATCCCCCCGCAGCCCATTTTGGAGGCAGGTAAGTGCAGGGCATGCACAGAGGCTTAGGGAGGGCAAAAACTGGGCCTACTGGAAGTTCAGGAAGGCCAGAACTGGGCGTCCAGAAGGCCCTCCAGAGCCTGGGGAGGGCAAAAATGACCCCCCCGCCGCCTTGGTGCAGGAGGCCGACTAAGCCACGCTCACCATGGCCACGCCCACCCAGCAACTGGGCAGAGAACCCCTTGCTAAAATTTTTGAAGCCCATCCCTGATCATAGGACACAGATATAGGAGTGACCTTTGGTAATGCTATACAAACAATAAGAACCATATTTTTATGAACGTTTATGTCATCTAGATTTGTCAAGATATAACACACATTTCAATTTTATGATTTAGGTTATATTCTTAATTGCATTGGCTGGTTCCAGAACCTTTTAGCAAGATGTATTGAAAAGCAAGCTGGTTCCAGAAAATTTTAGCAAGATGTATTGAAAAAACACAGGAGAAGTTTACAGTAGTCTTAACAACTGATATTTTTTTTTCCCCATTGGGAATAAAAAGTTCCTAATGCAAAGAGTCACATTGGGAATAAAAAGTTTGTAATGTAAAGAGTCACTCGGTGTCTTGCTCATGGTTCTTAGTATGATCTACTAAGGAAGTTGATTTCTTAAGCGATAATAGTTCAAATCAGTTCATTATAGCTATAAGGCAATATAGAGTAAAATTTCCAAAGCATGAGGCTAAGAACAAGGCACAGTGAACTCTAATCTTGCATTAGGCATGAAAGCTGGCTGGATGACTTTGAGTCAGATACTCTGTTTCAGCTTCACAAGGTGGTTGTTGTGGGGGAAATAGGATGGGGAAGGACTATAAAGACTATGTTCACCATCTTTAGTTATTGATAAAAATAATAGCAGAATATAAAGAAATCTAAAAATCTAAAGATAAATGAGAACACATAATAAAATAAAAGATGATAATAGAGGAACACCTAATTAGAATATGAATTTCTCTCCAGTTCTAAAGATAACATTATAGTTTATATTTAGATAAAATATACCTTGCTAAATACAGAAATAAATAATAAGTTCTTCATAGTTTAGCAAAATCTATTTTCCCCCAATAAAGTTTCCTTATATGGCAATGATTTTGCCCTAGAAGAACTGAAATAATTCTTGATCACTAATGTATGCTATTCATTTTTAAAATTGTTTAGCTTGCTGTTTGGGAATTTGTTGGTCTACATTGGATTTTACACACAAATGTGTCTCGTTCTTCAATTTCAGAATGGTTTGAGATCATTGCTTATTCAGTTTCTTTTTAATTTTAAATATATTGGTTTCCAAATCCTTCAAAAGTCAAAAGTTGATAGAATAGCAAACAGACTTTTCTCATCAATGATTTTGTTTCTTGTATAAAGAAAATAGGCCTCAGTTTCCTTGATTGGAAAGAGATTATCACAGACTTCAGAGAATATAGGTAGCTTCTTTCATTTTTCCAAACTATGGAAAAAAACACTGGATATTCCCTGCTTCCTTCCCCCCCTCCCCCCCTCCCCCCCCAGTCAGGTACTACTCATATACATACATACATATGAGAAAGAGAGAGAGAGAGAGAGAGAGAGAGAGAGAGAGAGAGAGAGAGAGAGAGAGAGAGAGAGAGAGAGAGAGAATCAGATAGTGAATTTGGCAAAATATATTTTGGCAATATATTTATTTAAAAAAAAATTTGGCTGCCCATTTTACCACTGGGTTACTCTGGGTGGCTTATCTTGTTGCTTGAAAAGAGTGGTTTTGAGTGATACTGTTATTGTTTCCCCAGTTTTCAGAACCATTTCATAGGAGTTCAAAATTACCACAGAATTATTGTCTTTCTTCATCAAGTGGGATTATCCTCTGATAGTGAAAAGAAGAAAGAAAGAAAGAAAGAAAGAAAGAAAGAAAGAAAGAAAGAAGGAAGGAAGGAAGGAAGGAAGGAAGGAAGGAAGGAAGGAAGGAAGGAAGGAAGGAAGGAAAGGCAAATATTTTTCTTTCATTAAAGCAAAATATTAACTACCATGTTGAGGCTGGTTCAATTTCCAAAGAAATTATTTGTGAAGCCAATTTTTCTTCCATTTTTTTCTAGCTAAACCTTAGTGGTAAATCTTCACTTTACATAGGCAAGACAGTCAATTCTTGACATTTCCAGTCTGATGGACTAATGATCCAATTCATAGAAGGAAAATTTTCAGGTTCCTGCATTGCACAGAGATACTTTCAACACTTAAACATTGTTCATATAGATCTGTTATCCAAGAGCATACACACCGGATACTAGCACAGTCCTTATGCTAAACCTTATCCTGATGTATTGGTAGAAGATATGAAAATATTTATAGGAAATTTATATTTTCACCACCATTTTCCTTCATTGAACTGCACTACCAGTAATATTAATATTTAATATATTTATGTAATATATAATGTAATATATTTAATATATTTATAGTCCAGAGATATTTTACAAGAAGAGTCCTCCATTCCTCTAACCACAATAAAATACCTTATGCAACCACACTCCAAACAAATTTTGGGCTTAGACAACTTAGAACTACGGCATCTTCAATCTGACCTAAGCGTAGTACATAAAATTATCTTCCACAATGTCCTTCATTTCAACGACTACTTCAGCTTCAACCACAACAATACACGAGCAAATAATAGATACAAACTCAAGGTAAACGGCACCATACTCGATTGCAGAAAATATGACTTCAGTAACAGAATGGTCAATGCCTGGAATTCACTAGCTGACTCTGTAATTTCTTCCCCAAAACTTTAACCTTAAACTGTCTACTGTTGACCTCACCCCATTCCTAAAATGTCTGTAAGGGGCGTGCATAAGTGCACTAGCGTGCCTATCGTCCCTGTCCTAATATTCCTTTTTACTTACTCTCTTCATGTATTTAAATTATGTTTATACTTTTACCTGTTATCTTATATATGCTTGACAAATAAACTTATGATTATGATATTTGGTTCTGTCAATTATGATTTAAGTTATATATAATTATTAAGTTGAAATGTTTCATCTTGAATACAATCAGTTACATAACAATGAAACTGCTTAAAAGCATGCTCAAGTGCTTCTTGATAAATACTTAAAACCAGAATAGTATTTTGCTGTTGTGAAACATATGCCTGATTCCCCTCCCCTGCTCCTTTTTAATATAGCAACATAATGAGCTCCTTGGAATGAGTGACAACTAGCAGTGTATTTCGTCTTATCTCAGAACTCCAAGATGGTTAATGTCCACATTGAATCCAATCATGTAACAATCCTGAAACATTAGTAGTACCCAATGATAGGGAGTCAAGTGCTTCTAAAAAAATTGGCCTCTTAAATAGAGTACAAAGAAAAACAACACCCTGAAGGAGATTTCTGACAGAGGACAGCATATTAAAATGCTATGAGATAGTATCCCAGCTTAGGTTTAAAGAATTAATGAAGAACAAATGTTCCAAGTGACATGTAAGCATGAAATTCTCTCTGTGGGTTGACCTTCATTCTTCTACAGTTAGCTAATGAGGATTTTCTTTGTTATCTATCTTGCTGGAGGACCTCTGGGCCTTGTATCATTATTGAATGAGCACAATGTCACCTCAGCTGGCAGAAATGTTTTGTCTTTTGTCAGGGAAAGAAGTTTGTTCGTGTCAGCCAGTGAAAAGCATAATACGGCAACAGGCAATTGAGAGCAGACATTTCAATTCAGTTAACTTAGCCCCATGGAGATGTTTAACCTGCTGCTGTTGTTTTGATCAGAATATTTACACTAGCTTGTTATATGACTCTTGTAGCTACTTCTGGAGTTTGGAAAGGGCTGTTATAAATTAATGATAAGCCAAAGCAATTTATCTTGAGATCTGCTCACCACAGCCCCTTTTAGCAGTTAATTATCATCAGTGGACTGAACTGTATATATTTGGAAAATGAATACCTGTAGAGCAGCTGCTTTTTATCTTATTCATAATGGCAAGTATATCATTTCTATTAGTGATGCTTAGAGTTTGGAAAAACACATCTGCTCAGAGAAAATTCTAGAGACCTCGTAAACTGCATTATTAAGCAGTTCTACATCCAAAGAAGAGATCTCTGCCGCATATACTTTGATGACATTAATGGCAGCTTCACAGATATATAACATTTATAAAATGTTTGCATAGCAGCAAACAAATTTCAATTTCCCTATTTTTGGATATGATGCTTCCTTTCAGTTGATAAAATCAAATCTGAAAAGCTAGATAAAATATAGCAGAAACATTGTTAACTATCTTGTACATTGTAATGTCTGTCTGTACAGGCTTGTTGTTTTTTCTGGCTTTAATTACCCTAATATTTTAAATTCATGTAACAAAGTATACCTTGAATCCTTGCTGGAGCCTTAATGTGCTTGGAGAAAATGCTCACCACACAAATTCATTAATTTCATTTATTATTATGTAGGAACCAATATCAGATAAGCTTCTAAGTCAAGAAAAGAAAAGACTGTGATGATAGAATTACATAATTTAAGGACTATATTGCCTTTTGAATCAAACCTTCTGCTGAATGTGGAAATGGAAAAGAAATAATTCCTGGCATTAAGGCATTCCATGAAGGATAACCAATCACACTATTCTCCGTTGTTCAATATTTTTTTAGCCCAAGGGTCATATTGACACTGAAAGAATAATTTGGGATGATGTGTTATCATAAGATGTAGGTTGAATTGTATTATGAAATGTATCATCATGCAAACACATCACTTAACCACATAACAAGCCAAGTTCTTGTTTGTCACTAATTCTAATTACCTTTGTCATATAATTTTTATTCTAAAATCAATAGCTATCCTCACTGGCTCAAGGTTGACTCAGCCTTCCATCCTTCTGAGGTCAGACAGATGAGGATCCAGATTGCTGGGAGCAATATGCTGACTATATCCGGCGTCCCGATATAGTCAGAAGGTGCCATCGCTGACTATTGGAGGTGAATCTTTGCCCCCCATAGAGAGGGCTCTCAATCTGGGTGTCCTCCTGGATGCACGGCTGTCTTTTGAAGAGCATATGACGGCCGTGGCCAGGGAGGCCTTTTATCAGGTTCGCCTGATTCGCCAGTTGCAGCCCTTTCTGGACCGGGACGCCTTGCTCACGGTCACTCATGCCCTTGTCACCTCCGGGCTGGACTATTGTAATGCTCTCTACATGGGGCTCCCCTTGAAGAGCACTCGGAGGCTCCAATTGGTCCAGAGTGTGGCCGCACGGGTGGTTATGGGCGCAACTCATTGTGCCCACGTGACACCCCTCCTACGCAAGCTGCACTGGCTCCCAGTGGTCTTCCGGGTGCGATTCAAGGTGTTGGTCACCACCTTTAAAGCGCTCCATGTCATAGGACCTGGGTACCTTCGAGACCGACTTCTGCCACCAATAGCCTCCCACCGGCCAGTTCGCTCCCACAGAGAGGGTCTCCTCAGGGTATCATCGGCCAAGTTATGTCGGCTGGTGACACCCAGGGGGAGGGCCTTCTCTGTGGGAGTCCCAGCCCTGTGGAATGAACTGCCCCCGGAAGTGCGAAGATCTCTGACCTCCGGGTATTTCTCTGTGCACTCAAGACTCTGTTGTTCCGCCAGGCCGGGCTATCAACATAATAATTTTAAATTGGGTGTTTTAAATTTCTGGGGTTTTAAATTGAGCCGAATTATTTAATAATTTTAAATTATTTTAATTGATGTTTGTCTTGTGCTTTTAATAGGCTGTACACCGTCCTGAGTCCTTCGGAAGAAGGGCGGTATAGAAATAAAATTATTCTTATTCTTATTCTGACTCTGTAACCTCTTAGAGAGGGCTGTAAAGCGCTGTGAAGTGATATGTAAGTCTAAGTGCTATTGCTATTGCTATGATATTAGTACAGCACTTAGCACTTAGACTTATATGCTGCTTTACAATGCTTTTACAGCGCTCTCTAAGCAGTTTACAGAATCAGCCTATTGCCCCAACAATCTGGGTCCTCATTTTACCAACCTTGGAAGGATGGAAGGCTGAGTTAACCTTGAGTCTGGTGAGATTCAAACTGCCAAATTGCAGGCAGCTGGCAGTCAGCAGAAGTAGCCTGCCGTATTGCATTCTAACCACTGTACCACCAATACTCATATTTGTCAAATTTAAAATCAAGGATTGCCCTAAATAATGTTTTCCTTTCTTAAGTTTATTAAATCTATCTAGTAATGGAGCCATGATGGCATAATTGCAATATTGCAGGCTAATTCTGCTGACTGCCAGCAGTTCGATTCTTACAGGTTCAAGGTTGGCTCAACCTTCCATCTTCTCAGGTGGGTAAAATGAGGATCCAGATTATTGGGGGCAATATGCTGACTCTGTAAACCTTTTAGAGAGGGCTGTAAAGCACTGTTACATTTATTGCAGTAGAAGCCATAGCGTCTAAAAAAGTTTGGATTACTGCTTAAAGGAAAACTTTGATGCCCCTATAGGCTCAGTCTCTCTTTAATTTATGACCACTCGACAGGTCTGTGGTTAAAAAAGGTGTCTAGGAATGAATGAAGCACATACCTTCCAACTGTAAAAGCAGCTATGCTTTTTTAAGACTAGTACAGTATGTTTCCTTAAAAAGCTGCTCCTGGCTGCTGTCACATCAGTGTGTATAGTGGAAGTCTGAATAAAGTGAAATGCTTGTCAATGCACACAAACATTTATGGGGAAAAAAACCCACAATAGAATTAGAATTCTTTATTGGCCAAATGTGATTGTACACACATGGAATTTGTCTTAGATGTATATGCTCTCAGTGTACATAAAGAGAATAAAATACATTCATCAAGAATAAAAAGATACAACACTTAGTAATAGTCAAGGTTACTAATAAGCTATCAACTTGTTGAAATAATATATAATAGGATTTGGGTCAGTTGGACTAGATAGCACATTTGTTTGAATGAAGTCCTTGTTAATAACTCTTTTCAGTCAAGAACATAATGCTATATTAATACACCTACTAAGAAAAATCTTCCATTTTGGTTATTATGCTACATATGCTTAATAATTTCATAGGCATTAAATATTGAAAACAAAGAGAGAAAACAGATACAAATTTCTTACATTTTAAAATATGCATATTTGTAAAAAAATGTATTTATTAATTATATAAAAGAAATTCCAGTTGCAATACATAAATGAAATTTCAGACTCATAATTTTTAATGATAAAAAACAACCATACCATATCTGCATTTGGTGAATTATTATGTTTGAAGCAGTAATGAAATAATATAATTCATTATCAAGAAGCTTCATGTTTCTAATTTTCGAAAATCCCCATCTTCACAGTTGGTGATCATGTTATCCCTTTCTTTATCTGGATGTACAGTTTACTTGGTGATGTTAAAACCTGTGATGTTTTCTGCTGTAAATCTTCTCTTTTTTTATGTTTAATTGTGTCTGATTCTCAGAAACTGCCTGGACAAGTCCTATCAATTTTCTTGGTTTGTGGTGTGCTACTTCGTCCTTTCTAAAGCTGAGAGAACCACTAGTCCAAGGTCACCAGCTAGCTTTGTGTCTAAGGCACAACTGGAACTCACAGTTGCTCAATTTCTAGCCTGCTGCCTTAACCACTACATTAAAAATGGCTCTCACTGTAAGCATATAAAAATATTAGAAAATAGTCATGACTGCTTTTATGTGGATTTTTATTGCAGCAGTCTGAGATATTACAAAAGTATAGATAATTCTTTCTAATCATTTATTTATTTAGAATGTCCACAATTTGCTTTCTTAGGTATCCAATGTAATTAAACTTTGTAATGGTATAGTTAAGTAGTAAAGAGAAATATTACATGAAAGAAAATCTTAGTATATAGTATTTAAAACAAAACACAAATGTACAATATGATATAAATATGAAATTATTCATATAATTATTTGACTTAAATGGTACAGAAGTTGCAGCAATGAATAAACTAATAAATAAGTCATTGAAGAAAGTGGAAGCAATCTCCTTTTGAAAGCATGTCTCTGAAGCAGCAATGATAGTTTGAAAGCATCACATACTTGGAGAGATATAAGTGACTCCTGACTCAAAACTACAATCGTTCCCTTTAACTTCACTTATGCTAACTGTAACCTGAGGCATAGATTAGCTTCTATGATTGGGATCTGAATTAGCAGGGATGTCAACTGACAAGGGACTGACTAGGAAATCAAAGAAAGCCACCAGGCACTTCCATGAAATGTTCATACAATGTGGACTGGCAGGGAAGGAAGGAAGGAAGGAAGGAAGGAAGGAAGGAAGGAAGGAAGGAAGGAAGGAAGGAAGGAAGGAATAATTGAAACACAAATTTCCATCCTTGGTTTAACAGGACTTTGCCTGTGTTCTCAAGTACTTTGGCTTTGTTTACCACATATTTACCAATCATTTCATTAACTAGATATCATAATAATGGAGGATCAATCATATGTCTCCCCATTTTTATCTACTGATTCCTCATTTGTATAAATCTCTACAGCTGCTGCTATTCAGGTGGCAAATCTTTCTGAGAGCAAAATATTTCCCAAATATATGCCAGTTGCATATTGATTAATTAACTATTAATCTTCTCATTGTTCCTATCACCCATCTCCTCCCACTTATGACTGTATGACTGTAACCTTGTTGCTGGTATCCTTAAGTTTTATATTGACTGTTTCCCTATGACTATCATTAATTTTGTACCTTATGATTCCTGACTAATGTATCTTTTCTTTTATGTACACCGAGAGAGTATGCACCAAGACAAATTTCTTGTGTGTCCAATCATATTGGCTAATAAAGAATTCTATTCTTTTTTTTTTTATAAATACTTTATTGAATTTTCCAATTTTTTAAAAAGACAATGTACAATCACAATCTTGATCCGAGGTGCAATGTTTACACATTTCATAGATCAAACATTAAGTGAATTCCATCCATAGCTATACAGTATACAGTTCTATACAATTCTCTACATTTCTATACAATTAAGTCCATTTCAGGTGTCTAACAAATCGTAGCCTATTATCATATTTTTATCCTATTCTTTAACCAGTTATACCAAATTCCCCATACTTCGTAGTACTTGAAGTTCTCTTCATTTTTTAGCTCGCTCGTCAATTTAGCCATTTCTGCGCACTCTAGAATTTTATTTCTTAATGCTTCTTCAGAGGGGGTAGAGTTGGATTTCCAGAGTTTCGCAAAGGCTAATCTAGCCGCAGTAATAATTTGAATTGCCAGTTGGGTTTTATTGTTGTCGAGGCCATCTTCAATCATACCTAGGAGGAAGGATTCCGGGGCCAGGGCTATATCTTGTCCCATTATTTCCGAGAGCCAGAGTCGGCTCTTTAACCAAAACTTTTTGGTCTCAGGGCAAGTCCACCACAGATGGTAAAAGGTGCCGACCGTCTTTCCACATTTCCAACATAAAGCAGAGGAATTTGGAAATATTTTGGCCAGCCTGTCCGGGGCTAGGTACCACCTATGCAGCATTTTGTAGTGATTTTCCCTGAATGTTACCGATTTCGTTATTTTGAGATTTCTGTTCCAAGCTATCTCCCAGTCATTGAAATTAAGGCCATATCCTAAATTTTTCTCCCAAATGCTTAGCTGATTTTTAGCTATCTTCTCGGCTCTATCCTCATCTAATATAAAGTTATAGATTTTCGATAGCATTTTCTTATCTGGTCTCCAAATAATTTTGTCAAAATATCCATATTTCATTTCAATACCACATTTATCTCTATCTTCTTGAAATCTAGACTTAATCTGAAGATATTTCCACCAATCCAGAATAAACCCCTGGTCCCTCAACACTTCCAAGGGCTTGAGCTTCCCTTCTTCATCCAAGATATCCGTATATGTGCCCATTTTAGAGTTCCCTCTTCTATTTGGGGCCACTAGAGCATCCATAATCGACAACCAGCTAGGAACCTTGGTATATATCTTCTGTCTAATTTCCAGCCACGTACGGATCAATGTCTCTCTAATTTTATGTTTATAGAAATGAGTTTTCTTCCTATCCTTTATGTCCCAGAGATAAGCGTGCCATCCTTCAAGGAGATCGTGTCCTTCTAGTGTCAAGATTCTACCTTCTTGTAATTTGATCCACTCCTTTATCCAAATTATTTTTGCCGCCTTTTGATATGATTCCCAGTCAGGGAGCCCGAACCCTCCCAAATATCTTTTCCCTTGAAGTGTCTTGAGAGAAATCCTCGATTTCTTACCCTCCCACAAAAAATTCCTGATATGTTTATTCAGATCCGAAAAATTTTTTTTATCTAGTGATATTGGTATATTTTGAAATAGAAATAGAAATTTCGGTAAAATATTCATTTTGATCGCCGCAATTTTACCAGTCAGGGACAATTTAAGCCTCCTCCACCTATCAAGGTCTTGATTAGTTTTCTGCAATAAAGGGATATAGTTATCATCTTTTAATGAAGAGAGTCTCGCCGTAATCCATATTCCCAGATATTTTATCTTCTTAACTACCTGGAGGCCTAATAAATCTTCTAATTCTTTCGTTTGTAGGTTTGTCATATTTTTCACAATTATTTTGGTTTTGTTCTTATTAAGTTTAAGGCCCGCGACTTCTCCATAGTTCTGAACTTCCTGCATTAATTTTGAGCCGGTGTCTAATGGGTCTTCTAATATGAAGGCAACATCGTCCGCAAAAGCCTGTGTTTTAAATATTTCCTTCCTAATCTTCAATCCTTTGATATTTTCGTTAGTTCTAATCCTTCTAAGTAAGACCTCTAATGCTATAATGTAAAGTAAGGGGGATAGGGGACATCCCTGCCTGACTCCTCTTTGGATCTGAAATGTCTGGGTTCTGTCTCCGTTAACTAATATATTTGCCCTCTGGTTTTGGTAGATATTCTCTATCATCCTCCTAAAGTTAGTCCCGAATCCCATTAGATCTATTTGGTTTATCATGAAGGTCCAATTCAGATTGTCGAATGCCTTTTGGGCATCGACAAACATTAAAGCCATCTGTTTTCCAGGGTGTTGTTCATAATATTCAATGGTATTTAAAACTGTTCTCAAATTGTCTCTAATCTGTCTCCCTGGGAGAAAACCATTTTGATCCTTATGTATCCATCGGTTTAAAATTTTCTTGAATCTCTCCGCTATTATAGTCATAAATAATTTGTAATCTGCGTTAAGCAGTGAGATAGGTCTATAGTTGGAAATCTGCTTCGGGTCGGCACCTTCTTTCAGAATGATTGTCAGGTACGCTTCCCTCCAGGAGTCTGGGATTGTTATGCCAGCAATAACATCATTTAGAATTTCTAACAATTCCAGTTTCAGAGCATCATCAAATTTTTGATATAATTCTCCAGGGAGACCATCAGGGCCTGGGGTTTTGTTCTTCTTTATTTTGGATAAGGCGGTTTTTAACTCCCCTATGGTGATCTTTCCATTTAACATTTCCTTTTCTTCTTCCGGAATTTGAGGAAGGTTGGCTTCCAACAAATACTGTTCTACCTTGTTTAACTCAATTCCTTCATTTTTGTAAAGACATTCATAAAATTTTCTTATGCTTTATAATTTGTCTTCTTCCTTCGTCAACAGGATGCCCTGTGGATCTTCTAAAGCTAGTATTTGGTTTTTTTCCTTCTCTTTTTTTAATTTATATGCCAGCCATCTCCCCGACTTGTTAGCGTTCTCGAAACAATAGTGCTTAGATCTTCTTATTTTTTGAGCTACCTCCTCCTGGTCCAATAGATTCAGTCTATGTCTCATCATCAACCACTGTTGTTTCGTCGCCTCATCTCCCGGTTGTTGCTGTAATTCAGCCTCAGTTTGTAATAATTTTTGAGTAAGTTCTTCTCTACTCTTTCTTTTTTCCTTATTTTTAAAGGCAGTATATGAGATGGCTACTCCTCTGACATAGGCCTTCATAGTGTCCCACACAATTTCTTTGGCTGTCCCTCGATTTCCATTTTCTAAGAAGAAGCGTTTGATTTCTTCATTCAATTTGAGTGTGAACTCTTTTTCATTTAGGAGATTGGTCCTTAAGCTCCATCTCTGTTGTATTTTCTTTGTATCATGGGACCAACTGATTTCAAGGAGCTTATGATCTGCCCAAGTATTGATGCCCATGTTAACTTTCTTAATTTCTAATGCCAATTTTCTAGTAACCCAAACCATATCGATTCTGGACCAGGAGTTCTGTGGGATGGAGTAAAATGTATATTGTCTGTCCTGGGGGTGTAAGGTATGCCACATGTCAATTAAATTTATCTCATCCACCAAATCAAAGAAAATCTTTGGTAAGGGAGGTCTTTTATTCTTTTTGGTTATATCGCACTTATAATCAAGCTTTGGATCTACAATTCCATTAAAATCCCCTAGCATACATATTTCAAGATGTGCCCAATTTGCCAACTGTTCCTGCAGTTTCCTATAGAATTTCCCTTGTTTTTTATTCGGTGCATAAACCCCTACTAATAACAGTCTAGAGTTACCTCTCATTATTTCAACTATGAGTATTCTCCCTTTTTCATCTTTATATTTACATTCTGCCGTTATTCCTTTCTTAACATAGATAGCAACCCCCCTTTTCCTTTTCTCAGCTAGTGAGGAAAATACTTTACCAAATTTACAGTAATTTAAATATTCGGCTTCATCTTTTTTTATATGAACCTCTTGGATGCAGATAATATCGGGATTTTGTTTCACCAATTTCGACAATATTATCCTTCTTTTTTTGTAATCGTTTAATCCATTCACATTTACCGATATGATCTTGGTATCGTTCATTCCTGAAATTAGTTTCTAGTCTCTTGTTCTTATTTACCTTTTAAAGTTACTGCTCTCACTGGTCTTGATTTTTTCCCTCTTTCCTCAGTATCCTCCTTTTTCTTCTCCTCTTCTATGTCTTCCCTAGTAATTTGCTCTTGGGATATCTCTTCTTCCGTGTTTACTATCTCGTTATCCTCCTTACTGGTTTGTTCCTCCTCTCCTCCCCTTAGTTGTTCTAAAAAGTCTTGAGCATCACTTAGACAATCAATTCTTATTTTCCTCCCTTGTCAGGAAATTTGCAGTCCTTCCGGCAATAGCCACCTAAAAATTATATTTCTCCTGTTTAGATGATTTGTCAAAAACCTATAGTTTCTCCTCCTTTCCCTCACTCTTCTCGGAATTTGTTTCAGAATATTAATTTCTTTTCCCCCGTAGGTAATTTTTTCTTCCCGAGCTATATTATACAGGATATCCCTAACTTTTTTTCTAGCAAAGCGCACATGGACCTCTCTGGGGAGTCTGTTTCTTCTTACGTAATTTGTCTGGACTCTGTACACCTCATCAATCTCATGAATTATTTCCTGCTTGTCTTGCTGCAGAGTTTCTGCAATCAACTCCGCTATCTTATCACCTAAATCCTCATCTTTATCTTCCAGGATGTTCTGGAAACGCAAGAAAAACGAGGCCTTGTCCATCTCAAGTTGGATCAGTGCGTCTTCCGTTTCTTTGTTTTGTGCCAACAAAGTTTGGTCTACTGTGTCCAGTTTTTTCTCGTTTTTTTCAATTCTTTGTTCTGCTTTTAAAATTCTATTTTCATTACTAGCAATAGCAGTTTGAATTTCATTCATTTTAAAATCAAGAGCATGGATGTCTGATTTTAATTCGGAGTGACTATTCAAAAGTTTTTCTTGCATCGCAAGCATTGTTTCTTGGATTGACTGAAGGGAAGCTTGTACCGTTTGTAGTGTAGGAGTTATAGGGGGTTTGTCTAGTTTCTGGAGACCTTCTACTGATTTCTGGGTGGCTGGGGAAGACATCGCCAAGGTAGGTATAGATGTCGCTTTTTTAGCAGTTTTTGCAATTGTGGAGGTCAGACTTGCCATTTCTTTCAGAACCAATTTTTGGTCTCTTATTATCTCTTCTATCTTCCTCCAAATTCTCATCCAGTGGCACTTGCCACATTTCTCTGAGGAGCTTTCTTAGACCTTTATTTTGCTCCTTTATTGGTCCTCTCTGCACTCTCAATAAGTTCCAATTAATACTAGGTTCTAAGTTTCCGAAGTACTGTAGTGGGCTACTATAAAGTTTCCAGCAATTAACAATCACTAATTATACAATTATATAGTTCTCTTCCAAATAGGTAAACAAAATATCGATACAAATCAATTAATCACTTAGTAAAATCTAAATTCAATCTTAGAAAAGAGTAAGTAATATATATAAATTGTTAAAGGCTAGCAATACAAGTAATTATTTTAAGTTAATAAATTCTAATTTCAGTTCCTAATAGGTAGTATTGATATAGATAAATACAGATAGATATTCTAAATTATATAAGTTGACCACAATAAGTTAATGAACTAATAAATTCTAAGTTCAGATCTTAATAAAGGTTGGATATAAATAGATATAATAGATATAAATAAGTATAAATAGGTATAAATAAATTACAATAAATATAAATAAATATAAAATCCTATATAATAATTTAATTAGTAAGATACAAATCCAACCCTTTTTTCCCCTTAACTAGTAATAGTTATAGAGATCTAAATTCTCATATATAATCAACCTTTTTTTTTTGTATATATCTATAAAATGGCTTAAGAGGTCTAATTAATATTAATTATAAAATTATAAAGTTAGAGAGAAAAACAGAGTTCACTTATTAATATCACAGATACTCAAGAGAAGGATAGGAAGGATATAGACATATAAATATATGGGTATAAATATATTGTTTTATAGTATTTATAGTATTTATGGAATTTTAGAGTACAAATAGGAGATCTTCAATTTCCCACTTTGCTGGGCTCCAACCAAACTCGATGGTAATAGTCTCTGCCAGAGCGTCTTCTTGTTCAACCACTGCTGTTCCACTCTTCCGATTCAATGGAAGCACTTCCTGTTTGCTGAAAGCCTATTTCTTCTGCTTTCTTCCACTCAATCCCAATACCAAAAGCCAGCCACACCAATAGTCTTTCCTTTTTCTTTTACTCTCTCACCGCACCGCACTCTCCAAAGCTCCTTACAGACGCAATCCACTCTCCCCGTTTTCTCGTCTGCTCTTCGGCTTGTCGGATCGCTGGGAGTACAAGCTGCTCCACCCTCTCCGTCTCTGCCTCTCGCCGCTCTGAGCACTCCTCTCCCGACACCACCGATCCCCTCTCTGCCGCACAATCGTAAGTGTAGGGGAATAGGCTTAAATCTGTCACCGCACCTCCGATCTTCTTCTTAGCTTCCCGTCTTTGTTGGCTATTGCTGCTTCGTGCCCGCCATCAATGGCCGGCTCACCGCGTTGACTAGGCAGAGCCACCTGGTCCAGCGAGAGGTGATCGCACCCACTTCCCGCTTGCCTGGCTTCCTCTTTTGCCCGCAGGGCTCTCCGGGTCCCGCGTCCCCCGAGGGGATCCCCAAAACGCGATGTTTAAAGGTGTTGAGGAGCGGCGAGCTCTCACTCAACACCCTGTCGCTGCAAGTCACCAACCGGAAGTCAATAAAGAATTCTATTCTATTCTATTCTATTAGAACAAAGCTGCAGCATCTTTAGCCAAAGTACGAGAGATTGAGGTATCCATTTTACCTTAAGCAATTTTATTTGAATCGGTATAATTTGTAACAATTTTCTTTTCTGTCAATGTAGGAAGACTAGATTGATGGCTATATCTGAGTTTTCTAGTCATTGCAAATATATGGTATATATGTCCTGATCTTACAGATGCACTCATTTACTCCATAAAATGTTCCAATGAAACCAAAGAAAATACGCTTGAAAATACTTGCACTATAGTTACAGCCATGAAACTTCCTGTCTCTTAGTCAAATAAATTGATTAACTCAACTGTACTTGATTAAATCTTTTAGATCTTTCACTTCTATTTGTAGCATTTTATCCTGAAGCAGTGCAATTATTGAAACAAATGCAAGCCATGAGTTACAGACTACATGGGCATTTCCTGTGGTATCCTGATATCAGAATCTCAATCATGTTCCAATTTATTTTGATCAGTAAGTGAAAAACTTTATAAATCAAACATAGGCAGAAGGTAACAACCTCTGTATGATTTTGGAGAGCACTCTGACATCCTGATATATATTTTGGGGGAAAAATACATTTTCTATTGCTAATAATGAAAGTATGATTCATTACTCTGAAGAAGGTAAACATCCATTTGATTTTTATAACGTATTTTGCTGTCTAAAGTTTTTGCTGCCTCTCAACTTCATGGAATAAGAGAGTTTTAAAGTCCTTGATATACAGTCACAAATATGAGTACTTGTTGAAACCATAGTTCATTCACACTACAAGTGAGAGTTGACATGTGATAAAAAAGCAATAATCAGCGAACTGTCTTGTTTGGCTACCTACTGAAATATCATATAGACTGCAAACATTTTAATGCATATTAATTTACAAGTCCTGCAGGGACAGTTTCTTTGTTCATACATAACAGCAGATGCAGCAGCATATGGCATATCTGTTCATATTTATGGTAATTCAGTGTACATCAGCTTTTAATAAGGTAACATTAATTTATAAGCTTTTTTAATCACATTCTTTTTTTCAAAAAAAGGCAGCAAAAGCAAAACTTCATCCTTGAGAAATGATGAAAGAATAATTCTCTTTTGCAAATATTGTTTCAAGTGAAAAAGTATGAACCGTTACTTCAGCAACATGATCTTTACCTGAATTGGGTTTATTTCTTTATTTTTCTACCAAATGTAACCTGATACTCTATATAGCGACTATCAGTGGTGGGCTGCTGCCGGTTGTAACAACTGGTTCGCCCAGCACTGAAAACGTGAGCTTGCGCACATCCGTGCAGCCTTCCACACATGCACGCGGTTTTAAAAACACGGTGATATAGGACAGGATAGCACCGGGACGGGTGGGCAGGTCTAGCATGGGTCGCAACTACCAGTTCACCCAAACCGGTCCAAACCGGAAGCAGCCCACCTCTGAGGACAAATCTATCTAAAACTGCCTGATTTTATTAACTATGTCAAAAACTACAGCCTCCTTTCATTTTTTTAAAAAAAGTGTATTGATTTTATATATATATATATATATATATATATATATATATATATTTGTTTTCTCAGGTTTTCGCGGGTGTTTGTATGTAGGTCTTTGGTTATTCGGGTCTTCTCCCACATAAAATTGGAAGTGTCTTGGCGACGTTTCGACGAAGTCTCATTCGTCATCTTCAGGCTGGTGTTCTCGGCTTCGTGCTTCCAGGAGCAATGTGAGATATATTATATCTCCTGTAGATAAAAAGTAAAGAGGCAGGAAGGAAAAGAATGGTAAATAAAGAAAAAATTCAGCTAGATAATAAGATAAAAGTGAAAAGAAAAAGAAAAGAAGGAAGAAAAAGAATGGTTTCTGATTGTCTTTGGTACATATATGGATAAAAATACACCAACTCTTACTTCTAAAATTAACAATAATCTATATTATTTATACAATTCTATATAATCTAATTATCACATTTCCAAATTGAAATTTCATTTCTCTCAATTTCTTGGGGAAAAAAATCCAAAATTGCTTTCCAAGTGGAGGTAAAATTAGTCAAAGTCTTTTCTTTAATTAAAATTGTCAATGTACCATCTCCATCAACTCCAATAGCTTAAGTATTTATTAATGACATTTTTTTGATGCCCATCTCGTATCCAATAACTCTGGGCAGTTTAAGCAGAAAAACATTAAACATTAAAAATATTCATTCCTCCCATGCAGGTAGTTGTAAGTCCCTCCATCTTTGTGCACATAGAAATCTTGCTGCTATTATCATATATAACAAAGTTCCATAGGATCTTTCTATTTGGTTATTCATTAACCTCAAAAAAAAAAAAAAAATCTCTGGTTTCCATTGTACATTTACATTTAAAATCTTCTGAATAAAGATACACATTTGATACTATTATTTTCTAGTTTTCTTACATGTCCACTAAAGATGAAAGACTCTGCCCTCAGTTTGATTACATTTCAAACAGATACCTGAAATTTCATTAAAGATTTTTGACAATTTATCTGATGTCATATACCAATGATACATTGTTTTATAAAAGCTCTCTTTAACTTTGTAATTCAAAGTGAATTTATTACAAACCTTTCTTTCACATATTCTCCTAATGGTCCAACTGCACATTATATCCTAAACTTTTTGTCCATCTTATCATACAGTCTGTAAGTTTCACATTCTGATGAGACAGAAGTTCCTTGAGGATGGGCCATTCCAGCACAAGTCTGAAAGCTCAGAAGACTAAACCTTTGGTCCTGGTAACCGACCCAGATTGGATCCAGCTATAAGTTGTTCATCTTCCGTTTTCATCTTCAGTATGTTTGCACGCATTAATAATAATGTGTTCATTTATATACAGTACCATATCAAATTCAGTTTTATCATTTTTAAAATCAGGACTTTCCTCCAGTGGCTAAACTGGGCATGGGCGTGGCCAGCACATGACGCATCTGGCCCGCAGGCCAGGAGTTTGACAGCCCTGGTGTAGATAGATAGATTTAGATATATTTTTCAACTACCTAAATATTTGAATAATTTATATTTTAGTAAAGGCAAAATAGCCTTTTGAAAAACCAGATTAAATGTATTGCCATCAGATATGCTTTATGCTTTATGGTAGATTTACATTCTCATCTCTCATAGATTTTGCCCCTGTAATGGTATTGATGCTGAAATAATGGACTGTATTGTATTGTATTGTATTGTATTGTATTGTATTGTGAATTTTAGAAATGTTTCAGGAGGAAGTTATTTTAAAATCTAAACCAGGAAGAGATGGATCTGAATATGTAAAAAAATTACTTGCGGATGAAAATCCTAAAATTTAAATAGCAACTTTCAAATTTTTACTAGGGCAATAAAATTAAGCTTTTTAGTAAAAAAATCAATGCTGAGGTTTTAAGTCTATTATGTAATATTTATTAAATATTTTACTTGTTCAACTGTTTCATCCAATGTCAAGTTAGGATTATGTTTGTAACTTGATTTTGAGCTTTCTACTCATAAATAATAATAATAATTTAATTAATTAACTACAGGAGTGCTATGTGTCTCAAATATACCTCCTTGCTTCTAATTTAGCTGAAATTTTTCTTTCCTAGAATTTCTATTTGCAAAATTAGCACAACCAGAATCATAATTATTTTCTTTTTCTTCTTCATTATTTATTGTCTGTATAAATATATGTCCCCTATCTGGATGTACAATATCTTTATAGTTGAAGATATTTGTAATACCTAAGTAGCCTAGTAACAAAATATATTTGCATCCTTCAGAGCTATAGGATCAAAAGGTTTTGCTTGGCTATTGTTCCCCCAAAATAGGCATGCCTTATCACCTACATTCCACAGCCAGCATGGTCATTATAAAAATTTGGGGAAATGGCCCATAGCTCTGGAAATGGTATGGATCAGAAAACATTAGTTTGAGAAAAGGACATTGTGAGTCAGTAAAAATATAAGCGGGGAAGTTAAAATCTATATGTCTCAAGAACATTATGGTTGGAGAAGACTGTTCTCTATTTACAGAATCAGAATATGGCAATAAATATATGCAACTGAGGATATAATAACATTAGGGATCATCCAAGCAGTTCAGTTGATGATGTAATATAGTTAGCATTAGAGCTTCAGAGGTAATAAAAGTTTTTTCCCCTACGAATGTGGTAAAGACAGAGGCCAATGAATGCAAATGAATCCAGCATTCTTAGATGAACAGAAGAAGCTACTGAAAGCATAGATGTAATAGATTTGTTTTGTACTATAATGTTGATTATTGCTTAATAGAACTGTTTAACTGATTGCTATATAAAGCAACCTGCAATGTCTTGCATGCAAAACATGGAACAAATCTCTATTCTGTACACTAATCTAGCCAATCTTCTCTCCTGCTCTGTAATGGCCACATGTTCTGAATAATGATTTTCTCATAGCAAAAGATTTTACGGTTAAATTCTCCTTGCCCATAATAGCCAATAGGCATAGCGATACGATAAGGAAAATGCTCAAAATGTTAAACTTGCACATGGCCACCTGAATAGAAGGGTGTACAACGTATACTGATGCTGACAACATTTTGTGATCTATTCCCCAGCCAATAAAACTAATATAAGTAAACTGTTCCAATGCTCTGAAATACAACAGAATAGTAAATAGATGAGAGGAGGCAAGAGTAATAGAAATGTATAAAAAACCAGATACCTCAATTGGTCAATAAATTATGTCTCCTCTCTTACCCTAAGCTCTGTATTACTGTTGTTTGTAAAAGTGGGATGCACTAAAAAATTCATAATCTGTCCAAACAGAAACAACTGTTTGTGTTATCACTGGCAGGGAGATATCAGGCTACATATCTTCACTTGGCAAGAGGTGGCAATTTAATCTGACAAGTTTCCTGCCAAATGAGGATGGTTTCAGGAATTCAACTGCCATGGTAAACATTTGACATACCTTTGACTGATGTTGTACAGAAACTTGACAATGAACTGCAACTTATTAATGCAGTTTAAAGTTGCTGTAAAATAATCAGAAAACGGAGACTGCAAAATTGCTACACTCTTCAGGTCCTTCTTTCTTTCCTTCCTTCCTTCCTTCCTTCCTTCCTTCCTTCCTTCCTTCCTTCCTTCCTTCCTTCCTTCCTTCCTTCCTTCCTTCCTTCTCTATTTTGTTCCATACTTATCTGAGCTTTTATACATAGTATATATTTAATGTTCAATGACTAAAACATGTTCTGTAAGGCATGCAAGCATGCAAGAAATTTAATACAACTTTGTTTAAGATAATAAAAAATCCATTTCTTATTTGTGGTCATAAGGTTTGGAAAAAAATGGTCTTGGTCTTAAACCTATAAAAGATAATACTATATTGGGAAAGGTATGAGGAAAACCTATCTATATATTTTGTTGAAGGAATACTAGCACTGTTATAAAAATTAGGCCAATGAGATAAAAAATTAGGCCAATGAGATAAAACAGTATTCACTCCCCCTGCTTTATCTCTAAAATAACAGAGAACAAAATGCTGATCAATAGTGATCAGTGATCAGGGATCAATAGTGGAACAATAAAAGTTGCAATTGAAAACTTCTTAGGGAAAAATAGTATAGGAAAAAATAAAAGTTTGGAAGAATAAAAAGTAGGGATATATAAATATTCACACAACCAACATTTCAAATATTTTGGATTTATGTTCCAAAGTTCTATCCCTGAGTTTAGGAGAATATATGTGAATTTACCATTATTGATTTGGATGTGTTGTAGATTACCAGTATAACATGGAGAATCAGAAAAATGGGTTTGCTATCTGCCATCCATTATTTTTTCAAGGAATTAGACATTCAAATGGTTTTCCAGTTTTCCAGTTGAACTGACTCAAGTGCTGTGCTGTAAGATGCCTCAAAACACTTTAAAATGCAGTGGTGGGTAGTTGTTACTCCTCTCAAAGATCTCAGGGTAACTGAAGTATAGGGATTGTCATCTAAGTAAGTTACTTGAGTGGCTTTCAGAGGCACTGCTTTACAGATTGCTCCACAGATTTTCAAGTACAAGATCCCATTTGTTAGACTCTAGGATTCAGCTGGTATTGTTACGATTATACCGGAATCCATGCTGTGTAGCAACCTCCCTGTTTGATCTGCATGTTTCTGTGGCCAGGTTAGTGGTGGAATTACCCAGTCTCATAGATATGAGGGACTTCAACTTGCATTATTTGGCTGTGGGATTTCAGGTGACCCAGGACTTCAACCAGTGGTGGGATTCAGCCAGTTCGCACCTATTCGGGAGAACCGGTTGTTAACTTTCTAAGCAGTTTGGAGAACCGGTTGTTGGAAGAAATTATTTATTATTGGGAGAAGGCAGGGATGAAATATAAAATTTGTTACTACTAGTTCTGTGGGTGTAGCTTGGTGGGGGGGGGGTAATGTGACTGGGTGGGCGTGGCCAACTTTTAAAAAAAAAAAACTTTTCAAAGCATTTTTTCTGCAAATGCAAAAAAATGCTTTGAAAAGGCTCTGCCGATCAGGCAACACAGCTGGGATCGTCAGACCCTTTTCAAAGCATTTTTTAAACCACCTCTTCTGCTGAAGAGGTTGCAGAAAAATATGCTTTAAAAGTCTCTCTGATGATCAGGCAACTCAGCTGGGATCATCAGAGAAACTTTTAAAGCATTTTTTTCTGCAACCTCTTCAGCGGAAGAGGTGGTTAAAAAAAATGCTTTGAAAAGGCTCTGCCGATTAGGTAACACAGCTGGGATCGTCAGAGAGACTTTTAAACCATTTTTTTCTGCAACCTCTTCCAGGGAAAAGGTGGTTAAAAAATGCTTTGAAAAGGCTCTGACGATCCCAGCTGTGTTGCCTGATGGCAGAGCCTTTCCAAACATTTGTATACAAATTAAATAAATAAATAAATAAAAAATAAATAAACTACCTCTTCCCAGGAAAAGGTTGCAGAAAAAAATGATTTGAAAAGCTTCTGATGATCCCAGCTGAGCTGCATGATCATCAGAGGCTTTTTTTTTTTACTTTTAAAAGGTTACCACCTTTAAAGCACTCCATGGCTTAGGACCTGGTTATTTACGGGACCACCTACTACCACCAATAGCCTCCCACCGGCCAGTACGCTCTCATAGAGAGGGGCTCCTCCGGGTGCCATCAGCCAAACAATGTCGACTGGTGGCCCATAGGGGGAGAGCCTTCTCTGTGGTGGCACCTACTATCTGGAACAGCTCCCCCCGGAGATACGGAGGATCCCGGATCTGTGCACTTTCCGCCGCGCTCTTAAGACCTTTTTATTCCACCAGGCGGGCCTGGCCTAATCTTTTCCCTCTTTTTAATTATGTAAATTTTAATTGGTTTTTTTAAATGATTGGGGTTTTAATACATTTGGGCCAAATTTGTTTAATTCGATTTTACTTTGTTTTTAAATTTTGTATCTATGTATTTTTACTGTTTGGCTGTTCACCACCCTGAGTCCTTCGGGAATAGGGCAGTATATAAATTAAATAAATAATAATAAAATAATGATAATAAAAGCATTTTTTCGGTGGAAGAAGTTGTAGAAAAAATGCTTTTAAAAAGTAAAAAAAAAAAGGCTCTGATGATCGTGCGGCTCAGCTGGGCATGGTAGGGCGCAGGGATTTTTGCTACCGGTTCTCCAAACCACCCGCCACCATCGCTACCGGATCAGGCGATCCAGTCTGAACCGGGAGCATTTCACCCCTGGGAGAAGGGAAATATCCACCCTAAAGTCTTTTTATTTCTAGATTCTTTTTTTACTCCTTCTCCTCTTGTCACACACTCTAGTTGCAACTGGAGGGCTGAATGCACATATAACACTGTGGTTTTTTTAAAAAAATATTGAACTGTCAATGCAGATGAAAAGTTTGTATTCATGAATTTGCTATGTCATGTGCCATCTGGTTCAGTGATGGGTTTCACTTACCTTTGCTACTGGTTCGCTCATGCGCAGATTTTGCTCGTGTGCATGTGCAGAGCATATTTGATGACATCCAGGTGCCTCCTACTGCCGCTACTACAGGTTCTCCCTAACTGGACGAACCGGTAGCAACCCACCACTAATCTTGTTTTGCAGATCAGTGGTGGGTCTTTTCCTGTACTCCTATATTCATATGTAAATTCCATCTTCTTGCCACAGTGGCCATATGGCTCAACTATATGTGCTCTGGCTATTCTAAAAGCTGTTTATACTTAAGATCTATGATTTCAGGAGCAATGTTCATCTTCTTCAGAGGACACTTCCAATTCCAATTTCTTCTACTTTCTACAATAAATGTATTTTTAGACCCTGGTTATGAATTCACCATTTATAACAAAGTAATACAGATCATATTTTCATTCCATAAATATCCAGTTCTACTGTTGAGAAGTGCAAAGAGTTTTACCAAAGTGTTTCCCCAGGATGAATCTAGTCAATCTAGCACATCCAAATACTGCCTTCCCTAAGTTAAAAGTAATGATAAATGATATAACTGACTATGTCCTGTTTTTTAATGGCACTCTAAAGTCCTGAGAAGGACTCACAAGATGAATTGAAGGTACAAAATACATATTATTTTTAAAAAATAACCTACACTTCCTTCAATGAATTAAGGCACTGTGAAAGATTTTTATTCTTCATTCTCATCACACTCTATAATGAAACTCAGTGGGAATGTTTGGTTCAAGGTCATCTGGATCTCCTCAATGCTTAGTTTGATTGATTATGTGCCATCAAGTCACTGTTGACTCTTAGTGACCACATAAATAGATTTTTCTCTGTGACAATGCTTATTTTCACTCTGTACTATACTGGCTACATGAATCAGCTTAACTGTGTTAGTGGAGTATGTGATTCCTTGACATGTTCATTGTTCATGGACTTCATTTGACACTACACAGTTATTTAGCCACTATTGATCCTAATTTTTATACTTATGCTGTACATAACTGTACATAACTTCCTATCTATTAAAAATGTAGATTGTTTTCTTTGTTCCCTTCCAGTTTGTTAACTTTGTCACTTTTGCTCTTCAGTTTTGTCTCTTTCCTTTGAATATTTAGAAAATCTGAAAACCACTCAGATTTTCTCTGAGTTGGTGATATATAAACAATAGCAACAATAATAACAACAATAATAATAACAAATATTATGATGATACATAATAAAATAGAGTTTCAGTTGCAATCTTTTTTGCTTTGGGAAATTGACTGCCTCTTGAGTTGGAATATTTCCACAGCAAAGTTCTTGGAAGCAGGGGTGAAATGCTACCGGATCACACTGGTTCAGTGGCGGTGGTGGTGGGTGGTTCAGAGAACTGGTAGTGGTGGCAGTGGGAGGCTCTGCCAACCTGCCCTGTTTTTACCCTCTGCTGGCACGCGCATGTCTGAACCAGTAGGGAAGGTAAATAGATTTCACCCTGCTTGGAAGCTCAAGATCTTGATTTTGCACATGATTAGAGGTTAATGCTGCTGATACTTCTTGCAAACCTGATATGTCTTGATAAATTGAGTCTTTGTCTCATTCTCTGAGAAGAATCTTCCAGACAATTTAAATTATAAAGATTTAAATCATAATATAACTCAAAGGGGAAGTCAGATGATGTTATCAAAGAACTGGAATGCTTTAATAACTATCATACTGTTTAAAATCAGTTGAAAGATCTAGGAAAATAGAATACATAAGAGGAAATAAATATCTCATCTAACTTTCCTTATAAATACCTTCAAAAGATTGGCTAAGTATTGCACTGCATTATACAGAAGGACATAGTCTGTTACAGAATGTTAAGTGCTCTTAACTCACTGCAATGAAGCATTTATACAGCAATCTTTTCAATTTTTCCCCCCACAAATAAGCTTTAATAATATGGATACATAAAAATACAAAATGACACTTGGCTCAGGTTAAAAGCACATGGCCATGCAAAAGTAACCGACACCAGCCAACCAATACAAACAAAGCCTAGGACACATTTTGGATTTTGAAGAGCTACTTAGGGAATCAAAGCTTATCAATGGATATTATCTTGTTAGATGAAGTGGTAACTGTGGCAGCAAAATGTGTGCATAAATCTGATGCCAAGCAACCAATATTCATTAGCAGTATTTGTGAAGTGCCATGATTCAAAGGCAAACAGAAGTGGGTTTGCCAATGCCTGCTTCTAGCTTTCTAGCACCTTCATTGATCCTCAGGTTGCTGAAACAGTGGAACAGCTTTTTATTTTATAAAGTTCACTTTCAGCAATCAAATAATTTGTTCCAGATTTCAAACAAAGTGTTCATCTTGACTCTTCTAGATAAAATAAAAAATGTAATTCTGTTTTGTATAACAACATGGCTGATACATGCTGGCATTAAGAGTGCAGATGAACTATAATTCAAACCATTGGAGAAAATGTTAGGAAATTTCCATAAATATTTATGGTAGCTTATGGAAAACGAGTTCAATTAGGCTATTAGCATTTATTAAATTTAATTTTTCCTCTTCATGTTTGTCGATTTAGTATGCATTAAGCTTATTCTATGGTCAGTGTGTGTTTTCCCTTGTAATTTCTCTATTGGAATGTATCTCATACAAGTGGCTCCTATCTCAGTATTGTCCAGTTTTGGAAACCACACTGTAGGGGGTAGCTAAATAAATTGTTTAAATACAATGAATAAAACAAAGAAAAATTGAATATTTTTAGAGTAAGTCAATGAAGATATTTGAGAAAGTAAAGACCAATTGTGTAATTAGGAGAGCAGAACAGGCAAATCAGACAATGCAGCTTATAATTGAAACTAAATTATTCAAGTTGCCAAAGCATTTCAGTATAGGGTTTTCTTAAATTTGTAGGACAGAAGCAACTAAGACCTATGATGAGAGACTAAAAGTGTTGTATATGTTTGCCTTGAGAGAAAAATTCCAAAGGGAGATATGATAGCATTCTTCAAATTCTGAGATGCAATATAAAAGGATGAAACTCAGTTTCTATTAACCCAATCCAGGTCATGGAATAAGGCCCTACCTTTCTGACTCCACAGACGGGTGGTGGCAGGGGAGGAAGGAATAGTTTTACATGTGAAACCTAGATCCCACAACTTCATGTGCTTGCCTGCCACTTGCCACAGGGGTTTGGGACCCATGGAATAAAGGCTTAAGTTAGAGTTAACATTAACATTAAAAACAGTTTAACAGTAAAGCCAATTATCTCAAGTGCTGTTCTATTTCCTTCACTGTATGTGTTCAGGCAGAGGCTAGATATGGGATGCTGCAATATGGCTTCCTATACCGTAGAGACGATTGAGCACAATGATGGAAGTGTGGATCATTCTATAGCAGTGGTTCTTAAACGGGGGGGGGGTTGTGTGTAATTTGGGTATATGGTGGGAGTAACAATAGAATTTGTAATTGCTTGTTTACAAATCAAGGATCCATTTGGGACTGCCGCTGTTGAGATGTTGGTATAAAACAACAGATTCCAGTTGTTGTTGTTGTGCTGTTTTCTGTATGTCTGGGAGAAGGGGTAATTGGATAATTAGGTCGACCATTTAAGAAACAGTCTTCTGTAGCAGAAATGGGATGACTCACTGCAGCCAGGTGGACAGGACTGGGTAGGCGTGGCCATCTGTGTGCCACCAGGTGGGGTGGGGGAGTGAGTGTGGCTGGGTCAATGCGAAGGATTAGGTGCCGCCATGCCATGCCCACTCACCCACACCCACCTGGCAGCATTCAGATGGCCACGCCTACCCAATCACGTCCACTTGGCTTCAGTGAGTCATCATAGACCCTCCTGTACCATGTAATTGACAAATGGGGTCTGTTACGTCTGGACGGCAAGCACAAGCGGCCAAGAGAGCAGCCGATTGGTCTAAACGCCGGCAGGCAGCCGGCGGGAAATTAGCAGCTCCTGATTGGCCCAGCCTCTGACAGCTGAAGTATGAAAGAGCTGTCCGTGCCTCAAAACCTTGCTCGCTCTCCAAGGTAGTTAGCTAATCAAAGCGAGTCACTGTTAGCTGTTATTGTTAGCCAATAAACATTTGTTAAATGTTTATCCTGCCTTGCCTCCCTTCTTTATCCTTTGTTCCGTGAATAGAACAACTGGTGACGAGGATGGGATTACTCTGAGGCGGCAGGTCGAGCGAAGCCATCACAAGAGCTGAAGCACTGAGCTGAGTCACGGCAATGAGACGTCGCAGTTTCTAAGGTTTGATGCTGTTCTCCCAGAACATGTCCACCTTATCTACATTTGCACCCTTCAACCAGGCGGTGGAGACCTGGGATTCCTTCTTAGACTGTTTTAACTGTTTCCTGGCTGCAAATGATTATAAGAGCCTGCCTGGGGATAGGAAGTTAGCTGTTTTCCTCAGTGTTTGTGGTCATGACATGTTTGAGACAGCTAGGGCATTATTAGCACCTAGGACAGTCCTCGATGTGCCCTGGGAGACATTGTTAGCCATATTGAAGGGCCACTATGCCCCTCTGCCCTCCAGAGTTGCTAGACATTTTGCGTTTAGACATCATTTCCAGGAAGAGGGAGAAACTATCAGTCAGTATGTGGCAGCATTAAGGGCAGCTGCTTTGTATTGTGATTTTAGGGATTACTTGGAGGATATCCTTTTGGACCAGTTAATCTGTGGGGTCAGGGATATCCGATTACAGCATCGCCTATTAGCTAGAACTGATATTACGTTGCAAACGGCCATAGATGAGTCTAGAGCCTCTGAATTATCAGTTAAATCTGCCACCGAGATAAGGAAGAACCTCAGCCCACAAGTTGCCCCAAAAACTACCATGGTTTACCATGAGGAAACTGAGGTCGAGTCTGACCAGCTGTCAGAGGGCGAGGAAGATGTAAGTCGCTTACAAACGACCCGAAAGAAAGGTGGGAATTCTGAGGGATTGAGGACTCAAGCCCCATGTGCAAGGTGCAGAGGGAATCATTCCCGTTCCTCATGCAGATTCAAAAACGCTGACTGCAGACGATGTGGTAAAAAAGGCCACCTTCCTAGGGTTTGTAAAGCTAGCCAACCGGCTAATAACAGTAATAATAATAATAATTATAACAGTCTTCCTAGACCTAGCCGAAATTACCAACCCCAAAACAGGCAGAGTAGGAGGGAAGAAGAACGTTTTAATATTTACAAGGGTGTCTGCCACCCTGAGACAGTTATAGGCCAGTCAAAATCGGATTTGAGGAAAAAAAAATTCCTCACAGTTCTCTTAGAGGGTAAACCTTGTAGAATGGAAGTGGACACTGGCTCTTCTGTGTCAATAATTTCGTGGAGCACTCTTAAATGACTGGTGCCCTTGATGTCTAGGAAGTGTTTATCCTTTTGTACATTTAGGCTTCGTGATTACCAAGGTAATCACATTCCAGTTTTGGGATCCGGGAGATTTGGAATCAAGTACAAGGGTTTCAGTGGCCGCCTTAATTTAATTGTTGTTGATGGCATGCTTCCAAGTTTATTAGGATTAGAGTGGTTTGACGCTTTAGGGTTAACTATTACAGGTATTCATGCAACTTCCTCTATTGCATTTTCTGATTTGTTCACGGAGTTCTCTGATGTATTTAGTGAGGGTCTTGGCAAATATACAGGTACCCCCATATCCTTTAATTTGGATCCCAAAATCGCCCCCATCTGCCTTAAGCCACAGAGAGTGTCTTTGGCACTCCGTGCTCAAGTCAATAAGGAGATTGATAGACTTATAGCGCAGGGAATATTAGAGCAGGTAGATCACACTTGGTGGGAGATGCCTATTGTCACCCTGATAAAATCTGATGGTTCTGTCCGCATCTGCGCAGACTACAAGGCGACAATAAATAAGGCTTTACAGGCTCACCCCTACCCTGTTCCGGTGGTACATCACCTCCTCCATTCGTTGGGACGTGGCTCAATTTTCGCTAAATTGGATATGGCGCAAGCCTATCAACAACTGGAAGTGGACACAGCTACCGCAGAGGCCCAGACAATTGTCACTCACAGGGGTGCCCTCCGTTGTAGACGACTGCAATTTGGGGTCTGTGTCGCCCCAGGCATTTTTCAATGCCTCATGGAAAGGCTGCTGCATGGATTGCCAGGAGTAATTCCTTACTTCAACGACATTTTCGTCTCTGCCATGTCAGAAGCTGACCTTGCCAGCTGTCTCCGTGCCGTGTTATCCCGTTTCCGGCAAGCAGGACTCAAACTCAAGCCCAACAAATGCAAAATGGGAGTGCCTCAGGTAGAGTTCTTGGACTACCTCGTTGATGCCGCCGGGTTGCATCCTACGCCTGCAAAGGTGCAAGCTATCCAGAGTGCCCCACCGCCTACCGGCAGAGCCGAACTACAAGCCTTCCTGGGGCTTTTAAACTTTTATAATATATTCTTGCAGCACAAAGCAACTGTCGCAGGGCCCCTTCACCGCCTTCTTGATAAATCAACACCGTGGACCTGGGGACGCAAGGAGGCCGACGCTTTCCGGGCTGTGAAATGACTCCTCACTTCGGATTCTGTATTGGTGCAGTATGACAGCGAACTCCCATTGACTCTGACTTGTGATGCGTCACCTTATGGGGTGGGGGCCGTTTTGAGCCATCAGCTACCTAATGGGACGGAGGCCCCCATCGCTTATTACTCCAGAACTCTCTCTGCCGCTGAACGTAATTACGGGCACATTGACAAGGAGGCATTGGCCATCGTGGCTGGCGTTAAACGTTTCCATGATTATTTATATAGCCGTTTTTTTCACATTTTCACAGATCACAAGCCATTGTTGGGAATTCTGGCCGGTGATCGTCAGTCTCCGCAGATCCTGTCCCCCCGGATGACCAGGTGGGTTGTATTCCTGGCGGCCTACAATTATAGCCTGGCCCACTGCCCGGGTAAGGACTTGGGTAATGCTGACGCCCTCAGCAGATGCCCCCTTCCTGCTCCGGTCGATGACCCTGCTCCGGCCTCATCTATTCTACAGATTGATGACCAACAGAGTCCGGTGTCTGCCGCTGACGTCGCTTGGTACACTGGCAAAGACAAAATCTTACGCCAAGTCCTGGACTGGGTGAGAAGGGGGTGGCCCCTAGGGCAAATCAACTCTGAGTTTCTCCCATACAAAACTCGGCAACATGAGCTTTCCACGTTGCGGGGCTGCCTGTAGTGGGGCACCAGGATGGTTGTTCCTGTAGAGCTAAGGCGGCAAGTCCTGAACACTTTACATAATGGCCATCCGGGAGTGGCCTGAATGAAGGCTTTACGCTGAAGTTACCTATGGTGGCCCAAGTTAGATGAAGCGATCGCGAACTGGGTCTCCGACTGCCAGCAGTTCCAGCGTACTAGCTCAGCCCCTCCGAAGGCTCTAGTTAGGGAATGGGAGTTACCAAGGGCCCCCTGGTCCCGGGTCCACTTGGATTTTGCAGGCCCCTTCCAAGGCCATACCTTTATGATCATAGTTGACGCCTATTCTAACTGGGTTGAGTTGGTGGCAATGGCCTCAACCACAGCGGAGGCAGTAGTCAGGGCACTCAGGAGGGTATTCACTACCCATGGCCTACCAGATTTGATTGTAACGGACAATGGGCCTCAATTAATGTCAGCCACATTCCAAACTTATTTAGCAAGACATGGCATTAGGCATGTCACGGTAGCTCCGTTCCGGCCGGCTGGAAATGGCCTTGTTGAGAGGGCCGTGCGATCGGCCAAGGAGGCCCTAGCTAAATTGGGGCCTGGGGATTGGCATACTAAGTTAGCTACCTATTTGTTAGTGCAGCACGTGACCCCATGCCCGATGACAAACCGCAGCCCAGCTGAGTTGTTAATGGGCCGCCGGTTGAGAACTGACTTGGACCGTTTACACCCTGACTATGTTCCTGAAAAGCCCCTGGATTCAAGTGGTGGAGCCCGTTCCTTCCAAGAGGGGGAGTGGGTGTATGCCCAAAATTATGGGGGGGATCCCCGTTGGGTGCCGGGCCAGATTATTGAGGTTACGGGGCCACGGTCATACAGAGTTCAGCTAGGAGACGGCCGCACCTGGCGGAGACACGTGGACCAGCTGCGCCGCCGCCGGTTGCCCCCACAAGGGACGATCATGGATGAAGCCCTATCCGGGTTAGTCGTACCGAGTTCTGCCAGAGCCTCATCTCCTGAAAGCAAGTCACCTCCTGAGGCTCAAACCGACAATGAGGGGTCTGCAGACTTACCCATTGTTACTGCACCCACGTTGCCGTTCGAAGCACCATCCGAAGCTGAACTGCAGTCTCCAGGAGTTCCAGAGGTGCCAGGCATGGGTCCTCATACTGCAGCCATCTCCGAGGGGCCACACAAATCAGGGAGGACCAGAAGACGTCCGGCTTACCTCGCTGAGTACATTTGTGCCATCCAGGAAGAAAGGGGTGTTACGTCCAGACGGCAAGCACGAGTGGCCAAGAGAGCAGCCGATTGGTCTAAACGCCGGCAGGCAGCCGGCGAGAAATTGGCAGCTCCTGATTGGCCCAGCCTTTGACAGCTGAAGTATCAAAGAACTGTCCGTGCCTCAAAACCTTGCTCTCCAAGGTAGTTAACTAATCAGAGCGAGTCACTGTTAACTGTTATTGTTAGCCAATAAACATTTGTTAAATGTTTATCCTGCCTCACCTCCCTTCTTTATCCTTTGTTCCGCGAATAGAACAGGGTCCCCCTCTGAATAGCATCAGGAATATTGCACTTTATAAACTTGCAAGTTTATAAACCTACAAATGATACGTTATATAGGGAGAATCTTAGTCCCAGTTTCACAAGTCCAGCCAGAACTCTCCATGATTACAGCTTTCATGGGAAATTCAAAAGACCAACATTTTTAAGGACCAACATTTTCAAGTGCATTGCTTACAGAGAGGTCACTGTGTCATTGCCACTGCCCCTTTAGGCCTTAGGAGGGATGAAGGGAGGGAAAATGTTATTCATTCATCTAGTTGTCTGATTTATATTTCATGTTTGTATTCACACCAAGGTAGCTCCAGGCAGTAATGCCATATGCAAAGAAATATGACCATGAAATAAATATCTTATTCAGGCTTTATTTTGCCATAAGCTAATAAGGATAACAGGAATAATCATTACAAAAATGTCCCTTAAACTACAAGTGTTCTAGTCTCCCTAGGTCTTCTTTGTGGAAATTGATCACTGTGTAGGAACTGTAATGGATAAAGCAGCTGGATCTTATTTTATTCCCAAATTTATTGGTTTTCTTCCACATTTTCTTTCATTTTTTTTTTTTAATATTTCACCATCTATAGGTTTTGGAGTCCTTTTCATGCCCTGATTTCATCAGGGGAACAGAGGCTGATATAAGATGCATTTTAGTGTGAATTAGACATATTATATAGTAAATAATATATATTTTTGGCTTCTCTGCCACCTACCTTTTGGAACAAGAGTGGAGGCATCCATTCTTCTAGCATTCCATAAGAATGCCAAGACCTCACTATAACAATTGACAAGAGGGTATAAGATTGATATGTAACCCTAGAGTAGTTGGTGGCTTGAGAACATTCCCTTCACCTTTTTAACTTTTTAACATCTTAATTTTTAACTTTGTTCTTAATTTTGTTTTTAACTCTGTTTTTTTAAGCTATATGTTTGTTATTGTGAACTGCCCAGAATTAATCAGGTGAGATGAGTTGTATAGAAATGTGATGATAGATAGATAGATAGATAGATGATAGATAGATAGATAGATAGATAGATAGATAGATAGATGATAGATAGATAGATAGATGATAGATAGATAGATAGATAGATAGATAGATAGATAGATAGATAGATAGATAGATAGATATGATATGGATAGGTATTGGTATAGGTATAGGTATAGGTGTAGATAACAAATGTTCCAATTACTGACTAATATTAGGAAAATATTTTTGAACCAGAGGCTTATACTCTTGGCTTATAAGCTAGTAAATATTGGTTGCTCCAACAATAGTATCAATAATAAGGAAAATTTTAAACAATAAACTGTAGAATGGTGGAATGATGGTATAGTCATTTAAAACATATTTTGAATTTGCAATGAATGTAGTCATATAATTAATAAATTTTATTTTGTGTTATGAAGTTATTTAAACATTATATATCAACATATTTATTGTACTGTATAATTGTATTATACTGTAACTAGCAAGAATTTAAGTAAAAGACTATGGAGATCTAAATACAAACTCAGTCTCTATTCAATCAACTTCTCAGGTAGAAGGAAAATATATGCTAGTCAGTGTTGAAAGGGGGAAAAGATTGTAAGCCCTTACTTACTTATGTGGGGCTTCAAGATTCAAAATTGTTATTTGTCTAGCTTAACATCCATTATTTTGGCCTCCTAATGAGAAGGAGGACTCACTGGAGAGCCTATGCTGGGAAAGATTGAGGGCAAAAGAAAAAGGGGAAGCAGAGAATGAGGGGGCTGGATGGAGTCACTGAAGCAGTAGGCATGAGCTTAAATGGACTCCATAGGATGGTAGAGGACAGGAAAGACTGGAAAAACATTGTCCATGTGGTCGCGCTGGGTCGGACATGACTTCGCAACTAACAACAACAAACATCCATTAAAAACATTGGGTGAAGTTATTCATCACATCAGGGTCTAGTTATTGTCAATATATTGATGATAACATCTTGTTATCATACTTCTTGTCCCAGGCCATGATGTTGTCATGAACCAATGTTTAGATCAAGATGGGAAGAAAAAAAATGGGAAGAAAAAAAAATCTCAGATAAAACTAAGTGTCTGCAGTTGTTCAAACTCTATGAATCTGGAATTTTTCACATTTGGTCATGGACACTTCCCCATTCAAGATTAGTACATCAAGTCTGGATTTATTGGGCTTTACGACTACTATTCAAAGAATAGGTTGCAGCTGTGGCCAAGAGATTTTTGCAGAGGTTCAATTTATGTGCAAGTTGTTCCCATTCTTAAAGTGACATTTCAGATGGTCATTCATGCCATAAATCTCATGGCTAGACTACTGCAGTATGCTATAAATGGGGCTATCCTTGAAGACAATCTGGGAGCTACAGCTGGGCCAAAATTCAGCACTGCACTTCAATTCAACACTCATATGTGTCATCAATGCACTAGTTGCCAATTTATTCCTAGGTACAATTCAAAGTGTCACATATAAAATAGTTCATGGTAGAGAGCCTGGCTATTTGAATTCTACAGTGGTATCTGCATATTCATTAATATTGGGCAGAGTGGGGGTGCTGTGAATGTCTTCTATCAAATAATGTCATCTAATGGAATCCCAGAAGCATGCTTTCCCTGTCATGGAATCAGTTCTCTGAGATCTGCATGGCCCATATCCTATAAGAGTGACTGTGTTTCCAGTTCTGGAGTTAGGTTGTTAAATTCTAAGTGTCTTTTTTGGTCATGTAACATGTGTTTTGTCCAGATATGCATGTTCTCTTTTTAGTTTTTCTTTTTACTTTATAAAAACAAAAGTAACCTATCCAGAGCTATTTGGAAGTTGGGTGGCGTTTAAATATAAACAACAAATATATCTCTTTGAATAAATTCCTCTACCTATTTTCTAAAAATAAAAATCCCCTGATAAAATATTAAAAGTATGCCAATTGAGTCCTGTTTTCTAACTAACTTCCTGTTATACCATATTTGGGGGGGGGGAGACACACTTCCCCACCCCCCAAAAACAGTGAGTGGAAATGTCTGTGCATCTTATCGAGCAAATATTGCAATGGGGGGGGGGGTTGGTGTGACATTTGCCACTGCTGCTGTTCGCCACTGCCAGAGAACACTGGAGCCTTTGCTGCCAAGCAGCTGATTGCCGGTTGGATCAGCTTCCCAGAATACCGCCGTTGTAGAATATCAGCTGTTGTAGTCAGTTGGGATTGCTGCTGCTAATCACCGCCACTGGTGGTGATAGAACAGCTAATCAGCCATATTCCGGGAGGCCGATCCAACCGCCAGAGAAAGTTCCAGCATTCCCTGGAGGTGTGCAATAGCTCAGTTTAGTTGACTGGTGGTGGGTGCAATGGAGCAGATCCCTGATGATCTATGTGCTGGGGCTGTAATAACATGCTGAAGCTGACCAGGCTGTTTGCTGTTTGCTGCAAGAATGCTAGTCAGATGAATACCAGATGGATGCTGGGAGGCAGAGGCAGATTTTTTTTTTCTTGTTTTCTTCCTCTAAAGCTAATGCACATCTTATGATCTGGTGTGTCTTATAGTGCAAAAAATATGGTAAATCACAAAGAAGTATCTAAGAAATAAGTAGTCTGAACAGAGTAAAAAAAGAAATGTAATTTTGTTTCATATAAACAATTTAAACAAATTTAGCACTACAAGGATAGTCATATAGTAATGAAAAATTGGTTTATAAACCACCTCAAATAAAACACTCTAACATTCTAAGGGTTGCAATGAAAATATTACTAAACATTTTTTAAAAACGCACCCACTGCTAATAATAAAACACTCAAGTCCTTAATGTTTCTTCATTCAAGATCTTGTTTTTAATTTAGACCATTTGTTCTGTATTGGTTGTATTAAAATCCCAGGGTGATGCTTTGGAGAGTTGAGCTGTCAATAAATTTAATTCTTCTTCTCCTCCTCCTCCTCCTCCTCCTCCTCCTCCTCCTCCTCCTCCTCCTCCTCCTCCTCCTCCTCCTCCTCCTCCTCCTCCTCCTCCTCCTCCTCCTCCTTCTTCTTCTTCTTCTTCTTCTTCTTCTTCTTCTTCTTCTTCTTCTTCTTTTTCTTCTTCTTCTTCTCCTCCTCCTCCTCCTCCTCCTCCTGCTTCTCCTCCTCCTCCTCCTCCTCCTCCTCCTCCTCCTCCTCCTCCTCCTCCTCCTCCTCCTGCTTCTGCTTCTGCTTTTTCTGCTTCATCCTCCTAAGGCTGCCACTCCAAGTTCTAATGAGATTATCTGAAGAGCCAAATAATACTTTGAATATTCTTTGTAAGAATGAAGAGATCCATCTTCAATGGGTGAGATTGAACAAAGGAATTCCAGTCCTCCAGTCATGTTCCAAATTGTAAAGTTGTTTGTAGAATTATATCCTCTTATTTGTTTCAATGAGAGAGAATTAACTGAGGGAAGGATTGCTGGATAAGGCAAACCAACAAAACGTGCATCTCCCTTCCGTCTTCCTGGAAGCCATCCAGTAAGAAACTGGATTTATCAGAGAAGTCCCTATTGCCATTTTCTGAATTAGCTTTATCACGGTCCTTCCCTGCTTTTGATTTGTATGTATATCAATATTTTAAAATGTATGCATATAGACATTATTCAGTGCTTGGTTATAAGCTAATACCAACTTTAACATAGAAATAAAAGGTTCCCCATATTTACTAAAGAGATTCTTGCCATAGTTGCAGTAGTTTCCATCTTTTCCACTGTACACAGCATACTTTTCTATTAATAGTAGCAAAGTTTATGGCATTTTCCACAACTAATTTTAATGGTTGTCATAAAAGTTGGTTTCCCAAAAGTTGTAATTTGCTACAGGCTAAGTGGTGTTATTTGTACAACTATTTTAGGTTGACCATGATTTCTTATGAGCCATTGGCAGATTTACTCCCCAAAGTGAGTCCCTGAAGAGAACAGATCTGACTTATGGCCAGGGAGCTTGCTAGAGGGCCTGTACTGGTACTTATCAACAGATCCTATTTCAACCTAATGGCACATTTCAAGGGTCACAAAATGTAGAAAAGGATACAGCCAGTCGCAGGAAAGCAACCTCCTTAAACTTTCTAGATCTTCCACAGACATGATTCTTTTGCACAGAGGGGAGGTACTACCCCAATTAAAAACTATGCTTTTCTCCTAAATATGTTTCAGTCTTTGAATGATCTGTGTTATTTACAAAAAGGAAAAAAGAGAAATATACATGAGTGATGCTTTTTGAGGCTCCCCATAAATGCAAATCCAAAACCATTCAGTCTTCAGCTTGATGCTCTTTGGAGAATAAATCATTTCATCTCATAAAACAACGTCCAAAAACATTGACTGACACTTTCTGTTATGTCTGGCAGACTCAGAATTAATTTTGGGCATTATAACATTTAAATATCAAATATATAGAAGTTCATTTACAGATTATCTTAGACCTAGTGGCATGATTCACTGGCATCTGTCTTAGTAAACTTGAGATGAATGCATATATTATTTTGCTTATAACTCGACAATCATTTTGCCTGGGTTCCTCATTTCCCTTTAGAATCAGCAACAAAACCTGTTTCCAAAGACTCATTTTATGCTTCTCCTTTGAACTCTGGCCCCAAGAGATCCATAAAGAGCTCAGCATCTCCTTTTAGAAGGGCTAACATAAAGTGCTACACATAGCTGCAGTGGCATTGATGGAATTGCATTGGGGAATAAATCAACATTCAAAAAGCCTTATTAACATATTTTGAGATTTGAATGAAATTGGGGGAATTTAATTAAGGTTTCTATGGCAGCATTATATAATAATTATTTATTCCTTGCTATGGCCAATGTGAAGCTGGAGTGGAATTCTAATGGGCTCTTCAGTCTGCTGGATGCTAAGCAGGAAAGGGAAATAAGCAGAACTTTATAGCTCTCCTATTTCAATTGCATTTGTTATGATTAAACTGTGCTCTCTCCATTTCATGTACAAAAAATAGTCAAGATAGTTAATGAGACAGAGATAAGAAAACAGTTCATTAATAGTACCCATTTTATCCATGTTCATCATAAGAAAACAATCCAAAACATACTGTATGTTAGGGCCATATTGTCTTTTATTCAATATCAGTTTTGGGTGGGTTCTTGTCCAATCAAATAACATTTTGAACTTTTTAAGGTATACCAATATCTAAATACCTATATCTGATCTGAATGTTTTCGGCTCCGCATATATTTGGACTTTAAATCAAACATTTTAATAGATTTTCCTTGATTTCACATCTTAATAGACTTCATGACAATTCAAAAACACTTACACAACCTTAACTTTTATGGCATCAATCCAGTGTGGATATGAGAATCAGGGGAGGGCTGCTGGGGGTTCACAGGGGTTTGGGAGAACCTCTAGCTAAGATTCTGTGCAGTTTGGAGAACCCCCAAATCCCACTCTTGCCCACCCCTGCCCACCCCTTCCAGGAATCCCCACATGGCCCATTTTGGATGCAGGTAAGTGCAGGGCGCATGCAGAGGCTCAGGGAGGGAGAAAAACAGGACTACCAGAAGTTAGGGAAGCTTCCAAGTCCGTTTCCGGGCTCTGGAGGCTCTCTGGGGAGACCGTTTTCACCCTCCTGGAGGCTCAAGGAAAGCCTCTGGAGCCTGGGGAGGGCAAAAATGCCCTCCCCCGCTGTGGTGCAGGAGGCTGACTAGGCCACACCCACCATGACCACACCCACCCAGCAACCAGGTAGAAAACCCTTGCTAAAATTTTTGAAGCACACCCCTAATGGGAATCTGTATATCTGTAGGTACTTTATGTGTGAGTTGAGCCTTTGAATCCTGGTCTCAAATGGTAATTCTGTTGGCTCAGAATTAGTGTTTGAGTAAAGGTATGTTAAGTAAGCAGTAGTCCTATATGTGACTTCAGCCCATACTTGGTATATTTTGCTACAGGTGTGGTTTATACACACAAGATCTAATCACTTTGGGAAAGAAATAGATTTATTTCTTTAATTTATAATATACATGAATATCCCTTGCTGGTAGAATGCACTGCCTCTATTTTTCTGGGCATGATATAAAATAAGAGCTAATATTATTCATTAATTATACTTCCAAAATAAGACTGGGAAACTCTAATCCTCTTTTGCTTGGAAGTCTAAGAAAATATCTCTAGCCTCATCTATCTCATAGAGGTATTATGGAGTGTGCCATTCATTAGATGGCATAGAACCCCTTTCATTAATCAATGAAGATCAGAGGAGATCATACACAAATCTTGCTATCCTGATTTGGGTACAGTAGAGGATTACTGAAGATGAAGTTGGAATCGCTTTTGGTGTGGCTTCCCAGTATTTGCTGCTGGAAGAACATAGGTATTGTGTCTACCATAAGCACTGTGCAGCATCATGTGATCCCAAAATGTTCTTTAGAAGACCAAAAGGGGATAGTTTACAATTAACTATATTATTAAATCAGGATAGAGGTCTGCTTCATTCTCAATTGTATTGCATTCTTAGTTGCTGTCCATCTTTGATAATTGCTTTACTCCCAACATAGTTTCCTCCATCTGTAGGGTATTTAGTAAATAGATGCCAAATACCATGAGCATTCATTTTCCATGTCTTGTGGGTGCTTCTCATCCTTGCTCTCATAGCCCATGCATTTTAATATGCGAACACTCCTAGGGATTGATGTTTGTTGAGCTAGCTGTACCTGTAAAATGCTGTTTTATATGTCTTTTTTGTTTGTACATTGTAATTATAACTTGTTATCTCTATAGACATTCAAAAGTACACATATAGTATTCCTTTGATGTTATTTTCATGATAACTCCATGAAGTATATGACCTGAGATACCATGATTAGCCTAAGTCTTCTAGTGAGTTTCATGGCTGAGTGAAGACTTGAGCCAAAGCTTCCTAAAATCCAACTAAATGGTCTTCTAGTTCAGGGGTAAGCAGTATGAAGCCAATAGGTTGCAATAATTCCATACTTTTTTTTCCTGAAGCCTGCAGAGATTCTGTTGTTGAATGTATGTGATCAGATTGTTTTCTTATGTACAGAAAAATGATAACAAGAACTGTCTCAAATCCCCATGTTGTCCCCATTCATACAATAACATAGGGTTATCATTATTCATGGCAATTATTGAAATTATTGAAACTCCATCCCTGGTCACAAAATAGTTGCCTTTACTACCCTTAAGTACAACACTATTAATTTTCATATGTCATTAAAAATATACATGTTCAAACCATATGAGTGCACAGTGGAGATTTGCTGCACATATAATCTAAATAGAATCACTTTTAACTTTAACAGAAAGCATTTATTAATAATAAAAGATGTAGTATTGATAACTGGGTAAAGAGACTCAGATGTCATACAATTAATGGTCAGTAAAACATTATTGATCACACCCGGCAAATACACTGGGTTGTTTTTATGGTATGAAAAAGAATAGAAATCTTTCAATTTAGTGCCAAACTTTCCACAGAATGGTCTTTCTGGGGAGGGAGGGGGCAGGGAGGGAGGAGGCAGTAACTGCCTTTTCTTGTTCCAATCCTTTTGACAATCTCTTCAAGATATTTAGTACTGTATCATGTGTGTGCTCCCCACCAATCCTTATTAAGATTTCTTTCATTGGAAAGAAAAATCTTCCCTCCTTCCCTCCCTCCCTTCCTTCATCATTTAGATTCAGTGAATGAAAACATTTCACCAAAATTCATGTGGGATAGGTCTCATTCAATTTATGTGTTTATCTCCATAACTTTTCCACTGAAAGCAGCATCAGTCTCTTCCATGGAGTTTTATACAATTTGACATCAGGAGGGGGCATCTCTATAATTTACATCTTAATCTGCTTTCCCACAAATATAATAACAGTCTTGTGACAACATAACCTACGTATCAATGGCTCTCATATTCTAACTAATTGAGGTCTTCTCTACAGGAATGTTTGCACAGAATTTTAAGTTGCTATTTAAAATACATACTGTATAAAATGCAGTATGAATTTTTAATTCAGAATAATTTTCTGACTACAAACTTAGATTATGTGTTTGTGTGTGTGTGTGTGTGTGTGTGTGTGTGTGTGTGTGTGTGTGTGTCGGGAGAGCAGTTACCCAAATCAGACAAATAGAATCTGGAAATTGCCTAGATTTGTTATAGGCCTCAAACCAGTAAGTCATAGTAATATTTTGCCATTAGCATCTGTAATGAAGTGCACACTTAATACTTCCATGCAGAAAGATATGTTGATTTAGAGCCTCTGGCTCCTGCAAGGGGAGATTCTAACATACTTTCTGCACAATATCTACTGTTGTGGCCTCAGTATGCGGGTTGGGGGAGGCTGCTGTCCTTATCCCCACTACAATTTCCTTCCTTCCTTCCTTCCTTCCTTCCTTCCTTCCTTCCTTCCTTCCTTCCTTCCTTCCTTCCTTCCTTCCTTCCCTCCCTTCCTCCCTCCCTCCCTCCTTCCCTCCCTCCCTCCTTTCTTCCCTTATGAAGGAAAATCCATCTGGTTCAGTTCCAAATGGGAGAAAGACACTGGAAACATGGAAGCTGATTGGAAAGAAAGATTATGTTTATTGGTAAACAGAACCACCAGGGTTTGTAGTTCTGGGGCAGCTGACCATTTGGTTTAATGAGTACATTAATGGATTTTTATACATTTCAGAGATGCTGCTAGGTGAGCTGTGCAATGTCTGAAATGCTCTTAGAGATTGTGCAATGAAGTGAACTCTGTGTCTTCTGCTAAATGGTAGTAGGTTAATCCTATTATGTCCTAAAGGATCATGTCCTGTTCTTCTTAATCCCATCACCCTGGAGCTGAAGGCTTTTGTAAATAGGCTGGCCCATTTACAAAATATCTGTGGGGGGCTATTAAGAAAGACTGAGTCTGCTTTCTGTCTTTAAGACCATTTCTCCCTTTGGGGAAATATAATATTCTGCTTCTTTTAATATTGCCAAAAATATTTCATTCTTTGGGGGAGTGGGGCTCCCTTCCTTCCTTCCTTCCTTCCTTCCTTCCTTCCTTCCTTCCTTCCTTCCTTCCTTCCTCACCCCTTCCCCCCTCCCTCAAGAAACTGCTTATTTTTTAATACTGGTATATAAGAAAATAAGTGAGAAGGAAATTGGGATTCTTGCCAGAAGCAACAGATCCTATATATATACATGCATACACTCATACCAGGGGTGAAATTCAACTGGTTTGAACTGGCTCGGGAGAACCAGTAGAGACAATTTGAATTGGTTCACTGAACCCCTGGTTCACCCCACCCACACCTGCCTGGTTTCCCACTCACCTGGTCGCTGCTCACCCCTTCCGGCCGCTCATTTGCTCCTTTCGGCCACTCAACCCATTCAACATTAAATGCTGCAACAGAGAAAATCCGAACTTTTCTCCCTCCATTCACAGCTGAGCTGTTGCAGCCTGTCCCTTAAGGTACTTTGACCCCCGGGACGGAGGGAGCCAGGTGGGGACCATAAAGGGAGCAGTAGCTCTGCTGTGAATGGAGGGAGAAAAGTTTGGCTTCTGTCTGCCACACAGCATTCAATGTTAAATACTGCAGTAGAGAGAATCTGAACTTTTCTCCCTTCCATTCACAGCAGAGCTGCTGCAGCCTGTCCCTTTAAGGTAGTCCCCAGGAGGGATGGGACCAGGGGGACCATAAAGGGAACAGAAGCTCCGCTGTGAATGGAGGGAGAAAAGTTTGAATTCTCTCTGCCACAGCATTTACTATGAGCCCTCCTGGTGCTCATGCACACATTTTTTTCTTACTGGGTTCTGTGGGCATGGCTTGGTTGGGGGGGTCATGTGACTGAGTGGGTGTGGCCATGAGTGACATTGAGTTCACCAAGCCACACCCACAGAACCGGTAGGGGAAAAAATTGAATGTCACCACTGACTCATACACATAAAGGTAAAGTAGAATAGTAGTAACAATGCCAGGTAGGATAGGTATGTAGCTAGGCAAACACACCAGACAAATTTATGACAGTCAATCTTACAGAAAGTCTGTCACATTTTTAATCAATACAATTTTGAATATGAGAGATGGTAAACTACCATTTGAAATTATTCATATAAATGGATATAAGGGAAGGTATGTGCATGTGTTTATTTGTGACTTTTATAGCTTCCCTTATTTCCATTGTGGCATTTTCATACTTTGTTAAGTTAAAATATCATTGGCAATTTAAAATATCAGTCTGAGATCTTTCTAAGCAGGGATTGGTTTTCTAAGAGCCAGTGGCTGTGCACCATTTAGAAATGTAAGAATGAACAGCCTGGGAATTTCAGCTGCTTTGTGTAAACTTGTTTTTCACAAAGCTATTTATAGGTACACTCTAGACTTTAATATGAAAAATTGTAATACTGCCTAAAGGCATAAACGATGTTTGAAATGCATTTGAACACTGTTGGCCATGAATTATAAGCACACTGTTACTTTTTGCAAGTAAACCAGTCACCAGGGTTCCCATCTCTTGAGTGTGTGTGTATGTGTGTGTTGCAATGTAGTGAGAACACTGTTTTGGCCTGCTTTGGAATTCCATCTTTCCAGAAGAAGCACAAAGCAATTATAATTTCAAAATTGAAGAAACTACAAGGCAGCTAGGCTTCATTTTCAAGGCATTAATCTGTAGAGATGTGTTTGGTCAAAAAGAAAGAAGAAAATAAGCTTTCTCCTACTCCTTGTAGCAAAAAGTATATTTCAGCCTCAATGATTCTTATTCTTTAATGTTTGCTTTGCAATGTTAATTTACCCGTGGCCTTAAGTAAATTCATTACTAAAAAGAGAAAAGTGTAGGGAATCAGGCCATGAAAAAATGTGTGTTCATTTAATAGAGACTGATAACCTCACTTTTATATTTCAGTCGACTCCTACTGATTTTAGCATAACTAGAATTCAGCCAAAGTTTTGATTATCACACAAACAAACACACAAAGAGATGAAAAGGCCACAGAAGAAATCTTTGCTGTAAATGGAAAGCCCAGAAGAACTGAGATATGAGGTTTCTTATCTTATCTTATCTTATATATATATATACATATACATATACATATACATATACATATACATATACATATACATATACATACATACATACATACATACATACATACATACATACATACATATATATATATATATATATATATATATATATATATATATATATATATATATATATATATGATAAAGGTAAAATTAAAGGTAAAGATTCCCCTTTCATATATGTGCTGGTCGTTCCCAACTCTAGGGGGCAGTGCTCATTTCCGTTTCAAAGCCAAAGAGCCAGCGCTGTCCGAAGATGTCTCCATGGTCATGTGGCCCGCATGACTAAAGGCCAAAGGTACACGGAATGCTGTTACCTTCCCACCAAAGGTGATTCCTATTTTTCTACTTGCCTTTTTTACATGCTTTCAAACTGCTAGGTTGGCAGAAGCTGGGACAAGTAACGGGAGCTCACCCTCGTTACGTGGCACTAGGGATTCAAACCGCTGAACTGCAGACCTTTTGATCAACAAGCTCAGTGTCTTAGCCACTGAGTCACCATGTCCCTTATATATGTAGGGACTGTATGTATGTATGTATATATGTATGTATGTATATATTTCAAGCATAGATGCTAGGTAACCCCGCAAATGGACCCTTGCCCCCTATCCAATATTGCCTATAAAAATGTAAAAAGTTGTTAAATGGCCTTCCCTTCAAGAATATAGCATCACTGATAAGATTCTGAAACAGTTTTACTTCCCACTGTCTGAGCACCTTGATCTGTTTACATAAAAGCCATTGCAAAGGCCAAGTAGAAAGTCACTGTTTTTAGAAGAAATAAAAGCGGAAACAGCAGCGGTTGTCAAAAAGAGAATCTCTGATTCAATTGTTGTACAGTGATTCCACAAGGAAAAGTGTAAAGAGTAAAGAACAATCCTGGAGTATCATTTGCCAGGGCCCACCAACTGCAATAGCTAGCATGTCTAATTATTGCTGGCTTCCCTTTTGGGATTTTATTCTAACAAAAGGCACTGGTTCTAACTTAAGGGGATAATTACCAGTTTCTCCCTTGGTGATAGTTTTATACTTGTGAAAATTCAAAAGATGAAATTTGTGCTAACCAAATTCATTCAGTCGATTTTCAAGACCACTTTTTTAAGTTCCTTTATGAATTCTTGGCAGAAATGCTGTGACAGAAAATAGGAATGCTGCTATAAGATATGAAAACAATGCTGATTTATCTCATCATTGGCATTAGAACCAGTGATTACATTTCTGCTGTACTGGATTGGTAGGAGAAGAAATTCCAATCTCATTACCCTGATTACTACACCATGCATCTTTTCTCCAATTCCTTTGTCATCTTTAATTAAACCTGATTCCTTCTATGACTTATTCAATACATAGTTGTGAGATGAACCTATTTAAAGTCTGAAAGAGGGTCAAGATTCTTGGCATTTCAAAATGAGTCCTCTATTAGACTGCATCAGAAAGGGAGAGGCAATAACAAACTGCTTAACATTTTCTGTATTAAAGATTAATCTTATTAACATTATATTAATGTAAAGTTTTAGATCATAGAGTTGGAGAGAATGTATAGGTCATCTAATCCAACTCACTGCTCAATGAAGGATGATCTAATTCAACTCATTACTCAGTGCAGACTCTGATATTTGGCTATTTATTCAGTTTATCTGTTGGGAAGCCTCGAGGAAATGAGTATATACCAACACTGTTAGTATTAGTATTAGGTTAGTCAAATACTATTTAAGGGTGGAATTTAAAAAAATGAAAGACTATTGATTTCAGTGTGAATACTGTGGCACAATCCATTATATGTAACTCTTCTGTGTATGGAGAGTTTGATATTGTATATAATTCTTTTTCAGACATTGGCACAACACACTGCCCCATACATAGGAAAAAATGTATTCCCCCCAAAAATATGATATATTGCTAAAGTTATATATTATATAGCTAAAAGCTAAAGTTGACCATAAATCAAACTCATGACTACATGAACAGACCATGTTTTTTTTTTCTTTCTTTCTGGCAGCAGGATAGAAGAGTTTTGCCACTGACCATTTGGGACATTTGGTAGATTCTGAAATCCCAGTCTAATTTAAAGCTATAAAATTCCAGGGAAATTTCTCATGTAAAACTTAAGTAGGCCTAAATTTACTTATGTTTGAAATCCAGAAATGTCAGCCAGGTCCTATACCTATCAAAATACTATATGCATATTTACATTAGGATTAGTTTTGTTTTTAAAAGCTAACATTAATGAAGCACTAAAGAAAACTCTAAATATTAGGGGAAAAGCTGTAAATGACAAAACATAAAGATTTTCAAATGTGTGTAAAATTTATACATAAACAAAATCACATGAAACTGATATTGACTGATTGAAATTGATCCTCAGTCTCATATTGACCTAATATACTATGAGGTAATGAGGAAGAATTGCCAATTACTTATCAGGCTTCTTATATATTAAGAAATAAACCAATTATGATGAATAATATTTCTCTTGGGGATCAGGTTGAAATAGGTGAGTTTGTTTGCAATGAATGTACTGAAGGGAAACCAATCCTTTCATTTTTTACTAGTTACTAGTTATAACCTTTATAATGAATTGAATTTGTGCACTGAAGCAAGTGCAGCAAAGCTTATCAATTGCAACTAACAGACTGCTAGCTGAATGCTATGTAGTTGCACAAGCAAAGCAGCTCTTGATATGAAACAGTGCACAAATGTTTAGGAAAGAAAATATGCAAGAATACAAGGGCCAGTTAAAGCCTGCATAGATGTGGCTTCAACCATATATTGCCATGCTGGACTCATAGATGAAGGTTCCAAAATCATTCTTTTTGCATTTAATATACTTATAGCATTTGTCTTATTCAGTTAAAACAACAACATAGGGCCTGGTTAATTGAAGGACCTTCTATCTTCCATAGTATCTGACCAGCCAATTCAGTCTGGCAGGGTTGGCATACTCTGGGTTTCTTTGATTAATAATGCCATCTATCATGTTCCTCAAAGTGTGTCTTCCCTATAAGCAGTGCTTGCTGTCTGCAATGAGGTTCCCCCCTCGATATAAATAACTCCCCACCTCGCTGGTGTTTCAAAATGCCTTGAAGACCTGGCCATTTGCCCAGACCTTTGGCATGGATGAATAAAGCCTGTTTTAATCTGGGTAGTTTTTCTTTGTTCCCACCCAGTTTTATCACTCTACCCTTCTCTTTGTTTCATTGCTTTAAAGAATTCGTGTATTATTTTAATTTAATAACTTTTTTAAACAAAACAGTCTGTAATCTTAAAAAAAGTTGTTGTTTTTTTTAAATACAATTAATCCTCCCCACCAGATATTTTTGCTTAAAGTGATCATAGGGCTATAATATTGGCAAAATTATTTTGTCACTGATCAAGTGGTGTGTAGTCTTACATTCACGAGAAAAGGATCAAGATGCTAAGGGAAAGTGTGTTGCAGTCCCAAGGCATTTCTACCTTACAAATTGAATAAAGAACATACAAATTAAATAAAAACGTACAAATGAAATAAACAAACTAAGAAGGAAAAGAGAAATTATCTACCTTTCTATTTATATTTTATTGCTTTTTAATTAATAAAAAAAGAGCAAAACACAAAGATAATAGTGATGGACAAGCACTGTCAAAAAGAAGGACAAAAAGGAGGTAAAATTGTTCTAACAAAACAGTGGAAGACAAAGAAAAAAAATGTGGCATTATAGCAATAAACAGTTACAATTATATTTTCTCCCTAATATAATTTCAAATATGAATATATTTCTAATACATTTATATTACTTTTTTAAAAAATCCAGGAGATCCTGTATCACTGTCCTATATTTCATTGTACTTGCCTATACAAAGTCTCCATCTGTAGGTAATCTATTCATAAGTGGTTTCAACACCTTGAACAGAGTTATTTCTAAATTTATTTGGCAAGGTAAAAAATCAAGGATTAACCTTAAGATGATGCAGGAACCTAGACATAGAGGGGGATTTAGATTCCCAAATTGGGAGCTTTACCATCAGGCAGCCATTCTGATATGGCTGAAGGATTGGATCGCCCTGAAAAGGAAACGGCTATTGCCGGTAGAAGGTCACGGCTTTCAACATGGTTGGCATCACTTTTTATGGCCAGGACAGTCAACCCGACCAAGGTATTTTCGGAATCATTATTTACGTAAGACCCTAGGAGATACCTGGGAAAGACTTAGGAGAAAGTTGTATCTGAAGATACCATGTTGGATTTTGACCCAGGAGGCCCTGGTATATCTGACGTTATATAAAGGAGAGAAGGTCTTGACCTATGAAGACATTTTGGATACTCAGGGCAGGCTGAAGACATGGGAACAACTGAAGTCGGAGGGGTATAATATAGACCCCTACACCCAAATACATTCAAGATGGAAAAAAGATCAGGAGAGTGAAGGGATATATCATGGAAAACAAGAATTGGATAAAATATTGTTAAGTAATGACAGGAAATGCTATTCTTACCTATTATCATTGAAAGTGGGGGAGGAAGTCATCAAAGACTTCATGATTGCCTGGGGGCAAAATATGGGTTATTCATTGGATTTTCAAAAATGGGAGAAGATTTGGCTTAAAAATTTAAAATTAACTATGGCATCCTTTTATAAAGACAATATTTATAAGATGGTTTATAGATGGCACCTATCTCCAGCAAGATTAGCTAAAAAGTTCCCTGGGACATCTCCACAGTGCTGGAAATGTGGGCATAGCAATGGAACCTACTTCCACCAATGGTGGACATGTCCACTGGCAGCTAAATATTGGATGAAAATACGACGATGGTTGCTTGAAATTACACACTGTAGAGTGGAATTGAAACCTGAAACCTTTCTGTTGGGGGTTAGACCCACAAATATTGAATTGACTAAATGGTATCTGATGCTGCACATAATCACTGCAGGGAGACTGGCATTTGCACAAGAATGGAAGAACGAGGACTTACCAACGGACTCAAAAATAATTTATAAAATTATGCAATGTGTGGAGTCCGACAGACTTACAAAACTGATCAACGGTAAAAGAGACTCAGATTTTTATAGTAGTTGGAACATGTGGTATGATTGGATCCATAATTATAAATTATGGTAAAATTATGATAATCAATAAGTATTGGAAATGTAAATTTGTATATAAGAATATGTAAACAATTGCTATTTTTACTTTCTGATTATTGGTGTATATATATATGGATATTTTGGTGATGTTACACCGTGATAGAAAAACTATTATACATTTGTTTTTGGTTTTGGTTTTTTTTTTGAACTATAATAAAAATTTAAAATTTACTCATAAGTGGCAAGTGCAATCAGGTCTTCAATCAATTGAATAAACGGGCCCGTACATTTATTTTTCCAGTGCTGCAGTACCAGATTTTCAACCATAGTAAGGGCACAGAGAATCAACTTACATTGTCCAGCTGTCAAATTTCATATACTCCGTATATAGTTGAAAAGAATATTATCCTCTGAAAATTGTAGCTTTGGTTGCACAATCATATTTATATAATCTACTACTTTCTCTCCAAACTTGGTAAGTATAGGACATTGTAGAAACATGTTTTAAAGAAGCATTATCCTTATTATACCTCCAACAAAGTGCTGCTTTTGATAGTCCTTTTCTACACAAACATATTGGAGTCCAATAAATTCCAAATATTTTTTTTTGTTGGTGTTGTTGTTGCATAAGATGTAATTTGAGGTTTATTGACACTCTTCTATAGAGGTTAAGACACTCTCCCATTGTCTAGACAGTGTAGGGAACCTTTAGTTGTTTATTCCAGTCATTTCTTAACATCTGCATATCAAATTTGTTGATAAATATAAAAACAAATTGTAGGTTTTTTGTTTTGTTTCTTTAGTTCTAAATATTTAACAAGTTGTTATAGTGGGAGCTGAAAATGCTGCTGGTCCAAACAATGTTGTTAATAAGTATAACAAATATAATCATAAATATTATATCTGATGGATTACGGTTGTCTCTTTATAGAAATAGCACTTAGATTTATATGCCACTTCACGGTGCTTTTTAACCCTCTCTAAACAGTTCACAGAGTCAGTATATTGCCCCCAACAATCTGGGTCCTCATTTTACCAACCTCAGAAAGACGGAAGGCTGAGTCAACTTTGAGCTGGCCAGGATCGCACTCCAGACTGTGGGCAGAATTAGCCTGCAGTACTGCATTCTAATCACTGCAACACTGGGGCTCCTAATATAAGTATATTAAAAATTCATCTTCACGTCTATCAACTGATCTAAAGTTAAGACCAATTGACTTATATTTTATACTTATCAATAGTCGCTGATTTACCAATGCTGCTATGATACCTGCAATGTAAGACATTACTGAATGATATCACAGAATCTCTGGCATAGTAACATACATTGCTTGTATCCCTTGATAGGGGGAAAAATGTTGCTTTTTCCAAAAACAGGTAGATCACCTATTCACCTGGAATTATATCATGTTTCCAATGTCTCAATATAAATAATTTGTAAACTACTTGGAGTTACTGGGAGTTGGCTAGCATATAAATTTAAATAAGAGTAAAAATAATCTGAATTAGGTTAGCACAACTGTTATTAAAATAGTAGCAGTTCTTGAGAAACAATCAATTAAGTCACTGTTGGCACTTGCTTTCCTCCATCGGCGTCCCGATATAGCCAGCTGGTTCCATCGCTGGCTATTGGGGGTGAGATTTTGCCCACTTCAGAGAGGGCTCGCAACTTGGGTGTCCTCCTGGATGTGCAGCTGTCACTTGACGACCATGTGACAGCTGTGGCCAGGGGGGCTTTTTATCAGGTTCGCCTGATATGCCAGTTGCGCCCCTTTCTGGATCAGGACTCCTTACGCACAGTCACTCATGCCCTAGTCACTTCCCGGCTGGACTACTGTAATGCTCTCTACATGGGGCTCCCCACGAAGAGCACCCGAAGGCCTCAACTGGTCCAGATGCGGCTGCGCAGGTGATTATGGGAGTGATGCGGCTCTCCCATGTAACACCTTGCCTGCGCAAGCTGCACTGGCTCCCGGTGGCCTTTCGGGTGCGATTCAAGGTGTTGGTTACCACCTTTAGAGCGCTCCATGGCTTAGAACCTGGGTACCTACGAGATCGCCTTCTGCCACTGATAGCCTCCCATCGACAGTACGCTCCCACAGAGAGGGACTCCTTAGAGTGCCATCGGTCAAACAGTGTCAACTGGTGACCCCCAGGGGGGAGAGCCTTCTCTGTGGGGGCACCTGCCCTTTGGAATGAATTGTCCCCCGGAGATACGGAGGATTCCTGACCTTCGCACCTTTCGCCGGGCCCTCAAGACGCTTTTATTCCAGAAAGCTGGGCTGGCCTAAAAGAATTGAATTTTAATTGGGAAATTTTAGTTTTTAATTATGTTCTCGACCAGATTATTTAATTTGTTTTAATTAATTTTAACTTTTATTTACTGTTGGTTTTATTGTGGTTGTGCACCGCCTTGAATCCTCCGGGAGAAGGGCGGTATAAAAATTCAATAAATAATAATAATAATAATAATCAGCTATTTTCTAGATTAGATTGTTTTAGATTATGAAAGTTTTGGATTATCACCAATAAAAAACTCATCTTGCTAGTTCAAATCATTCACTGACCTTCCCAGAAATAAGATCGTCTCCAAGTTTTTGCACAACCATTCTATGACATCTGGAATTATATCATCAGAAGATAAAGATTGTGGAGCAGCTGAGGAACGTACAGTGTATTAGTGATAAATGTATTATGTCCAAACCTCCTTCTATATTAAAAACTAAAAAAAAAAAAAAAGACAGCATTACTTGATAAAGGGAACAAAATCATGTCAGACCAGTGCAACTCAAAGTCTTCTCCTTGTTTCTTTCTGGGGACCAGCTGGCTGTGACATGAAATACTTCTGAATGTAATATTCTTAGCACAGAAATTCATACCAGTTCCTGATAGTTGAAACTCTTTTTGCTAAAAAAAAAAAAAAAGGCAGAAGGAAACCATGCAGCATACTTAGTGGATCTCTATGCCCTCCCTCTCTCCACCCCACCACAACATACAATATGAGTGCTTTCTCAGTAGCTTTAAGAAGTTCTGCTGTAGCAGTGAAATTTATGTGTAATAAATTTCTTTATTACACCAGTGCAATAAAGCTTGGCTAACCAGTGATGTTATATAATTATCCAGCTTTGCTAAACTGTGAAGAAATTCTACAGCATAATTCTGCACATAATTTCTTTGAAAATAAATCTCCTTGACATCAGTGGAGCATATACATTAGAAAGTCTGCATAGGTTTTTTGTTTCCTATATACTTGGAAATGGAACTCACTATTTTCATGGGCATATACAGTATTCTCCATTGTAGCTTCAGAATTTTACATATGATTTCTAGGGCTATGTAAGATTTAGTGGGTAATAGTGTCTATATACTACACAGACAGACAGACAGACAGACAGACAGATATCTTGTTTTCCCCAAAATAAGACATCCCCTGATAATAAGCCCAATCAGGCTTTTGAACGCATGACAATAAGGCCAAGAGCTTATTTCAGGGTTCAAAAAAATATAAGAAGGGTCTTATTTTGGGGGAAACATGGTACATACTGTAGATAGATAGATAGATAGATAGATAGATAGATGATAGATAGATAGATAGATAGATAGATAGATAGATAGATAGATAGATAGATAGATAGATAGAGAGATAGAGATAGAGATAGAGATAGAGATAGAGATAGAGATAGATACACAGTACACACACAAACACAGATACACCTATACACGTTCCTTGAGTTTGAGGCAAATAACTTGTGCAAATCCACAGGGAAGAAATGTGTTGCTACTTTGCTTCGGCAAAGTGGAATGCATTGCTTTCATGCATTATTTTTATTCAACTTGGTGTGTTTGTATTTAACTTTAGGTAAAACCAGGGAAAAGTAGAAAAATATTGTACATCCTTGGTGCGGGAAAAACTCTGAATTTAGGGATGTTTTACCTAGAGTGTTTTTATGTCAAATATATTCACTAAGGAGATTTTAGTCAGCAATTCTGCGCCTATTTAAATAGGTGCATTTGTGATTTACTAACTAATCCTGCTGTTAATCCTGCAGAATCATCTCCAGGAATACATGTTAGGTTCCCATGCTAGTTTTCTCATCATTAAATCATAGAAACAAATGAAAACTTGTACCGGCACCATTGCATTAATTTGGAGGGGATATAAAGTAAATTTGCCATGCATTATTTTACAGTAGCACAATGTGATTTAATAATAGGGACCTACTTGTAGAGGGATGCAGTGGCTCAGTGGCTAAGACACTGAGCTTGTCGATCGAAAGGTTGGCAGTTCAGCGGTTTGAGTCCCTAGTGCCGCGTAATGTGTTGAGCTCCTGTTACTTGTCCCAGCTTCTGCCAACCTAGCAATTTGAAAGCAATTTGAAAGCAATTTGAAAAATGCAAGTAGAAAAATAGGGACCACCTTTGGTTGGGAAGGTAACAGCATTCCGTGCACCTTTGGCATTTAGTCATGCCGGCCACATGACCATGGAGACATCTTCGGACAGCACTGGCTCTTCGGCTTTGAAATAGAGATGAGCACTGCCCCCTAGAGTCAGGAACGACTAGCACATATGTGCAAGGGGAACTTTTACCTTTGACTTTTACTTGTAGAGTGAATTGCAACATTGCATAGAATCTGCAAGCTTTAGGGTTTTTTTCCTGCTGAAATATTTTGGAATCAAACAAACTGGGTTTTGCAAATCTGCAGGTTCCTCATTAAAAATTATGTGTTATAAATTGTAATGGAAGAAGAAGAACTCCCATAATTGGACACAAGCATCTTCTGTGAAATGACATCAACTTATTAAAAATGTTATTATCTAGGATCATCTCCATCAAATACTATCAATTCTATTCAGAAAAATGGCATTCATTGGAAGAGAGGTTAAAGTTGTTCCATGTTAGTTTGTTAATATAGCTGTACACTTCAAAATCTGAACGTATCTAATTATTGCATTAACCCCTTGGGGAAGGCACAGTACTTTGGAAATAATTCAGAAAATGTGTTTCACATCAAAAGGGAATATGAGCATAGACATGGGCATGTCTATAAGCTTTCTAAAGCTGCCCTCTAAAGCTATCATCAAATCATGAGAAAAGATGGGACTGCTGCAAATATTCATATCTCCACATTTTTAACTGTGGTCATTTTTAATTGAATCCTAAATATGGCATAGGCTTTACACATATTCCATTAAAATTAATATGCTTAATATCCTATGAAGAAGGGAGGGAGGGAGGGAGGGAGGAAGGCATATTATAAATTTTCAGAGACTGTCACCTCATCTAATACATTTCTTAGCCACAGTGAAAGCCCAGACATGATTTTTTACTTGACATCAGTCATATATTCACTTCTTCCTCTACCTTCAGCAGTCTATGTTGTCCATATTCATACTTTCAGTTGCACATCTGAGGAATGTGTATAAGAGAAGAAAACTGATTGCTTCATTCCCATTCTTCAAATGTCCATCTATTCATGTATAGAAGCCTGTACATTTGTATGTAGTATATCTCCATAGTTCATCTCGCTATCCAAGCAGAAGTTCAGAGCTTCCATAGAAGCATGGGAATGGAGTCAGCAACAGGTTCAGTTCACATGAAGCAACATAAATAACAGAATATTGGGTCGCCCTCAATCTCTGTGCATTCTATGCTACCTACATATGCATCAGTGGTGGGATTCACCTGGTTCTCTCCGGCTTGCGTGAACCGGTAGCAGCGATGGTGGGATGCTCCATCCACCCCGGACGGAGCATAATGCACGCCTACTGCACATGCACAGATGAGGTGCATGTGAGCGGACTGAGCGCGTACGAGTGCACTCACATTTGCAAACCAATAGGGAAGGTAAGTGAATCCCACCACTGATACGCATGCTTTTACCCAATTAGTCTTAGACTCTACCAATGGAATTGGAAAGTCTGTATCTGAGTTCTGATTATTGTCCCAATGTTACTCCACTTTAGGCAAAAAATGTACATTCAGACTTTGCAGCTCAGTGCAAGAATGAAGTTTATTGGGCCAAGAATGCAGTGAAAGTAGATGAAGGGCATATAAAAGTCAGAATCAAAAGTCACCCTATATTCATTTATGCGATCTACGGAATGCATGAATCAGGAGTTCAGCCTATTTACTTTAGGACTAATGGAAATGAGAACATCAGTATATGTCTCAGCCTTGTGTCTCACATTTCCTTCTATTGAGTCTTCGCTCATCTAATGTTCAAATAATGATACCAGCCTATGTATCATAACTGCACACATGCTTTAGCTCAGCACAGGTTGATGGACTTATCCAATCTCCATATTGCAGCAGGAATGGGAAGGTCTGAGCAAACATAGTTGAAAACCTATAGAAAGAGGATTATATGTACGGCCACATTACTTTAAAAATGTAGTTAGCCCAGGAACAGATTGAAAATCTATCTAGAAGTTTCATTGGTTGCAAACACACGCATGCACACACACACCAAACTATACATACAACAATCTTTAGGACAGGAAGCCTAGAAATGTGAAATATCCTGGCTTATTAAATGATATGAGAAATGGTACATTAAGTAAATAATATAATAGAAAAAACATGGGGCAAATATAAAAATCATTGGTTTTAATCTGAATGAATTTTCATTAGTGTTAAAACAGTATTAAAATGCTAAAAGCTTGCTGGATTCTTTACGGTTCCTTAACTTTGAAATAACTAGCTTTTTTGGTCAACATGATAAACTACCTTATGAGATACATGGTAATAGCAGGCCATCTGGAGATATTCACAGATTAATTTCAAGTAACTGAATTATTATACCTAATGGATATTTATCTCATTATATCGCTTAGGAGCTCAGTGAGTTAATGTTATTTACAAATGATTGCACTGAACATATAAATCATCTGAATATATGATATTTATGACTTTTTCCCTACTCCTATTAGAAAATAAAGCAGGCTTATTTTATATTAAATTCACATTTTGGCAATCACAGTTTCTGCTATAGATATTTGAAGGCATGATTTAAGCATTTGCATAACAATTCAATTTCTGCTACCTCAATAGTAGACTCTTTTGAATTTAGTGGCATTTATTGTCAGGTCAGTGTGTATATTTATGCACTGCGTAGGACTGCATCTTTCTAACAATTTTAGTACTACTGATTTAGGCTGATGCAAAGAAAACTGTAAGTGAGCCCAAGTAAAAAAAACAAAGAAGCTTTATTGGAATAGGCATGTATAAAATTGCACTATTAATTGTGTATTCATTCATTCATTCATTTCTATTTAACTTCTAAAAATGAAGTGTTCTTGACTGTTATATGGGCTGTATGGTTAATAGTTGGAATACTTTTTGTTTTTCTTTCTACTTTCAGGGAGGAATGTAAAGAATGTAAAAACTTATTAACCTCAAATTTTGTTTTGATTAATTGTTTCTGCTACTTAAATTATTTTACTGTCTTCTTCCTGTCCTCTTCTTTTTACCTTAAAAATTAAGTTCAGAGCACAAATTAAGATGCTTTATTGGTCCACCTAGGTTAGTCTCCACTATGTTTAAAACTTTTTTTTTACAGTTTCTCAGCTGTATCAGATATCTGATTTATTGACAGTTTAGGATCTTATGAAAAAAACTCTGACTGATCACTGAAGTACCGCTGGCTTCTGATATTCCAAATACTTTTGATGTCTGACAGAGATCAAAGTTGGTTCCTATTGCAAACCCTTCTCCATCTGTAGCATACTTTAGATTCTGAACCTGCAAAGAATAGTGCAGTGAGGCCTCATGTCCCCAGAGATATTTCTTCTGAAATATGTAGAAGAAATTAAACCTATTCCTGATTAGTAGGAAATTATAATGCAGGCTTTACTATGAATGGGGAAACCCAGATTTAAATCTCAGTTCAGTCATGAAGCTCACAATGTGATTTGGACTAACCATTAATTCTTTGCTTAATGAGTCTCAAAGTGTGAGAACAGGATTAGAGTGGAAATTTATGCAAGTTGCCTCAGCTTTTGAAGGAAATGAAAGCTATCACTGGAATGAAATCAATAAGTACTGCTCCACAAATGTTTTTAGAGTATCCTGTGTATCAGAGATGTTGTATATGGGACTTGTTGTATGCCTATAACATACATTTAATTCTTACATATGTAAACTGCTGAACATGTCTAGGAGCCAGAACTGGATTTTAAAAAGAGAGACAATAAACATACACACACATATGTGTACACACAAACACAGAGATATTTCTCAAAATAAAACAAATAGAGGCTAATCAGAAGACAGCAACATGAATGATGTTGATCATCAATGTATACATTTAAAATAATTGTATAATTGAATTCAAAGCAGCTAAATAGCTATCAGGATAAATAATTGGTATAGAATAGATTCTTCAATATTTAGATATAATATTTGGAAATGGTAATATCTCTCTGTAGGTATGTATATGTGATAGAGCATATTGTTGTTGTTTTACTATGCACAATGTACTTGAAAATAAGTCCCTGCTTCTGTTCTTTGTCCACTGGGTGATACTATTGCTCAATTTATTCTCTTTATCAAGGTCATTTATATAAAGATTTTAAATGTTACATAGCAATGTTCTTAAAGAATATAATTTGATGAGCAATAATGATCTCTTCTGAACTTCAGGCCAAATTGCACTTAGACAAGTTAGAGTTATACACGTCCTTCACCATCACATATAATGCAGTAAGCATCTACTCAGCTATGCTTCCTGGCAAATTCCATTTTGTGACAGAATGGAAATGATGAATAATGTGTTGAAATCACATTTGAAAAATCTATCATAATGCACATAAAATCCATTTGAGGAAGGTAGATTAATTGTTGATATTTCTTCCGTACTTTAAACTCTACTTACATATCAAACAGCACATTCTTTTCTTTGTGCAAGAAGAAAAGCTGTCCTTGAAGAAACCAAATACTCAAAGGCAGTAAGAGATATGACACAATTATGTTTGAAGAACAGAGGATGCAGAAGCGTTTTCTCCTTTGTTACAGATATCTAGTATACTGGATAAATTATGTTAATTGAGAAAATGAAGATGGTGATCTTATCGGCATAGTACAGATGTAGCAAAATAACCTACAAGGAAACTCTTGGGGTAGTTGCTTAGAAACCATGATAGAGAGTAGACAGTAGGGTATCCCTGTTTAAAACTGCATAGATTCAAATAATGTATTGCCGGTAACTACTAAATGCTAAACAATAGACATCTTGTAGGGGCAATAGGTTGTGAAAGTTGGACCATAAGGAAAGCTGAGCATCAAAGAATTGAGGCCTTTGAACTATGGTGCTGGAGAAGACTCCTGTGAGTCCCTTGGACTGCAATGTGATCATACCAGTCAGTCCTAGAGAGACATAAATCTATGTGGGATTAGTTCTAACTGTCTGTGAAGTTTCCGAAAGATGCCCTAATTAATTCATGAGCCACGAGCCAAACTTCAAAAGAAATACAGTCATTTATTAGGAGCACCATTTCGGAAATATTCGGATGCAGTTAGAACTAATCCCACATAGATTTATGTTCCCCTATGACCCTGTCTCTCCCCTCCTCCCTGGCTATGTCATAAATCACATTTTCCAATTAACCACTTTGGCTGGCTGTGAAACTCAACATTCTCCTACTGATTTGGTAAGAAAACATCTGTGGAATGTAGTTTCAGTTAGGGAAATCAATCAGCTCCATCAGTTCTCTCTCCCTCCTGCTCATGGAAACTTGAAAGCTTTGCAAGTTGACATCAACCCTGACTGCTCTTTAGAAGGCCAGATCCTAAAGATGAAACTCAAATACTTTGGCCACCTAATGAGAAGGAAAGTCTCACTGAAGAAGAGCCTAATGCCTGGAACAATTGAGGGCAAAAGAAGAAGGGGACAGCAGAGAATGAGGTAGCTGGATGGAATCACTGAAGCAGTCAGTATGAGCTTAAATGGATGGTAGAGGACAGGAAGGCCTGGAGGAATGTTGTCCATGGAGTCACGATGGGTTAGACATGACTTCACAACTAACAACAACAACAACAACAAACAGGGACAATAAGTTGTCTCCTTCCAAAACTACCCAATTAGGCTCTAGGACAACTCACTCTGGCCAACCCGCCATGGCCAAGTCACCTGGCCAACTCACCATGGGCGACTTGCCACATCCTGGCCAACTCATTGCAGGACAAGTCGCTACAGCCAACTTGCTGTGGGACAACTCACCATGGGACAAGAGTTGCACAAATATTGAACAAATGGTGGAATAGAATCACTAAATCAAGGATGCAAAAGGAGAGTCAAAATGAAATGTGAATGACCAAAATTAAAATATTTTTTAATTATTTTAAATAATTAAATTGAATTGTTGGATTGTCTTACAGCAAGTTGTACATGGTGAGATGGCTGCGGCAACTTGTCCCATTCTGACCCAGCCATGTTCTGTAGTCATATAATTATTAATGAGGATGAGTTAACAGTTAAACCAATATTAAGTTTGTGGACATTTTTCTTCTTATCAATAAATGCAAAACATGAATATGTTAGAAAACTTCCATTTGTGATCAATTGACAAAAGAAAGCTGATATTTGGACTTTCTTGTCTGAATCGAATTAAAAATAAATTTAGATGTTGCTATTCAAGTGAAACCTCTGCCAAAATTTGAATTTAATTAAAATACTTTGAACAAATCTGCCAGGCTTTTGTTTTTTGGTAGAGTGGGGTTTTGGATTTTTTTTTGTTTGTTTGTTTGTTTTTTTGATGGGCAGATAAGGACATTTCTGAAACAGGCAACTTTTTTGTAGCTTGAGTTAAAAAAACAAAATTAAGCTTTCTTATGCTCGAGGCCCATCCTGAATACTCCATTTCTGAGTATCACAATTTTTTAAAAAAATGGAAAAGCAGTAAAGATCACGAGAAGAGTGGAAACCAAGTCTTACAAGGAGAGATTAGAGAACAGGATATATTTAGCACTGAGAAACAAAAATTGAGGAAGCAATTACTGAGGAGATAATGAGCTTCTCTTCACAGGATGTTTTTAGGCAAAGGTTGGATATACATCTATCAATCTGATGGTTCAGTCTACATTACTGCACTTATCAGGAAGTGGATTTGAAAGGCTAAATCAGTGTTTTTTCAGACTTGTCAACTTTAAGCTGTGTGGACCAACACCCAGCATGCTGATGGGAAAGTCTTGGAGTTGAAGTTCACACAGTTTAAACTTGACAGGTTTAAAAAAAACCACTGGGTTAAATAATTCCTTCCAATGCTATCATACCATGATTTCATATTTAAAATGTACAACTGAACACTGCAATGAAAAACCTTACCCCCAAAATATAAATAGCTAGAGATCCAAACATCATTTGGCTAAAAGCAAATACTGACCCAAATGGCAAACAATGTTGACTTGAAATAGAATTATACACACATGTGCAGATTTCTTCTCTTGAAAATCCATGCAATAATAGGTTAAAGATGCTTCCACTTCGGCTAAATTCATGACTTTTGTTGTGGTTTTTAATTTGGAGGGATCAAATTTCTACCACTAGATTATTTAATTAATGGACTGTATATTCTGTCTTTCCTTCAAGGAGCTCAAGGCAAAATACACAGCGTTTCTATCTCCATTTTGTCTCCAAACAGCAAAAAAAACCTTTGAATAGTTTGGATTGAGGAACAGGGACATAACCAAAAGGACTCCATAAAAATTAGAATAAAAGTTACAACTTTAATGAAATTGTACAGAATAATTACTCAGGTACAGTTAGAAACTATGTCCATTTGCAAGTCCATAAGAAGAGCTTTACTCTAACAGACTAAGGGTCCAGTAGCACAATATCTAGTTTCCAAAAAATAGATAACAAACATTTCCAAGAAGTCCTCAAGTACGACATAAAGTTAAGGAATGAAATTTCTTTCATCAGCAAACATAGATAATCATAATACTCCAGGTACTGTGCATGTGTATATGAAATAATTGGGATGCAGATACGATATGATTGTTTACATGTATAATTCCTTGTTGAAAGGTGCATTTATTAGCTATTGGGATTGCAATACTTTAGTCCTCTGATTATAAACATTTGTAGCTGCTTCTTAATAAGCTAGAATTGCAACATTATTATGCTTTAGGAAAAAAAGTAGCATAATGCACACTCCACCAGGAAATACTCTCCACCGTGTATTCCACCCAGCTACAGCAGAACAATAGATTCTTCCTTTGCAACCTCTTTATTATTCAAACAATACACATTTCTTTGCTTCACCAGGTTCTTGAAAACAATTACATAATCCTTTATTGTCTCTATAGCATTACCAGAGAAAGAAGAGCAGTGATGCAGTTAGGTAAATTTAGGACTCGTGTTTAATGTCTTTTCACTAAGGGAAAGATTGAAGTCTTAAGGGGCACATAGAAAGGAGAATGTGTGCTTATTAATAATCAAGTCACCTTAATCAAAATAGGATCAGTTTCCAAAAGCACCGTGATAGTTTCTAAGAACGATCTTCATCCAATGTCTGAAAACATTCTAAGCAGTGGTGGCCTCAAAATTTTTTAACAACCGGTTTTCTGCCCTATTGACTGGCTGGCTGGGCTTAGCTGAGTTGGCGTGGCTGGGTAGGTCATGTGACTGAGTGGGCATGGTCAATTCTATGTCACTTGTGTGGGTGGTACTTTATGGGACAGGCAGGGTTGGGGAGGGAATTCAGGGGTCTCCAGTGGCAGAGGCAATAGGAAAGAAAGATCTTTTTCACTGTTTGTGTCTCTCTGTGTGTGTGAATGTGTGTGTGTCTGTGTGTGTGTGTGTGTGTGTGAGAGAGAGAGCGAGAGAGAGAGGGAGGGAGGGAGGGAGAGGGAGAGGGAGAGGGAGAGGGAGAGGGAGAGGGAGAGAGAGACTGCATGACGCTAGACTGGAAAAGCTGGCTGTGAGAGGAAGAGATGCTGGATAAGCTGGACCCAGATGCTTCCCGGGTCCTCTCATTCCAGAAGCAGCAGTCTTGCACTCTTCCCTCTCTGCTAGCCCCCTTCTTCACATGGGATTATCCAGCAGTGGAAACAGAGAGGGAGAAGGGAGTAGTGGCAGCCATTAGCATTGAGGGGAGAGTGCCACACAGAAATGGGAGCACACAGAAATGCTGCCCCCTTCTCCCTCTCTATCTCTGTTTCTGGGCAATCCCATGCAAAGAAGGGGGCTAGCAGAGAGGGGAAGAGTGTGAGGTTGCTGCTTCTGGGATGAGGGGACCCGGCTCACCCGGCTCCTCTTCCTCTCACAGCCAGCATTTTTTGGGCCATTTTCAGGCTGTTTTTCAAGCTATTATTTACAAGTCATCTCTTTGAACAATTCAGCAGCTAGGACATTCTGCTATTCATAGATGAAGTCCTTGACTATTAGCATTTGGTGTAAAAGCTACTGAGACATTTCAGTTGGCTTTTGCTTTGAATTTCAGTTGTTTTGAATTTTTACTTCAGAATAAAATATATGAATTTGTGCTTATTGGTCTGCATGGATACAAAGTGATTGAAAGCAAGTTTTTCTCAGGTGTTTTGTGTTCTGAATAAAATTTTATTCAGCACAATAATCTTATATTGGATGGCACATGGTTTGAATTATTTCTCTCAAATGTCATATAATACCATTGTAAAATGAAAATAAATGTCACACACCCAAAAATGTGAAGAGTGAAATTTCCTACAAAAATAACAAACACATGCCTTATTGGGGGTGTTCCCTCAGTATTAATATGTAATGTAATCTTCTTGCTTGACATAAAGATGACATCTTTTATTATTCTTCAGAAAGTAAGTGACCATAAACTGTGTTACGTCATATGTTTTTTGTCTCGACATCTGATATTGTAAGATGCTAATGGAAAACAGTTGAAAAGACAATTGCTATTGACATTTAAAATAAAATCTGTTTGTTTTAATCTTATGTAAAATTGATCTTTATTTATAGAAGTGGAAGTTAAAGGTATGTAGACAAATTCAAGCTGCTTTCATTTTTAGAATGCATCCAGTATCTTGTAGGAAGAATTTCTGAATGCAAGCTACTGTATGTATTGACTCCTGTGTTATAATTAGGAACAAAAAAGGAATTAGTCTAAAATATTATTAATCAATCATTAATTAAAGGAACTATAACTACAATAAATAACTCACTTTCTCTAGTACATCTAAAACTGTGGGACTATGTGCCCTATCATCCATCTTGCTCAGCAGAGCCATAAGCATTTCCATAGGGTAAAGTTTAAACTTCAGTTCACGCAATGCTCTTAAAAATAATCAAACAATGCAAATTATTATTTGCTTACAATTTACATCGTATCACTTACAGCTAGTCCTCACTTAACATCCATTTGTTCAGCAACTGTTGAAAGTGAGGATGATGTTGAACAAAGGGACTTATGACCAAAGTTCACTGCACTGGCTTATGGTCATGTGAACAAAACTCAGGTCCACCCATATTTACAATTGGCTTTTGGCAACCATCTACCCATTGCTAACCAGCTGCTCCTCCTGCCTGGCCATACCCATCACTGCCATGACCATCATACTGCTATAGGCCTGCATTTGTACCTTGCCCAGGTCCTCCATTTGTGTACTGGCTAGGACCTCTGTTCACATGCCAGTCAGGGCTTTCATTTCTATACTGCCTTCTTTCACAAAAGATGCCTGCTTCTTGAAAGAATGCCCTGTCAGTAGCTGTGCTAAAGAAGGAACCTCCTAGCTGGGTCCTTATTTCAATCCAGTGCAGCTGGGTCATTCTTTTGAGTGCCATCTCCTTTCATAAAAGAAGGCCTGAACTGATGCAAAAAGGAAGCACTATCTGGTGCACAAATAGAAGTCCTACACACAATGCTCCCTGGCTGGGATAGATATTGGAAGTCCTGACAAATGAAGAGCGGCATGCAAGAGAAGCTCTGGCTGCACTTGAATGATAGAAGATGACACAAAAGAAGGACCACTGCAATAGCAGCATGTGATACACTGAGTGCAATAATGGGCAAGGTTGGGTGGTAGAGGCAGCTGGTAGCAGTGGGAAGGAGGGCAGGCAAAAGGAAGAGATGGGGAAGATAGGCAGGTGGGAGAGATCAAGAGCAGGCAGAGGAAGTGGTCCCTTACATTACCAAGGCTTAGGGCTGAGAGGGACCAAGACAAGAATTGCTTGGATTGAGGTGAGTCCTTACCTAACATAAACTTGATTAACAATGATAATGGGAATTACTAGAATTGCCATAGAAGATGTCATGCTTTACGAATGTAAAGTGATGGAAATTTGTATAGCAAATACTGTTTGTTTGTTTGTGTATGTATGTATGTATGTATGTATGTATGTATGTATGTATGTATGTATGTATTTATTTATTTATTTATTTATTTATTTATTCATTCATTCATTCATTCATTCATTCATTTATTTATTTATTTATTTATTTATTTATTTATTTATTTATTTATTTATTTATTTATTTATTTATTTATTATGCTTCCTTCTAAGGGTGATAATCAAGGACTGTCTTTATTACTTTATCCAGGAAAGTCAGGAAAGATGACTATTAGTGTATCTTATATTAGAATTAATACCTTTGCAAAATTGAGTAGGATCAAAATGCTTAAGGATATTCCCAGAATAATTAGATTACATTATTCACCCAGCTAAGGCTCTTAATGTTCAAGGATGGATCTAAGAAAAGGATATCTGAACATCTCCCTCAGCCTGTGAGGTTGAATAGAAATAAGTCAATCGTGCTGAATGAGATCTATTTCCTGCAAGATTTTTTGTTTTATATACAATAGTCTTTTCCCAGAATGTCTAGTTGGATAATGAATCTCATAAATTAATACTTCTTACAATTTTTCTGCGAGACCCATGTATCATTTATTGCTACATTTATCTTTTCCTCTTTTTGCTTCTTACCGTATATAATGTTCATAAGAGAAAGATCCTTTCATTCCATGACTATTATATTTATTCAAAAGCTTTCAATGAGGATTTGATCAACCCTTTTTTGAAAGTTCAAGTAAGAAGCAACTACTAGTTCATCCCTTTACTCATCCACATAATCTCAAACAAATTATAATATTTATCTTGACAGAACTGTGCTTATTCTTCTTCAACAGAACACTGATGGCTCATTTATCCAAAGCAAACATTAAGGTACCCAGACTGTAATTTCCCATATCACTTTCAAAAACTGGTCTTTCTTCCAATTTCTTATACAGTGGCTACTCTTAGAGATAACATAAATATTTTAATTAAAATAAGAATGCTTTCACATTTGAATTATTTAAAAATTTACAAGTGGATACCATCAAAATCTGGTAATTAATTTATCTTTAATTGGTAAAGAAAAGATAATTTTATTGCATCATCATCTTTGATTCAGACTTTATATCATCTATCTGAACCATTCACTTCCATGGGGAGTGATAAATTAATTCAAGTTAATTAAATAAATTAATTCAAGTTTCCCCACATAATATTATTTTGATTTTTAAATTTCTAAACCCCAATACTGAAATGGCAGATAAAACAACATTAACATTTATTGTCTTGTGGTTGTATTTTTGTTTGATGGTTGTCTATCCCATTTCTTCTAGAATTGACAAAGAATACTTCAATTGAGCCTTGTAACAGATAGGGACTTTAAGAAAGCAAAGTTTAAGCTAAGATAGAGCATAGGTAACATTAGACTATTTGCTTAATACATATATTGGTTGAGATTCCATTAACCAGGATTTTGAAACATGGATAGGCAGGTAATCCATAATGCTTAAATTTGCACAGTAAACTAAGCCTAAATCTAACAAGCCACATTAAGGGTTAGCATGACATGTGAATTTATCTCCTTTATAAAATAACTCCTTTACAAAGGAATAAGACATGGTTGGATTTAATTATGAAAGAAAGTGCTGTTAAATGTACTATAGAAATCTTTACCTTTCATATTAGGAAGCTCTGCTGAGTTGCATGGGAAAAAAAAGATTAAAATACAAGATTTCCTGTATAAAAAGCATGAAGCATGACATTCTAAGTGGCCCAATAACTTGGAATAACTTAGAGTTATTACCAATAACTGAAATAATGCTGTTTAATTGCATTATTTAAAATCTGCCAAGAATGAAGAGTTTCTAAGACATATACCAAGACCTCTTCAGAGCTATCTCTGCCATGTAACTTCTAAAATATCATGTACTTTTATACTGATTTACACTTCCCAATGATTTCAGTAAGTCACCTGGAACAATGCAAGATTTCTATTCTTAACATACAAATCATAAGATAGTCAGCTTACTAAACAAACTAAAAAAAAAAAGTAAAAATAATATATACTAAATTTATAAATTGATATTAAGAATATGCAATGTATCTTTCCCAAGATATAAAACCAATTAAGATTATCCAATTTGTTGCTATAAAAATGGCCCAAGAAGCAGAAATTAAGTGTTCCAATGCCCCACAGTCATCCTGTTTAAATATGAAACTTCCTGAGTTTTTGCTGGGGGTGGGAGGTGGATCAATATCTATGGAGATTCTCAGTCATCCCAGTCATGGTTGTCCCATTCAAAAGGACCATTCAAAAGGAAACTTGATTTTCTTGTTTGTTTGGGTTTTTTTGAAAATGTTTCACTTCTCATCCAAGAAGCTTCTTCAGCATCTGCGGCTTAACATCTATTCTGGTCCTTCTACTTATACAGTTTACAACACATAACCGATTTGTTTATTCAGTAATATATATTGCATGTTTTAATGGACTTTACATAGTAATTATAATCTTTTATGAATTTGGTTACACTTTTTAATAGCCACTTATGATGTTTTTATGATTTATGTGACAACTAAAATAGACATGCTACAGATAAAATAGAAAGTCAGTATTAAGATTCAGTCAATATTAAGATCCGTTCTTTATGTAACAGTATGTAAATGTTTACTTATATATACTGGATCATAAATGACTTTAAATTGAATAATCTCATTATTAAAACTCAAGATTGTCTTCATTATTTATGTCTATTGAAAAATACTGTCCATAAATTAATCTTCTATCAAACTATCCCCACCCACTCTTATTCACATTTTTTTTATTCTTTTGAAGAAAGTCTGGCTTCTATTCCACTTAGAATTTGATCAGCTATTCTAATGAAATCAAATTACTATTGAATCTATTCCATGAATTCCTAGCTGCTCAAGAACTTCTAATTTATATATTATTTAGAAGCTAAATAAATCAAAATGGCAGATCAGCTCCTAAAGTTTCTAAACAAATGCTTATCCCTAAAATTAGAATAATTCATCCTTTCCTTAGATTATTTGCTTGGTCCATAAGGAACTCAACAACAGTAGTTATTAAGTTTTGCTCAAGCTTTTCATCATGTCCTGATTCCTTGTAGATTCTACATTCATTTTCATTGTTTTGTTTTGTTTTATTCCCATTTTCTTAACAGGTTTTTTTTTTTTTTGTTATTTAATGCTGTTATTGAATGTTGGGAGAAAATATAAATAAAGTGATATTGATTAATTTACAGGAAAAAAATGAGCATCTTTGTTTGGCAATAGCATGTACACTTCACACACAAAGCACTTCTACATTGCTATGGTTTCTATCCACCCAGTTATTTGAAAGCAGCCTGAAATTAATTTGTGATTATTTTTATTTCTGTTCACTCTTGGAACTCAAAAGACTTCATGACTCAGTCAATGATCTCTTCATCTGAGCAATTGAAAAGTGACAAAGATCATTCAGTTATTGTCCCATCCTATTATAGCATCCATCTTCCTTTATGGTGCGTGCATGCATTTGAAGAGCAATTTCTCACAAATTCAAAGTAGTTGCAATGAGAGAATTCTGAGTAAGAACTGTGAAGCCAAGACATAATTCTTTTCTGAAATTTTAAAGGCTGTAGATTAACTGAGGGACGTGGTGGCTCAGTGGCTAAGACACTGAGCTTGTCGATTGAAAGGTCAGCAATTCAGCAGTTCACATCCCTAGTGCCATGTAACAGGGTGAGCTCCCATTACTTGTCCCAGCTTCTGCCAACCTAGCAGTTAGAAAGCATGTAAAAAATGCAAGTAGAAAAATAGGGACCACCTTTGGTGGGAAGGTAGCAGCATTCTGTGCACCTTTGGCATTTAGTCATGCCAGCCACATGACCATGGAGATGTCTTTGGACAGTGCTGGCTCTTTGGCTTTGAAACGGAGATGAGCACCACCCTGTAGAGTTTGGAACAACTAGCACATATGTGCGAGGGGAACCTTTACCTTTACCTTTTTAACAAGAATTTCCTGATTTGGTTCCTTTCTGAAGGTAGAAACTAGGAGATGGACGACTCTGAAATTTTCTAACAAGAGAAAGGAGATAACCAAAAGATGTCCAGACTGTTGAACAGCAAAAAGAAAGTTGCTGTGAATGCAATTTCAAATATTCCACATCATAATTGATAATAAAGTGAATTCTGCTGTCAACTGCAACCACTGTTGTGGGATCTCAGATCTGCCATCAAATGGTCATGAAAATTTTAAGGGGATGTGTCTATTGATGATATTTATATTTATAAAATATATATTCATATTATTTATGAAATACATATTTAATTGATTTAAAAATAAATATTATGTTCATTCTATTTTAGATAAACATAATATTATTGAACTCTGACCCCATATTTTCTGAGAAAGGTTCTCTTTGAACATTACAGAAGTGAAAAGGATTTTATTTCAGATTTCTGAAACTATAAATTGAGATTTCTTTGTTTGATAATACAACAATCACGATGATCAAAGTAAAATCCTACGTCATTCATTTTCAAGCTAACAGTTCTTTAGACTGCTATTCTAATACCTTTTAACAGCTCAGATTACTGACTGCTTATCCTAAAATCTGCATAATGCTCCTTCACCAAGGCTAACTTTAACATTTTATTTTATTTTAACTGTATCTAGGTTAAATGAGTTCCCTCAATAGAAGCTGTTTTTCTTTCTTGCTATGTATCTTACATGAGTATTATCTTGAGAGTTTCTCCCTCTTCACTTGTGAAGTTGATTTCAGTCAGCTGTGTGACAGAGGAAGCATATCTGCACAATTTAATTTGTATGAGAAAATTAATAAATCAAATAGAGAATATCTCCGAGAAGAAACAATTGGTTATACAGCTTCTGGGAAAAGATTGACAAGATAATTTGACAGAAAGCATTCTGTATTCCTTACCCAAACTGATATGTGGTAAAATCATAACTAAAAAGGATTTTAAAAATGGGATAGGGAATATTGGTGTCAAAGATGGCTTACAAAACTAATACAAAAGATACAAAGAACTCACACCAATTTATTAAATTGTGCCTAGTAGGCAACTGGGAGCCAGGGCAGAATTTTAGTACCAATATAATGTAAAACTCATGCTTTTTACTGGTTGGCAATGTAACTGCTGCATTTTATGCTTTCTTCTTTTTTGTAATACCTTTTATTCACAGCGTGACTTCATTGTGAAATATGGAGGAAGAAAGAGTTTGTTGTTCTTTTGGTGTCCAACATATGCCCAGTGTGACCTAATACAATTCAGGCTCTGTTGTGAGAAAAAGCTGGTGCCTACTGATTTTGTAATACAGTTAGTGGTTTTAGGTATAAAGCTTTTGGCAAGAGCAAATCAGATTTACACATAGGCCAGCAGTTATATAGTATTTGGCCGTCAGTTGGACTAAAATGGCATAAATCCAAGCACTTTGATTAAAGTGACGCATAAATCAAGTTGCTCATGTGAAACCCATGAAATATATACACAGCAATAAAATCCATAGAATATTTGTCTATTTTAGTTTTCTGGTGATTTTTAAAGTTGCACATAAAGTATTTTTTTCCATTCATCCTTAAAATATATACCAATGATTGATCCATCAATACATCAAAACCTTTGTTTATAGTGAGTACACAGGACTTATTTCAAGTTATTATTTCTTGTGTAAGTTTTTTCTATGCAGCAAGATTTTTTTTCCTCTTCCAGCCCACCCTTTTTTCCACCAAGCCATTGAATAATGTTTAGTTTTAGCCTATGTTTCCTTGCAAACTAAACTGACTAGCTTAGATTCATTATTATCTAAATTAAATCACCTTTACAATTAAATGAATTCACTCTCAATATATGAGTCCAATTCAGAACTTTGACAAGCTCATTTCAGCCTAAGGGAACTGCATGGGTTTCTAAAGCTAATACCTAAAAGAAACCAGGAAGATAAAGTTCAATGCTTTCTCAGCAGCTGGCTCTCTAGATGCAGAAGCTGATAACGAGAAAGGAATTTGATACCTGACTTTCATTTGGATTTTTATTTATTTATTTTTAGCAACTTTTCCTGCTTTTTCCCCTCTTTCTTCAAGGTCTACCTCATATTTAAGTAGCTACAAAATGACAATGGATTAAAGATGTGATATAAAGCAGGTAATGTTAAACTCAAATGACTAAGTCAACTATTTATAATAATCTATAACATTTATATAATTATAAATTAAATACTGTATTTTTCAGACTATAAGATGCTCCAGACTATAGTGTTTGGGGAGAGGAAAAAAAATCTGCCTTTGCCTCCCAGCAATTTGCCTCCTTGCAGCAAACAACAAACAGCTTGATCAGCTTTAGCACAGCCTGATTTAACCCGAGAAGCTGATTGGTGGTTGGATCTGCCTCCCAGAATACCACTGATCAGCTGTTCTGGGCTGCAAGGATCACCACCGTCCATCGCTGCCATCGCTGCCCATTGCCACTATCACCTATCACCCCCCCTCCATGCACCCCATTTTCATCCTCCATGCATCCCATTTTCAGCCTGTTCCAGGTGGCGGGGATTGCTGCCATGGCTGCCTATCCCCACTGCCTGGAACAGGCCAAAAATGGAATGCTCAGGCACAAAAAATGGGACACATGGAGGCCGAAAATGGGACATGTGGAGGTGGCGATAGGTTGCAGAGGCGATTGGCAGCGGTGATCCCTGCAGCCTGAACAGCTGATCAGTAGTATTCTGGGAGGCAGATCCAACTGCCAATCAGCTGCTCATGCTAAATCAGGCTGTTTGCTGTTTGCTGCAAGGAGGCGAATTGCTGGGAGGCAGAGGCCAAAGAGTGGGGGCCGGTGGGTGGGTGGGGCTTCGGTAACATTCACTCTATAAGATGGACAGACATTTCCACTCACTTTTTTGGAGGGCGGAAGTGCATCTTATAGTCCAAAAAATAAGGTAGCATTGTAAAGATACATAACTGTGAGTAAGCCAACAATTTTTACCATTGTTCAAGTTGACACCCAACAGGAATCCTAAAATAGATTAGGTTCTCAAGAGAATAAATTGACACCTTCTTCTCTGTGACAGCTCCTCAAGTACTGGAAGACTGTTATCCCCTGAACCTTCTTTTCATTAGGCTCAATTTATGTAGTTCAGTGATGAAATTCATTTTTTTTCTACCAGTTCTGTGGGCATGGCTTGATGGATGTGGTGTGGCTTGGGGGGTGCAGCTTGGTGGGCATGGCAGGGGAAGGATATTGTAAAAACTCCATTCCCACCCCTGGGGCCAGAAGTGGTATTTGCTGGTTCTCCAAACTGCTCAAAATTTCCGCTATCGGTTTTCCAGAACCTGTCAGAACCTGCTGGATTTCACCCTGATGTAGTTCCTTTAGATGTTCATCATATGATTTAGCATCCAGACTCCTTATAATCCTTTGTTGCTCTTCTGTGCACTCTTTCTAAGGCCTCACCTCAGGATCTTTTTTGAAGTGGGGTGACTAGAACTGGGAACACTATTGCTTCTCATGATGTGGATGCAGCCAAGAATTATGTTGGCTCTTTTGGCAGCTTCAGTGTTCTGCAAGTTGACACTTAATAGGAACCCTAAAAATAAATTGTCTAATATTATGTTGTTACACATAATATTTCATTTTCTGAAAATAGATTGTTTCTTTGCTAACTTCCACAAGTAGAATTCTAGAAATTCGATTTCTTTTTTTTAGAAACTTAGAAATAAGTACAAAACTGCCAATCTGAGAGTGAAATGGAACCTAAATTTTGTAAATACACTTGAGTTCTGTTTATCTAAATACACCTGTTTATCTAAAATTTTAGGCATTAATAATTAATTTATCACCATATGCATAATACTAACCAAATAGACAGAGATATTTTTTAACCAAGTAGAGTTTGCAAGTTTTGAAAGCAATCCCTCTGTAGTCTGCATCAAAATAATACCATTCTTTTTATAATTAAAATACATGTGACAGTAGCTTAATATATATACTGTACCTAATAAACTTAAAGATGCAAAAAAGTGTTCCTGGCTTTTAGTACCATCCACTAGAGAATTCGAGAGAAATTTGATTTTTCCACTCTGAATTTGATTTTTGAAGATTATTTTTATCAAATCAAGCACTACAGGAATCCTTACTCAGGTAGTAATTCTTTGAGTCAAGAAAGATAATGCGGCACAGAGAAACTTGTGGAGAAGAACTTAAACAAATAAAATGAGTCTTAGTGAATATTATCACTCTGTTCTACATATTGAAAATTCTGTGCAAGTTGAATTGGTTTTGAAACTAGCATTTATAACTCCCAGAAGATAGCAGTGTAAGTCTAGGAACAACAGCAATTGTGCACTGTAGAGATCACTTTCTGAGATACTTCACCTTGAGATAAGTGGCATATAAATTTGATAAACAAACAAACAAACAAATGATTTGATGAACTTTAAGACCAAGTGTTGTTTAAGGGGGAAAAAAAAAAACCCTTTAGGGAATTCTGCCTAAACTGACCTGCAGAGAATTTATAGATATACATTCTGGTTTGTGTTGCTATTCATTTCAAGCGAATACTAACTATAAAAGTATGTATATAAGAGTGGTATGGCTGTTTCAATGAAACACTTTGCTGTATTAGTCTATTAGCTTCAGCTTCTGAATCATTTTAGGTCAAGAGAAGTGCAATTGTATAAAATCTTCAAGAAAGCTGGATCAGCATCTTCGAAATGAGTTCTATATTCAAAAAATGAAAACAATGGTTTTGTTAGAACTGCAATATAAACATCTGCCTCGTTTCCTTTCCTTCTATAGTCAATTTGATTATGTCTATGCAGTTTTGGATGTTGTGCCTTGCTTATATTTGCTTTGAAAACAGGTATAGTTAAGGATTTTTATTCTGGTAAACTAGCATGACCCTCCATATAGTGTGTTGCAATTATTTTCCTTTTGACTTACTGAAACCCATATTAGACTCTTTCAGAAATATATTTATTTAAACTGATGTTCAAATTAATGTTTGAAACTGTTAAGAATGCTGCCACATTTCATACACACAAATGCAAATAAATTTATGTGAGTAGAGGTAAGTGTTTTTGTTAAAAATATTAAGAATGCTACCAAATTACATCTTAAAAATTGAATTTATCTTCCAAATTGCAGTTTAGTTAAAGCAGAGTAGTATTTCAACACATCAGGGAGGATCAACAAAACCTTTAGTTTTATCTATAGTCATTTATTCCTAATCATAGAATCATAGGACTGGAAGGGACCTTGGAGGTCTTCTATCCAATCCACTGCCCAAGGAGGAGGCTTATACCATTCCAGACAAATGATTGTCTGATGTTTTCTTGAAAACCTCCAGTGATGGAGCATCCACAGCTCTGGAAGAGAAGCTGTTCCATTGATTAATTGTTCTCACTGTTAGGAAATTTTTCCTTATTTCCAAGTTGCATTTCACTCTGACAAGCTTCCATCCATTGCTTCCTTTCTAGCCCTCAGGTGCTCAGGAGAATAATTTGACACTGTCCTCCCTGTGAGAGATTTTCAAGTGCTGGAAAACTATTACCAAGTCTCCTCTGAGCCTTCTCTTCATTAGGCTAAATCTATCTAGTTCCCTTAGATGTTCATCATATGATTTAGCCTCCAGACCCCCTACTGTCTTCGTTGCTCTTCTCTGCACTCTTTCTAGGGCCTCAGCCAGTGGTGAAATCCCAATTTTTTTACTACTGGTTCTGGGGCATGACTTGGTGGTCATGGCAGGGGAAGGATACTGCAAAATCCCCATTCTCTCCCCACTCCTGGGGGAAGGATATTGCAAAATCTCCATTCTCACCACACTCTGGGGCCAACCAGAGGTGGTATTTGCCAGTTCTCCAAACTACTCAAAATTTCTGCTACCAGTTCTCCAGAACTGTCAGAACCTGCTGAATTTCACCCTTGTCCTCAGCATCCTTTTTGAATTGTGGTGACTAGAATTGGATGCAGTATTCCAAATGTGGTTTTACCAGTGCAGTGTACAGCGGTACTATCGCTTCCCCTGATCTTGATGCTATCCCTCTGTTGATGCAGCCTAGAACTATGTTGGCCTTTTTGATATACTGTTGATTCATACTTAAGTGGTGATCCACCAGGACACCTAGATCCCTCTCACAGATACTACTGCTGAGCCAGGTGCCCCTTGTTCTATACCTACACATTTGGTTTTTTGTGGCTAAAAGCAGGACCTTTTCTTACCACTGAATCTTGTTGTTGTTCAACCCTTTGAACAGGATGATGATAAATTGTGAAGTTTACTTGCTCTTTTCATTTTGGGTCTGAACAGTATAGGAATATTACATATATATCCATAGCATCCAAAACCATACAATTATGTCACTGTGAATCAGCAATATATAATAAGAAATACCTTAGTAATCAAACATGTGGTCAAGAGTTTGGAGGGGAGGAATAAGTGGCAGCTTAATATGTTTCCCTATTAATCTTCCTTTTTATTTCATTCTTCTCTTCCAGCTGAGCCTCATTGGTTGATGGACCTTAGAATGCATTACCAAGAACAAACAATTAAGCAAATAGGAAAGCCCTCAGGTTCTTAACAGGATCTTAATACAATGAGAGGTCTTTTCACCACAAAGCACTCATTAAGGGGAATGCTCATTAAAGATAATAATAACAGTCATAATAATAACAAATAAAATTACAAAAAGTAGTCCAGATGTCCTGTATGTTGTAGGAGGATTGATTAGAAGGATTAAGGAAGATTTTTGATGCAGCTATTGCCACGGTCATTCATTCTGAAAATGTTATCATCTCTTTTCCATGTTCAAACACAGTATATTAATGAACTGCTAATCATTCCCCCTTTCCTGCTTTTTATAGTGAGCTACCTGGGGATCCTGCAGTGTAAGAATTATGGAGGAAGGAAGCAATTTGCCAGCCTTAATGTCTTTGGCTCTGTATTTTCTTAACTTTGTTAATTTTCAGTGGATTATGCATGGAAGAACACATTCCCCATTATGTGCTAGTAGTGACATGTATATACCTTTATTTTTAGCATTTAATTAATCCACTTTTCAGCTCCACATTCAAATTAGGTTTTGATGGTGGTGATAGTTGTGGCTGCTCTCTTGGATTTATCAGCTTGGATTGTTGTGCCATATTTTCCACAAACATTTTGTGTTCCTTATAAAAAAACACACACAATGAAGTATGTGTATTGTAAGATGATAGTCACAGCCTATAATCCTATCCTATGAGCTATCCTATGATAGTTTGAGTTTATTGCTATAGAGAGGGGGAGGAAAGGTTTATTGCAACATTTTAAGATTCTAATGCGTGCTACTCTTTTAAAAAAATGGTATGGCTGATATACAGCTAGAGGAAAAACAAAAAATCGGAGTTAATATTGTAACTCTTTGCTGGTTTTATTCCATAAAGAAATAAGTGCATGAGTGAATCAAACACAGTTTGCAAACTTCTGCCTGCTGGTGGTTCCTGAATAGACTTTACTATCTGTTTTCTATCAGATCATAGAGAGGATAGTGTTGCCCTTAGGCATCCATCCAGCTGCTGCACAGAAGCTGTGCCAAGCTCATATGCTTTTTCCTTTGACTGGCCCAGGACAGCATTCTTGCTCTCATGAAATAACTGAGAGGCATCATCTCTTTCTTTTGCAGCTGCTTCTTCCTTTTCCCAGATGTCCCCTTTAAAAAGGCTGCTACGCCTTGGTCCATTAGGAATACACAGGCTTTTCCTAATGAAATCTAAACAGATGCATCAGACATCCAATTCAAACAACTCAGTTCAAATAAATAACACATTGGGGACTATGTGGTCTTCAGTCAAGTACATTATAGATACAGTTGCTGAATTCATATATATATATATATACACTTACATATATATATATATATATATATATATATATATATATATATACACTTACATATATATATATATATATATATATATATATATATATATATATATACACACACACTTACATATATATATATATATATATATATATATATATATATATATATATATATATATATATACACTTACATATATATATATATATATATATATATATGTATATATATGAAAGTCTGTGCTGTAAAACCTTGATTTAACAAACCATTGAGGAGAAAGGGTTGCCAACTAAATGAAAATGTCCATTAGTTACAAATTTACATCTCTAATGTAATTTCGATAATTGCTAAGGTTATATAATTGTCATGTTACTTCATTCACATCAATTTATGTCATCTGCATACATTATTTGCACCAATGGCATAACTGACGTAAATTATCTTGCAGGTAATCAGTATCAGTATAGCCAATGATAAGAGTATAAGCACCAGACATCAGACAAAACAACCCCCACAATTTAGAGAAGGAGAGAGGGAGGGAGAGAGGGAGGAAGGGAGGGAAGGAAGGAAGGAAGGAAGGAAGGAAGGAAGGAAGGAAGGAAGGAAGGAAGGAAGGAAGGAAGGAAGGAAGGAAAGAAAGAAAATCCATTTCTATTTGACGTGCCTGGTTTCCAGGAATGCTTTATATAAATTTCCTGCGCAAGGAAGTTTATTCTCTGATTGAAAGAAGGAAATGGTAACATGGAAGATGTGCATATAACACTGACAATGTTATACACTGTATATAATTGTACCCTGCACAACTTTTGATGTCATGTATTTTGCCATTCCTCAACAGTGAAGCAAAATGTCACCAGACACTTAAGCAATTACTATAGTTGTTTAAATGTGTGTTGCTGAAATACACATTTGCTGAGAGAAGTTGGACATAATGTATGGTTAGTTTAAACATAAACATAATGCACAATGCAATAAAGGTCAACACCCACTTTTTTTTAAAAAAAGAGGACCTTTATTTAAAACTAATTTTACTGTAATCCACCACAGTATTAAAGAACAAAATGTACTCTAATTTGTGTTTCATTTATTTTATTGTAAGCCATTATAATATTTTAGTACTAACCATTCTTCCAATAGTTCGTTGTATGTATACAGCAGCAATGTACATAGTACCCTTCCTTTTAGGGGAAGGGGCAGGACAGGGAGCAGCGAAGCCCAGAAGCCCCTTTATTTATTTTATTTATATTCTCATTTCTGGAACAATAATCTCCTTCAAAGAGCCATTGTCTGATTATTCTGCATGCAGATATCTGCAAGTTATGCTTGTGTGATTTATTCAATATCTTAAACTTACAAAATATTCAAAGTAAAAACATAGCCTTGTGGGAAAATGCTCAATTTCATCTTGTTTTTGCATAAAAGCTATAATTCAATGGGAATGTATAATCACCAGCTGTTTCTGAGTGAAGCTACTACAGATACTGTGACACAGCACAGAACAGATCATGAATGATACATTATAGTTCTCTCTCTCTCTCTCTCTCCCTCCCTCCCTCCCTCCCTCCCTCCCTCCCTCCCTCTCTCTCTCTCTCTCTCTCTCTCTCTCTCTCTCTCTCTCTCTCTCACACACACACACACACACACACACACACACACACACACAGATTTTGGAGATTTTAGAGTCAGATGATAAAGAAAATAACTAAAATATTTGCATATCTGGTCAGTAATCTTTTTCCCAACTCTCCTGGAATGGAGACATAAAAATCTCAGTAAGAAGTTACTATTTAATTATGTTTGACAAATCTTGCTTTTTATTTAATTTGTCGTGAAGCATCAGTCTTTCGAGATAGATAAGATCAAGAAACAGCCATGACAGGATTTTGCAAATAATTATTTTTCTAGTAAAATAGAATAGAGATTCAGTCTGGTGTAGTGGTTAAGGCACCAGGCTAAAACCCAAGAGACTGTGAGTTCCAGTGTTGTTTTTGGCATAGTAAGGGGACCTTGGATTTACTTCTCTCAATCCTAATAAGGAGGCAATGGCAAACCACTTCTGAGAAACCTGGCTAAGAAAACTGCAGGGACTTCTCCATGCAGTCACCAAGAGGGGGGGGGAAATTGAATCAGAGAGTCAAAGGCAATAAATAAATAAACAAGCAAGCAAACAAACAAACAAATAATAGCAATAGCACTTACACTTATATACTGCTTCATAGTGCTTTACAGCCCTCTCTAAGCAGTTTACAGAGTCACCATATTGTCCCCAACAATCTGGACCTTCATTGAGCCGGTCAGATTAGAACTCCCGGCAGTGAGCAGTGAATTAGCCTGCAATACTGCATTCTAACCACTGTGCCACCATGGCTCCTTGAAATTGTTCTCTGTCACATATTATACTAAAGAAAACCAAGAAAGGGCTTCTTTCCCAAAATGTCAGGACTTTTCTCAAAGTTCCCTCTTAGCAGTCACTCATTATTTTCCTATTTCCAAGGTTATTCTTTCGCACGATACCCTTGTAGAAATGCTGCTTGTCTGGTAGGGTATGCTAAGGCGAATGTGCTCAGAATATTTTTAGAAGAGATTAATCATTTCAATCAGTTATATTTGCTCAACCTGCAAGCTCTTTCATTGACTGGAGTTCAAGAACAACTTGATCACTGGGAAGGGGAAACAAGATTCCCCATTTCTCTGAACCCTTTCCTCACTTGTGTAGTTCTAAACCTCTCAAACTGATTTTGGAGAAGCATGGAAAACTATAAAGAGAGTGAAAATCATGCCAAGAATAAAAATATTCCACTGGATCTTGAGATTCCAGTAATATGTTGCTTTAAAGCAATTTCTAAAATTCTTACACATAAGCATATACACCAAAAACAGTTTCTTTGGCATTCCAACAGTCATTCTTTTTTTAAATTTCAGAAGAATTGGAAGAAGCAAGTTCATAGTATTGTTTTATGTCATAGTAACATTGATCACAATATTTATTTTTTAACAATCACATCAGAGTTGATAAAAGCAGATTTTTAAAAGAATATCTACCCAAGACATAAAATTGAAGAACTGGTTTGTGATTTAAATGAAAGGTTTCTAGGTGAAATTGGTAACCTTTTCTCTCTCCTTTTTTGTTGCTTTATTAATTTATTTTCTCTTTATTTATTGTTTTGATTCTCTATGTCTCAATGTACTTCGTATCAGCAGAACTGCTTCTTTGAGTTCTTGCATGTTCTTATCAGTGATGGCATCAAACCACTTCATCTTCATTCCTTTCTTTCAGTAACCTTTCTTTTTCTATGCATTAAGGTATTCTCCGGTGACTCTCACCTTCACATTAAATATCATAAATATTGTGAGCAGCCTGATTTTGTTTCATGTAATATTGAAGGACATGTTCTTCTTGTGGTCCAAATATTTTGAGCACCATTCAAAGAAACCATTATTTTTCTCCTTAATTCTACCTCTCTTATGGTTCAGTTTTCATAGCCATATTTGTAAAAATGATGGCCTTGACAAATTATACATTTGATGGCTTGATGTTGCTGCAAATTAGAAGTTTGACTAGACCTTCATGGTAGTTCTGCTGATCAGCATCACTTAAATATAGCTAGCATTGAGACAAATTCCTTGTGTGTCCAATCACAGTTGGCCAATAAAGAATTCTATTCTATTCTGTTCTGTTCTGTTCTGTTCTGTTCTGTTCTGTTCTGTTCTGTTCTATTCTATTCTATTCTATTCTATTCTATTCTATTCTATTCTATTCTATTCTATTCTATATTGTATTATACTATACTATTTAGTCATTTTCTTAAATCATCATAATCAGCATCATTATCATTGTCATCATTGTTGTTGTCATGGTCATTGAAGTAGCTTGCTAACACTGACAACAAAGTAAAATTCAATTATGTGTTACCTCATTAATATTATAGATTTATTTGGTCCTACCATGTCTGGCATTGTATGCATTTGTGTACAAATCACAACCATACTGCCTTATGAATTATGTTTAAATTAGTATTAACCAAAAAAATATCAGCAACTTGTGGCAGATTCCTGGCAACCAGTTCTGACTCCCATTGAGATAGTAACCTGAATCTGGGCAACATCGCTTCAATTGACACTTGAATGCTTCAATGCTCATCATATCAAATATTTCTTTCTATACTGAATATTGGAAATGTAGGAGGATGAAAACATGGCTTCAGGATTACATAGCGATTTGATTAAAAAATTAAATGCTTCTATTATTACACTGACTCTTCTTTCAGTCTCTAGCCATACTTCTGTAATACTTAGTGGTTATCCTCCCCTCCAATTCCAAATGGTATGTAAATAGCAGTAGTGGGTTCCACTTACCTTCACTACCGGTTCGGAACTGTGAGCCCTCATGCACACACTTCTGTGCATGCACAGATCATCTGTGATGGTGTCTGGGCAGGTGGGCGGAATCTCCCACCATTGCCACTACTGGTTTGCCCGAACTGGGGCAAACCGTTAGAAACCCACCATTGGTAAATAGTATAGGAAAACCATGCAATTGTCCCATCTCTAAGTTTAATGACCACTAACTGAGAGAGAGAGAGGGGGGGGAGGGAGGGAGAGAGAGGGAAAGAGATTGTGAAGATCATTGGTTGTTACCATTTCACTTAGATAAAGTTATCTTGTACAGCTATGCCAGCATGCGTTGTTTTCAGATACACAAAATTTGATTGTAAGTCCCTGCATTAGTTGTAAAATATTTTTTAATTACCATATTTGTAAAGAGTTGCTAGCAAGAAAGCTACTGAGAAAGGACCAGCTGTATGTACTATTATGTGTTGATTCATTTTCCCACTTAGATATCTGCAAGTGTAAAGTGCATATAGTACTTACGTTTTGTGCAGCCTCTCCCAAACCCTGGATGAACTTCTTTCACTGTCATTCTTCATTGATTTCATGCACTGTCTACAAGCTCAACTTATTTGTTTTGGTTTACCATGTCTAAGCACTCATCTGAGACTGATATTTGTATGGTTGGGCAGACACTTTTGGAACATTCATAGAGAGCTTCTGAGATTTGTTTTTCTCCCATGTCTATATCATCAAGCAGTGTCAGTATAGCAAGCTAGTTTTTTGTCCTATTTGTTTATATAGTTTATATCAGGTTTGGCCAAATTTTATCAGTTCTGCTTTGTCAATGGAACTGTCACTTATGCATTGGAGATTAAGCTAAATTTTTGCACGGGATGAGTAATTATCAGAGCCACAATCAGTATCTCACATCATACTACATTTTTGATGGATGATCAGAAGCAAGTGTTGACTAGAATGTAGTCCAAGATTGATGTATTTTGCCATGGTGCATGCCACATGAGCTAATGCTTTCAGGAGTCATATAAGAAGCTGTTTCCCACTAATAAGGTCCTGACTGTTGTAAATGTTAAAAGCCTGGGCCCATTTCAGTTTACTTTGCCTAATAAAAATCGTACAAGATCTTTTTCCTAAACTTCCTACTTGCTGTCACATGAGCAGTAAAATCACCAGATATTATGACTACACCTCATTTGGGTACATAATCAAAAGCGTGTTGAAGTTGGGCATTAAAAATAATCTTTGACAGATACATTAACATGTAGATATATTTGAATTGTTCCCAAATCTTGCAGGAACTGCAACTGGTCTCATGTATAGATAAGGAAAATGATTGGTCATCTGCCAAAGGACGATGAAACCAAGTATATATTGATACACGATGGACAAATCAAATACAAAAACACATATGAAAAAATTCTAATGTATCCTGTATAAAATAATGTAATGCTGATATATAAACTAATATTATATGTTATATACAGACAATGCAATTAGGTCTCAAGTTTTTAAGTGAGGTGAGGAATAAAGAAGGGAAAATGCTTCTTCCTCTCTCAAGCATTTGGATGAAATGGTAAGAATGAGATGGTAAAAATGTCAAAGTAAGAAAAAATAAATAGTAGTCCTTGACTTGTCTCAAAGGTGCTTTTTTTTTTTCATTTTGCTTCTCATCCAAGAAATTTCATCAGTTCATTGATAAAGCTTTTTGGATGAAAAGTTAAACATCTTCTTCCTCAATGAAAAAGCATAATCCGATTGCCTTTTGAAAAAAAGCACCTTTGAGACAACTATGACCTCGATGACTGAGAATCTCCATAGACATTTAGTCCTGGACTTACAACCATTTGTTCAATGATGTTCAATGTTAAAATGGTGCTGTCAAAATTGATTTGTGACTGGTTCTTGAATTTACAGCCATTGCAGTGGTCCTACAGTCATGTGCTCAAAATTTGAGCCTGCCCACATTTACAATTGCAGGAGTGCTTCAGCTACTCCAACCCTCCTATGTTCCTCCCCATCTATGTTCTTTTAGGTGCCCTGTACTCTCCCACATACCCCTGCTGTTTCCTGTCATTTCACCGATGCCTGCAGTTGATCTTTGCCATCTTTGCTTTTTCCTGCTGGAGTCTTGTGATCCAGGTGCTGAGTGAAGTGTAGTCCTGTGATTGTATGCCATGGGCATGGCAGGGCAGTGGAGTCTATTCTGCCAAAGGGAACTTGTCTAGCCAGACTGGGGAGAAGGCATCAGGATGGCAAGTTGGGTCACTTTCCATCACTAGGTGAGGCAGGAGAGCTGCTAGTGGCTCCCTGGGAAAAGATGGAGAATGTCTGGGAGGCACAGTTTGTGTTGATAGTAAAACCGGTAGGAAGAGGAGAGATGTGAGCTTCCCAGAGATAACACATGTACTGCAGTTTCTGGAAAATTGGCTTGGGAGCTTCAGCAATGAGAGGAAGAAATCCCAACACCAACAGAACATACCTGCAGGCCCTCTACTTGCTCTTGGCCCAGCCTTCCTCCTGAAAAGCTGAAAAAAATTCACTGAGTGGGGGGAATGCCCTACCTGGGATGGGCATCCAGAATACTCCAACAAATATATTCAGGAAGGCAGTGCACAATGCCCAGAAATTAATGAAAGACAAGTACAAATTCTCCCCAACCCTGCTGCTTGTTTACAATTGATAAGCACTCTAATATGGCATTGCAAGAAAGAAAGCACTTTACTCACCAAATGTAAAATCTCTGCATGGACCTTGTACTGTTTTCTTTTCTTTCCTTGTTCCCTGTTTTGCAAATACAATTAAGAAAAGCACATGAGGGATAAATGGTGAAGTCTAGAAAAAGAAAGTGAGCCACATGATGGATGGGAACGCTTAACCAAATGTAAAAAGACCTTATGACATTTAAGGCTTTTAAAACATTAAATATTCAATGGTTGAAACTTCTCTTCCATTATGTGGCTCACCTTCCCATTTGAGCTGGAAAGGATAGCCTCATAAAAATGAAGGAGCCCCTCAGGACACATGGCAGAGGCCATGCTAGTGACTTTGGAGGAGGTGCAGTGTAAGCTTTTAAATCTTAATTGAAGAGGAGGGTTGATCATTGCCTTGACTGGTCATACTTGTGGCTGAGGGGTTCATCACACCATGGTCATGAAGGGCTGCTGGCCCCAGATACTATAGAAGAAAAGCTTAGCTGTTTAAGAATCTCAATGCTAACACCTGTATGGGTGCTTGGGTGTCTTTGTGAATGGGCATCCCCACAGGCCAATTCTCCAGAAGCGCTAGCAATATGAGCTGCAGAGTACATGCTGCACATCTGGGTAGCTCATACCCATCTCCTTCCTCCAGTTGTGCCACCATCCCAAACAGCTCCTTCCACACAGACTCTACCTTCATCTAGGCAGCCACCCCTGGCTCTCCTGCATGCCCAGTAGAAGAGAGTGGATCACATGCTAACAGCAGGAGGAAGAAGATTGCAAAGTTCAGCTATGGGAGAAGTGGTGGCAGCAGATGGCAGGGTGGATAAGTAGCAGAGTGCAGAGCACCCAAAAAGGCAGCAATGGTGATGGGGAGAAGATAGGTAGGTGTGGGCAGTGGAAACTATTTTTTTCAGCATGGTTGATCAGTATATCAGTTTTTTCCAAGGATCATATTTGATGTAAACTTAGTATCTTTCCAATGAAATTCCTATTTTTGAATATTTATTAATATATTTAGATTCTGCATCTATTTAATCATAAAATGTTTTTCGTGTTTGGCTTTTGAATCATATTTCACCAACAATTTAGAAATAAGGCCTAACATATGTTTCAAGATTTTTGTGCTAATTTTTTACAAATTTTCTCTGATTAATAATCAAATCTTGCAATCGATACAAATATTATTTCTCAGTTGCACATTTTTTCTACTTTCTCTTCAGGAAAACAAACATTTTGTTTCTTATGTTTTTTAAACTATTTCTTTCTTACATTTTCGTGAGATAAAACTCTTCTAAAAAAGAGATTTTGATGAGAAGAGACTCTTGAGGATCCACACAATGTGTTCTGTTGTCAATATGTATGCTTAAAAAACAAGAAACTTCTCTAAGCATTATCATGTTTTTGTTGTATATAATATAATGTGCCTTGTAAACATGTGTTTGTTCTGCTCAAAGAATGTTTTTAGTTTGTGACTCATCCATTCATACAGATCAAGTACCTCATAAAGACTAAATTTTTGTTTAAGGTAGGAAAGCTATGTTGAACATTTGGCATTTGATCCTTCTTTTCCTTAATTTTCTTATATATTGTAAACTAAAAAAAAAAAAAGTAATGTTAGCTTGTATCCCTCACAGGATTGGGGGGCAATAGCTCACCACTTCAAGTAACTGGAAATAAAGTGTCAAAATGTGATGCAATAATATATAATAGAATTATTAATATAAGTAGAATTTTAAGATTGGCCAAATCTTGGTTTTTCTTCCTTTGTTTTATTAAGGACAGCACTATGATATTCAAGAAAAATGAGAAAAGTTACACTCAGAATATCTCAAAGGTGTTTTTTTTTTTCCCCCATCAAAAAGCAACTGGACTGTTTTTTTGTTGTTGTTTTTTCCTTTGAGGAAGAAGAATAAAATGTTTCATTTCTCATAGAAGAAGCTTCATCATTTCTGATGGCACGTGAGGTGGGGCGCTGGTGGGGGGAATGGAAGGCCTCAAAGAAAAAGCAGGCCAGTTGCCTTTTAAGAAATAAAAAAAAGCACATTTGAGACAAGACTGAGACACTCCGCAAACATTTACATCCAGAATGAAGACAGCTGAATAGAATGCATTTTGGTTTTGTTTGTTTAGTGGTATCTGTTTGGAGAGAAATAGCATTGTTACAAGAACTGACTAGAAGGCCACTCTAGTGTCTGAATGTTCATGTTTGACAATTCCCAATTGTCTCCTCCAACTCCTAGTTTGGGATGGATGGATGGATTGATGGATGGATGGATGGAAGGAAGGAAGGAAGGAAGGAAGGAAGGAAGGAAAAAGGAAGGGAAGGAGGGAAGGAGGGAGAAAGAAAGAAAGAAAGAAAGAAAGAAAGAAAGAAAGAAAGAAAGAAAGAAAGAAAGAAAGAAAGAAAGAAAGAAAACCAGAACTTTTACTACCCTTGAAACTACCAAGCTTTTGATTATGGAGTTTTATATAACTGAAGAGCTAAGATATGTGTTTTAGCTCCTAGGCAAACTTGTGTTGTGCAGCCCTGTGGGAAGTAATACAAAAGAGAGTTGGTGCTCTAAAAAGAAGGGCCAAATAAGAACATTGAGTTGATTTTCTAGCTATTCATGATTGCCTTTCGCATCTGCTATATATAGTTCTGATGGTCCAAGTTAGAAGGATGAGACATTGTCTCTCCTGAATAATATGAGACATGAAAGGCGTGTGCTATGCTTTTCTGAAATAGTTTCTCCGCAAACACATGTTTTTTGAACATCCAAAGAGAGAAGGAAAAGTGCTATTTCTTTAGCTATCAAAGCAAGCATAACCTCAAGCCAAATTCTAGCATTTTTTCATCTCTAGCCTTGCACTATTCCCTTCTCTATTTCTAGTTCAGTTAGATTGTGCCAGTATAGAATTTGTGTGAAAAGAATAGACAATCTGTTGCTGTGTTCAATTATCCTCCCTTGCATACCATATGTGAAAGATTATGAAAATAACACGGGGAAAGGAAAGATGACAAAAGAGATCATTTTTTTACCATCCCCCATTTAGAATATTTATGGAAGGCACAATGGTATAGTCCTATTTTTCAAGCGTTCACTTGAACAAGAGGTTCAAGGGATGGCACGATAGAAGTGTTCCAATATCTAAGGAGTTGTCATAAAGTAGAGAAAGTCTACCTATTCCCCAAAGCACCTGAAGGCAGGACAAGAAGTGATGGATGAAACCTAATCAAGGAAAGAAGCAACCTAGAACTAAAGTTAAATTTCCCGACAAAATAATTAATCAGTGGAATGACTTAACTCCAGAAGTTGTGGATGTTCTAACACTGAAAGATTTTAAGAAGAGATTGGACAACATTTGTCTGAAATGGCATAGGGTTTCCTGCCTGAGCAGGGGGTTGGACTAGAAGACCTTCAAGGTCTCTTTCAACTCTTGGTATCTACTCACCTTAATAGTGTTGGAAATGTCAGCCTTTTGTGACATGACAGAAGTTCTGTCACCAGTAGGAAACCTTATTTAATTTTTAGATTAGATTATATATGTAGATGAATCTCCTTTGAAGGACTAAGTTCACAGTGATACAGTATCTACCCTTACCTCAACTTTTTTCCCAAATAGGTATGTGAGTATAGCCAGAGTTGGTTGTGTCAACTTGACTCTTTTCCTAGATAAAGCAGATCTAACTACTATCATATATGTCTGGTTAGACTGGGATCCAAATCAATGCTACATAATGGCACTCTTAAAAATTATGTACTAATTGTACATCGTGAAAATATAGCAGTGTTCACACATTTTAGTATGGTTCTTTCAGTCTGGAGTCACTTTGAGTTAATTTCTATTATCCCATTTTGCATGATCTGCAAAATGCATAGATCAGAACTAGAATATTAAAATAATTTCCTTTTTACCAACAACCTGTTCTCCCCAGTGCACATGAAAGCATTCCATCTGATCAAATATCTGTCTGTGAAACAGGCATAGGTATGTGAAAGAAGGTAATAACAGATGCTGTAAATAAGTTTTCATTAACAACCCTTTATACTTACGATATGTGATTATTTTTTTAAAAAAAGTTTCCATTAAGCAGAGAAAAAGTAGAAGGCCGACAACTAGAATAAGAATATATTGCTAAGATTTTTCTCTTTATCAGTGTTATTTTTCTTCTGTATATTGTGATTTTAAAGAGAAAATTCCTCATCCACTAGCCTCAGTTAGTACTACCATTTTCCCGAAAATAAGACATCCCCTGATAATAAACCCAATCGGGCTTTTGAGTGCATGCACTAAAATAAGCCTCCCCCTGAAAATAAGCCCTAACCAAAAATATTTAAATGCAGAGCTGGAAATCAGGTAAGATGGCAAGAGGAGCCACATCTTGCTCCAGGTGCCCCAAAATAATAAGATCTGGTGTTTCTTCCACAATTTCTATATGGAGTACTTGGATTAAAACCAACTTTGAATGGCTGGAAAAAACAATGAAATAATGCACAGGTACTTACTGAAAAGAAAAGAAGAAAGAATACAGTGAAGAGGGAGATCACACCTGGGAAGAAAAAATGGTTTCTACAAGGTTTTAAACTGGCAACCCCAAGTTTTTACAAGTCCAGTCCCTGGGAACCTCAAATGTTGTGCTGGTGAACTCTGATGGCAAAATGTATGTCCAATTTTTTTTAAAAAAAATTGTATCAGGGACAGCTAATATCAAGCCAGAAAAATATAAATAGAATAGCATTGACTGGTTTGGTTTGATCTGTTTATATGTCATCATGTTAATGTCAATTCTTAGCAGCCATGTTGATTAAACAAATTCAGCCTGACCCTTCAAGTCATCACTTTAATTAGGTCTATCCACCTTGTTGCTGGTCATCCTCTTCTTCCCTTTCCTTCCATCTTTCCCTGAATTCTACAATTCTCAAGGGAGCTATTTCTTTACCCAATATATCCAAAAGATTACAGTTTCAGTCTGTCCATCTGTGTGCCAATTGAGAGCTCTGAGTTGATTTTTCCTATGATCCATTTTTTTAATCTATCCATAGTAAATATTTTGATATGATGCAAGTGTCTATATATATAAAAAATATCCATAGATGTAAGCTTTTTTTTGTGAGGGGGGCTTTCCTTTGACTTGCCGTTTAAGTTCCTCAGGTTTCTGGTTTTGAAGATGAGAAGAAAATGCTTCAAAAGTCTGTCTAAAAGTTGTTCTAGCAATCTGTTCCTCCTCTCTCTCTCTCTCTCTCTCTCTCTCTCTCTCTCTCTCTCTCTCTCTCCATGTGTGTGTGTAACTGTGTCTTATGTTTATGATTTCAAAAAGAGCATTACAAAAAAAATGAAATGATAGTGAGGCTATTATAAAAAAAATGTAGGCAATCTTTTTATGAATAAGTTTAGGAGTTTAGAGATTTGGGTTGGGGCTCAGGTTAGGTTTGGGATCTGAAGGTCACAAGTATGTTGAGGTTCCATAAGACTTGCGGACATGAATACTTTTGTAGAGGAACTTATATATTTCTTTGTTAGTTCCAATTTTCCATTTGAAAGGAGACTATAAGGCCCATAAAAGATGGTTTCAAGGGCTGTGCATTAGACCCAAAGCTGCAGGTTGTTCACCTATGTGATACATGAATAACCCAAAATGAGATTCAGGGTCTCATGGCTGGCAGAAAGAAATCAGAAGATTAAATTTTCATTTCAACCAACCAACCAAATAAATAAATAGCACTCTTCCAGTGATGTCCTTACTTGGGAAATTCGCATATTTCAATTATATTTAATAAGGAAAACAAATTAAACCTTGGATTGTTCTGAGAGCTTCAGAACTTCAAATCACAGTCCACTAATTCTGGACATCAAAAGCAGTGAATTGTGATACATTGAAAGTTGAAAATGCCCCTGCCCGTCATTGAGACAAATAATAAAAATAAACCAGGGGAAAAGAAAACATACTTGACTAAAGGGAAATATAGATCTGTGAGGCTAGGAGAGCTAAAAAAGAGGATGGCGAAATAGAAAAAACATAGAAATGTAACAGTTCAAAAGGTTGGATGGTCATTTTTATATGAACTTACCAAAATATGATTTTTTTCATAAACTGCAAAAAAGAAAAAAAATGAATTTTGGAGACACAAAACTGTTTTTCCAAATTTCTATTACTGTTTTATAAATTAAAAATTGTATGCTGAAATGATTTGCTGCAAATAGGGATAGTAGATATCATCTGAAAGTCCCAAACCCAAATTTTCTTCTGGAATCTGTAGCTTTGGATCTATACGGCCCTTAATCACAAACTCTGTTTTACTTGTACAGATGATATTTTGCAAAAATTAAAAAAGAAAGCAAAAACCCAAGCTGCTTTGACACTTCGGCAGGCCAGATATGGTAGACTTAATTATTCAAAACACTTTTATCTCAACAAACATATATTTGTTAATTCAAAACATAAACCTCCCTTGGAGTTTAATAACTGCTACTAACTGCAGTAGGTATGATAAAAAAAATTATTTAGCCTGGGCTAAAATAAGGTCAATAAGTTAAGTACTGGTGATATTCCTCTTCTATTTCCTTTTATTAGTTCTGTATTAGTTCTATTATTCAATAATAGGAATTTTAAAAAGTAGAACATCCATTCTGATTAGGTGGTTCATTAATGAAGGGAAAAGTTATGCTTATTAATATTACAAGGAAGTAAGAAAGAGGTGATTGATTGAACAGAATAACTGGAAGGATTTATAGAATGTTAAATCAGTGACAATTGCCCATCAACAAACCTGTCTGGAAAAAAAAGAACAAGAGATTCAAAGAGCTGAGGCATTTGGCTGAACAACACAACACAGAAAATGAATTCTGAGATTAATATAGCTGGAGAAGTTCAATCGAGCTTCATTTTGAATATTAAAGAGAAGCAAAATCCTCTCTGAATCCAACTATAGGTCCATCACAGTTGGTAGATATAGGTTTCTGAGACATCCAGAAGGAGAAGATTGAAATAGATTATTCATATATCCCTATAGAGAAGTCATGTGGCAGGGTAAATTATCTCTCTTATTAAAATGCAGAAAGTATAATTTTCATTAAGGAAAAAATAATTTGATCCATTCATCTGGTTTCTTTATTGTTCCTACTTCCATATGACTTTAAAAAGTTGGTCCAGTCAATTGTTTCTCAAAAACACAGGGTATTGACATATCCCAACCAAGTCTAAAATCTTATCCCATTTCTTCTTAATCCTTACCTGTTGTGGCATCAGTATTCTCTTCCAAGTCTTTTAGGTTTGAAGTAGTAATCTACCTCAGTGCTTTTTCTGACCCAAAAGCCAGTCTGTCAACTGGACCATAAAAATTTACTTCAGAATTTATTTCCTCAGTCAGAGCAACTGGTTTTTGCTGTAAGACCTGTGTGTGCAATTTTAGTTTTTCACTGCTGCCTGTTGGGGCTAAGCTCTACCTTCTGGTCTTCTCAATCCATTTTTGCAATGAATTTGATTATCACCTCTGTTAGAATATTCATGACTGGGAAGACATGGTAACAAGGTCAACCAATGAATAGGCATAGCAAGTAAGTCAGCCAATTGGGATCTGAGACAGACTGGAGCCAGGGCATGTCTTAGTGTGCAGCTTCTGATTCTGTGCCGAGAATTGAAACTGAAATCCAGCAGTCTGAGCATGCTTGTCTGCTCTGCTAAAAAACAAACTAACTGTTCTCTCCTGCCTTGTGTTGTAACTGTTACTATGTTGAAGAAGAACTCTGATATTGGTATTGTAAATACTTCATCTATTATTGTGAATATAAAGAAATTAAAGAATCCTGCTGCATCCATTTATCTGTGTGTGCTTCTGGATTTGATTTTTGCACAGAAACTCTGACAACCTCTATTTCATCATCTTATTTTGTTCCATGGAATTCTCTGTACACATTTATGTATAAATATACAATTATGTATTGTAGACCACTCATCTGCTTTCATCTACTTTAGCTGAACCTCTGTCTTCAACAACCTGATATTTGGATACTATGTGCTTTGACATAGCAAGAAAGAAAACTTCAATTTAAAAAAATGTTCCCTTTACTCCAGTAATCTTATCAAGAAAGTTGATTATTTTTGAACCACTCTGAATTTCTAGAACTGTGTACGTATTAGTAAATTTATCCTGTTGTACTTCTGACTCAATTAGTTCATTTAAATGTCTATGGAGATTCTCAATCATTCAAGTCATGGTTGTCCCAAAGGTGCTTTTTAAAAAGGCAACTGGACTTTCTTTGTTGTCTTGTAAGATGTTTCACTTCTCACTCTTCTGTCTGAATAGTGGAGAATGTAGTACTGCAGCCTATTTCTGCTGCCTGCCTGCTGCCTGCAATTTGGCAGTTCAGATCTCACCAGCTTCAAGATTGATTCAGCCTTCCATCCTTCTGAGGTAGATAAAATTAGGACACAAATTGTTGGGGGCAGTATACTGACTCTGTAAACCACTTAGAGCGAACTGTAAAGCACTGAAAGCAGTATATAAGTCTAAGTGCTATTGCTATTGCTTGCAGTCATCTGGTCATTAGTACTCTTTCTGAGAGTCATTGAAACCACTTGGAGGCTTATCTGTGCCCTCAGGGTCACCTGAACAGTGCAAATGAGTGTGGAATCTTCTTAGAACTACTGAAATGACTGTGTTGTAAATAGGAGATAGGTGGTGTTATATTCCTCCTGCTCTATTGAGAAAGGGCTGTTTAGACTTAACATAAATGGCCTCTTTGACCCCTCTTTCAAACCAGCGGTCCTCTCTGTCCAGATAGTGAACTTTGCTGTCTTCAAAAAAATGACCTTTGTCTTTCAAACGCAGATGGACTGCTAAATCTTGTCCTGATGGTTTTGTTCTCATATGTTGTGCCATGATTTTGTGAAGTTATTGTTTTGTTTCTCCACTGTACAGATCTGCATGTCTCACTGCATTGTACTGCGCATATGGAAAGCTGAGTCAACCTTGAGTCTGATGAGATTTGCCAAATTGCAGTCAGCCGGTAGTCAGTAGAAGTAGCCTGCAGTACTGCATTCTAACTACTGCACCACCATGGCTCATCACATTGTTGAGTTCATTTAAGTTTTTAATATGATTTATATTTAAAATTGGAAAATACTCATTTTTCACAAAGGTAATATTGAACATCTTGGTTTGTTTAGCCAGTAACTATATGAGGGAAAGTAGAAATCATCTCTGTGAATCAAAACTGATACATAGTGGTACCCGTCAGAGGAGCTTAACAGTCCATGTCAAGATAGAAGTAGGATAGAATAAAACCTGAAGCCAGGTCAAATAATTGGGTTCTTAGTCAATAAAAGTGCCTTGTTTGTGTGTTGTAATGAAATATCTTTGGTTCAATGGATGTCTGGATCCAAATACCCCCTGGATTTTCTGATAACTAAAGGGATAAGATTGAAAGAGATTTAATTTAGAGCTATTGAAAAAACCTTAAAGAGATTAGAGAAATTCATACATGTACTTTCAGGGTGCCTTTTGTTACTTATCAAAACCCCTTTTTCCAAAGGGGAAAAAAAAAAAGACATACAAGGATTTCTGGCTGACTGCCATCAAGTTGCAAGTTGCTAGCATTTTGCAGTTCAGATGTGTGGGCAGAAAAAAAGAAATTTTGTTTTCCTTCCTGAATACTCTGAACTAAATTTAGGAAGATGATAAGGCAATTGCTTCCTATTTGAGTGACTCATCAAAGCCAAGTAGAGCAATTTTGGCAAATGGAATACTGTCTCTCTCTTATTTCAGATAGAAGGTGTTCCTCCACAAGGTCAGGCCATTGCAGGAAGTTCACACTCTTGTTTAAAAGCTCTAGCAAACACATTTCATAGCACCAAATTGTGTTTTGTTGAATTGAAATGGTTGCTTGCCTATTAAATGCATTATAGAACCTTTCCCATCCCTGAAAAGCATGCACACAAAAACATTAGATACCTAAAGCTGCCTTTTGGCATGAAAAAGAAAGAAAGAAAGAAAAAATAACTATTGTAAAAAGAAAAACTTTGTTTACAAGATTCATAATTAATGGCAGTTATTGCAGAGAGACAGAGAGATAGAGATAGAGATAGAGATATGCAGGCAGTATGTGAACCCCCCCCCCACCTCCCGGTCTGCAGAAAAACCTCTCTCCATGGAACTGGTCCCCGGTACCCAAAATATTTGATTATTGTCAGAAACAAGCAATTTGACTTGAATCTGTTTAATTAATCAGAAAACCAAATAGGATTGGATACCCCTGAAATAGTTCAATAACTTGGGGGGGGGGGAAACAAGTGCATACATACTTGGAAAAAGAAAATTAAAGTAATCCAGTTTTCTCAATAGCATTGACTCACATCCTCAAACCCACTTGAATTAATTATTTAAATCAGAATATTCCTAATTTCATACCAATATCTGCATTATATTTTATTTGATTGTTTTGTAGAAAGTTAGCATCCACCCCTCTCCTAGAAAAATGAAATATTTTGGGAAATATTAAAAAAAAAAGCCAGAATATTATATTTCCCTGGATGATAAAAGAAGAAACGTGTTTTAAAGACAGGAAGCAGTTCCCTGCAGTTGTGAAATCTAAAATTTGTTACTACCAGTTCTGTGGGCGTGGCTTGGTGACTGGGTGGGCATGGCCAACTTTTTTTAAAAAAAACTCTTAAAAGCATTTTTCCTACAACCTCTTCTTAAAAATGTTTTTAAAAGCCTCTGATAATCAGGCAACTCAGCTGGGATCACCAGAGTCTTTTAAAGGCATTTTTTTTCTACAACCTCTTTGGCCAAAGAGGTTGCAGAAAAAATGCTTTTAAAAGCCTCTGATGATCCCAGCTGACCACGCAATCATCAGAGGCTTTTTTTTACTTTTAAAAGCATTTTTTCAGCTGAAGAGGTTGTAGAAAAAATGCTTTTAAAAGTAAAAAAAAAAGCCTCTGATGATCACGTGGCTCAGCTGGGCATGGTGGGCGGGGGGTTGCAGGGATTTTTGCTACCGGTTCTCCAAACCAACTGCCGCCATCGCTACTGGATCGCGCGATCCAGTCCGAACTGGGAGCATTTCACCCCTGGTTCCTTGTCCCCAGCAGACATTTGGTGCCCATTAGGAAAGACTGGACGAGCCTATCTACAAGACAAAAGACTTCCAGCTCCAGGGTGATGAAATTAAGACATGATGCTCCAGAACATTATAGGATTAACCAATCTAGCAGCAGAGCTCAGCACATGACACAATCTCCAAAGGACATTGCATCAGCAGTCCAAACTTCAACCAATCTTAGCTCAGACAAACATAACCCCTACAGGGCCCAATGGGAGTCTGACAACATCCAATTGAAAACATGTTCTTGCACAGGAACAGGAAGCTCAAGTGCAAAGCCCAAGAGAAGGTCTAAAAGCTCCCCCACACTCAACTCCATGTGTTCAGTTACACCAGAACCACAAACATGTGCTTCTGTTCATCAATAAATGGACCCTCTTTCCAATCAGACTCCAGCTTCCATTTTGTCTCCAGTGCCTTTCTCACAGCTTGGAACAGAACCAGATGGATATTTCTTCCAACAGTTTATAATAGGATTTGCTGTGCTTCAGATCCAAAACTGAAAAAATCCTTGGGAAGAGATATTTTGCTTTTTCCTAAAAAGAACTGGGAGATATTTTACTGTTACCAATTTTAAAAGCCAAATTATATACTAAATAGAATAACTAGAATAAATGAAATTTACCCCACGCAGTATAAATGTAGTAAAATTTGTAGTAAAGTTTGACTGTATTCAGCAAGTCACTACACTTCTTTGAGGTGTTTTGAGGATATAAAAGTATTTCCAGCACAGGTAAGGAAATTCAAATATCAGTTTCTGGGATTATGATGAGACTAGCCAGGCTGTAAAAAGTGATATAGTTTGGCATGTTTTAAGTGCAATATTGGCTTGATATTTAATTCTAAATTTCTGCAGTGATCCTCAAGAGGATATGTACAGTAGTAAATTAGTATAAAGGAGGATTAAGTAGGTAAGAGTATCTAGTGTTCCTATTTATGGCCTTTGCATCAGTTGGGATTTGGTGTTTTGAGTTACAATTTTCACTACAACTTCTGACATTAATGCTTCTTTTCACTGAATGAAGAAACTTCAGCCAATAGGCCCTGCCTGCAACTATCTAATAAGATCTCTCTGTTGTGCGTACATATAATTCCTTGAAATCTGTCTACCAGTTAAAAGTTGCTCATCTAATTTACAGAATTTTGTACTGAAAATTGACATCTTACGCCCAATTTCAGTGTTTCATACTGCATTTTCTTTCTTCTATCAACAGTTAATACTATGTGTATTTCAATTGATGAGAGAATCAAATATTTAACATTACTGAAAACACTGAATGATCCTTACATTGGCATTCATGAATGAATGCCACCCTAAGGGTCATTCAGTGTTTTGTGACCCTTACGTTAGCATTCATGATAAACCAAATATGTCAGTGGTGGGTTCCTCCGGTTCCACCAGGTTCCGCCTAGCCAGTAGCGGTGATGATATGACGTCACGAAACTAAATATCAGATTTAATAATATTTGAGAACAAGCCTGAAGTAAACAAAATAAAGTATTTTGGGAGTAACAAATTATAGATGGAAATGTTGATTGATTTTGAAATGACTTTAAGAGAGGAGGAAAATATTATTTGTCAAGATCATGGATACTAGCTGCCATTTAAGAGAAGTAGAATATAGATTTGATGTAATGGGTCTTAGGAATGAGGAATATATATGAAATATTGATTGTTAAAATGATAAAGATTTGAAATGGTGTCTATTTGGAAATAATTGTTTAGAATTTTGGGTGATATAGTAGAATGATAAATGTTTAGAATAAGATTTTTTTTTCTTTTTTCTTTCTTTCTTTTTTTTTTTTAAAGATGTAAATGGATAAAATTTGGAACAAAATTGGTTGAGGGAATGTGAGTAATTGTACCTATTTTATACCGGATCAAATCCTTGCTCTAAAAGGATGTATTTTATGTTTTATGTCTAAAAAAAAAAAAATCCCTGTGCCACCTGAAACCTCTAATAAATTGTTAGGGCAGGGCTATAATTTCAGACTTGGACTCTAGGCCTCCCTTGGATCTGCCCTTTGAACTTCACTTCCAAAATCACTTTATCCTATTCTCTCATTCTGCTGGAATATAACTGGTGGAAGAAGGAATAGATACATTATCACAGATACATTTCTGGTTCCCAACTGATGGCAATACTTTAGTGAGCACTCAGTGCTGAGATACTTTAGAGATAAAAGAAGAAAATGGATTGTCCCAAAGGTACTTTTTCAGGAGGCAACTAAACTTTCTTGTTTTTTCTTTTGAAGACATTTTGCTTCTCATCCAAGAAGCTTCTTCAGGATAGTGGGGAATGGAAGAGCTAAAGAAGCTGAAAAAGCTTCTTGGATGAGAAGCAGAACATCTTCAAAAGAAATAACAAGAAAATCCAGTTGCCTCTTGAAAAAGTACCTTTGGGACAACCATGACCTGGATGACTAAAAATCTCTACAGACTAAAAGAATGGATTCTTTTATAACTTGGGGATGGGTGTTCAATTGCATCCAATAGAAAGCAGTAGAAGAGCTTACCTGCTGAGCCTTGTTCAGTTTTTTCTCTCTATGTTGTATGGCTAGTCTTCCACTAAGTTTCATCAGGGATGAAGTGATCATAATTGCAGTCACCTTTGGAGATGAGATAGGGTATTACAAAATTCCAGAGGTCACTGAGAAAATAAAAATGGTAGAAGCAATCTGTCAAGATATCCAATGCCAAAAGAATGGAGACAGAAAAAAAAATAATGTATCCTGCAAGTCTATGTTTTAAAGAAAATAAATATAATGGGGGTGGGGCAGCTGATGAAGCTACAGGTCAAAATTATCACTGGAATCAGTTGTTGCCTAATTTTGTTACAGAGCATCCCTGTTATACAATTCAGGATTGACACAAGGTTGCCATCATTTTTGGATTTAGACGGGAAGATCCAAAGTACTTTCCTTTCTATCCTAACTAGGACTGGTCTCTTTTTTATAGTATTTTCACTAAAGATTGAAATTACAATAAAAACTAACATACATTGAAAATAAATAGAAGAATAAAAAGAGAGAGTAGAAGGAATAGAAAAAGAAACAAAAAATAAATAAATGAAAAATAAAGATAATATTAATAAAAAAGAAAAGAAATATATAAAAAAGTAACTTTCCCCTTCATTGCAACAATTATAAGTAATTTTAATAACATATCACCTTCTCATAAAATATAATAAATGATATCTGCTTCTCATATCTCAGATATCCCTCTGATCTACAAGCAAAACCATAAAACAGTAATTTCAGTCTAACTATCAGGAAAAACCATTAACGGTTACCAGAAATAGCAACATATGTACTTTAACCTTGATCAAATAAACCAACTTTATATTCCTTCTTTTTACTTCTAACAATCATTAGTGTCTTCAAGAAATGTCATAGAACTTATTTCTATTCATTTTTACTTTCATTTTAATTTCTCACAAAATTCTTCAAAACATTAATCACTTTCTTTTGTAAATCTGATGTTGGAAAATTCTCCTGGTCACTCTCTTGCTTTGATATTTATATCCCTTTTAATTATCAAGAGACCATCTGATTTCTTTTATGTTCAGCATAATACATTTTCTGTGTCATTCTTTTATTTTTTGAACATGTTATTACATTATAAAATAAGATATAAAATACAAAAGTAAATAGGAAGTCAGTAAAGGGAAAGAGTGGAAAGAGAAGTGAGAAAGGGCTGGGGGGAGGAAATAAAGTGTCGACTCTCTGTTGCAGTACAATAAAGCATTAACATCAAACCACAACTTTTTGTTTTTTGATAGTAATATAAACTAGTCATTTCTATAAACATCTATCAATCTAATTGGTAAAACCAAAAACAAAGTTTCATTTTTTTCCCACCTCAAGCACAAAGTTCATAAGTGATCTTTATGTGTCAACAAAGGTATTTATATTCTAAAGTTGGCTGGCTAAATTGACCATTTTATTTAAAGAAAAGACTATAAGTACTTTCTATATCATTCTTGTAGCTAGTCATTTATAAATCCAAAATACTCATTGAAATACCCATTTAATAATCTGAAAAAAAAAAGGTGACATTGACTCTAGAATTGGCAGTTTTACAATATGAAGTTCTAATCCAAATGATGGTTTGATTTCTGTTTCTTTTGCTAAAAAATCCTTTTACTCTTAAACATTTCAAGACACAGTTCCTTAATTTTGAATCTCAACAATATCTACAGTTTCTTGTTAGCTTCCCTAAATCAGTTCAATCAAGCCAAAACTATCTTAAGAATCATGGTTAAAGGCAATTGGATACGTATCATAGTCTTCCCGCTTCATCTAATTTCTGACCCCTTTTATGAGACTCCAATAACATTGAGGTAATACAGATTACAGACTGGACTCATATATAATGAATAAAGAGTAATTTCAAAACTTCTTTACCCATCTACTTCCTGGGTGAAACACATTCTAAATGACTGTAAATTGGTTTCAATTCTTCCTGAATAGTATGTCTCGCAAGCTTCACTCTTTGTTTCTTCTATTTAAAAATTCCTTTTGTGTGATTTGATTAGATCTGAAAAGAAAGGGGGCCATGTTTTCCATTTTCAACTTGTGAAATTGAAAGCAGAATATATTGCTTTTTGATTTTGATAAAATGCAGCTGTGTGAAGTAATAGTCAAAAAGTTCAGATGGTGTCATATGGTTATATATAAATGTGTGTGTATGTTTATGTGAGAGAGAAAGAGATAGAAATAAATAATCCTTTTTGAATGCGGCAGTTGAAGAATTATAGATTTACAATTTAATGCTTTTCACATTGAAAACTGATTTACTGAACCCATGTTCTTCCAACTTAGTTTAATCTAACTCCAAAAATGGAAACTTCGAATTCAAGAAAACCTTGGAATTTCTGCTTTTCAAGTAAAACAAACTCAATATAGAACTTATATTTGAAAAGAAGAAATTTATGCATCTAATTATTAAAATGAAACTGTTCACAGTAACAGTTCACTAATAATGTAAGGGTTAAAGTAGTAACAGAGGTAGTTATATGCATTAATATCCTGGCATTGTCCCAGAAATGTCCCAGAAATCTTATAATACTGGCTCTAATTCAATACTGAGGTATAAATGCTATCACATATTTTTTTCTTCAGGCTTGTTGTAATAATTGTCTAGCAAAGAATGTCTGTGACTATGCTTTTAGCAATAAAAAGGTGCTCCATTATACTTTTAATCTGGGTTTGCTGGGATCAGTTCATCTCTGAAAATAACACCGAAAAGACAAAAGAAAGCTTTTCTTATTCTTGCAGTATTTATTATTTCTTGCGGTGTCTGATCGTTAACATCTGTTCTAAGCTACCATAATATGGAAGGCAATGGAGATTGTCTTCCCATATTCAGATGTAATAACATTTTGAAGTGTGTGTATGTGCACACGCATGCCTAAAGATGAGAATGATTCACCAGGGATGATAAGGGTACCATTTCAGCAAGACTCTGTACAGAAATTTCTTTCAGTTATTCAACATAGTCAAGAATAGAGCTTGCCACAATGCTGTGCCTTTACTAACTTACATGTGCTTATACTCCAATCTATTCATGTAAAAAGAAGAAGGTTTCTTTAAAAAAAAAAAATCTTTGTGCCCCATTCAGAATAAAAAGAATGACAGAGAAAGGAAGGAAGGAAGAAATGCACTGTCCAAGGATCTATGTCTAAAAAACATTCATGACTGCAACGCAATAAATATATGAAGAAGGGTTTTCTCATCTGCCATCTGCTTTGCTTGCACAGGCACAAAGCCGAAGGCACCAGCCTGAAGATGACGAGTGGGACCTTGTCAAAACGTCGCCAAGATACTCTCAATCTTACACAGGAAAAGACCTGAATACCCAAATACACCAAAACTTGCATACCTCTACCCGTGAAAATCTACGAAAACATTATATTTAAAACCTTAGCTAAAATTGGACTTCCGCTGGCACCGCAGGCGCCGCTGCAGCTCCTTTATGAGCTCTTACTCCCGGGATCTGTAAAACCGCCAAAACAGCATAAATCAGCCGTTTTGGCAGCTGGAACTTCCCTCTCGGGCAAAGAGGGGGGCGTGAGTGCTCAGGTGTATAGGGTAGAGCCCCGCAAAACCTCCAGGATTAATCCTGGAGGTGCAGAGGGTGAGGGCTCCCCAAATGCCTGGAAAGCAGCTCCAGACTCGGGATTCCGTCTCTGACGGATCAAGGCGCCGTGACCATCCCTGCGAAACAAGTGATTTCAAGGATCGATTTTTACGCAGGTAGAACAAAACAGGAGAGCTTCTCGCAAGTATTTTTCTTTCCTTTAACTCTGATGAATAATGAGTCCTTTCATATTCGAATGAAAGTTTTAAAGAGATCCAAAATGGCGCTGATAGAGAACGAAAGTTTAAGAAAAAAGTGATTGTTAAAGCTTGTTTGCGCTTGTTAAGGTCGTTATAGCTGTCAGTACTTTGAAGCTTTGCTGAATGAAGTTTGCAGCATAAGAAAAGATGGTAGAGGCAAAGATTTTTGAAGAGAATGGAGGTTTCTCAGCACATAATTCAGCAAGTGTACAAATACTGACAGTGGATTTTTTGGAAGCATGGCAAAAATCATTTATGAAAAGACTGGATGAGATCTTTGAGAAGTTTATTACTCAAATTGATAACAAAGATGCAATGTTGAAAGAGGAGGAAGAACAAGTAATTCAAGTAAAAACGCCTGAGGAACATGGAAAGGATGTTTTCCAAACTATGAATAAGCTGATGGGCTTGAAGGAGGTTAATCCGGAGATATGGAGAGAGATCTATCCAGAGGTTTTGATGCAAATGAGAGGAAATGTGCTGGGAGAAGCTTGGATTTTCAAGATATCAAGAAGGATTAAAAATGGAACATTACAATTTCTTTATAAAAATGGACTTTTAATCCTAATTAAAGAGGTGTGTTTCGTAAAAGGAACTACTTTGCGAGCTGCACAGGATTGGAAGATAAAATTACAGTTGAATACACAAAAGCTTGTAAAAATAAAAGATGGTAGAATAAAGCAGAAGAAGAAGGCTCAGAAAAAAACCAGGGGAAAATGGAAGTGGAAGAATTTTATTCCTCTTTGTTAGGCAGGATAACATGGTGAATGATTGTATTGGTATTCAAGATTTTTATTGAGGATATGATTTGTTTGGTTTTGAATTATTTTTTTTTTACTTATGACTGGATGTTTCAACTGTTATATAAATGTGAATTTTTACCTATGATTAGATGGATTATAAAAACGGATTTTTATGATTTAAAGTTGATCTTAGGTTAAAAAAGAAATTTTCTTTTGGAAATTTAAGGTTATATACATTAATGTTATTCTGTGGAGGTGATTGTATTGGTATTCAAGACACGATTAATTTTTATTAAGGATATGATTTGTATGATTTTGAAATTTTTTTTATTTATGACTGGATGTTTCAACTGTTATATAAACATGATTAAGGATATGATCTGTATGGTTATGATTCGATGGATTATATCTAAAAATTACTTTAAGTAATGGATTAAAAGAGAAACTTTCTTTTGGATATTAAATTTAAGGTTATAGATTTTTCAATATATTTTCAAGGGCTTTAAATTGTTTATTTATTGTTGAATTAATTGGGATTAACTACCTTTAAGCAAGAAAAGTTATATTTTGTTTTGAACAAGGAGAGTTACAGTACAAGTGATAGATAAATCTATAGTTAGTTAGTTTGTCTCTTGTACTGCCCATGCCCACCCCTTCACTAGAGCTTATTTTCGGGTGTATATTTATGCCCACCCCAAAAATCAGGCTTGGCCTTATTTTCAGGACATGTCATATTTTCAGGGAGACACAGTATATATATTCTTTTTCTTGCATGATTCCTCAGCTCCCGTGGTTTAGCTTTGCTATATTGATTGCTGCCTATGCTTATCTCAGAGGCTTCACATATCTAACCCAAGTAGTTATCTGTTCAACCCACAAGTCCACCATATGCTTCCTGGAGTTGACCTCTGTTAACCCCTTTACTTTTGAAGCATCAAAAGTTAGCAATCAATTCCTGATTCTCTCTTCTGCTGACATCCTTTGGGATTATGATTATATGATTTTATATCAAGCCTTTGTTATTTACAGGGAAGCTTACCGATATAGTCTTTCTGTCCAAGCACAAGTAATACAGTGGATGTACTGTATATGGCAGTATTTCTTTTATGGTCGCAGCCATGGAAAAATATTTTATCTGTCTAAATCCTCGTTGCTATTTTTTTTTAGGAATTTTGGGCTGGAATGGTGAGGATAGTACTGGGTCCAATTCACTCATAGACAAGTGATCAAAAATTTGAATACACAAGTTTCTGGAAAGGTGTAATAATCATCTACACATAATGCTTTCAGTCATTCCCTTCACTCATTCAATTCAGCTGGCAGAATTTTTTTTTTAAAAAAATTTATGTACCAGAAAGAATAGTCATGAGCTTCAGCTCTGTGTGACGTATTATGATTTGTGAACCAAATCTAAGGTTATGGAATGGCATGAAAGGCAATTAGAGTTTGTGTTTCAAGTTCAGATATGCACAATTCCGATCCAAAGTTCAGCAAGGATGCTTCAGATCTGCTGGGGGCACAATCTCTTTACCAATTCACTGTTACTTAGAGGAGCCACATTCTGTTTGCAAAGTAGAGGCACAGTACAATATACTGTTATGTATTGTTACGCAATACAATATACTGTTATGTATTGTTGCGCAATACAATATACTGGTATGTTTGAGTTAAGGAAGCATCATGGAAGCAATTAAAGAATGCAACCACTTGATGCCACCCTGTTGTGGCACCTTAATTCAAAGAAGCTACATGGGTAAGGAATATAGGTTTGGTGGGCTAACATCCAAATGGCCTAGTATCTCTAAGGAGCGCATCTGGGCATAAAGAACATGTCCATGTCAGAACTGAAGTATTCATGCCAACTTTGGATCTAAATAGTGCACGTCTCTGGTTTCAGAATTTGGACTTGACATAATTTACCTATTTTGTTTGAAAAAGCTTTGACTTTTCAGTATAATGGGAAAGCATCAAAATATGTATCATGGCATAAGTGATTCTGAGTGGTTTACAAATAAAAAAGAAATATATCTGTTGTTTTTTTTAAAGATTCATAATTTTTCCTTTAAGCCGAACAATGCATTATTACTGCAGATTTTGAGACCTACAAAACCTACACAGGCCTGTGAGCTATGCAGTGTCTAACAATCTATGCATAGGGTTTAAACTATTTTTAATAATTCATAGCCAAATTCAGTTGTCATTCCATCTGTACATTCATTTTTATACAACAAAAGCCCAGTAAATTGAATGATCAGTTAAATTTCAATATTTATTTATTTGCTTTTGGCAAATTGTTTAAAATGAAGGGGATAAGAATTACACAAGCCACCAGTGTATTAATGATATTGATTGATATATAGCTTTCTTTGTTCAAATAACCATAGACAAATTAATCTTGAGATTTTTGTCTTTCTTTCTCTCCCCCCCACCACCCCTTGATATGGAGGTCTTTAGAATAAATTTCAAGGTTTCAGTACTTTGCAGACTAACTGATAAATCTGCATGTCAATCCCTGCTATATGCTTGTGGGATAATATATCATGCATTGCCAGTTTTAAGATAAAGCACATCACATTTTCCATCAAACCAAAGCTAGTAATAGTCTCAACTTCTACAGAACTGCACCTGATTAGCATTCACAGTTGGAAATGTTTGGTCCTTAGCCCAATGACATTTATTTTTTAAGATAAAACTCTTTCATCATTCATGTTCTTATGGAATCACAATGTTTTTCATGTCACAAATAAAAATAAAGGAATATAAGAATTTACAAAACAAATTTAAAATATAAATAAAAGGCTACAAGCAAAAAGCATTTGAAACTACTGGAATAAGATGTTTGTTTGACTGACTAACTGATAATTTGACCATTGCTTTCTTCTTATATAAGGTCTCATTGCAGCTTATAAGTAAAATTAAAAATGCAAAATTCCAATAAAATCAGTGCAATAACTTTAAAGTAAAAAATGAATTAAAATTATCCATAGTTAAAAGCTTGGTAAAATGCATTTTTGCAATTTTCTGTAATTACCAGTAAAGTGGGAGCCGAACCCATCTTCCTAGGAGTCTATAGCCTAGAAGTCACATAGAGAAGGCAGACTTTCATATACCAGATATAAATTTATGACAGTACTAGTGGTAATGATTGTGGTGGTGGGGGGGGGGTCTTTAAAAGAGCTGGGCTGGATCATTGTGGCACTGGATCCCCACTGTATTCAGGTTGTAATTGCAGGTTTTGGATAGTTTCAATGAAATTAATATGGATGAAACATTGTTGTATTCCAGACAATTCCAAATCATATAGTATACATATATTCCCTAAATTACAATATATTCATAAAATAAAATTACACAAATAAAATTATATATAAGAACAAATGAGTTCCTCATAATCAATGGCTTAAAAATATTGAACACAGAAACATTGTAGAAATGCTAAATGAAATTATATTCAGAAAAATATATTATTGTGCTTAATTTTAGAAGAGTTTTTCTGGATTTCATACAGAATTGTTATGTGTGAACAACAAAACAATGTGAAAAAAAAGTGTGTGGGGAAAAAAACTTAATTGTGACATGATCTATCATAAACCAGTGTCAACTTGTACAGAGAGCTACCAATTTTGTAGGAAAATATATTTAGGTATTGTATATAATGACAATAAATTTGATCTTAATACTGAAAAAAAATCCTTATTGAAGTATATAAATTGCTTATATACAAGGACATACTATGAAAACTATTAATACAATCTGGAAGAAATTTAAATCTAATGGTGGGGACCTAGTGTCTGATTTAATCCATTTAATATGCTTTAAACTTCACCAGGTTCTTCCAAGGCTGAACAATGAATCTGATTGAGAATTGGGGCCCTTTGGGTGACTCTGATCTTTTGTAAATATTAATGATGCCATCAGGATATGACCTGGGGAAAAAACCCTTCTGTTTAGATTACACTCATTATTCATAGGATGTGCTCCATAACCGGAGTCATATTTATTGAACCATGTGGAAATTATCTTTGGCAGAACCTAGTTTTGCAAGTATGGATTTAACCTAGCTTGAATAAAAGCTCTCTTCTAAGAAAAAGCAATGGCAATATCAAGTTGGAGACTATCGGTCAGATTTTTTTTTTAAAGCTCACCTGTGTTAGTTTTTCATACATATGAGCATTTAGTGCATAATATAAAGTTTGTGTCAAATTTATAAGACGAAATCAAAATGGTTTGAATCAGAGGTGGGTTTCTGGAGAACTGGTAGTGGAAATTTTGAGTAGTTCGGAGAACCGGTAGTAAAAATTCTGACTGGTCCGGCCCCCATCTATTCTCTGCCTCCCAAGTCCCAGCTGTTTGGGAGGAAATGGGGATTTTGCAGTATTCTTCCCCTGGATTGGGATGGGAATGGACATTTTACAGTATCCTTCTCCTGCCACGCCCACCAAGCCACACCCACCAAGCCATGCCACACCCACCAAGTCACACCCACAGAACTGGTAGTAAAAAATTTTGAAACCCACCACTGGTCTGAATCAGGGGTAAAATGCTCCCGGTTCGGACCGGCTCGGGCGAGTAGGTAGTGATGGCGGCTGGCAGTTCAGAGAACTGGTAGCAAAAATCCCTGCCTCCACCCCCCATGCCCAGCTGAGCCCCGCGATCATCAGAGCCTTTTTTTCCTTTTAAATGGCTCTGACCAGCCAAGCTCTGACTATCCCAGTTGAGTTGCCTGCTAATCAGGCAACTCAGCTTGGATCGCCAGAGCCATGTAAAAGAAAAAAAAAGTTTCTTTTTTTCTCCCCGCCCCCCCAAGCCTCCATCTTACTTACCTTAGCTGCTGGTCGCAACACAATCCATTGCATCAGCAAGCAACTGAATCTCCCTGCCTGCAATCAAGCTCATCGGTGAGCAGCTCTATCTGCAACTTTAAGACTTGTGGACTTCAACTCCCAGCAAAGCTGGCTGAGGAATTCTGGGCGTTGAAGTCCAGAAGTCTTAAAGTTGCCAAGATTGGAGACCCCTGTTCTATTGGGTAAGTTTTGTTCCCCTTTGGGAGCTTTAAAAAAAATAGTTAATTGGGGTTTTTTTTAGTTGTTCTTTTTTTAGACCTAGCCATTTAAAGTTTAGGAAGTTTTACATTTAGCTGCTTTTATATAAAAATAAAAATAAAATAAAATAATATTTGTGCAGTTTTCTGATATTTAGTGTGTTTCTGTAGTGTTTCACTCTAACTACACAAACACACAAAATCTCACAAAGCTGTATGTGGAATTTTGTGTGTTTAAAGTGTTGAAGTTGGTTTTTTGGGCTTTTTGTGGCTGTGTGAGGTTCCTGCTTGTTGCAGGGGCCATTTTGGGTCTAGCACAGCTGCTTTTACATTGTGGGTGAGCCAGTTGTGTTGTGTTGTGTTGTGTGTGTGTAAAGTGTGAAAGTTGTTTTTTTTGGGGGGGGCTTTTTGTGACTGTGTGAAGTTCCTGCTTGTTGCGGGGCCATTTTGGGTCTAGCACAGCTGCTTTTACATTGTGGGTGAGCCAGTTGTGTTGTGTTTTGTAGGTTGAAAAAGGGCAAAGAAGTGACATTGACTTGGCCACGCCCACCCAGTCACCTTACCACCAAGCCCCGCCCACTAATTAATCCACGCCCACAGAACCGGTAGCAAAAAAAATTAGATTTCACCCGTGGTCTGAATGACATACCTTCAAATGCTTGGCTTTTCTGTGGAACTTCCAAAGCAACAACCCTATTGGTGTTATCACTTTGCAAATAGTGCAAAGTGCTGTAAAGTGCAATAGTGCTGTCCTCACTGCCTAAGGACAGGGGGTTTCTATCATTTTGATTCTAACCAGAACTAATAAATGGAGGGCAAATGGAAAAACACTATCCTAGGAGCAGCAACAGCAACAAAATCTTAGTCCAGAAGTCTCCTTTAGTTTTTCCCAAGCCTAGGCAACACACAACGGACCAATGGGCTTACTGTTCAGAAAAAGTTCCAAAGGTGCTTTTTCAAAAGGCAACTGGACTGTCTTTGTTTTTCCTTGAAGATGTTTCACTTCTCATCCAAGAAGCTTCTTCAGTTCTGATTGAATTCAGAACTGAAGAACTGAAGAAGCTTCTTGGATGAGAAGCAAAACATCTTCAGGGAAAAACAAAGACAGTCCAGTTGCTTTTTGAAAAAGCACCTTTGCGACACCCATGACCTGGATGAAGTCTCCATAGACATTGTTTAAAAAGGGGTTCAACCTTTCTCACAAGTTTGAAATTCTATGTTGCAGCTACGATGTGATGGAGAAAGGTAGCAAAATGTCAGGTTTCACACAATATTTAAACACAAACCCTGTTTTTAATTGTTAAAATATAATATTGTAGACTTTACAATATTATAAAAAAACATTTAACTTATTTGGGAATGTTCTATACATGGTTTCATAAAACAACACAGGAACCACACAGCCTGAACATATAGAAAACCGGCAAGCTATTCTGTAGTCAAGACTTAACTCATGAATATGCCACTTAAAACTAGAAATAGTTTATTTCACCAACTGATTCCTCATTTTATTTCTCAATAGCCCCTGAATTTTCTGAACCACAACTGTCACATAGTTTTCCTGAATTACTGTGCTTGCATAGTTAGCAGGGACTGTGGCTGCTTTTAGCAGAAGATAAAATTGCTTAGGGCTGGGGATCTTATTCTGCTTGAGAGGATCATTCTTTGTGGCTAATTTCCCAAGAGTCACAAGCTGATGATGGACAGAGCTTGTCTGATTCATTCTTTCTGTCACACATATGAACACATCTTACATAAGACTGCACCCAATACTCATATCATATATAACTAGAAGCCCTTCGGAGATATTTGATAAGAAATGTGTAAAAAAAGGACTGAGTTTAGCATATTCCCACAGCTCCCGTACTTCATAGCTTTCAGAGGCAGCCTCAAATCTTTAAATCTGGATGAGCATATATAATGCTCCTCACTGTTTGGCGGCCTGCACATCTTTGAATAGGTAAATAAAATTGTAGCATTCATAAGTCTTACAAATTTGTTCTGATTAGACCTGTAATATAGTAAAGACATACAAACGAATACAGGAATATGTTGCTATGGTTTAAAGTATTTTAGGAAAGACATGCTTCACATTAATTTTTTCCCATTGTAATAATGCAATTTTGTTAAAAATGATTTTAAAAATTTGTAAGTATGCCAATTTTTTGAATTTGATATTTTACTATAAAGAATTTTGGTTCTGAGTATTTATTAATTCAACACTGAATAATATTAGAGGAACAGAAAAAAATGGTGCTTAAGGTAATAATTTTCCAATATCTACCCTGAACTAATGCTTCAAGATGTGAGTCCAACTCCTTTAAGCATTGCAAGCAGTTGCTTAGCATGGACAAGCAGTATCTATTCACAGCACTACAGTAATAATATGTGATCTCTAGAAAACAATAAATTATTTCATGTTTAAAGATCAATAGCCAATTCCTAAGTTGAAAGTTGCCCATCTACTGCAGCTTGGCAACTGTGGCAGAAGGTGTCAATTGCACTTAACTTGATTTATCACTGTTATCAGCAGATTAAGGGAGATGACAGCTTGATGCCAACTCTGGTTATTAATGTTCATAAGAGATGGCCACAGATCTTGAAAGGCACATGTTTTACTTTTCTCATGTTTCAGAAAAAAAAAAAAGCTGCTGGAAATCTATTTAGTAGCTGGTATTTACTTCTTGCATAGATTTGTCATTATTAATTGTAACTACAATGGACACCAAGTTGAATTTCTGGGGGTATTAAGCATTGAATTTTAATATTTTAATCTTCAACATACTTCCAGTTTTGTTTAAGAGCAAATGTCAAAATGATCAATTGTCCTGATAGTATTAAAGAAAATATAAATGTCTAAACTTTGTCCATTTGTTTACTATTATGCGGAAAATTGCTAATTTCACAAACACACACACACACACACACACACACACTCTCTCACACACCCCTCATTTGATTCTATTTGGAGGGAACTAGTGAGACTGGGGAGAAAATTGCTAGTTCAGAATCCCCAATCTTTTACAAATTTCAAGTCAATCATAATTAGCTCAGTCTGAGTACCACCATGGTACCCATTATATGACAGTATTAGTCAGATCATGATTTAGCTTCCAAGAGTTTCTGATATCTAACAGTTGGAGAAAATTTTCCTTCCTAATAAAAAAATAGAAATTACATGATTTTTTTTTACTAGATTAGCTCTGTGCAAATTAATGGGCAGCATACTCACTGAAAGAATGGAATGTAGTTGGGTTCACAAGAAATTTAGGGGAAACCTGTTGCTCTTGTCATGTTCCAAATGACATCACTGGAAGAGTGATTAGAACCAAGCTTCAGAATGATTCCAAATTTAAATGAGTTTGGAATAAAAGTCAAATTAGCTTGTGTAGGGCTGTTAATCTTCTTGGCACATTGTCTCACAAATAAAAGAGGATACTGTTTTGCCATTAAATAACTTCTAAAATAAATAATATGGGATAAAGTGTAAGTAGTAAATGTGAGGCAGCGAAACAAAAACTGAGATACACAAACTGGAAAAATAGAACTTTGCAGCATATTGAGAATTTGATTCAAGAGTTAGAACCAGGCTTTAGAAGGTTTTAAATAAAGCGACTAGAAGGAAAGAAAAATCCAATGAAAAGACCTGATTTAAATATGATTTCATATAACTTTTGCATCAACTATGCCTAGTGGGGTGATGCCATGGCTGACACTTATTCATTTCTTAGTCATCAAATGTCTGTCCTTGAAGTCCATCCATCAGAATTTTTTTAGTTTGTTCAGAATATAGTGGTGTGTTATAGTTACATGTGTCTCTTTTATGTTAACATAACACCACAACTCTGCAAGCTGCAATGGCCCTCAATAGGCTTACAAGTGTAATTCATCATGTTGGTTGCTACCTACATGACATTAGACAAGCTTATTTGTGGGACCAACTACTCCCAAGGAAATATGTCTATCCCACATGATCCAATAGGGAGGACACACTTCCCTCATTGAAATAATGCCATCATGCCTTCTCAATGGGGCCTCTGCCATTTGAAATAATCTTCCAAGTTGACCATGACCCTTCAGACTTTAGGAAGTCAGTTAAGATGTTATTATTTCTATGGGTCTTTGGATCAGGATTAATAGAGTTCTTAATTCAAAGACTGATTGATTATGTGCCATCAAGTCATTGTTAATTCTAAGCAACTATACATAAATTTAATAATTTTTCCCCATAATGATCTGTCAACCTGATATTTCAGGATTTCCAATAGTGTAGTAATTTAATAAGTTATAATTTAGCTCTGAATTTGTTTTATCAGGTTAGTTGGATTTTAATGGTATGTTTCCTTTGTATGTATTTGTTGCCTGGTTACTGATTGATTGATTGGAGTCATATTGTCTGACCATATAAATGCTATTGATCCATCAAACAACCAATCATATAATTATATAAAATATAATAATATAAATATTGGCAGAGAAGTTTGGATAAAAGTGATGATGGCAAAGTTGTAACAATGGGAAACTAGAGGAAAGAATATTCAGATGTAACATTTCACTTAACAGAAACAAGATGGGCTTAAAATCTTGATAATTTTGTATTTATTTATTTATTTATTTAGACTTATATGCCGCCCTTTCTCCGAGAGGACTCAGGGTGGCTCACAGCAATAAAACAGAAAAATAAAACAAAAACTCCGGGTTAAAAGTTACACATAAAATCCCTAAAATCAATTAAAATCCATTGTAAAAAACCCCATCAGTCCAGGCCGGCCAGGCAAAATATGTTCCACTGATTATCTGCTACAATGTCCTACCTGTCAATGACTACTTCAGCTTCAACCACAACAGCACACAAGCACACAATAGATACAAACTTAAAGTGAAGTGCTCCAAACTCGATTGCAGAAAATATTACTTCAGCAACAGAGTGATCAATGCCTGGAATGCACTACCTGACTCTGTGGTTTCATCCCCAAACCTCCAAAATTTTAACCTAAGACTGTCTACTGTTGACCTCACCCCATTCCTAAGAGGTCTGTAAGGGGCGTGCATAAGAGCACCAGTTTGCCTACCGTCCCTGTCCTAATGTTTCCTCTATTTGTATCTATTTTATGTATTCAATTCATGTTTATACTTATATATATTATCTAATACGTACTTGACAAATAAATTAAAAAATAAAAGATTTGAAGAAATTCCCTCATAACATTCTGAATTACCATAATCCTCTTCTGATTCCGTTTTGTTGCTGAAATTCTATTCTTGCTTTATTTCAAGCTGCAACCCAGAGGTGAAATCTACTTACCTTCCTTACTGGTTCGGAAGTGTATGCGCCGTGCTTCACATGCATGTGCAGACCTTCTGTGCATGCGCAAAACCTTCTGCACATGTGCAGAAGATAAAAAAAACATTACTTCCTGGTTAAAAACCAGGAAGTAATGACAGTGGGGTGGGGCGGGCGGAGCTTCTCTCTGCCATCGCTACTGGATAGCTGAACCACCCGCCACGATCGCTACTGGATTGCCCAATCCAGTCTGAACTAGGAGCATTTCACCCCTGCTGCAACCTAAATGCTGTAGAATCTAAGACTACTCATTTTCACATTCTATCTAAGTACTTACAATATATTCTTTACATAAAATCTTAGATTACTAGTATTTATTCATAACAGGAGTTTTTAATTGTTTTTCAAGTACCAAACTCTGCTAAGGTGCTTGAATAATAAATAAATAAAGCAGATTAAATTATTTTGCATTATACTCGTAAACTTTACATCTCTAATTACATCTGAAACTCATTTTTTAATTTGCATGTCAGCTAGAAATTACTTTGCTGGTTCAAAAACTAAGTTGCTGACAAGAAGAAGCTGTGATGCATGGCTGATAAAACATGTATTGCTTTACAAATGTTTGCTTTATTCACCTGGCACACATATTCATGGGGAAAAGCTCTTTTCTGTATAAAAACAACCACATTTCTAATTTGCCCAAGGCAAAAACTACTTAGTAGTAATTCAGTACACAACACATTGCTCTTGATTATCTTTGTGAGTATGTAGGTGTGTATTAGTTTTAATATGAAGTAAAATACAAGCTTTGCCATTTATTTCTTAATTTATAGGAAGATAAAATTTGTTTCAAATATATTCAACTGGCTCATGGTAATATGGACCATGTCCTGCGTGGTTATCTTGCAACACATAAATCCAATATAATTATTTTTCTGGTCCTTATTGGGTATTAACAGATTATTTTTTTATTTTATTTATTTGTCCAATTTATATACCTATTCCATCTCACCAAACAAGCAAATCTGGGCAATCAAAGCTAAGCAGTAAATAAATATCTAAAAAGCATTACCATTATTATTAAAAAGTATTAAAACCACAAAACATTATAAAAACAGATCAAGAACAAAGAAATAGCAGAGGAAGAGATGTTAATAATAATAGAGCCACCTCACTAGTCCACCTGTCACCTGCAGGGTCCAGGCCTGCTGGCATAACCAGGTCTTAAGGGAAGACCTTAAGAAGTTCAGAAAAATCAGAAAAAAATTAGACTAAATTTACCTCAGGAGGAAGAACATCTCATTGGTTCCAATCTGCCTCCATAATATGTATGTCATCATCATAGCATTATTTCTATTCTGGTTACTTCAATTTTGCTATTTGCTATTCTTGCAAATAACAATAAATTATTGGGTATTTCACCTCTACATCACTTTTCTTAAATGTCTATGAAATAGGCCAGATGGCAGGACAACGTAACCATTTGTGAAGATTATTCCCAGTTCTCTCACTGCTGCTTCCTTTTCATAAAAACTAGTTGTTAGAACTAGGTAAAGTGACTCTCACCTGTGGTGGGTTTAAAATTTTTTTATTACCGGTTCTGTGAGTGTAGCTTAGTGAGCGTGGCTTGGTGGGCATGGCAGGGAAGGATACTGTAAAATCTCCATTCCCTCCCCAATCCAGGGGAAGGTTACTGCAAAATCCCCATTTCCTCCCGATCAGCCGGGATTTGGGAGGCAGAGAATAGATGGGGGCGGGGCCAGTCAGAGGTGGTATTTACTGGTTCTCTGAACTATTCAACATTTCTGCTACTGGTTCTCCAGAACTGGTCAGAACCTGCTCAAACCCACCTCTGACTCTCACCCAAGATATATGCTACAACTGAGCAGGTAGAGAGATGATAGATATTCACTTTTTTTTTTTTCCAGAGGGGAATAAGTGCATGATAGATAGTAGAAGGGAGAAAAAGAGAAATGTTAGATTTTTTTCTCACTCCTTTCTTCATACACAACTCAAGATAGTCAACATACTACTACTTCCTCCGATTTTCCCCACGCCAACAATCTCATGAAGTGAGTTGGGCTTAGAGAGAATGTTTAACCCAAAATCACCCATCTGGGGGAAATAGAATGGTTGTTTCTAGGCCAGCCCTTTCATGTCCACACCAAACTGTCTATTTATGAAGTATAAAATAAACTAAATAAAAAACAATGAAAACCCAAATATAAAAACAACTGTTTAAAAAGTTTTTAAAAATGTTTTTCGATACAAACTAAGTTTGAAGCACAAGTTACTTATAGTACTTCCTGTAGCAGAGCACAGAGGCTGAACCATCTTTGTTCGTCAATTGATCAGGAAGAGAAAATATTAATTAGCTGCTGATTCTCAGCACTGGAGATGTATAATATAGAAGTGTCCTTAACATTACAATTATGAAAACCACGCATTCAAGCCTGGTTCATTTCATTTTAGTTATGAAATCAGAAGACCTGGACAACTCAGTAGCTGCTTTGTCCATAAATATCCTCTGCATCAAAATGGAGAGGAGAGGAGTATTGTTTCAGAGAGAAAAAAAATCAGACAAATTTACAGCAGTCATTATATATGTGATAGGTGGCTATATAAATTGAAATAATCAAGCAAGCAAGCGACCATCAATCTGCTTTCATGTTATTGGGAACCTCACCTTTCAGAGCCTCTCATTTTTACCGTTGAAGTATAAAGAGTATAAAGCTTGTTTGCAAATAAGAAGCCGGGTGGGAAATTTGGTACGTGACATGAAGCAGCAGTTAAACTGGGGCTTTTCAGTAGCGAAGAAGGTTTTCTTTTCATGGTGGGCTATATGTCTCTGTAATCCTTCTTTCGAAACACAATAATGTTGACAGAAAAGCTAGGATTAAGGCATTGGAGAAAATAAAAGTTTGGCAATCATTTGCTGTCTTCTTGGCTTGACCTTACTCACATTGCTGATAGTGTCGTTGAACTGCTGACTCCTCTGACTGAAGCTCCTGGCTGAGGAGGCTTAAAAAGTTGACAGGGCAAATGATTGGGGCCAAAATGTCAGAAAAATGAGCCAGGATAGAACTTGCATAGTTTCTGAGGGGGTATGACGATATTTCCCTAAATGTGGAAAGGGAATGGAACACAGGCTGTCAGGTTTGTCACTTAATTGACCTTTCTAGGTCTGCAACCTCCTAAAGGCTTCAGCTGTGCTATATTTGTTTGATCGTGTTTTGCTCAGTTTGTTGTCTCCTCTTCTCCCGCCCTCAAAAATGTTTTCCTTTTTGGACTAATTGCTATGAAGGCTTGCAATTTTTCCTTCAAAAAGGTGGTGTCTCTTTCAACAGTGAAGCCTTTCGATCTGAAGTTTGAAAACGTCTGTTTTTTTTTTATTAGCACCTCTGTTCCCCATCATCTTCTCAATAACAAAGCATCCCTTTTTCAAAATATGAAAGGGAAACAATGATATTTAAAATTCACCTTTTAAACAAACAAACAAAAAAGTATCAGAAAAATTTAGTCTACAAATCCAAAGAAAACCAAAGCATATATTCCTTTGACTTCCCATGCTGATCCTCTATATTTGTCAAAAAGCATACAATATTCAATTTTAGCAAGTCAAGGTTTCCCAAAAGAGCTTATTTTTGAAGAATAATCTTAAAGAGGAATATATGATAAAAGATACTGAACAGATAAAGAGGCTGACACTTGGAATGGTTGACTGCCTCACAGAAAAACAAAACAAAACACCAGTTTCTACTTTCATGTCTGCTTGGTATTCCAAGAGGTGAACAAGAGCAAAGATCTTGTCAGAGAATTCATGACTGGCAGAGGCATGGTAACAAGATCAGCCAATGAATAGGCATAGCAACTAAATCAGCCAATGAGGACTGTTTGGAAACTGAAATTGGAAGGAGCCTGGGCGTGGCTCTGTAGCTCTTAGTCTGTGCAAAAAGGAATAAAACTCGTCTGCTCTCTGCATGAAACTGAAATTCGTCTCTGCTGTTCTCTTCTCTGCCTGTGTTTTTTGCCTGTAACTCTCTACCATGATGGAAGAATCTGCTGTTGGTGTTGTATATTTATTTCATGTGTTATTATGTATATAAAGAAGTTTTGAATCCTGCTGAATTAGTTACCTGTGTGTGCTTTCTAGATGTGATTGCTGCTGCAAACTCTGAAAGATCTTTCCAAACTATAAATGGAATGGCCATGGACTTCTCCTGGTAGATAGAAATATCAGCAGATTTCTTGTTTTAGTGGAACGTCTGCAACAACATTTAACTAAACTCCAATGTCTTGTGCTTCTGTCTTCCTCTTGAGCTTTACTTTGGACTTTGCCCTCTACTCCTTTTCACTTATGCTTTTGGTCACTGGTTTTAGAAATAGCAAATGTTCCAGAAGAGAAAGTGAACAAAAGTAACTAAATATTGTTGTAAACACTTTGATTATTATTTCCTAACATGATTTGTACTCAGACAACACACTGTTTAATTGAAATTGAAATTTTTATATGTTATAAAATAAAATAAAAACTTACCCTGTTTTCCCCAAAATAAGACATCCCCTCTTTTCTTTTGTTCTTCCTTTTTTTAAATGTTAGAAAGGTAAAGGTAAAGGAGTCTCTGAGGATTTTACTTTATTGCCGACTATGGGAGTGGCGCTTATCTCCATTTTGTGCCCATTGAGACAGCGCTGTCCTAAGATGTCATATGGCCAGTATGACATCACAGACAGCTGTTACCTTCCCACTGAAGTAGTACCTATTTATCTACTTGCATTTGCATGCTTCAAACTGTTACGTTGGCAGGAGCTGGGGTGAGGACAGGAAGTCACCCCATTGCATGGCACTTGGATCTCAAACCCACTTGCTTTCCAGCCAACAAGTCCAGTGTTTTATCTTCTGAACAACTTTCTGAAGCAACTTCATGTATGTTTTCTGTAATATTTTGCTTTATATCATAGTTTGAAAGTGAAAAATTAGAAACCCTGTATTAAAACATTGGTGTAGAAAAGATGCTCTCTTTAATAAGGAACCCAAGTAATTGGAGATAGACGAAACAAAGTATCTTTTATTGGTGTGGAGAATTACATTGATCATTGGGCTGAAGAAACACAGAACAGCTCCAAACAAAGCAAGGTCATAGGTTATATATCTTTGGTTTCTAACATATGAATAACAAAGAAAATCGTGCAAGTCATACTCTGACCTCCTTCTTTGTTAATACTTGGGAGATAAGCTTATTGTGGTGCCCTTCCGTTTCTCAAAACTATTCCTGCCTTATATAGTAACACCAGGTATCGTAAACAACGACAGGTATTATGCCTGTGCACTACTTCCTTTTATGCCAAGAAAAGGCAATTCTGTGAGTTTTGCTATTTGTCTCTTTCCAGGGTCACAGTGGCAGCCACCTGCTTTGTGGTCACATAATTTTATTCATATTTAAGCCGCATGCAATATCTTACATGTCATTTAAGCTCCACAACTTTAATCAATTTTCTCCACTATTCCTGATAAAGTAGGACTGGTAAACATAAACATTTTGAGTCAAAAATTGAAGTGACTTGGAGTTCAGTTAAACCAATGCAATATTACCTTTGGGTAATAGAGGGCTTCAATTAGAAGTAGATAAATCATTTAACAATATGTTTATTGCTGACATGTATGAGCCACTCTCATGCAACAGATTTTATTTTATTGTCTTATATAGTTTGCTGTGATTTTGGAGAAGGCTCCATTGGCTGATTCTGCATTTTGGTCATTCCATAATGTTTTTGTGTTCTGCTCAAGGCCCTAGAAGTATAACTGACTCAAATACTAGTATTCTATTAATGCACAGATAGATGTGAATGCTTTGGAATAAAAGCTCTGCCTTCTGCTGTATTTGGACATATAGGCATGTTGGCTAAATTTGCTACATCTCAAGGTTGACTACATAGGTTCTCAATTTGATTTAGAAGTGCTACCTTGTGTCAGCTTTGGAAGCCATATTAGGCTGGAAGCTTCAATGCTGCCACCTTCTCATGTGTGGGAAAGTAGGAGGAGGGATTAAGGAGAGGGGTTGTTAGTAGACATAATTTATTTTATTTATTTTATTTTATTGAATTTCTATACCGCCCTACTCCCGAAGGACTCAGGGCGGTGCACAGCCATGAGATAAAACACATAAATATACAAAATTTAAGATCAAGTAAAATGAATTAAATAAATTTGGCTGAAATTAATACTGATTAAAAACCCATAATTTTAAAATACATTTAAAAATTTAAAATTTACAGTTTAAAGGGAGAAGAATTAGGCGAGGCCGGCTTGATGAAATAAAAGCGTCTTCAACTCGCGGCGGAAGGTGCGCAGATCCGGAATCCTCCGTATCTCTGGGGGGAGCTCATTCCAGATCGTCGGGGCCCCCACAGAGAAGGCTCTCCCCCTGGGGGCCGACAGCCGACATTGTTTGGCCGACGGCACCTGGAGGAGCCCCTCTCTGTGGGAGCGTACTGGTCGGTGGGAGGCTGTTGATGGTAGTAGGCGGTCCCGTAAGTAACCAGGTCCTAAGCCATGGAGCGCTTTAAAGGTGGTAACCAACACCTTGAAGCGCACCCGGAAGACCACCGGGAGCCAGTGCAGCTCGCGCAGGAGAGGTGTTACATGGGAGCTCCATGTTGCTCCCATAACCACCCGCGCGGCCGCACTCTGCGCCAGTTGGAGCCTCCGGGTGCACCTCAAGGGGAGCCCCATGTAGAGAGCGTTACAATAGTCCAGACGAGAGGTGACGAGGGCATGAGTGACTGTGCGTAACGAGTCCCGATCTAGAAAGGGACGCAACTGGCGAATCAGGCGAACCTGATGAAAAATCCTCCCGGTCACGGCCGTCAGGTGTTCTTCTAAAGACAGCCGTGAATCCAGGAGGACGCCCAAGTTGCGAGCCCTTTCCGTGGGGGCCAGTGATTCGCCCCCAATAGCCAGCGATGGCGTCAGCTGACTATATCGGGACGTCGGAAACCACAGCCACTCGGTCTTGGATGGGTTGAGTCTGAGCCCGTTTCTCCCCATCCAGATCCGTACGGCCTCCAGGCACTGGGACATCACTTCAAGGGCATCGTTGGGGTGGTTCGGGGTGGAGATGTACAGCTGGGTGTCGTCAGCGTACAGATGGTACTTCACCCCGAAACCACGGATGATCTCGCCCAGCGGCTTTACATAAATGTTGAACAGAAGGGGCGAGAGAACCGATCCCTGCGGCACCCCACATATAAGGGGCCTCGGGGTCGATCTCTGCCCCCCTGTCAACACAGACTGCGACCGGTCAGAGAGAAAGGAGGAGAACCACCGCAAAACGGTGCCTCCCACCCCCAACCCCTCCAACCGGTGCAGCATGATACCATGGTCGATGGTATCAAAAGCCGCTGAGATGTCTAACAGGACCAGGACAGAGGAACAACCCCTGTCCCGAGCCCTCCAGAGATCATCAACCAACGCGACCAATGCCGTTTCCGTGCTGTACCCAGGCCTGAAGCCCGACTGGAACGGATCTAGATACGCCGCTTCATCCAGGTACTGGGGTAGCTGTCGCGCAACCACACTCTCAACAACCTTCACAACAAAGCAAAGGTTGGAGACTGGACGATAATTAGCCAATATTGCCGGGTCCAGGGATGGCTTCTTGAGGAGAGGCCTTACCACCGCCTCTTTCAGGGCGGCGGGAAAGACACCCTCACCCAACGAAGCATTTATAATCCCCTGGAGCCAGCCTCGCGTCACCTCCCGGGAAGCCAGCACTAACCAGGAGGGACACGGGTCCAACAAACATGTGGTCGCGTTCAATCTACCCAGAATCCTGTCCACGTCATCTGGGGTCACAGGATCAAACTCATCCCAGATAACAGTCTCAAGACCTGTCTCCGTCACCCTCGCTGGATCTATCCCGTCAGAGTCCAGACTTACCCGAATCTGAGTGATTTTGTCATACAGATACTGAACAAAATCCTCGGCTCTTCCCTCCAAGGGGTCCTCCCGCGCTTCCTGATGGAGCAGGGAGCGGGTCACCCTAAACAGGGTGGCCGGGCGATTATCTGATGACGCAATAAGAGCAGCAAAATGGGTACATTTTGCTGCTTTTATCGCCACTAGGTAATTCCTAATATGGGATCTTACCAGTGTTCTGTCAGATTCAGAAAGACTGGCCTTCCAACAGCTCTCTAGGCGTCTTTTCCGGCGCTTCATCTCCCTCAGCTCCTCAGTGAACCAAGGAGCCAGGCGAGATCGGCGCCGGGTCAGAGGCCGCAAAGGCACGACTCGGTCCAGGGCTCCAGCAGCCGCCCTATCCCAGGCGGCCACTAGGTCCCCAGACGAGGCGTGAGCCAGAACCTCCGGGATTGGCCCAAGCTCCCTCTGGAACCTATCAGGTTCCATCAGGCGCCTGGGGCGGTACCATCTTACCGGTTCCGCCTCCCTGCAGCGGGGTGCCGCGGTTCGAAGGTCAAGGCGAAGGAGCGAGTGATCTGACCATGACAAGGGCTCGATGACTATATCCCCTATCTCAAGATCACTCAACCACTGTCCAGAGACAAAAACCAAGTCCAGTGTGTTTCCCCCAATGTGCGTAGGGCCATGAATTAGTTGGGTCAGGTCCATGGCCGTCATGGAAGCCATGAACTCTCGAGCCACCTCAGACGCCTCACCCACGGATGGCAGGTTGAAATCCCCCATGATCATAAGTCTGGGGGTATCAACCGCCACCGCGGCAATAACGTTGAGTAGCTCGGGCAGGGCTGCCGCCACGTGGCAGGGAGCCAGGTACGTGATCAGCAAACCCCTCTGAACCCCATGGCCCCACTTCACAAAGAGGGACTCACAACCAGCTGTCTGAGGTACAGTGGTCTCCCTCGGCCTAAGGCCTTCTCTAATAATAACCGCTACTCCCCCGCCCCTCCCCTGTGGCCTTGGCTGATGGAATGCGTGGAAACCTGGTGGGCACATTTCTACCAGAGGGACCCCTCCCTCTGGGCCCAACCAGGTCTCCGTAATACCCGCCAGGTCCGCTCCCCCCTCGTAAACAAGATCACAGATGAGGGGGGCTTTATTTACTACAGACCTGGCGTTGCACAACATCAGGCGAAGGCCCGGGCCCTGAAGGTCTGTACTACCTGGAGCACGGGTGGAGCTTTGGGGGCCGGAGCACTCTACCGCTTGAAGACAGCGGGCGCGTGCTCCCTTAACATGATATGGCCCCCTGCTCCCGCCATATCTACCTCTCCCACACACAGTACCGATGGTGGAAACACAATCTGGACCAGCTCGACCCCCTCCGGATTCCCCGCCACCCCCGCCGGACGTCCTGGCCAAGCCCGACTCTCCCCCTAGTGGGTTATCCCCCAAACCCACAACCCTAATTTCAATCCCGCCCCCCTCCCCCCTCCCCAAACCCCTTAAAAGTTTAGACAAGGACAATTTTAAAAAACCCCGCAGCCCCCTCTTTGCAGCATGCCACCTCTCGGGACTCCAGAGCCCGTCATCGAGGTAGGCCCTCGATAGAATGGAGGGCCAAGCCTGTGAGAGGGGGGAGTCTCGCAGACCAAGAAGCTCCGCTGCTGAGTACATTGATCATCATACTGGGTAATAAGACCATATCCTGAGGGTATATATAAAGGACTGGGGAGAAGACAGAGGAATGGGGAGTCTCAGAGACATGTTTACAGGACCAAGTCCCCTGTCCCCTCACAACAGAGGCCATGGTCCAAGCCAAGACGACCACAGTTCCAAGGGGGAAAATAGTTCCAACCACCCTCTCACGGTGGTTAGGTCAGCTGGACAGTCCCCTCATGTGGTGAGATGGTAGCAATGAACCGATGCATAAAGACAGCGTCCAGGGGTCAGGTCCAAAATCGCCCTCTCACGGCGGTTTGTCCGGAGGTAAAGACCTATGGTAAAGTCTCCTCGCTGGTAAAATCCCCTCGCTGATAAAGTGCATTCATGTAAAAGCCTCCCGGTTCAGCCCTCAGGGGCTCTAGTACCTGGCCACCCTCTCACGGTGGCCAGGCAAATGTCCAGCCCCCTCAGCTGACGGGATGCAGTCTTGTACCGGTCTCCCATTCAGATGGAAATAGCCCTCTCCAGAGTCAGGGGGTTCAGAATAGTAACAATAATAGGGCATCGCGCCAATGGGTCACACAGGCTGATAGTTGGTCCGGTGGGCCCAGGTTTAACGAGGAACGCTGGGGAAGAGAGAAATGGGGCAGAAATGGGGCAGTTTTCCCCAGCCCCCCATACAACCACAAATTGAGGCTTCCCAAGGCCCAGCAAATCGCTCCGGGTCTTTTCCGCCCCGACCATTGTTGCAGGTCTCCCAGGCCTGTTGGATTGTTGGTTTGTTGCCCCCCCCCGCTCCTATTCTGAGGGGGGGTCCCCAGCGCCGTCTGACCGCCAGCTAGTCTTCACAGCAACCGCCATCGCTGCCGCCACCGCGCCATCGTCGCCAGCCCCCGAAAGAGCCTGGCGACGTCCCAGAGGTCTTCGGGGGGTGCCCGACACATCTTACAACCCTTCGGGCAACCCCCCCGGGCTTAGAAGCTTGCCGCGCGGCGGCGTCCCCGGCACAGCACCGCTCCCTCTGACTGATGGCCGCCGGCTGTGAAAAAACGCCGCCGACGCTGCCGACGCCCAGCTGATCAGCCCGGCGCTCCATGCATCGCCCCTTCCTCTCTACCCAGTCACGGAGGGAAAGAAAACCCTCTCCGTGCTGGCGAGGAGCTCCCCTGACTGGTCCTGGGGTCTAAGATCTTCAGCATGACCCCCAAAAGACCCAAAGGGTAGGTCGGCGCCCCATCATCAGATCGTAGTTCCAGCGGGCGCCGCCATCTTGGACATGCGCAGAAATTCAAAAATAGCATTCTTCCTGTCGGTCAAGGTCAGGCCGATCCAGCATCTGGAGAAGGAGTGGTCAGGGGGCTGGGTCGAGATGGAACAGACGTTGATTGGAACATGTGATTTACTGGGGAGTAAGGGGATGGTTTTGGGAGCTTTGACTTACTGAAGGAAAACCCAGGCTTTTCAGATTTGGGTTTTCCCAGATGTGCCACTTTACCTATTCTAGTAAAGAAAACTTTGGAAAAATGCTTGCTTCCGCGTCTTTACTTGGAGTTGGGGTTTTTCTGGAAAGCTGACACCCTGTCCACATAACAAGCAAATATGGGCTGACATATTTTACAAAGACTAGCATAGTAAAAGTGAGGAGGAAGAACATGTGAAATGAGTTCTGTCTCTGTCTCTGTCTCTGTCTCTGTCTCTGTCTCCTTCCTTCCTTCCTTCCTTCCTTCCTTCCTTCCTTCCTTCCTTCCTTCCTTCCTTCCTTCCTTCCTTCCTTCCTTCCTTTCTTTTTCTTTCTTCTTCCCTCCCTCCCTCCCTCCCTCCCTCCCTCTCAGTACCTAATCTTGATCTCTTAAGGATTTTTCAAAATTGTTTAAAAAAATAATGTCAGTTAATTCTTTGTAAAAAAAAAAAAAGTTATAATTGTTCAATTACCAGCTTTTAGGCAACCCCATTTTTATGGCCATTTGATTGTTAGTCTACAGAAGTTTCTGTCTATACTACGAGAGCATTCAGCATTTTAGTTTTATAATGTTAAAACAATTGAACATCAGAGATATCAACAAAATGTTTGATAAACATCTGAGTTTCTTTCTACTATAAGCAACCTCTTTTTCAGTTTTGAAACAATTTGAAATGTTTCATTAGGAAGCAAAACCTGAAACCAAATTATTATTATTTTTATCCCACCATTATAGGGGAGAGAAAAGAAAATTTAAAACAATCCAGGGCAATTTATCATTCTATGGTAGTGAAGCTCAGTTAGCTTAGTGTAGCTTAGCTAAGCTGAGCCAACCTGAGCTAGCTTTTATAAGATTTATATACTGCCTCACTCCAACTAAAGTACATGTTCAGGACAATATATTTTAGACATTATCAACCATAACATCTAAATTGTTATTTAAAGGTAAAGGTTTCCGATTTCAATCATATCCAACTTTAGGGGTCAGTGCTCATCTTCATTTCCTAGCAAAGGGAGACAGCATTGAATACATGAATACATTTCCATGGTCATGTGACCAGCATGACTATACACCAAGCGACACAGAATACTGTTATCTTCCCACCAAAGTAGCACCTATTTATCTACTTGCATTTTCCTACTTTCAAACTGCTAGTTGGGGCAGGTAAAGGGAGCTCACTTCATCATGCAGTGCTCAGGTCTGAAACCTGGGCTGTCAACTTTCCATCTGATAAGCTCAGCATTTTTAACCCCCTAGCCATTGTGAACCCTAAATTGTTAGTTACAACTCTCAATTCCATACAGAGTAATGCTGTACAAGGATTGCATTTTAATCATTTGTGAAAGAGCTATATTCGCATACAAACAAACACACACACAGCATTTTTTACAATCATTACATATTCCAAACTGGTATAATGGTATTGTGATACTGATTTTAATGTGAAAGATCTGACAGCATTTTATTATTATTTGCCATCGTTATTTCAGTGTCATCATAGGTTTTCCAGATGATATTTTTCTGAATCTATTTTAAATTAACTATACAATAATTTAGTGTTGTTCAAATTGTAGCTTACACTTATAGCATTTCTATGAATAAGCTGTCCTATAGGAGATTTGTGATTCCAAAATAAAATACAAACTACCTTACATATGATATTGAAAGTAATATAAATGATTGTATTATGTGCATTACAATAGACTTAGGAAAAGCTGATATTGCAATTCTTCCAACTTTTGTTCTTTATCATGAATGTGATGAAATTTATAAGAAAGGAGCAATTGAAGAATGCAAGTGCACAAACAGAGTATGGAATTTGTTTCATTTTTTACACTATAGATCTTCCAATATCTACATATTTATCCTGTTTGCACTACACATTTTCAGTTGTTCACTTGAAAGAGGAATATCCTTCCACCATTAGACACAGCCATTGTATCTGGACATTTCATCAGAAAAATAAAATATGCATGGTGGCATAGTGATGTAAGATCTGCCCCATCCATGTATTAACTCTATTGCATGTAGAAAATGGGAGTTTGCATTTATAATGTACATCTCATCATTCGCTCTCCTTGCCTCCCCTACAGACCCATACTCCCTACTCATAGAAAGGGATCAGCAACCTTCTCTCAAAGCAGGGGTGTCAAACTCAAGGCCCAGGGGCTGGCTCCGGCCTGTGGGATCCCACAGGGCCGGCCTGGAAACAGCAAAGGACTGTCCTGCCATGCCTCTGCAAACAAAAATGGAGTTGTTTCGGGATGTGATGGCCTCCTACAGCCATCTGCCAGCAAAAACAGGGTGCAAACTCCATTTTCATTGGCAGAGGGCTATAAAAACAAACTAAAAACAAAACAAAAGGAAACAAAAGGAAAAATGTTTCCCCTTTTGCATTTGCGCATGCAAGAAGGGACAGGAAACAGAAAGGGAAAGAGGAACAACAAAGAAAAAGATGGGAAGAGAGCAAGGAAGGAAAAATAAGGAAAGAGGGGAAGGAAGAAGAAGGAAGGAAGGAAGGAAGGAAGGAAGGAAGGAAGGAAGGAAGGAAGGAAGGAAGGAAGGAAGGATAATGAGAGTGAGGGACAGTTTCAAAGTAGTCCTGCATTAGTACTTGGCCACCACAGGTTGCCCCGACATGTGTCCCATGTCATGCCCACCATGACCACACCTGCCCCTCTTTTTTTTTTAAAGAAAAAAGTCTAACATATAAAAAGAGAACTTGTCATTTTTATCCTTTCTTTCCTTTGTTTTTTAAATTGGTGATTAAGAGCTTTCATTTAAAAATGAAATATAACAAGGTGCTATGATGCCCATTAGTGCAACACCAACTGGCTTTATAAATCAAAAAATAAATAAATAGATATATAACCAATGACATCTTCTCTATTGACATCTTCAGTATCCTTTATAAATATTTACTAGGCCCACAGCTTTTAAGTTACTTTCAAATGAGCTTTGTATTGTTTTACAATGCTGCATATATGATGGCTTGTGATACGGATTGTTTTTAATTCTAAATTTAAGGGAAATTTAGAACAAGAATAAGAATACTACCAACAATTAGCTTACCAGCTACAACTTACAACACAGCTACAACAGTAAAAAGAGATAGAGCTTAAAGAACAATTTCAGTACTTTGACAAGGAATGGTTCTACTTTTTGCTAATACAAATGTCAGAATGAATGATACAAAATGAATTTTTTTTTGTGTCTACCAGCAATTACTCAGTATGTAGAGAAAGATACCTCCTCCCCTTTATTTATCTCATCATTTATTATATCATCAATTGGAATGGTGACTGCTGAAATTTGGAATGGAAGAACAACAACAATAAAAAATTTTTGGAGCTGTTTTCAAGATGGTGGTGGATATGCTGAGATATTAACATATGTAATAGTGTTGCCTGCATCCATACCAATTACGATATGATTTTTTGTTTGTTTGTTTGTTTAGAGGAGTTACAATTTTATTCACCTCTCATTCCCAGCTCAAATATTGTACAGATAATCTAGGCACATCCTTAGAATGTCATGCTAAGCCCAAACTTTAGTTTAAATATAAACTGCTGTGTATCAAGCAGGACATATAATTATCAGCACAAATAAATACATCCATTAATTAACTATTCCCTGAAAATAAGGATGTAAAATAGTCGCTGATACCATAAGGTATCAATTTTTATTTTATAACTGCTATAGGTGGTCTTCCATTTACAATATATAGTGTAAATTGTATAATGGATATTTGAGATTACAACAACACTGAAAAAAGTGATATTTTTCACACATGACCGTTGTTACATTCCCATGTTCATATGATCAAAATTCAGACATTTGGCAACTGACTCATATTTATAACAATTGGAATATCGAGGTCATGTGATCCCCTTTTGTGACCTTCTGACAAGCAAAATCAATAGGCAAGCCAGAGTCACTTAACAACCCTGCTACTAAATTAACAGCTGAAGTGATTCGCTTAACAAATGTGGCAAGAAAGGTTATGAAATGGAGCAAAAGTTAAAACTTAACAAAAGTTTCACTTAGCAACAGAAATGTTGGGTTCAATTGTAGTCATAAGTGGAGGACTACCTGCATTCAGGTCTTATTGGTTTGTTTCTGCAACCCAAGAAGACAGACACAGACTTCAGAGGATAATTAGAAGTGCAGAAAAAACAATTACTACCAACTTGCCTTCCATTGAGGACTTGTATACTGCATGAGTCAAAAAGAGGGCTGTGAAAATAACTAGAGACCCCTCGCATCCTGGACATAAACTGTTTCAACTCCTACCCTCAAAACGACACTGTAGAGCACTGCACACCAGAACAATTAGACACAAGAACATTTTTTTCCCGAACGCCATCACTCTGCTAAACAAATAATTCCCTCAATACTGTCAAACTATTTACTAAGTCTGCACTACTATTAATCTTGTCATCATTCCTATTACCCATCATCTCCCACTTATGACTGTGTGACTGTAACCTTGTTGCTGGTATCCTTATGATTTATATGTTTCCTAATATGATTGGATTGCTTATTTGTACCCTATGACTATCATTAAATGTTGTCCCTTATGATTCTTGATGAATGTATCTTTTCTTTTATGTACACTGAGAGCATATGCACCAAAGACAAATTGCTTGTGTCTACAGTCATACTTGGCCAATAAAGAATTCTATTCTATTATTCTTGCTAGCAGAACATTTTAAGCTTCTACTTCATTAAGTGAATTCTTGTATTTAAAATGTGGAGATAATACCTTTTGCTCTAAAGTTTATAAAGTCTGCTGCGAGAATATTTATGAAACATCAAAATACTTTGAATTGTTTACCTAAACATTAAATATAATCATTTGAAAGAAACAGGATGAAAACAGATAATGCAACTTTTGAAATATTAAACTTGTTTACAGAATTACTTGGCTGAAATTAATCTGGAAAAGAAAATATTTATAAAATTGACATTTCTAAAGCTCCATCTTTCTGTTATGGAAATGCAATAGCTCAATTGCCATTATACCCACTAACCTTTATGTACCATTTTTCAGGGGACAACTAGTAAAATAAATGAATTTGTGAGAGATGCTATGTTGTTAGTGATCATCATGCACAGTAGGTACAAATGAATAATTTATTAAATATGTTTTCATTATTTTTTTGTCTGAGAAAACATTGTCAATTTATCTTTTACATCTTAACATTTGCACACTGAGAAAATCTTTGCTTAGGCAAATATTTATAAATTGACAATCATGTAAAAATGAAATGGTCATTATTAATTCAAATGCTGTGCCATATTCTGAAAATGAAATAAAGATAATTAGTTGGCAATTAATTCTTTATTACACACTTTTTTAAAAATGTGGCATGATGACATATTTCATGAATATCTTGTATACCATTTGATCAAATGTCAAAAATGTGAAACAGCAATTAGAAAACAAAATCCTTTTTAATATTCTATTTATATTATGTGTCCATAGCCCAGCACATCTTATAATGAGATCTAAAAAAAAGATCAAATCCAAAATAAAAACACAAATTATAATAGAGAATAGTCTAATTTTAAACTATTACCTTGTTAGCGACTGGAAATCTTCAATGACTTTTTGCTGAAAACAAGAAAAATGTAATTTATGGGATTTCTATGAAGATTCTCAATCATCCAGGTCATGATTGTCTTAAAAGTGCTTTTTCAAAAGGCAACTGGTCTTTGTTTTTTCCTTGAAGACATTTTGCTTCTCATCCAAGAAGCTTCTTCAGCTCTGGCCCTGATTTATGGGATTGTTAATTTGAAAGAGTAGATTATGAAAAGATAAAATTAGATTTTTAACTGCTGTAAAGAAGATCTGAAGTTACTTCTTTATAACCTGTCTTTTCTATTTCTCTCTTATTTCTTTATTTTTTTTCTCATCACCTTTTCCTCTTTCCTTTCATTTTTTAAAAATGTTTTATTTCCATAAACATTTTTTATTTTTTTTTTAAAAAAAATAAAACTATTACTTCACTAATAAAATGTAGGGCTCTGTCTCAAAAAGCAAGAATCTTTGTGGAAGGATATACTATTTTCTACATTCTCCTAAATTCCTGATAGGTTAACAAGTCATGTTAACATGTTCTGACTTTTTGTTGAATGAAATGCCCAGAATGAGTTAGAGTCAGGTGTTCTTTATGTGATGAATGAATGAATGAATGAATGAATGAATGAATGAATGAATGAATGAATGAATAAATAAATGAATGAATGAGCAAGCCCATAGGTAAAGTAAAATGACTTGCACCTTGGCCTTTTTTTAAAATTCTTGTTATAGGATTTGATTAAGAATGTGACTCAATGATCAGATAAGAACAACTTGGCTTGTAAATTAAATAGAGGTACTGATTTATGTCAAAAAAAACCTGTATAAATCTTTTATCTGAAGAGTGAGAAAGTAAGGGTAGTGCCTGGAGAAACTGACATTTATATCAGATGGTGAAATGTCAATAATGATGTACGGTATCGGTATGAAAAAAAATCTGATAGATAATGATTCTATAGTAAAGATATTCATTAGTGCATATGTGTGGGATGTCAGCTTCAGCAAAAAAAGATATTAACACACACTCCATTTCTTCTTCTTTTAATAGCAAAGACATCTAAGAAGAAATGTCACTCAATTTGATACACCTGGGAAAAGACAATTAAACTAGATTGGGGACATTCCTGAGAGTTGTGTAAAACTGACGTTATGTTCTATAAAATCATCCAAATGAAACCTGACATAAGATCAGTAACTCTGGTAAGAGGAGAGGGGAAAAAATTACAGGCATGAGAAAAGTAAAAGAATGCGTATTTGTTGTCTCTTGAGACTAAAAGTTCCTCTGAGGAGTGTGCAGGTCAGTTTCTGAGTTACACTGTCTTCCATGGTTGAAGACTTGCGTGTGTTTCAGATCTCATGTTAAAAGGAAAAGGGAAAGGGTGAAGGTTACTTTGAAGCTCTTTATATAGCATTCCATAAGAAATGTGTTTCTTAGTTATAAAGATAATTGAGAATACATGCATACATCCATACAGATTTTGACCTCCTGGGCATGCATAAATCACCCCGACTTTTGACGATACAAGGTTTCACATATACTGTAGCTAAGAAAAAGGAGAGTGCTTTCTCTTGTCAAGAGTATTTTCTGCCAACATTGACTGGGCTGTTGTACATTTTTTCCCCTAGCCCCAATCTTTATTTCTCCTTATCCCTGTTAACTCCTTATGTGATGTGTAGTTCTTGCCATTGCAGCCTTCTCTGGAAAAATTTATCATGATGCTAAATATGCATATCTCATAAAATTTTAAAAAAACATTTTAAACAATACTCTGTGTGTGTGTGTGTATAAACAAAAAACTAAAATACTGTAAAAAGAAATAAAATATTATGTAAATATAAAAGCAATGTAAGCGTTAATATATGTCTAATTAAATTTATGATAATAATAATAAAAAAACCTCTTAACCAACAAGTCAAATACTTAAGGTTGGTTTGAGGCACAGATCATCTTCTGTGAGATTTTAATCTTTGCTATGCAAAAATCTGACAACATTGTATGTTGTAGCAGGATTAACATCTGCAAGGAGAAGAGAGGTATAAAAATGCCCCGATATTTGTACAATATCGGTGAAGTGAGGCTGGCACAAATGTCTCTGCGGTGCAGCACTGTAGGAACACATGCTGTGTTGTTTCTGTATAACCAGAGTCACAGGGACATTGCCTCTCCAGGTAGGGAATGTTCCTGTATCTGCCTTCAAGGACAGCTAAGGAGAGACTGTGATATCATGCCAGATGTGTGGAGTTATATAGCTGTACCAGGTATTTTTTGAAGGGTCTGGCATTCCAGACTGATTATTTTAACTTGAACTCTAAAAGTTATAATTTCACCTTAACAAATAAAAATTGTTATAGCCTCATTGGAGCCTCCTGATGGTTTTCGAGAGCTCAAACACAAACGTTGTGTTTTGGCTTTCAAATAAGGTTTTCCAACCTTGCCATACATAGAATTAAAGTAAGGGAGCACCCATAGATGTAATCATTCAGAACAGCAGTCTTCAAAAACCCACCCTCTTCTCTCTTGCAATTTCAAACCGTAGTAGGATGAAAGGTGCAATATGATGTGGACTCCTGCTATTAGGAATTCTTGATTGAAGAAAATTATTCAGCCGGAACTGACACTTCTTCATCTATTGATAGAACAAAAGCCCATCTAGTCCAGCATGCTGTTCTCAAAAAATCTCACTAAATGCTTCTGGGGACAGCCTACAGGCACTAGAAAAACATCTCTGTGCTCTTATTATCCAGCAGCACTTCAACAGTTTCGGAAACTGGAGGCAATGCCATGATTGGAAACTGTTCGCCATGAGTTTGTCTAATCTTTGTTTAAAGTCACCCTATTTAACAAATATCACTACAGCTCATGGTACTGATTGCTGTAGCTGAACAATGTGCTGTGTAAACAAGTATTTATTTTTTATCAATCCTGAATCTCCTGCCATTCTGCCGCATTGAATACCCCAGGAGACAAATTTCTGCTTAACTATTTTCTTTTCCACAATCACCTCATTTTACATTAAAGGTCTTTTTTCCCCCTTCCTTTCTCTTCTAATGCCTAATACTGATGACATTTTTTTTTGTTTTTTACCTCGTGTCTTTAAATTACTGTTCAGAACACCAGCCCACATCCAACAGAATGTTGGCCTCATTTTCATCGGTTCCAAATGTTACTGATGCTTCTTTCATAATTAGATTTATATACCATAATATGCTACAAAAACATCTTTGTAGGTGGTGTTCAAACTTTGCTTGTCTGAAGAAATAATTCTTAGGAATAAATACATATAAACAGTGCTTATCATTTATAAACACATGGAATAGGAAATTCATATTTGGATATGATGATCATCTTTACATACGTGTAGAGTAATCCTCATTTTTTTTATATTTTGCTTCTTTCATGTTTCAACTGCCCTTGATAAATGATGGTATCAGGTTGTTTTGAATAGATGCATTAGACATTGCCTACTTTTACTTTTCCATCTATTTTTAGATATATATATATCCCATCTTTCCACCAAGAATTCAGGGTAACTTATGTTAAGATATTCCACTATTTGAGCCTCATAACAGCAACTTTGTCTGACAAATTGGAGTTGGGAGAGAGAGAGAGAGAGAGAGAGAGAGAGAGAGAGAGAGAGAGAGAATAAAAATGGGCCCAAGAATGATTCAAACCTGAATTTCCCCTGTCTTAAACCCCCATATCACCAACTGCACCACACTGATTTTTATTATTTTATGTTGTTCAGCTGTTGTCTTTGCTGAAAGATGAATTAGTAAAATTATAAGACTGAATTAATAGAAGAATGGTTCAGTACCATATGGCATTGTATCCGTTGTCCTGTTAGCATAAAGCTGTCCATTATCTTTTGAATTCACAGTCCCTTGCAGCAAATACCTCTTGCAAGTTGTAAAATACTTCCCTTTCCCTCCCTTTATCTTTGCTAAAATGGAAAGAGTCAAGTCTGATAAGTTTTCTCAAATTACATTTTGCCTAGGACTCAAATTTCTTTCATCTGACTGTTGTCTTGGTTGCAACGTCTGTTTTTCAAGCTTATTTCTACAGTTCATTATAGATTGTGCCATGAGGACTTTTGTGAAGAGTTGAAAATGAGCAAATTTCAATAGTGGAGGTATGGCAGGAAATGCCTGGCAAGCAGTTACAAGGGAAGGGAGATCCTCAAATTAATACTGATCCTTTCCTCTAGCTCTATTATTTTATGCCTAGATCCAGGGGGGCAAATTTCTGGTGGCCTCGAACTCAAATAAACACTAGGACCATTTGTAATACTGACACATTTTGGCAGTAGAGGTATAGGTATAGACAGAATTAGTGTATATTATTAATACTTGAATGGATTAGGGTTATAATATAATTATCTTGGACATTTGCTGTCCTGAGATAATTGTATGTAATTATATTGATGTACCAAGAATGGGAGGAGGTTGATGGTTTTTAAGAAACAGAGTCCCTTAACTGGGACTAGGGCCTCTGCTTTGGATCTGATAGAGTGTGAATGCCTGTGTGTTAGTTCTAGGAATAGTGATGAGATCCAGCATCCCTGAGATTCTGGATCTTATCAGTCAAGTTGGCATTGGAATTCTCTTGGATATTATCACTAGGGGATTTGAATTTCTGTATCCTAGGATCTGCCAAGTATCAGGATTTTGATGTCTGATTCAGTCATTGTCTTATCTAATTTTACAATCATGTTCTCTAATATGTACTTTTAAAAAGCTGTTTGGAAAGCAGTTACCAGTTTTGATCAGAGTTAATAAGACCTATTTTACACATCCACCTACTGAATATCTAGATATTGAGGGTACCCAAATAAGTTGCTAATATATAGCATAATTATAGGGATAGGTTTATAGGGATTGAAGCAATTTTTGAGAGTGACTGAATCTACTGAATCCATACCAATCAGGGTTATAATATTAGAAGCAACAATTTTTAAAAAAACAAAAAACCAAGAAGCAGTGAGGTGGGACAATTTTGTGTGTGTGTGTGTGAGAGAGAGGGGGGAGATAGATAGATAGATAGATAGATAGATAGATAGATAGATAGATAGATAGATAGATAGATAGATAGATAGATAGATAGACAGATAGATAGATAGATATAGTCATCTGAAGTTCCAGCAGCCTCTCCGTGCAAATTGTTTTATAGTATTTTAATGTGGAACATTTGATCCCAGACCTTTAGATAAATTTAGACGACCAAATTTTCAGTGTTATTTGTTTTCATAACTTAGTCTGGGGGTGGGACTGAACAATTGATGAACTGATACACCAGACAACAAGTATAATTATCCTTTGCATTCCGGATAATCCTGTGAAAAAAACCGTTCTTGAGAAAATGACAGTTTTACAAGAGAGACAGATATGGCAACATACTGTATTTAATTAAGACATAATAAATCTGTGATCAATATAAATTTCACTTTTAAGCTTACTTTTCTCTGACATTCGGAAAGCATTCAAAATCATTTCTCCCCCTTGGATATTTTTGAGCATTGTACTTTTACACATTTTAAACATGAAATGTGTCATGCTGAGAGCGATGACTGCTCTTTCTTCTGTATCTCCTCTAGTACTCTTCTTATATTCATGTATTGATTGGAACCCTGGGAAGCCAAAGGATGAGGGCAAAATTTGGTGTCTGTTCTCCAAGCTCTTATGTCAGTCATGGCATAGCATTATAAAATGGATGCAGAACTCAGATCATGCCAGCTGTTTGACATCCAGGCAGGTGCTGGAGCCTTAGGAAATGTCACACTATCAGATGACACCTCTGAACATGTGACTAGCAGGAAAAGCACCCAGGCAGAGCTATCACCCCCGGCCATAGCTAACACCTCAGGCCACTTCATCTCTTCTGCTTGAAACAATTGCTGAGCTGTCAGTTTAATAAATGAGTAGCCACTTTGTTGTGATCAGCATTGTCAGAGTTTATTTCAAAAAGTGATTCTGATTCCTTCTCACAGCCTCACTCAGCCAAAGTCAATTGGTACAATTTCAAGGTGAATTTATTCATACTTTATAAAGGTTCTGTGCACAAATATGTCGAGACAGTTGAATAAATTAAAATAAATAGACTTGGAGTTATGTATTCCTTCCAGTAATTGAAATAGTTTTTCCCCTCAATATATGGTAGCAAGAGAACTACTTTTATGAAAACTGGACTATCTTCAGAGAGGAAAGCATGAATTACCATTTTGATAACATATTTAGAAAATGCAATCGAAGATAATTTGATAAAAAGGACGATGGAATGATGACCTTGCGCCTTTAAATTTGTCCATCTAAATACGATGAAAAGAGAGTGTTACCAGGAAGTGATCATTCCCAATTAGCTCATATTAGCATGCAATTTAGCAATCTTATTTGTTTTCCTGACAAAAGAGGCTATCATTTCCATAGAAGAAACAACAATTATTCAATAGTATAATGTTAGCAAAGGTGGCGGCTAGGATGTTATCAGAGTGTTTGCTGTGGAAATAAGAAACTAAAGCAGTGGGTTGACCAGAAAGAAAAAGAAATACATGCTCTGTATTAAAGCAATACTTTTATAAGGCAAATTGAAGCTATAGCAAGTAGAGCTTGAGCAAAATAGTTGAAACTATTTCCTTCAGGAAGAATAGTTATGAATCACATACACACACACACACACAAGAGAGAGAGAGGGAGAGGAAAGAGGAAGAGGGAGTGAAAGGGAAAATATGTCTAATGTGTAAAACATAGCTGGATTAGATTCCTTCTTGGACTGAATTTAGATAATTTCTTTATTGACAAAAGCAAGATGACATTGAACATTTTCTCAGGAGAAATATAACAAATAAATAGCTATTTTCCCTCACTTTCAGGAACATACAATCTAGCTACTGAAATCTAACTTATCTGTTCTTAGCTGCAGTGACATTAAAATGACAAAATAAGCATCACTACATCAAGAAAGAAAAGTCCTACCCTTTCATATTTGTTATATCACAGACAAGTACAAAAAGGATGAGCTTTGCTTTGCAGCATTATGAACCATGTTTTCTCACTTCCCCTATAGGTGTCTAAGTTTAGCCAGATACACAGATTTGTTAGCAGTCAAAAATGTTAAGAGAATGACTAACTGCTTATGCAGTTTGTCAATTATCCTATTTTTGCATATTCAAAAATGTTAGATGGGCAGGGATAGGCAACAATATATCCTATGCAGATCAATGGCACACTCCAATCCTATAGAGGTTTATTCAATGCTAAATTCAGTGGAATTTATTCAATTCAGTGAAAGTTCATGGTGTTCCAGTATCACTTACAGAATATAGAATAATAGATTTGGAAGGGACCTCAGAAGTTTTCTAATCCAAACCCTGTTCAAGCAGGAGATACTATACCATTTCAGACAAATGGTGTCCAATCTCTTCTTAAAAGCCTCCAGTGATGAAGCACCCAGAATTTCTGAAAGCAAGCTGTTCCACTGGTTATTTTTTTTCCCCCACTGTTAGGAAGTTTCTCCTTAATTCCAGGTTGTTTCTCTCCTTAATTAGTTTCCATCCATTGTTTCTTGTCTTGTCTTCTTGTGCTTTGGAAAATAAATTGACTCCTTCTTCTTTGTGGCAGCCCGTCAAATATTGGAATACTGGTATAATGTCACCCCTAGTCCTTCTTTTCTCTACACTAGCCATACCCAATTCCTTCAAGCATTCTTCATATTCCTATTCTTACTCCTATTCTTCATATTCATGCATCACACTTTCAAACAAATTTTTCAGGACTGCTGCATGGAAGTGCTATATGGGAAAGGCACTTGAATCATTTTGGATGATGTGCATTAAATAACATACTTTATTTCATTATTGCAAAGTATCACTGGAAAACGATGATATTAATTATAATAGAAAACTTAGAATTAGTATCCAAGGTCATACTTTGAACAACTGACTTGTAAACACTGCCTTGTAAGATAGTATTCCTGTATCATTTATTGTTCATTCATTTATACAGAGAAAAAAAGGGTTGCATTATTAGATCTTGAGACTTTTTATCTTTATATGAAAGAATGCTGTTGGCTTCTTTATCAGTATACTATAATAAACTATAAAGTTATGCTGATATCCTGGGCTAGAAATATCATAGGAACATTACCTTAAGTAAATTTAGAGATTTCTTCTCAGAGATAGTACCTATCAATTTGTTAACATTAGCATTTTTTCAGTGAATTTTTATTCTGTTATGAACTAACACCAAATATAGAAGTTGCCTTCTGCAAATCCTTAAATTCATGCTTATCATGGGCCACAAATATATTTCCACTGCTTTGCCTAGAATTACTTTCAGATGGCTAATGGAAAAATATAAGACATGGTACTTCGGCATGCACCCATTTCCCACTCTCACTTTTGCTAGGTTTGCTTTATAATACATTAGAGATATCAGAATGGTCACCATTTGGGAGGGGGAAGCCCTATAAAGCCACATTTAAAACTGAATAAAATGGGAATCCAAAGAACTGAGAGGGGCAATGAGGCAAACATTTCTACTAATGAGATCAATTCTTCTTGCAAATCAGGAGAAAACATTGCACCAAAGTATTTGCAGTATTTTTTTTTGTCCCCTTGAACAGAAGGTAAGTTAGAAGTTGCAGGATCCATTCTGGGTCGATCACCAGGACCAGAGGTTTGTCTTCTGAGCTTTTGGACTTTGGCTGGAGCTTATCCTCAGGGAACTTCTCTCTGTGTTCTCTGTGTGTTCACACTTTGTCATACATCAAAAACATTTCGGAAGCAGTAGAATGCAGCTTCCAAGATCTGCAAGTGGGCATCGCACACCGCTCAAAGGCCACCTATGAGGACAAATTATGCACTGTAAAGACTGCTTAGAGATGGGAGATACTTTCAATGTAATCTATTGGATCTACCACATGGATTGCCCCTGTAAATATTTTGGATAAACAGGAAGGAAGCTAACCATCAATCTGCAAGAACACGAACAAGCAGTCAGACAAAGGGACCCAAACTCATTGGTAGCCTCACATTGCAATATACAAGGACATACATTCAATTTTGCAGCTACTAAGATTGTTGGATGAGCAGGCACAAAAACAGCCAGGGAAGTGATTGAACCTGAAAACAGGTTCCTCATCAGTCAACAGGAGTGCTGATTTACCTTAACTTATAAATTACTTAGAAAGCAGGGGCTTGGCAGCACAAGGACACAACAGCCAGCAATGTAATAGCCAGCCATCAATATCTATCATCCATCCATCTATCTATCTATCTATCTATCTATCTATCTATCTATCTATCTATCTATCTATCTATCTATCTATCTATCTATCATCTCTCTCTCCCCTCTCTCATACTTGGTACTTGCTTAATTCGAGAGTCCATTTCTGAGTGTGGTAGATGTTCTTCCATTTACAGTAGGAAACCAAGCTTTAATCATTTTGAAGTGGCTGAGAAATGTACCATTGAGATAAGAGAGAAATACACGTTAAACTAAGAGATTAATCTTCCTCCCCAATCATGATTAAAAGGAGGCAGACAATATGCAAAGGTAATCCAGGTTTGAAATATGAATCTTTTGTTAGAGTGAAAGATGGAAGATGACAGTGGCAATCTCTTCAGATTCATGATTTACTGAATTTTAGGCAAGCCCAACATGATTGATAGTCTCTTGGAAGGTTTTAGCAATTTGAGAAGCATTTTATTACAATATGCAAATTTGAAATTTAAAAGTTTTACTTGACTTCTTTGAAACTTTTTAAAAACATCTTTTGAAAGTGCATCTACTTAGGAAAAAAATACCCTAAAGATTAAGAGAATAAATATGGCATTCTTAAACTTACTGTAGTTTATCACTTTGTACATCATTGCCTATACAATGTGTTATACCATGTAAATTGCATATTTATTTATTTATTTGTTAGATTTATATTGCTGTCTATTCGACCATGGCGACTCAAGGCAGTTTACAGAATATAAAGAAACACATTTAAAAAACTAAAACTCATAAAAAATAAAATAAATTAATGTAATAAAATCACCCCTAACCCCCACCTCCTACCCCAGCGACAGCCAATCACATGAGCCGTTTAATGGGCTCCATCCTGCATATCGCAAAAGAACCATGAATTCTTACCTTCTCTTAAATCTACTAAACTAAAATTAAGTTACTCATTTATTAATGCACAATCCAATGTGTTAATGACACAATTAATTTATATATTTCAACATATTTGTTCATAACACAGAATTTTATGTAGTATAGGTGTCAACTCTGAAGCTGACCTGGCTAAAGCTATTTTTCTCCTGCCTCATAGTTGTCACAAACTTTGAAAGGGAGAAGGGAAGGTGTAAGCAGATAGATTGGCTACCTGTCAAAACAAAAAGTTTTCCTGTGGAAACCAAGGTCATCCCAGCAGAGTAGTGACCAAGCAGCCTTCCAGCTACCTTCATTGGACAATGTGACTAGTGACACCTGGGGAGGGAATACTTGCTATTTTAATTAGGGGGAAACTGCGGGAACCTTTAAAGTTGGTTTTCACTAGCTGTGCTGATAAGATGTATCCAATAAACATATTCTTTATCTACCTGCCTTTGAGATCTGTTTTGGATGGAACCCTGACAATAGGCTTGAAAGTAATTAATCTTATATTTGTACCAAACTAAAGACACATATCAACTGGATTACCTCTGATCCTTAAGCAAAATATACTGTAAAGGCAACAATATGAATTTGTTAAAATCCCATTCATCCAGTAAATTCATTTAAATGTAAATTTATGTATACATTTGTTCATTTATTTTTATTCTGCTTTTCTTCTTTAAAAAAAGCTACAAAAATAACATTAAGAACACAACAATACTACTTCATAAAACCAGGTGCAACACTTTAAAAACACTGATTTTTTTAAAAAAAATAAAAAGGCAACCTAATCCTGAATGTGATTTCAGTTGGTACATAAAATATGCATAGGGAACAACTGAGAAAAATCTGATCCTAATTACCACTGCAAGCCATATCCACCAGTGGGATGGAGGGCTATTGAGAAAAAAAAGCTATAACTTGGCCTCTGAGCCAAATGTCAACACACTGAATTAGATTTGGGAATTCATAGGTGTGATGTGGCTGCTTTAAAGACAAGCACAATATATTGTTTTTTAGCCATCCTCATCTCCTATGGGAGTCAGGTATTTGGATTGTTACCACAGCAGTTAGACATCTTCAGCTGGATAATTGTGAAAAAGGATAAAACCTATACAATCTACATTTCCCCTTTGTTAGGTGAAAATAATTCATTTTTCCATTGTTGGTGGGCACATGTTTTCTGTTTAGTTTAGTTTTCTGACTAAATAGACTGTCCCTGATTTCCCTCTATCTTCTGGCTTCCTGATCATCTTTTCCCCAGCAAACCCTAAAATTCATTGCCAATGCCAATGCCATTCCTAAGATCGGTGGAATATTTTATATTTTACCAGTTACATTGATCTGCCATGAAGACAAAAAAATTTGTTGTGTGCATTATTAAGTAAAGGACATTATTAAGTAAAGGACACTATTCCTTTCTTGAGGGATAGAAAGTAATAGTGTCCTTTACTTAATAATATACACAACCCAACCCTAACCCTAACCCTAACTTTCTGTCTTTCTCTCTTTTCTTCTCCTCTATCCGGATTCTATAGCTTGGAACAAAGAAGAGTAGGAATATGGTAGATAGATGATAGATTGATGATAGATAGATGATAGATAGATAGATAGATAGATAGATAGATAGATAGATAGATGATAGATAGATAGATAGATAGATAGATAGATAGATAGATAGATAGATAGATAGATAGAATGAATGAATGAATGAATGAATGAATGAATGAATGAATGAATGAATGAATGAATGAATGATAAATAGATGGTGGGGTTGGAAATATTGCCCTCCAGTCCAAACCTGTAAGCTTCCAAATGGCATCCAGTTTGTACTGCAAGACAAATAAGACTAAACTATATGGTCCTGTAGCCTGATCTAGCAGGGCTCTGTTCTAATTACTGTATATCATCAGTAAAAGAGACAGATAAAATGATGGCTTATGACATTGAGGGGAAACCATGGTCCTCATTCATTGGCCAAAAAAATCTCTCATCTCTTCATTTCAGTCAAATGACTAACGTATATTTGTTCCTAAATAATACTAGTGGCTTGTGATTCTGCATGCATTCTAAAATTAAACTGCATTCATAAAGCAGTTCCATATATAATGTGCATACACTGTGTAGCAGGTTTGTGCACATTGGGGGCAGGGGGGGCAAGGTGCAAAAGAAAAGAGAAATGAGCAGAAGTACTTACTTCTAAGTAATATAATGTATGAAAATAACAAGAGTTAAGCAATTACATCCCTGTAGAAGGTGCTGCATAAAATCTGCAAGTTGCCTCAAGTTCCAATCTTAGCCCATTTTTCTATTAGTATTCCTGTGGCTGCGTTAGGTCTTATTTCTCACACAATGTTCCATTTTATTTTAATCTGCCAAATGTAAAAGTATTATTACAGAAACCTTATCAAACCAGACATAAGGGGAAAGAAACAGAAGGTGAATTATTAGCTACACCTTCCAAAACGAAATCCATATATATTGGTCTGAACAATCAGATAAATTAATTTTTAAAGTTATTCAGAGAAGAAATTAAACAGATGAATCTCCTCAGCCATGACCATTAGGCATTTCATGTCCACAGAGGAGTGTCAGGCCTGATGCATTATTAAAAGAATCAGATTAAGATTCAAAGAAATTTAGGTAATAAAAATAAGTGCAAAAATAAATTCCTTCATATAATTGCTTGTTACAGTTTTCAGCTTTTTGCCTATCAGCTGCTATGCTCCATTAAACTGTATTTTATGAAAAGCCATCACATAATAATTTTGTTGGTATTGGAACAAGATTTTCGTGTATTGGCATTCAGGTACAAGCTCATGTAATTAACAGTTGAAAGGAATACATATTCAAGGAAATCTTTCTTCTGAATTATAGGTTTCTTTACAGTCATAAATGCATGTGCTTTTGAGCTATAACTACACCTTATATATGCCTAACATATAGAAAATGAGCAAAAGAAAAAAAAACATAATGTACAACTGGGCCATGACCTATTAGATGAAAAACTGATTTTAGATTGTTTTATTTCATGCCGGTAATTTTTGGTGAAATCTCTTGTATATGGAGGAGGGTCTAAGGGACCAAAGAAGTAAAGTGATATTATCTTCTTTCTAGTAGTTGTTTCAGTACATGGCTACTTGCCAGTTAGGCAAGGAAGTAAAAAAACAAGATGCCAGTAGTAACTAGCAGTCTATATCTTTAGAGCTACCATATCTGGACCACAAAAATTTGATGGCTATTATAAATAAATAAATAAATAAATAAATAAATAAATAAATAAATAAATAAATAAATAAATAAATAAATAAATAAATAAATAAATAAATAAATAAATAAATAAATAAATAGTTTTACTAAGTACCTTTGCTCTCCATTAGTAGTTTGCCAGATTTGCAGCCCAGTTATGATACTTCTCATATTTTGCAAGCCAAAAATGTTGCTCATGAGGTGAAACAGGAGCCAGTTCCCAGTATGTGTGGTACCAACTTGTGGCATCCTTACCAAGGGGGCTTATAGCTAGAGCAGAACATTTTCTTCTATGGGCAATGTGAGGGTAACAATTAACAGATTAACAGCGTTGGAAAGGACCTTATAGGTCATCTAGTCCAACCCCCCACCCAAGCAGGAGACCCTACACCATTTCTGACAAATGCCGTCTACTTCCGACCTACAGTATGTTTAGTTCATAAGATTATTTACCAAAATGTTCTGCCTGTAAATGAGTACTTTAATTTCAACCATAATAACACAAGGGCTATCAATAGATTCAAACTCAATGTTAATCGCTTTAATCTTGATTGTAGGAAATATGACTTCTGCAATAGAGTAGTAAATGTCTGGAACGTTCTACTTGATCCTGTTGTTAGTCTCTCTAATCCCCATACCTTTTACCTTAAACTGTCTACCGTGGATCTTTCATGTTTCTTAAGACGTCCCTAAGGGGGCATCCAGCGGATCATAAGCGGATCAGCATGCCTACCGTCCCTGTCCTACTGTCCCCATTTATATGTAATCATGGCTATGTTTTGCCTATTTATATCCTTTTATTTGTGCCAATTTTTTTCATGTGTCCATGCCTATGTCTACCGTATTTTTCAGAGTATAAGACACACCTTTTCCCCCAAAAAGAGAGTGAAAATCTGGATGCTTCTTACACTCCGAATGTAGCCCTGCCCAGCTTCTCAAACAGAGGTTTCAGAGGCTGAAAAAAGTATTAAAAACGAAGCTTCAGAAAAGAAGCCCCAAACAGCTTCAGAAAAGAAGCCCCCAAATAGAGCTTCAGAGGCTTTTTTTCTGAAGCTCTGTTTCAGAGGCTTCAGAGGCAGGAAAAAAAGTTTTTTTCTGAAACAGAGTTTCAGAAGTTTCAGAGGCAGAAAAAAAAGCAAAAAAAAAAAAAAAGCAAGGCACAGAGCTCACATCCAAAAAACCTGTTGCTAAAATTCACCTCTCGGAACAGCTGATTGAGGGAATTCTGGGAGGCCGATCCACCTGCCAATCAGCTTTTTTCTTATTTTCCTGCCCAAAAACTAAGGTGCATCTTATACTCCGGTGCGTCTTATACTCCGAAAAATATGTTATACTGTTACTTGTTTCCTTATACTTGATGATAAATAAATAAATAAATAAATAAATAAATAAATAAATAAATAAATAAATAAATACATACATACATACATACATACATACATACATACATACATACATACATACATACATTGCAGTCCAATCTCTTTTTGAAAGCCTCCAATGATGAAGCTCCCACAACTTCCAAAGGAAAGCTCTTCCATTGGTTGATTGTTCTTGCTGTCAGAAAATTTCTCCTTATTTCCAGGTTAAATCTTTCCTTGTTCAGTTTCCATCCATTATTCCTTGTCTGGCCTACAGGTGCTTTAGAAAATAGCTTGACCCCTTCCTCTCTGTGGCAGCCCCTCAAATATTGGAAGACTGCTATCATGTCTCCCCTGGTCCTTCTCTTCACTAGACTAGCCATGCCCAGTTCCTGTAACTGTTCTTCAGATGTTTTAGTCTCCAGTCCCCTAATCATCCTGATTGCTCTTTGCACTTTTTCTAGAGCCTCAACATCTTTTCCATAGTGTGGTGATCAAAACAAGATGCAGTACTCCAGGTGTGGTCTTGCTAAGGCTTTATAGAGTGGTATTAGTATCTCATTTGATCTTCATTGTATCCCCTGTTAATGAAGTTTAGGACTTCATTGGCTTTTTTGGCTGCTGCTGAACACTGCTGGCTCATATTTAGCTGATTGTCCACTAAGACTCCACGATCTCTCTCACAGTCACGGCTATTAAGCCTGGCCTGCCTAGGCTATATGTGTACTTTTGATTTTTCTAGCCTAAGTGTAAGACTTTACTTTTCTCTACATTGAATTTCATTTTGTTAGATAGGGCTCAGTGTTCAAGTCTGTCAAGATCAATTTGGATCTTGAGCCAATCTAGTTTTAAGGTGTCGAGGAGGAGAAAGGGGTATTCAGAGTTTTAAGACTTGTTGTTTCTGCTCCTTTTTTTGGTCTACTTGAGAACAGCACCAAGACACATTTAACAGAGGTGTAAGAGAATCACCCAATTATGTTGACTTGCTTGGTTTACCTCAATCTCTTAATAGGTGTTCCACAAATAATATTTAAGCAGTGTTTCCCTGTTACCAAAAGAAATCTATTTTTCTGCTTGATAGGAAAGAAAAGAAGACTGGATTTATGAGTATTCTAGACAATGATTCAAGATCTCATGATATGTAGTTACATTATTTTACACTCTAAAATAGTTGAAACCAATCTTCCACTCAATGTAATAGTTCTAATCAACATCCAAAGCAAATAATTCTGAGTTTGGAAAATAGGATACACAAACAGATTTTTATTTTTTTTTCATGGTAGTTGTAACTATATGCAATAGCAGTTGCATCAGCCCTTGGAATGTAAAAAGATCACAAAAATGTTTCATTTTCTAGTTAGCCAAGATGCTGGACTTTATAATCTTCAACAGATAGTACAATGTCTGAACTTCATAAAGTAAAAAGTCTGACTACTTGTGAAGAGAAAAAAGAAAAATCACTATACATTTTATGAAATAGTAATCAAAATGTGATAACTAATTCACAATTAATTTGCTGCTACCAGGACCTATATTTTAAGCTGTATGATTTCTGGATATTTATTTACCTGTGTCTCATTATATTCCATGTTCAGCACTGGTAAGCTTTAAAATTGGGAGATATGATGCTACGAGGCATTAATAGGCATGCTCTAGGCAACTTATCCTACCTGCTCCAAGCAGCTGAAGTAAACCATAATTTAATCATGGATTTTATAGCCAAGGGGTAAAATCCATCGGGGCCTGAGAACAGAAAAATGCGTACACAGAAGACATTTTTAATATCAACAATAATTTTCAGCAGTTTTCCTTCTTATGGTTATAATTTTAGTCTATATAATTCTTGTAATTTTAATTATTTCTATATTTATAATTGTTCATATATAGCTTACTATATATATATATATATATATATATATATATATATATATATATATATATATATATATATATATATATATATATATATATATGTTTTTCTTCAAGCCAGGTTTTCCCTACGTAGCCAAGGTGTGTGTGTGTATATATATATATATATATATATATATATATATATATATATATATATATATATATATATATATATATATATATGTATATATATATGTATATATGTATGTATGTATGTATATATATATATATATATATATATATATATATATATATATATATATATATATATATATATATATATATATATATATATATATATATATACTTACTGTATATCGGTAAGCTACCTGGAGTTGCTCTAGATAGCAAGATAGGTGGCATGTAAATTTAATAAATAAATAGTGCCACGTCAATAATTCCATATGCAATTGTGATACTCATCTATCTTCTTGCCATGCAAAATGCAAACTTGTTCTCTCACTTCTACCTAAATTAATAATGGGATGGATAGAAGAGGGAGGATTCACAAGAAAATGACACTTCACATGACACTAACAAAGTAAAATAAAACAAATTATCACAGATGGATACATGTATCTGAACTTTCTAAAGTAATTCAGATGGGAAACTGATCTGGTATTCATTCAACTAGTTTAGTCAAACTTGCCTCCTTTTAATAAGGCAAAGTTCTACTAAATAAAACTATAGAAAGGTTGTTAAGATTATGCTCTACTAAGTGAAACAATAGAAATAGATTTGGGAGTGGGGTAGGGGCATTCTCTGCATTAATGTGTATTAGTCTGGCTGAGAAATTAGAATGGCTTTCCAAAACTTGGAACTTCACTAATCTTTCAAACTCATCTGAGACTGCCATGCAAACTTGAAATAACCCAGAGGTGCAGGAATAAACCTTCTGCAGGAATTCACCTGAAAAATGAGCAGAGCTAATTGAGAGGAAAGTGCATGCTAGTGCATGTTAGCCTAATTCCTAATATCCATGCCTACTAAACAAGGCTATTAAATCATTAAACAACACAGCATAAACATGTGTATTTAAAATTAATATTAATAAAACAGTATTATTATGAAAAAAGCTCTAATATGGGTTTTGATGTTTAATAAGCATTACTTATGGAATGTTTTACTAGTCTGAAAAAAAATGTGTGGACCTTCCCAGACCATTAGCTGGATAATTTTTGAACCATTTTCTACAGTTTCCCAGGAAAATGACTGATTCCTTTGCATTTTATAAATACCATTGGCTCAGACAAGGTTTACGTGTCAGTCATCCAAGTATTGAACTGGCCTATGTACATTCCAGGAGAGCTGTCAACATCTAACCCAGGTTTTCTTGTGTTTTCAGTAGGGTTTATATAATTTCATTTTATGATTCTTTATTACTAGTTCCAAGGTCTCCGCTGGTATATCTCTCTGCTTTGTCTAGCCCAGTGCGGTATCACCGGCTCCCAGAGACTGAATACTAGCACCTGCTTTCTTGAGCAGTATCACTTTCTGGTAGAGTAGCATAATTGCTTGGATATTGTTAAAACATCCTGGGTAGTTGTTGTTATTGAGATAACATGAACACAATGCCACTCACTGGATATCCCACTGGCAGGGGAGAAAAGGACAGCTGACATCAAACCCTCCTTCCTGTCTGTCTTACATTTTTCTATGCTTCCTTTCAAACTAAATGTTTACTTAAACTTCCACTTCATACATTTTTTCTTGGCTTGAAAAAAAACTTAGGTTGATTCAGTGCCTCCTTTTGAAACATTGTTGGATTCCTTTATGCAATGAAAAGAAATCTAGACTGGGGAAAAATGGTGACATTGTGCACAGGGATAGCTACCTACTGCACTTTCCTTTAATAAAAAATATTGCCATTCATCCATTCTTTGTTTCCCTGGCCTGTAATTGGCTAACAACATTAAAAGCAGAACAAATAACATAAAGCTCTCCAGTTTCTAAGATCAAAGGGAGATCTAAAAGAATTATGTTCTTCGATGCAAAATCAAACACATTTAAAGCAGCAAATAATGTCCAAAGCAAAACTGCTCAAGGGCTCATGATGAAAGAGCATGGCTTCAGGTCTGTTCCACATAAGCTTTTCTTTCATGTTAAAATTGGGACTGGAAGAAGAAGCAAACAGGAACAACTTTCAAAAGAACTGAAGGATCCTGAGCCATGGAATACATTGGAATGGAGTGGAGTGGAGTGGAGTGGAGTGGAGTGGAGTGGAGTGCAGTGGAGTGGAATGGAATGGAATGGAATGGAATGGAGCAGAATGGAGCAGAATGGAATAGAATAACAGAGTTGGAAGGGACCTTGGAGGTCTTCTAGTCCAACCCCCTGCTCAGGCAGGGAACCCTATACCATTTCAGACAAACTGTTGTCCAATCTCTTAAAAATTTCCAGTGTTGGAGAATTCACAACTTCTGGAGGCAAGTTATTCCAGTGGTTAATTGTTCTGTCAGGAAATTTCTTCTTAGTTCTAGGTTGCTTCCCTCCTTGATTAGTATCCATGGATAATAGAAATAATCTAAGGATCCATCAGAATCTTCTCTAAGGAAGTTGAGGTATTTCATTTGGACTGAGATCTCCATCTCTCACTCACATACTGTACACTTATAGAATAGCCAAAAATCACATTGTAAAGATAAGTCAGAGCCAGGGTTAAAAAAAGAATGAAAGCTGGTTTAAAAGATATTGTACCTATAATTAGTATAAGGACTAATAAAAAATTAGTCACTTATAAAATTATTTGACCCAACTGGTTCTGCCACCAGATTTCTGTCACACACCAGCTACTTTTTGCATAGAGTATACTCATACAATCTCTAGGACACATACAATTTCCTTCTTCCTTTCTCCTTTATTCCCAAAATACCAAAAAAAAAAAAAAAAAAAACCCAAACAACAACAACACCTTCTTCATATTCCCATCACACAGTGTATATTATAACTTTACTTATGTTTAAAACAATGCATGGTTAAAAGATAAACAAACAGGGAAATACTTTTTTTTTTTTGAAAGAAGCTCAAGAAACAGGAAAAAGTAGAAATGCAGAAGAGAAAAAAGTAAGAGAGATAGAAAAAGAATGACTTCTGACTTTTTGGGAGGATACAAATAGGAATAAAGAAGATACTCAAAAGTTAATGTTTGTTTACATTATTTCCATATTTATTTATTTATTTATTTATCGTATTTATATGCCGCCCTTCTCCCATAGGACTCGGGGCGGCTCACAAGATAAAACAACATGACAATAAAATGATATTAAAATCATCCAATTTAAAATCTCCAAGCAATTAAAACTTCTGGCAGATCAGGGAATTTGCTGAAAAAGCCATGTCTTCAGGTCGCCACGGAAAGTGTGGAGATCGGGAGCCGTCCGGAGCCCAGTGGGTAACTCATTCCAGAGGGTTGGTGCGACCACAGAGAATGCCCTTATCTTGGGCGCCACCAGCCAACATTGTCTGGCCGATGGCACCCAGAGGAGGGCAATCCTATGTGAGTGCACTGGGTGGTGGGAGGCCGGTAGGAGGTGGTCCTGCATATGTTTTATATATGATTTTAATTATGATATTTCAACATCATTTTTTTTATTTCTTTCAATTTCTCACCAAAAAAAAAATCCAAAAGTGTTTCCAAGTAGAAAATTAGTCAAAGTTTTTTTTTCCTTCATGAAAGCTGTCAACTTCACCATCTCCACCAATTCTACCAGCTTCATCACCTATTCTTCCACTGTAGGCATTTATAAGTCCTTCAAACTTTAAGTATCATATATAAAAATGAAGCATCACAAGCTATTGTATTTTTTGGAGTATAAGACACATTTCCCCCAAAAAGTAGGTGAAAATTTCAGTGTGTTTTATATCATTAATGTTGCAGCGGGGGGGAAGGGGAGTTGGTGTGGTGGTGGCAGCTAATGGGCCATGGTGGCGAATGGGTGGTGGCAAACAGGCTGTGGCAAACAGGCCATGGTAAAAAGGTGAATACCGGATGGATGCTGGGAGGCAGAGGCAGATTTTGTTTTTTTGTTTTCCTCCCCAAAAAAGGTAGGTGAGTCTTATAGTCTGGAGCGTCTTATACACCGAAAAATATGGTATGTCCATTTGTGGTCCATTAAGCCCCAAAGAAAAGCCTCTGCTTTCAACTGTGCATTCAGTTTTAAAATTTTCTGCACCGGAATACATATTTCATGCCATTATTTTCTAGCTTTGTTGCATGACTACCAAAGATGAAAATAATATATACCTCCAGTTTGTTTACATTTCCAAAAAATATTTGAAATGAACATTTATGACAGTTTCTCTGGTGTCATTTTATTTTCAAAGAAATCCTGTACATCTTAACATAATATGATCATCATCCACCCCACAGAACATATTGATAAGAAGAATTAAGTTGAAGGCCTGATTAAAAAAACAAACAAACTGCATTGTTTTAGTTTTGTAATTTCTGGATTGCCACTGAAAGAACATAACCATGCAATTAATAGCTACAATATATCTAAATATTTGCTTTTCTATTTGTTCATATACTGTATGCTCTTGTATCATATGTCTCACCCTTAGATGTTTAGGTCCCAAGCATTTGTCAATTTAATAAATCAATCAGGCTTTCTCTGAACCATTCTCAGTGAATTTTAATGAATTTTAGTAGTAGGCATGACCTTATCTTAAAATGTATGCTGTCTGTCCATCACTGCCTGTCATGCTGATGAATAACACAATTAACTTTTCTCTTGTTAAAATAATAAATAATAAAAAGATATGATTAGTATAGTGGTAAAGCAGAAATAATTCAAGTCTTACCTCCCATATATACATTGACATAAACAAAGCAAAGAGGGAATGAAAACAGAAGCAGTGCCATAAATCTGAATTACTTTTTGAAAACACATGAAATTGAATGCAATTATTGGTTCAAGAAACTTATTTGGAAAACCCTGAACTTCTATTTTGCAGATGCAAATTTCACCAGAGGGGGAAAAAAAACCTCATAAATTTTCCATTTGTAATTGAAAAATATTCATAAGAGAGCATTCAATAATACAAAGCCAATGAACAATAATATGGTATCTTAAGTTTTTTTTAAAAAAACAGACAGACATTTTACAGCATTAAATTCTATACAAATTTACTGTTCTCCAAATGAGGAGATAAAGGCAGTAGTTTTTTTTTTCCCCTCCCATTTTGGTAGTTGGATGAGTTTTAACAGGCAAATTATGTGCTTTACATCTTGATTAGGCTAAAAGTACCCATTGTAGTTCTTAATTCTTGCAAATTCTCAAACAATAGGCAGTTAGGGACTAGTGGCAAATAGATAGTTTAGGCCTGCAAGGGATTTTAAAAGTCGATTTTATTCTTGAATTTTCTCCATAATTCCACTTTCTCAAACAGACAAAAGGAAAAGAAAATGCCCTCCTTATTTTGGTGATGACATGCTACTACTAGCTACACTCTCTATGACTCTCAGAAATATTGGTTTCCAGTTTCAAACAAATTTAATCTTAAAAGGTCAATAAAGTGAATTTTTCAATTGGAAGTAGATTGGCCAGCACGACTGACTTATAAAATAAAGTATCAAGCAAGGTTAAAGTTATGGTTTGGTTGGGAATAGGAAGACTAATTTGAATGGGAGATTATTTTAGAGGAGTAGTGTTGTAGAATAGAGTTGGAAGTTGGAAAAAAAAGAAAGGAAAAGGAAAAAAAAGCAACTCTATCATTTTCAAGAAGAGTGCATGGATATATCCATGCAAGTCATTAAGAGTCAAAGACAATTTATATAAAACATAAGTTATCTTCTTTTCCACTCTTGATAAGTATCACTCCATTTTAAGTTAACCCCGTTTCTCTTTGGACTTAGACCTGATGTTAAGCAATATTTTTGTAGTGAAAATAATACTTTTAATAAAAATATGAAATAAAATTGTGTCAAATAACAGCAATTTATATGGAACAGACAAAAGGGAATAATCAGAAATTCTCAACTGCTATTTTTAAGGGAGGATGAGATAAGGAGGAAATATTCATAATATTGTACTCAGTGTCCCAAAAACAATTGATACTATTGTTGACTTCTAAATTTTTGTGGTCTCTATTTGCCAATCTTAGCATTGGTAATATTTTCTACAGTCCCTTCCAACTCTGTTATTCTATTCTATTCTCTTTTGTAATGCTGTCAGCAAACTAAGCAGTTTTCAGTGATGGCATGTTATGTTCTGAGTAACAATCAGCTTGAATTGTAAAACCCATACATTTTTTGCTCTGTCATTTTCAATTATTTTAACTGTGATTTCATGCTTCTAGTACCGTCATTCTTATTGAGTGTCAATCCATATTTTTTCCCCATAAACGCCAGTGTGATATTTTCTCAAGTCGATCATGCCTTCTTTTTCGGGGTGGGGTGATAATTCTTTGTGATTTTGCTGCATCTGGCTTATGTATGGTCATTTTTTATCCATTTCTTGACACAATAGCATTTCTATTCAAACTACAGATACTTCTCAATTTACAACCATACTTAAGGCCAGAATTCCACCTTGGTATTCAATATGATCCTTCATTACAGTTTCCAAGGCTTTGGGGGGCACTACTTTTAGTGCAGATAGTCTTTTTTTCCCTCCTGGTAACTCTTCACATGCCATAATTTTCTCTTTTAATTCTGCTTGTTGAGAGGGGGTGGGGTGTTAGTTCATAGATTGTTTCAGTACTAGCCTGTACTGATTCTGCTGTTATTACTTCTTCTAAGTTATTATTTCTGTAGTTCATATCAGCTGTTTCCTTTATATTTCTAATTGCTGTTATCAGAGTTTCTACTGTTGTTTTTGGATCTTCCCAAAAAAAGCCTTCCCAAAAAAAGCCTATTATGGGATTTCCATTAATATTCTATTATTAATAACCTGAAAAAGTGAGAAAGCTAATGGAACTGTGTCGCCTGCAGTTTGATCTAAGCATAGTACACAAAATTATCTGCTAAAACGTCTTACCTGATGAAGGTAGGTAGTCAATGACTTCTTCAGCTTCAACCACAATAATACACGGGCAAACAATTGATACAAACTCAAGGTAAACTGCTCCAAACTCGATTGCAGAAAATACGACTTCAGCAACTGAGTGGTCAATGCCTGGAATGCTCTACCCAAATCCGTTGCTACAGCCTCAAATCTTCACAGCTTCAACCTCAAACTGTCTACTGTGGACATCACCTCATTCCTAAAAGGTCCATAAAGGGGGCGTGCATAAGTTCATCAGGTGCTTACCGTCCCCATTTATCTGTACTAACTTCCTTTCTTTATGTTTATGTTTATACCTATACCTGCTATCTTGTACATGCTTGGCAAATAAATAAAATAAAATAAAAATAAATAATTAGAGGAATAATTAATGGATTTCTATCATTTCAGAGGTATCAATATTAATAGTTGTATCAAACTCTTAACTAATGAACTAAACTAATAGAAACAACAACACGAAAGAACTGCAGCACGAAAATAGGCCCAAATTTGCTCAATAGAAGACCAATCTTATACAATCCAAATCCAGAAAAGCATAAAATTTGACTGCACAGACTGCACAGATAAGAAAGAAAAGTTCAACTCAAGAAGACCCACAAATACACAAAAAGAAATTGATAAGCCACTTCCCTCCATAAAGGCTCAAGAAATACATGGAGGAAGATGGATGACAAATTTTAATATTTTTCAGGGATTGATTTTTATAGATGAGGTGGCCGAACACTGAGTGGAACATAGTGGAGCTTTGTTTTCTTGGGCATTCAGATATGAAATAAAAAAGAGACTGCCGATGCTGAAGAAGAAACAACAGTTGATTGTTTGCTTTTCGGAATCAAGTAAAACAAAAACTTTTTCTGTATGGAAAGCTCTTCCTTTCAACCACTTTCAAGTATCTTTGTATGAAAGCCCTTCAATTAACAAAAAACCTTGTTCCAAATTACTTTGCCTGCAAATAAAAAAAAAAAAAACAGGAAAGATTTTTTTGTAAAAAAAAATGTGAAGGGCTCTGCCCTACCAGCAGACAAGAGATTGTTGTCATCAAAGAAAGGGATTAAAATAATTTCTGCCAAAGTAATTTGCCTGACTTTCTTTAGGGAATATTATCCTCTGACCCAAAGTAAAATGCCATGGGATTAGCTCGAATAATATTACACTTAAACCAGTGGTGGAATTCAAAATTTTTTACTACCAGTTCTGTGGGCGTGGCTTGGTGGGCATGGCAGGGGAAGGATACTGTAAAATCTCCATTCCCTCCCCACACCAGGGGAAGGTTACTACAAAATCCCCATTTCCTCCCGATCAGCTGGGACTCAGCAGGCAGAGAATAGATGGGGACAGGGCCAGTCAGAGGTGGTATTTACCAGTTCTCTGAACTACTCAAAATTTCCGCTACCGGTTCTCCAGAACTCATCAGAACCTGCTGAATATCACCTCTGACTTAAACCAACCTGTATGTTACCTGAAAGCCTATTTTGCTTCTAGTGCTTTTAACAGATATTTTTAATAAACATAAGAGAAGAATGCCCTTCAGATGCAGTCCTTTGTTACTTACACATCTTAGTCTTCTGTAAGATGGCCTCCAAGAGCTGTATCTCTTCTAAAGCTATAACCATTGAAATTAAGTTAGAAGATTGTTGGAAGTTCATCTATCCAACATGGTTCATATTGTTATAAATAAAAATCAGAATGTTAACCCTGAAGCCATTTTGGAGTGTCTTCAGGGCTGCCCCAGCGAGGCTGCTTGGAAATGTGGGAAGGGGAGGGGGAATAGAGATAACTGGGGACTTGTTGCCAAAATAAAATTATTTCTCCTGGGAACCAAAGACATTGTCACCAGGTACTGGGGAGGCGTGGCCTGGAACCAACTGGAGTTGGGACTGGGACCTTGTTGGGCCATGTGATGGACATGTGGACTGGGGGAAGAATTTTGATTTTTAATTTGGGTGGGGAAAACCTCAGGGCCTTTAGAATCAGGTTTTCACCAAATGTGCCAATATGATATGCCTAATAAATTTGGACTCTGAGGAGCACCTTGGCCTCGGAGTTTTGTTTGCATTGGGTCTGTTACTTGGAACTCTGACATTGGATGAATATTTGTGTTAAACATTCAGGGCAGAAACTGATTTTTTTAAAAAGAACAAGAATAATATTTTCATTTCTTCTTGTTTCTGTATGTTTGCACCTCATACATAAGCATTATGATTTTCAAACTTTTGACAGACTTTGAAAAAATAACCAGAAATCAGCAACTCAATCTTGTAATATCTTGTCTACATCCAATTGTAACTACAATCGAAAAAAAGGAGTCTGGAATTGAAAAACAAGACAGATGTTTGTGCTGAAACAGTCGTACTGCTGAAGGCAGCATTTAAATTATAATACTTTGATATTTTAATTATTTATTATTTTAAATTATGCATCTTCTAACATCAAAAAGACAAGTAACCTGTAATTTATTTTTCATTCAGTGTGAAAAGGTGTCTTTTTTGAAGCGCCTTTCTCTGCTATGTACAGAATTCTGTTTTGATGTAAAACATTAACGGGTACTATGAATAGAAAGTAAGAGTAACATTCACTTGACAACTTGATTCTTCTAGCTTTATTTATGTAAAAAAACATAAACTGACAACCCACCAAAAGGCAAGACTTTAATTCATCCATCCATTCTAATAAGCTCACAAAATCACTGAACACAAAGGATGCAATGTAACTTCTTCAGAAAAGAATGGGCTTTTGTCATTGCCTGACCTAATATGTCACTTGAACATGAGTGACAAGGAGTTACAGTCACATGTAATTGTCTGTATATATATCAAAGTTTATGATTATAATGCATTGTTATGTTGCTTTTCTCCTTTTTTGCTAAAGTTTCATAAGCAGGAATGAGCATTTTCACCTATGACCGAATGCTGAATCCTGTCCTTCATATCCAAGGCACATGGACAATAGGATTGTGTGAATGCCTTTTTCATAAGCTATTAATTTAGCTTACTGGAAGGCATTTTTATGAAATGCAATATTAGAAGCAAACTTCTCTATTTGTTCAGCAGAAATCAATGTACTGATCTGTATACTGTAAAGAGAGGACAAGTACTGTATTTTCCTTCCTGAATGCTGACAAAGGGAAATTAAAAGATTTTGAAGAGCAAAGCCAATATCTCATTAGATGTAATTGCAAGTGTTGGGCAGAAACTGCCCAATTTTCTCAAACCTGATTGTGATGCCTGGATGATGTTGTCCACCCTGATTTACCCCCAGTTCTGCGCTATAAAGCAGGGAGAAAAGAGGATTTTTCTTACATTAATAATAAAAATAATAAAACCCTAACAAACCATCTTCTTTTTCATGAGTTTTCCTTTCCCCTGTTCTTTAACTGAGAACATAGTTGAAGAACAATGACTATGCTGCAGCTTTGTCCTATTCTATTCTATTCTTTCTTTTCTTTGGCATACCATATTTAGATCCAATGCCATTTGATGGAGCCAGGTCTTCATTCTTTCCTGCAAGGCCAGAAGAGTAGAAACCCACTTCATCTCTATGCGTAAGATGTTCCAAAGGGCAGGAGCAATAGCAGAGAAGGCCCTCTTTCTATATTCTGCCAGCTGAAATTCTTTAACGGATCCAGTCTCTAACATACCATTGTAAGACATTGCTACAGAGATTCTGTACATTGCTTCAACAGATTCTGACCAGTTCTGGAGAACCAGTAGCAGAAATGTTGAGTAGTTCGGAGAACCGGTAGTAAAAATTCTGACTGGCCCTGCCCCCATCTATTCTCTGCCTCCCAAGTCCCAGCTGATCGGGAGGAAATGGGGATTTTACAGTATCCTTCCCCTGCCATGCCCACCATGCCACGCTCACCAAGCCACACCCACAGAACCGGTAGTAAAAATTTTGAAACCCACCACTGCATTGCTAGGACCCAACCTAGTTCTCCCCTGCTATGGTATGATATGATATCTAATATACCAACCTATATGTTGAACAAGGGCTCATTTTATTTGTAATGTCTCTAACAGCTACCTCTAATGTTAAGCTTGATTCTAAAGCAATAGTATCATTTGGAGAGAAAGTACTTTTTTGCATCTTACAGATTTTAGTCCTCTGCAAATACCAAGAAACTTTCAAGAACTGTATCTCTTTTAAAACTGTATCTGTGGAAATTAAATTTTAAAAATGCTGGAAGTTAATCCAGCCATAGTGTAAATTGCCATTTGGTATAAAAACAAATATCACTCACGATCAATATTTGTTTTAGCTATTTTGGATGGAAACTATATATTTAATATAGCATTAAAGTAATTATTTCAATTATTCTTGATTCAAGTTGATCATCATATATATACAATTATGGGAGCCTTCTCTACAGCTGTCCCTGTCCTTTGGAATAATATTCCACTGTTGGAAGAAATGTCCATCTGGGTTCAGTTCCAAATGGTGAGAAAGATACTGGAAACATGGAGACTGCTTGAAAAGATGGTTTAACAGTGGACAGGACCACATGGTTTTGAGATCCTGGGCAAAAAGGCACATGGGTGAGTGAGAGAGAGAGAGATTTATACCCTCTGTTGGGCTTTGAATTTGAGCTTGTATTCTGATTGGTTGTCAGACTCCCATGGGGCCATGCAGGGGTAACTTTGTAGGTTATCTTTTGAGTCCCAGGCTTGGTTGAGCCTTGCTAGGTGATGCAATCTCCCCAGGTGCCATGTGGTGAGTTCTGTTGCTAGATTGGGGTTAACCCTATCTTTGTTGGATCTTGGGTAAAGACATTTGTTTATGAATAGACCTAGCTATCTCTTTATCTCTTAAGTACTGACATTTGCTGTGGGTTATTGAGGAGGGTGGGGGCTATTAAGGGTGAGTTTGCTTTCTGCCTAAAAACATGTTTCTCCATTTCTCATCCAGGGAAATATAATATTCTGCCTTTTTAATATTTCCTATAATATTTCATTCTTCTAGGAGAGGGGTGGGTGCTAACTTCCTACACCACCCAGCTCAAAGATCCATACAGCCCCACTGTTCTTAAACTCTCACTTTTCATGAAGACTCAAGGCTAGAATGGATACGGCCTCACTAATTATCATGTATGTGTGATGGGTGGGATTGACTTTTCTGCTCAGGATGGTCTCAGGAAATAAATCAATGTTTATTTCTTTCACTGCTTTTAATCTTGTCAACTAGATTTTTTAACAAGTGGGCAACCCTATAAATCTATTATATAAATAAACTCTTTTGGAGAATAGTTTAACAAATACACCATTCTTGCAAAAGTTCAACACAATTCCTTGTGGTATTTTGTCCCATGAATAGAAGATTGATCTAAGCAAAGATTTTCTCCACTGGCATTCCTAGTAGAAGTGTATTTCATGCATGTAGATCCATACACATGAAATGTGAGAAAGCTAGAAAGCAGCCTTGATGAACTATCAGTAACATGATGTTGCCCAGGGCTTAAAGAAAAGATCTTTTTCTTATGGTACTTATTTAATTAAAATTCCCTTCCAAATGTTATTATTATTTTAAAAGTTCTGAATGTTTTCGTTTCTATTTATTATCTATCTATCTATCTATCTATCTATCTATCTATCTATCTATCTATCTATCTATCTATCTATCTATCTTCTATCCAATTTCTATATCTGTCCAACACAACAAAGTGACTCCACCAAATTATATGCATACATAACTTGTGCAATGTATGCTATGCACGCACAATTATTTTAGTTTAGTATCCCCTGATAAGAGGCCATCAGCAAGACACCTAGTAATTCAGTGTTATCATCATCAGTATACTCAGGCAAAAAAAGGAAGGGAAGGGAAGGGGAAAAGGAAAGGAAAAGAAAGGAAGGGAAGGGAAGGAAGGGAAGGGAAGGGAAGGGAAGGGAAGGGAAAGAGGGAAGGGATAATAATATAAAGTATTGTGTATTAATATAAATGTTCACATTAGCATTAGCAGTGATTCTGTGGCCTTTTGTAGTGCCAGGAATGATTGAGAAACTTCTCGTATACACATTAGAACACAGAATTATTTCCCTGTTACAGTGTAAGGAGATTAAATAAATAGGTATAAAATCTTTTCAATCATTGTGGCTGCATTAGATTTATTTTTCTCATTCCTTTAATAAATCCTTTAAGTACGCATTCAGTCTCTCAATGATTTCTGACAAAGCTTGGACACTCAGATTGGGAATCGCCTTAATTTAAAGTTCCAGTAATGAATATTTAGGTGCCTTATCAGTGTTGCAGGATTGGTAGATGCTTGGTGCATTGTGTCACTTCTTATTAAGAGTATTTGAGAGAGAAAAACATTGATAAGTAGTTTCGCAAGTTACCCAGGTTTTATTTCCTCTCATAGAAGATTAGAGATTTACATATTTGGTGAATGATGAATGAGAAAAGTGTATTTTATAAATATAGAACCTTCAGACTACTAACATAATAACGGGATTTTCTGTTACCTCCCCCCCCCCCCCCCGCTCAAAGCAACTAGTGGATATTAATGGAACAATATACTAGGAAGAAAACACAATTTTCCCATAAATATTCAATCTTTTTTTATCTAATGCAGCTCGCTAACATCAACCATAAGAGTCACCTTGCCACCTTGCCCTTCAGACAGTCATATTTCAATTTCCCCTTTCAGATATGTATTTAACCTTCTGAATCTCTCAAGCTATCAGCATTGAGTGTATAAAGGCCCAAATGAAAGAAGGATGCCTTATTTAGACAAGCCTAGTTCCAAACTATTTAGGAGTTTGAGGGCAAACACAAATACTTTATACTGAGAAATAGCCTTATCCAAGCAGCTCTGAATAAACTGGTCCATTTGCTTTAGCTATTTCTTCTTGGTAAAGCCAGGAACAGACAGCTACTTTGATGTAGTGGTTAACTCACCAGCCTAGTAAACAGGAGCTCATGAGTTGTATTCCCACTTTAGTCACAAAATGTTGTGTTCTGCCAGTGGCTAGCAGAGCTGGCAGCAGATTCAGACAGTGAGGACATTGGGAGGGAACGTGGGCCAGTTCTGGAGTCTGGAGAAGGCTCAGATGAGGACTCTGTGTCAGAGGCAGAGAGGGGGCCAGGGCCATCTGGTAATTATGTGCTTCCTCCGGAGCTTCGGAATCTGGCATCAGTGAAGCAGAAGAACAGGGGGACCCTGTTCCCAGTGTGCACATGTGCAGAGCTGCCAGGAGGCAAGAACAGTTAAGACAAAAGGGGCAACTCGGGAGTAAGGCTTGGAGATGATTGGCTCCTCCCATAAGACATAAGAGAGGAGCAAATGGACATGAGTCTTTGTAGGAAGCAATTTGTTCATTCTGGTCTGTTCAAACTCTGAGAAGTTCCGTTTACTCTGTGCTCCATTTGGCCTTGTAAAACTAATTGGCAATTAGATCTCTGGCAGTGTTTCAAGGGAGATAAAGGTAGGTGCTTATCAGCATTACCTTGAAAGACTGTGGCAGACATCTGTCAGACTCTTCAGAGAATGTTTGTGAATTATTACGGGCTGTGAATGACCATAATTCACAGCTGTTTAAATAAAAAAGGGTTTTTTGGGACTAAGCGTGTGATTTAAGCTTTCTCAGGGAGCCTAGGTCAGAACACAAAACTAGTTTGGTGACCTTTGGCCAGTCCTATTCTCTCAGCCCTAGGAACCAGGAAATGGCACACCACTTCTGAAATCTTGCCAAGAAAACTTCAAGGACAAGTCCAGGCAGTTGTCAAGAGTCAACATTCTCTTAAAAGCAGAACAACAAAGTCAGGAACCAATTTTAAAACAAAATATAAAGAGTAAGAAAAATGACTGTGAAGAAATTATGCCAATTTTCAATTTTTACCACCAACTTGAAGGAAGACCTTTAAAAATATTTTCAAGAGTGTGATTATTTTTAGATGCCACTTAAATTCTACCTCTACCCCCATGGAACATAGAAAACCAGGGAATGGAATGGAATGAAAGGGGGAAGGAAAGGACAGAAGAAAGGAAAGGACAGATGAGAGGGAAGGGAAGGAAATGAAAGGAAAGGTCAAATATGGAACAGGAACATAAAACAGATTACATATACAATAGGCTGCTTGCAGACTGAATGCAATATTGTCTATTCCTGTCTTTCAGAAAAAATGTTGTTGGTTTGTACTTGCAACCTGGCAGTAGGGATATGTCCTGAGATTTAAGCTGTCACTTGACGGTGATATTTCCTGGCAAATTTGAGGCCAGGCACTAACTCTTGTACAGCCTTCCACATAGAATAGTATTATGAAATCCACAGAGAATTCCATGTGCCATGCTTAACTTCCAGAGCAGAGGTTTCCACCTTTCCTAACTTTAAAATATATGGAGTTCAACACCCTGAATTTTCATTAATGGCCAAACTGGCTGGGGAAGTCTCTGTGTTAAAATTCACATATCTGGAAGCTGCCAAAATTAGAAAACTCTTTTCTATAGGAAAGATAGGATATAACCATAAGAATGTCAAGATAAGGGTAGGACCAATTCAGTTATCTTATTAAAATCTTGGTTATAACTGAATGCTATAATGATTTTATATCACATACATCCTAATTCCCTGTCTTTAAAATATGTGCTAACAGTGTTCTCTAACTATAATTCTAAAAAGATCAGTAACCATCATTTAAAGGATTAGGAATGCCAAGAAATATTCTTACATAAAAATAAAAATCCTTATAAATATGAGTCATTTTTAAAATTGAATCGAAAAGCAAAACTGTGGACAGCAATTTGTTTATATTAGCTTTTCTGTGTGTGTGTGCGCGCGTCTGTGTCTATGTCTATCTATCTATCTCTGTGTGGGTTTTGATATTTTAATGCAAATGTGATTGATTAAAAAGTCCTTTAAGTCACAGTTTATACAGACTTATTACTAGTCTGCAATAAAATCAGAAATTCAGAAATAAGAGCCCAAAGAAAGAAAAAAAAATGCTTTTGACTTTGGTTACTTTCACATTCTTTTGTGATTTGTATCCTCACTCCATGAATATTTTAGAGACTGAATTTACTAGCAGTTATGTTTGCTGAATAACACATTTTGAGCTAATGCTAGACAAAATGCACAGAAGGCAAAATCTAAACTCACCAATAGGAGGTTCCATCTCACTGCTTTGTGGACATTTCTAGGGGATTAGAAAAGCAATGTTGCTCTGCAGAAATGTCCATTCATTATACAGGCTTATCCAGATGGGAGTCCAGCAAAGGGTCAAGGCAATCAATGAAAATCTCTCTCTCTCCCTCCCTCCCTCCTTCCCTCCGCCCCTCTCTCCCTCCCTCCCTTTTTTTCCATTTCATCTTTATTATTATTTTTAAATAAATAATTCAAGGTGGCAATAGCACTTAGACTTATATCCCGCTCCATAGTGTTTTACAGCACTCTCTGGGCAGTTTGCAACATCAGCATATTTCCCCTAACAATCTGGGTCTTCATTTTACTGGCTTTGGAAGGATGAAAGACTGAATTAACCTTGAATCAGTCAAGATTGAGCTCCTAGCTGTGCGCAGAGTTAGTCTGCAATACTGCATATTTCAATATGCATTTCAACATACCTAATATTCCTTCCTTCTCCTATTTTCCTCACGAAAGAACCCTTTGAGGTGAGTTGGCCTGAGAAACAATGACCCAGCCAAAGTCACCTACCCGCTTTTCCTGCCTAAAGTGGGATTAGAACATACAGTCTCCTGGTTTCTAGTGTGGTGCCTTAACTACTAAACTAAAGTGGCTCATGACAATGAAGGTATACTTCTTATATCAGATGTTTTGATGCCATTACCTAATTATGTCATTTGTATGAAGTTATAAGAATGTACCATGTTATATGTATGCCACTGTTCTCAAACTTATCCTCTACATGTATTTAGGCTAAACTTCTTGAATTCCTTGTCATTAGTTCCAACATATCTGTCAAGCAGCAGTAAAACTCCATTTAAGTAATGCACTCTAATATATAAGGATGTTGTCCAGTGGTGGGTTTCAAATTTTTTTACCACCGATTCTGTGGGTGTGGCTTGGTGGACGTGGCATGGCTTAGTGGGCATGGCAGGAAAGGATACTGCAAAATCTCCATTCCCACCCCACTCCAGGGAAAGATACTGTAAAATCTCCATTCCTACCCTACTCCAGGGGAAGGTTATTGCAAAATCCCCATTTCCTCCTGATCATCTGGGATTTAGGAGGCAGAGAATAGATGGGGGCGGGCCAGTCAGAATTTTTACTACTGGTTTTCCGAACTACTCAAAATTTCCGGTTCTGCAGAACAGGTCAGAACCTACTGAAACCCACCTCTGATGTTGTCCAAATGAAATTAACATCACTTTGTACTGTAGTTCTCCTGCACCACTGCAAAGTAATTATGGAGAAACATGCTTTTATATGGGCATGTTAGCATCTTATTTTACATATAAAAATAAGGCTCATTGGGAAGTTACGGGGGGGGAGCAATAATTCCACAATATTCCCAATAAAATCAGGACAATTATTTTAGTTAAACTGGATACTTATCTTCCTTAATAGTATCTTGAATTTCAACACATGTTCAAGATTCATTGGACAGAATATAGCTGGAGAGATATGATCAGAGATATGATTCTGCTTGAATGTTGATAATGTCTTTATTCTTCCTTTGAATACTTATTCTCAGAACATGCAAGGTAAATTAGAGCTACCTCTTTAAAAAGATGAGATTATATTCGTATCATCATCAAGGCTTTTTGTAATGGGTCTTGCTTAGCACCTGCTTTTTCTCTATATGATCTTCTGTCCAATGGTAATCCACGATCAGGGGGCTATGAGATCTTTCTTCAGAAATGATAACTGAAAACTATCATTAGAAAGTACCATCATCACTGATGTCTAGTTATTGTTCAGAATTTGCAGCCCAGACATTGATAGCTAAAAACAAGAGCATATTAGACTGCACCATAGAACCAGAGAAGTTTGCTAAAGGCCCTTTGAAGAAATCTGTTTACCATTATACCAGTCTCTCCATCCACTGCTTCTCAAAGAAACATGCTTTAGTTTTTTTTCTTTTCTTTTCCAATTACTGCACAATACTTCCTTCCATTGAACTAATCCACCAGATTCAAACTTAGCAAGTACAGATTTATCAGGTTATTAATCATTCAGCTGATACATTTTAAAACAGAAGGTAAAATTAATGGATTCTTTCAGTTGTGCCACTAATGCACTGTCACCCAAACTGATAGCAGCTGTTATTTGAGAAGGAAAGAAGAAACATGAATATTTACAGTTAGCTATCAGTCATATATGACTGTGCCTTTCCTGTTAGGCAATGCTCAATAGTGTCAGTGACTGAAAGAATTCGTATCTTTCCTTTCCTCTTGTGTCTTTTTGCTTTAAAATATTAAAACCAAGCATGGCTTTCTTGGCAATTGTCTTAAAAAAAATTTCTTGGAAAGAGCACTAGCAATAAAAATGATCTACGTTATCACTAGCTAAGTCATATTCATATGTTACCAAATAAGGAAAGGTGGTAGATATGTATTGCCTGCTTCCTAGGGCTGAGAGAGAGGGAATGGCCCAAAGTCTTAAGAATATACAATATTGAAAAAAAGAGAGAAAATTTAATGAGATAAATTTTATTCAACCACTAGAGCAGGGATGCAAGGAATTTTGCAGGTCCTGTCCCCTAAGGAGATACATTTGGCAGGACCCAGAAGAAGGGACTTCTCCGTGGCGGCTTTTTTCCTCTAGAACATCATTCCTTCAGAGATTAGACTGGCTCCCACTCTGACACTCTTTCAGAAGGCCCATGGTTCTGTCAGAGAGCTTAGATAACTCAGAGCAGGATGGACCCCATTAAATGGCTGGTATGTGTGTGTGTTGTCGCTAGGATGGGATGGGGTTATTATTTTATTATTTTATTTCTTTTATATTGTGTTTTTACTTCCTGTAAACTGCATTGAGTCACAGGTGGCAATATAAATTTTCCAAATAAATAACTATACAAAATGCTGGCTAACACTAAGATTCATATCAAGTGGTCTGTGTCTCTCTGTGTATATACTGTAGTAAGGTTTTATTAATAAAGCTTTTTCTCCAAGAGAAAATCTATTGATGAAGTCACTAAGAGTCAATATCAACTTGATGGCACATAATCAAGTTTAAACAATAGGATTTGTTAATACATTCATATCAGGAGTGAACTTCAAAAATTTTCCCTACCGGTTCTATGGGCGTGGCTTGGTGGGCATGGCAGGGGAAGGATATTGCAAAATCTCCATTTTCACCCCACTCTGGGGCCAGCCAGACATGGTATTTGCTGGTTCTCTGAACTACTCAAAATTTCCACTACCGGTTCTCCAGAACCTGTTAGAACCTGCTGAATTTCACCCTTGATTCATATACAATATTCATAACAATAAAAACGGCATTTTACTGCTTCTCTCTAAGTTTTGCTATTGTAGTAGCTATGCTATTTTCAGACACCCACCGCATACATCCTTAGTGTTTAAAGCACTGATTGTATTGCACCAAACAATTATCCCTTTGGCAGCTGCCTGTTTTTGTTCTTTTGTTCTTCTTTTGTTTTTGTACCAAGAACAAATCAATAATATGGTTCCCATTATCTGCATAAGAAATATTTTAAGTTCTTTTAATTTGAACTGTTGTAAACAGGTATATTTATTTATTTATTTATTTATTTGATTTGATTTCTATACCGCCCTACTCCCGAAGGACTCAGGGCGGTGCACAGCCAAACAATAAAACACATACATACAAAATTTAAAAGTAGAATAAAATCAAATTAAATAATTTTGGCTCCAACAAATTTAAAACCCCAAACTTTTAAAACCAATTTAAAATTGAATGTATAAAATACTAAAAGATATTTAAAAATTAAAAATCTTTTATAAAAGAAGGAGAAAATTAAGCCAGGCCCGCCTGGTGAAATAGTAAGGTCTTTAAAGCGTGGCGGAAGGTGCGCAGATCCGGGATCCTCCGTATCTCTGGGGGGAGCTCGTTCCAGATAGTAGGTGCCCCCACAGAGAAGGCTCTCCCCCTGGGGGCCGCCAGTCAGCATTGTTTGGCTGACGGCACCCGGAGGAGCCCCTCTCTATGGGAGCGTACCGGCCGGTGGGAGGCTATTGGTGGTAGTAGGCGGTCCCGCAAGTACCCAGGTCCTAAGCCATGGAGCGCTTTAAAGGTGGTAACCAAAACCTTGAAGCGCACCCGGAAGACCACCGGGAGCCAGTGCAGCTCGCGCAGGAGGGGTGTTACATGGGAACACCATGTCGCTCCCATTACCACCCGCGCGGCCGCACTCTGCGCCAGTTGGAGCCTCCGGGTGTATATGAAAACACATAACCATTTATTTGGGGCAGTGTTCTTGAAATGAATGGAAATTGATTCAAGTGGGCCTCATTCAGATCATTCTTTTTTATTATTATTATTATTTTTAAAGAGGGCATTTCTAAATCACATTTTCAGTCTAAGCAAGGATTTTCCCTCCCAAAGCAGTTTACACAATAATTCCATTAAACAATTTACAACATTATAAAGGCTTTTTAAAATAAAGATTAAAAGCAAGAAACGTAAAAGTAAAGCAAGTGAAGGAAATAAACCTTGAATATTCCAATTATTCTGAAGTGAAAGCAAGTGGTGTTTTTGAAGTTCTTGTTACTGCTGGCTAAAAGTCATCATGATTAACTTTAGTAAAATTTGTTCAGAAAAGAATTCAGTATGCAGATTGCACTATGGGAAAGGCCTAGGCTTGAGTTTGTTTTGAGTGAGAAACATAATATAGAACATTTGAGACTAACTTGTTAATCTGTCTGATCCAACATGTTTCTGCCTGCAATGTAGCACACAAGAATATTTCCCACCTAAAATTCAATGCATCTTACAACCTAAAATTATTTTGGCACCAATCACAGAAAATTGCACATATGTCTCTCCCTTCCTTTTTATGTTGTATGTAATAAGTTGCAGATTTATCATCTCACTCTTCCTAGTGATAGAGGGGAAAAGGGGGAAGAAGGAAAGAAATAATTTGAGTCTGTTCAACCTACATTTGCATAGCCTACATCTTCCTCTTCTTTACAACTTACATCAGTCTAGCTACAGATAGCCCTTGATTTTATGATCTCAATTGAGCCCAAAACTTCGGTTGCTAAGTGAGATATTTGTTAAGTGAAATTTGCCCGATTTTATGACCTTTCATGTCACAGTTGTTACCTGAATCACTGTGGTTAAGTTAGTAACATGGTTGTTAAGTGATATGGCTTTCCCCATTGACTTAGCTTGTCAGAAGGTTGCAAAAGGTGATCCCATAACACAAGAACACCGCATAAATATGAATGAGTTGCCAAGCATCTGAATTTTGATCACATGACCATGGGGGGGAGGTTCTGCAATGGTTGTAAATGTGAAAAACAGTCATAAACTCTATTTTATTATTTGCATTAAAACAGTAACCATTGAGGGGGTTTCTTCCTCTCATCTCCTCAAGGTTATTTTCCCCTTCCATTGTTGAGGTCTCAATTCTGATTTTCTTGCAGGTTTCACATTGCTTGGTGAGAACTACTTTTATCTCATCTAATGATCTACCCTATTTCTTCCTTTTATTTTTAAAAAGCTGTAGCCTCTTTTCATCTATTTAATACTTTCAACCTTAGGCACCTAAATTCTTTCACCTAAATTCTTTCTTTGCTTCTCATTGTAAATTCTGATTACTTTGCATTCACCTTTCCAGCTTATTGAAAACCCTTAGATTATAATTAGATTTTGCATTTATCTCTTTTAAAATTTCTCTTGCCGGTTTTACCCAATGTATTTGACAGTTAGAACAATTAATCAATGGAACGACTTGCCTTCAGAAGTTGTGGATGCACCATCACTGGAGATTTTTAATAAAAAATTTGTCTGAAATGGTATATGGTTTCCTGCTTGAGCAGAGGCTTGGGCTAGAAAATCTCCAAGGCACCTTCCAACACTTTATTCTGTTATTCTAGCTTGACAAAATTCACCTAAATCTTGAATGATCCCTAAAGTAGATGCTATCCTTCTAGATTAGTGATAGCTGGGAATTTTATAATTATATTTTCAAATTCCTCATGCTGAAACATGAACAGCACAAGTGGTCATAAAACCCTGTTAGCAGATCACTCAACACTTTTCTCTGGCTTGATGTGAAGTCTTTGATATATACAGTACCAATTGGATAAGATAGTTTGAACAGTTATAACAGTAGGATAGACCAGTCTGCTTTTGTTATCTTCTTTACCAGGATCTCATGGAGACTTTATGGAAATTAAGGTATGGCCACTAGATTCATATGGTCAATAAAACAAGCCATTCTATTAACAGGGAGATCAGATGGTTTTTAACATGATTTATTCCTGGTAAACTATACTAAGTTATTATCTGTTCAGTCTTTTCTAAGACCATAAGCCAACATTTTTGCTTTATTACAGAAAAATACCCTTCTCTGAGTCTTTCACTATGTATAATTGCTAAGGTCAACATCTGAAAATTTTGCTAAGGAATATTAGCCACCCAAATGGGGGAAAAGGAAGCAACAAGAAAGGCAATCTTTCCCAGTTCTTGGCAGATTCCCCCCCCCCCATTCAGAACTAGGACTGAGATTCTAAGGAACCTGAGAATGTGCAGCATTAATATTTCTGCTAGAATGAAAAGACCATTGGGAGGAATTAAGTATAGAACAATCTGAAAGGGCTATTTTTTAAAATTAAATTTATATGTCACCCATCTCATTCTGAAAAGCAACTCTGAGTGGTTATAGTATGAAGCACCATCCTATTTTGTGCAATATCTCCAGGAGCCTAATCATAATATAGTCCAGAATAGAATCAATATAATTTTTTCTTTGAAAAATGTAACGAGTAATGAAATACTGCACGTCCATAGAGTGACCAAAAATTAATTTGCTGACACATAGTGAATGCCCTTATTATCTTGACTTTTAACAAACAAACAAACAAAAGTCCTGCTTGTCTCTGCATCAATAAAACTTATTGACAGCTATATAATTTTATGGTGCATAAAAGCTTCTTTCACTATGTATAATTGCTAAGTGTTTCACATAGTGATTATTAATAGCAAGAAAATTGTCAGAAGTGGCCTTTTATCACTTCATCCGTGAATGCTGATGTCATAACAAATACATTTCCCTTAAAGTGCCAGGCTGCTCATTGCAATTTTTGCTTTGGCTACAACATAGTGACCTGCATTTGCAGCTGCTAAGTGCATATGAACAGTAACCATCGTCTATCCTAAATAACTATCCTAAATGTTCATTAACATTTTGGGGACCAATTTTGAAATGGAAACAAAAGCTATCCCATGGACTGCAGATTTATTTTGGAATTACAAGAAGTTCCAGTTCCACCCTGAGCCATGAAATTGGGTGATTTTTTTTAAGATCAATTATTTTATCCTGTCTTGTGGGGGGGAAAACTGGAGAAGGGAATGTTAGATACATGGAGCTCGTGAATGAAATGTTGGGTATGCATCTAACAAGTGAAATAAATAATAAATAAATCATGCTAACAAAAGACTGCTTTTAGGGAAAATATGGAAATGCATGTATCAAGGATTATAACCGACAAAAGTATCTTGAAGAAGATACGCTTACCAATTTGTATCTATGAGGAAATTACATAGACATTAACATTTATTGATTTATATGTTTTTGTTTGAAAACATATAAATTTGTTTCTTTGTGTGAGATGATGTGGAAACAAGAATTTAGCCTGTCTTCATGTTTAAATACAATATCTTCAGTATGAGGGGTCCTTGGTGCTCTCTGAGCTTGTTTGTTTTGTTGCAGATGTTTCATTACCCAAACTTCCACTTATGACTGTATGACTGTAACTTTGTTGCTTGTATCCTTGCAATTTATATTGATATTGTTTCCTGATTGCTTATTTGTACCCTATGACTATCATTAACTGTTGTACCTTATGATTCTTGATGAGCGTACCTTTTCTTTTATGTACACTGAGAGCATAAAGTGTATACCAAGAAAAATTCCTTGTGTGTCCAATCACACTTGGCCAATAAAAAAATATTCTCTTCTCTTCTCTTCTCTTCTCTTCTCTTCTCTTCTCTTCTCTTCTCTTCTCTTCTCTTCTCTTCTCTTCTCTTCTCTTCTCTTCTCTTCTCTTCTCTTCATTACCCAAACTAGGTAACATCACCTGGGCTAGGACTAATGATGTTACCTAGACTGTGTCTGCAATCAAGCTCAGAGAGCACCCTTCATTTCAACCCTGAGCTACAAATATTCTCCTTTATTGGATCTTCAGTATATTTACATGTGCCTGGCAGGTCCATCAGTACACATGTGGGTTAAAATGGTGCTTGACTATATAAGATACCACCCAAATGCTTTTCAGTGGGGAATAAGTATTCATTTTATTCTATTTCAAATTTTAATAAATTTAATAAATGCGTTATTTAGCAATAACACGTTCATCATTTGTACATAATCCTGTTTCAAATTCAGTCCTATAATATTCAAAACCAAAATTTATTTTGTCTACTTTAAATATTTCTAATAATTTTACAAAAGAAAACCATGGACAAATATGGACAATGTTTAAAATCAATCCATTGAAGACTTGGGTATGTACCGTCAACCCATCATATTTTAATCCTTATATATAGTGCAAGAAACTATAACTGAATACAATACTGTAATAAAATAAATAAAATTTTGTTGGCAAATCACTAATAAAATTGGTTTTTTTTTTAAATAAAAACTGAGTATTTGATGAAGCTGCATAAATTCATGAAGATAGTGTGCAGTTAGTAGACAGTGATCAAGTCTTGTCCAAAAAATCAAGTCTTATTCAGCTTGGAAAAGCATATTGCAAAATCAGTAAAACAGTTTTTTTAAAAAAGATTGTGCACATCTGAAATGTTAAGATAACATTTAAAAATATTCACATTTGAAAACTCAGTAGAAGTAATAAACTATAATGTCACAAAATGAAATAGGCTATTGTTCAAGAGTATTGCTGCATTATCTGATATGCACATGTCTAGAAGCACAAATCTTCCAGTTTCACTGATTACTTTGATACTATTTTATTCAATGTTTTTAATACAGTTTTATTTCCTTTAGGATTCATCAACTTTAGGCTTCAAACATTTGCAATCTGCAATATAATTTTCACTTCAGCTTTATATGACAGTGTTTTTCGTATAAGTTCTGAACTTCAAAAGGTTGTAATAATACTTTTTTCTTGTCAAATTATTTGCAGCTGGATTAAGCTGTGCTGAACAATAGACTTAATGGTAATTGCAAGTTTATGTTAAGTTAGTTTTGGTGCTTGAGTTAAATTATGTTATGTTGTTATTGTGACACACGGACAACTTGTTTGGGGAAACAGCTGCTGCAGAAAAATTTAGATTTGGTTGTGACGTTGTAACCTCGTTTCATGATGGAATGTATGGAAAAAGGCTGTACTGTACATCTGAGTGCTTATAAGTATACATTCATTTATTTTAGTTTTACCACATTATTAAACTATCCACACCCAGTGGATTTACAAAAGAGCATTTTTTTTTCACTGCACCTGTTTAAATCGTTTGGTTTAATTAAGTAAGACTATACTGGAGTCCAATTTCTTTCCAAAAAGTATTTGTTGCCTGTGAAATAGGCTTCTATTTTTCCTCATTCATTCCAAACATGTTTTAGTTTACCTTCAAAACAAAAGAAAATGTTGCATTGTTGTCTTTGTGCATGTACAATAATAGTGTTGCAACAGGACAGAAGAATCTGCAAAGAAAACACTTCTCCTAGCTACAATGATGAGTAAAAAATCCAGTAACATTAACACTTCCCTGCATATACCCAAGGAAATGGACCATGTGATTATGACACACATTTATTTCACTCTCCGGCCTTTCTCCTTTCCAGTTGTCTAGGTCTTTTCTGTTCATACGTCCTGATCTGGGAGGGCAGGGGCAAGCATGAGAAGTCAGGAGAACAACAGAATTTCAAAAAGTTAACTGGGCAGAAAAATAATAAAACATGTTCTTAAGGACTTCATAGATGCAACAACACTCTATTTGAAACATACAGGTAGATCTCAACTATGAAAATGTGTCTAGTGACTGTTCAAAGTTGTAACAGCACTGACTGAATTGTGGTTGTGATCGGTCCTCAGAGGGCTGGCTGCCCCAGCATCCCTCAGGAGATTGCAATGTAGATTCTTGGCAATAGATTCACGTTTAACACCAAGTTGCTGTGCCCTGTGATCATGTGATTGCAATCTTCCCTGAAAGCTTCCCTAGAAAGACAATAGAGAAGCTAGCAGGGAAGGTTGCAAGGTGCTGGAGTAAGTCTCCTCTCCACCCATGCACCTTTCCCCAGCTTTTCTGCTTTCGGGGCACAGTGGTTAGAATGTAGTACTGCAGGCTACTTCTGCTGATCACCGGCTGCCAGCAGTTTGACAGTTCGGGTCTCATCGGCTCAAGGTTGACTCAGCCTTCCATCCTTCTGAGGTTGGTAAAATGAGGACCCAGATTGTTGGGGGGCAATATGCTGACTCTGTAAAACCACTTAGAGAGGGCTGTAAAGCACTGTGTATATAAGTCTAAGTGCTATTGCTCATGCTGTGCTGACCATTCATGCACCCCTGCACAACCCTCCCAATCTTTGCCACATCTCTTGCACACCCTCCCTGACCCTTGTGGCACCTCTTGCACAATCCCTTCTTCTCTCATGTATCCTTTCCAAACTTTCCTCTGTATACTTCCTCAGTGTCTCTCCCACCTGGCTGCAGCCACTTACCTGCCTGCTAGCCTTGGACTAGCAACTTCCTACATCTTCCCTGTTGACTTATTTATCAGCAGGATGTTACTGTTGAAAGAAAAATCAGGCCTGGTTCTAATCCGGGAAAAAGACACTGAAAATGAAATGGAGGCAGGCTGCAGGAAAGGAAGTTGATTCTTGAGTGGCTGACAAAATGGGAGGTTGAAAGTAGGTGGGCTTTTATACATTCTTTGGGGCTTTGTGATTGAGATGCCTGTCCCTTGTGAAATGTGCTTTGACCTGTGCTTGAGTGTGCCCTTTTTGGTATTCTAATTATTGTTGCCTGGACTCCCATTGTGATTGTGAGGTCATGCCCTGTCCTTGGAGCTGGGTGGGGAATGTAGATTGTAGGAGTCTTTGTTTTCCTGCTTTTAATGCCATCAGCTTCAGCCTTCTGTGGGAGCTGTAGCTGAAGGCATTTTGTTTATGAATGGAACTGTCCGGCTTTCTGTAAATGGATACTGAATGGAATGCTCCACTTTTCTCAATGGATACAAAAATATCTCATTCATAAAACCTAAATGTTGTAGGGACTGCCTGGAGTGTTCTCCTAGTAATGGAGAGAAGTGAATGGTTTCATCCTAGGAATGCCTCCTTGGGGCGGGGGGGGGGGAAGGTGTATGCTGACATCCTACATTACCATGCCTAATAACTATGAGATTTGGTTAACAATGGCAACCAGGACTGCAGGGATTGTTGTCACTAAGTGATGCTGTTGCACGATATTGCTTGCTTACTGACAGAAATTCTGGTCCCAAATGCCATTGTAAGTTGAGGACTACCTGTAAAAATATTGATATAGTTACTAATATTTACTGGAAAAATCCTTCTTAGCTGAAACAAAATTGAAAAGGTGGGCACTACAAGCATCTCTTGGTTGAAAAATATATATTTTAATGAACCAAAAGCAAAACACTGAATTTTAGAATTCCCCATGAAATTGTTATAATATTTCCACTGTGTTTCATTCTTCTGTCAGAAAAAGTAACCACATTAAAACCAGCCAAGATTCAGGGAGCCAAGTGCATATCTGGTTTGTTTTTGTTTTGTTTAACAAAAGAGAAGCCTGCATTTTTCAGGCAAGCCTACAGGGGCCTGAATCGCAGCAAACAGCTGGTTATTTCAGCTCTATTCTTAACTAGTCCAACAGCTTCTTCCCAAGGGGGTAGCTAGAAATCCCAAGATCACTTATGAACCTAAGTTTCCTGCATACAATAGCAGCACAGAGGCTTTTGACTGTATAAATGAACAGGCTTGAGGGAGCTGGTATTACAAACTCTTAAGGGAAGTTTTCCTTTTACTGCTTTCAATCAACAGTTTTTTTATTTTAAAAAAAACTGCAGCTGTTAGCCAAGGATCTCACTATACTTTGCACATTCTGACTGAGAGCTTTTAGAAGTGGGAAGACATCTATAGTTGAGGTGAAAGGAGGAGGCAGGGAGGAAAGGAAGCTGGATCAATTTGTTGCTTTCTGTGTTAATACTTGGAGCTAGTGCAGCAACAGTAAATGCATGATTTAATTGCCATAATAATTTCTTCTTCACCCAACACTAAAATACTAGACTTACTTAAAGTGTGTAATGTCACATGCTATTCATAGATTAGTTGCTTTCTAATTAAGACACTGTGTTCCATCTTTTTGCTCCAATGGCCTCTAAAATCCAATCTTTACTTTCTGTCATATATTTATACTACCTAGGATCAGAATTTCTCTCATCTGAAAACTAAAACTAATTCAGGAACCTGAAAAGGAATTAACTATAATTTCTACGGGGTTTGCAAAATCACTTCTGAGTTTTCTGTGAAGTCAACACACAAAAGCAAACAAGTGAGCAAACAAACAAACAAACAAACAAAAAAAGGTGAACACCTGAAATTGTTGGTTGCTGGGAACTTTTCAGAATGAGAGCCTAAAATTTATATGCATTCAATTTTGCAAACAAAATTGGTAAGCACAATAAGACTGCTGCTCAAAATATCAAGATTGTGTCGGACTCTTCTGATCTGCATTAACATATATTTCAGCCCATAATAAGCATAACCTCGTAACACATTATTCACTGTGTTTTTCGTAAGGATATCTGCAGCATCATAATGATCCATGCTTTTTTCCCATTACTAACTACTAAAGATAGGAGGAACTACACTGCTGACATTTTGGATACCAGCTATATTGTAGAAGTAAATATAATACTTAAATCTTTGTCTTTGTCTGCTAAATTCAGAGCTGATGGAAGGTGAGAAAGAAAGAATGTCACTTAGGTATAAGATATATCCAAATCAACATGGAGTTGTTGTGGCACAGTGATTAGAATGCAATATCGTAGGCTAATTCTGCTCACTGCCAGCAGTTCGATTCTTACCGGCTCAAGGTTGACTCAGTAAAATAAGGACCCAGATAGTAGGGCAAAATGCTGACTCTGTAAACCACTTAGAGAGGGCCATAAAACACTTTGAAGCAGTCTATAAGTCTAAGTGCTATTGCTATTAAACCACTGTGAGTCCTACTAGACAGATGAACAAATTAACATCTAGAATATGTTCCTTAAAATGCATTTTCACCTCCTACTTGGAAATGTCATCCAGTCCATTGACCATGCAAAACAAATAGTCATGTTCTTGAATATAGATTGATTGGCATGACACTCAATCATAGCATAAATAAAGGTAATGTGATCTCTGAACCTGAGCCACAAATTAAATTGCCATTATACTGAAGCACTTTAAGTTTAATTTTTTACCCATGATTTGTTTTAATCACTGAGATGTATAGTGTCTGAATCTGGATTATGATGGAGGGGAGCTAACCTATAATTAAGTCTTCTTTCCAGTTTAGGACATAGAAGATGACTAGTTGGGTTGGCACAAGTAGATGTATCTCTGCTGCTCTTTTTTTTTTTTCAAAAGTTTGCAGGGGATTAAACTGACATACGAAGGCCCACACTTTGCCCATCTCAGGTGCGACAACCTTAACCCTATTAGGCCACTACGGGGTTTTATTAGTAATAGCAATAGCACTTAGACATATATGCCACTTCACAGTGCTTTATAATCCTCTCTAAGTGGTTTAGAGAGTCAGCATATTGCCCCCCATTAATCTGGGTCCTCATTTTACCAATCTTGGAAGGATGGAAGGCTGAGTCAACCTTGAGTCAGTGAGAATCAAACTACTGGCAGTCAGCACAATCAGCTCACAATACTGCATTCTGACCACTGCACCACCACTGCTTTATTAGAAACAAAAAAGTGGAAAAATTACTTTTGGAAGTATCACCTGGCTAGCCTTCACAAAATAATATCATATTGGTCAACAGGAATGATAAAATGGTGCCTGGCCAAGTTATATAACATTTGCTGGTATAGTGTCATTGAATAAGGCTTTGGACATAACAAACACAAACCTAGGTTTAGCAAAGAGTGTTAACCCATTGATCAAGTGTATTTTCTGTATCAACAAACAATCCAGTTGTAGGCATTCTTGTGATTATAGATTATTGCTAATCCTCACCAAATATATTTTAAGCATTGAATTTTGAATTTAACATTGATACAAATTTATATAATGTTGTTTGAACTTAATTGTGTACATTGATATATATGCATATAATGAGTTTTGGTTCACAATTTTAACCTCTATAAAAGATAGTCTTTTAAATGTGCTGTTATTGTTTATTGCTATCCATATTTATTTTATAGATTATTATTTTATAGATTATTATATGACAGCTATACTTTTGTTTAAAAATGTGATCATATATATATATATATATATATATATATATATATATATATATATATATATATATATATATATATCATATATAACATTTTTAAAGAAATATCTATATCTATCTATCTATCTATCTATCTATCTATCTATCTATCTATCTATCTATCTATCTATGCATATTCTTTCTAGCCAGGTTTTACCTATGTAAGCTAAGATGTTCTGCAGCCTTAGTTCTGTGAAATCTCATTCACAAGTTTCTGGGCTTTTTGTATCTTGCTGACAAACAGCAACTCTGTGCTGCTCATTAGGATATATATATATATATATATTGCAGATAAAGAAATAATGGGAAAATCAGCAAAATATAAATTTGGTATAAAATAGTTTGCCGTGAATGCGACTGCTTGAGGACTCCTGGATTAGAGCTGAAAGGCGAAAGGGAAGCAGTATGCTCCCTCCCGTATTGGGGTAGACCAGGTACTTCGATAGAAAAACACTATATATATAATGCTTTGACTTTTTTATCAAGGGTTTTGCAGCTGAATCAGACTGTATAGATCACATATGTTATAGAAAATGCAGAGGTTCGTAGATAGGATCAGAAGAAACAGATTCTGGAACAAGTGTTGTTAACCTTACCAGGCAGACTAGGCAGGAAACATAATCAAATAAGCTTATTCTACTTTATTGTAAAGCTACATCAACAGAATCTTGCAAGTGTGGATATACAGTTCTCTTGCCATTACCTACATTTGAGCACTTGCTCTGCCAACTATGCAATTGAGGGCTTGTTTTCCCTTATCTGATCATCTCTTCACCCATCCCTTAAGGTAACCCCCATGTACCATTGCAAGTGTTTCTCAGTTTGATAATTATTTATAGTCTATCTAAAACATTTTCACTTTTATCACTATTGGCACAATACTCTAGTTTTTCTTGTTTGGGGCAATATCTTAGATTTGACAGTGTTACTTTAAGAATTAATTTATATTGACCTTATTAGCAGATTGGGTTACACTTAGCAACAGCAACTTTGATAGCTACCATTATTTAGCTCTTATTAAAGCATAATATTATTGTTCATTGCTGTGAAACTGTTGAGAGTTTCTCCCTTGAAGAGCTCTCTATCAGCAGATTGCACAACACATAAAACATTTGTTCTTAATCCTCTCCTCCCTAATTTAATGACTTCATTTTTTTCCCTCCTCACACAATAAAGTAGAATGGAGTAGAGAAATGGATGAAGCAATCACTCCTGTTGTAAGCATTTAATTAATAGGTGATTTTTCTGTGGAAGCCATTGTGGCTTTTGACCTCCACCTTCCTGGAAGGGCAATTTATTCATCTCAATATCTCACATGCAATAGGCCTCAGGGTCAACCCAATTAAAAGGATTAGGGAGAGGATATTGGAAAAAGAGTCACAGTCATAGTAGACTGTATTAGACTACATGAATTAATGTTCTCACTTAACACAAAACTAAGCACCAGCTAAACTATTACATTGGCACAGAATATCAAGATTCATCAGTATGCTGAAATATTGATTTACAATTCAAGATTAATTTTTTAAAAGTTTTATGGTTATCTGGGAGACAATCTGTTAGTATAAACTTGATTCTAAGATAAAAATGAACATCCCTTTTCAGAGTGTTTCACATTTCAGAGTCTCACTTCTGAGGCATGCAGTTCTTCCAAGCTTCACACAATATTTTTTTCAAGGTCTATAGTTAGCTATCACTTTCTTGTTATTAGACGTTAAGAGCAGCCTTTTCAGCCACATCTTTCAAACAGGTTAATAATAATTGTAGTCTTTCAACAGTTTCTTACTCTTTCTTGTGTTCTCATCAGTTACCTTGAATGTTCTAAGGATGAAATTATGGAGGACAATTTGAAATAAGTAGTCTACCTCCCAATAATTCTCAATAATTTGTAACATGAGAAAATGAAGAAAATCAGGTATTTTAATCTTTTAGTATGGTAACTACCTGTAAAGATTTCAAAAGAAATCATTACTTGATAAGTCAACTCATGTAGAGCATTAACATATATTTAATGCACAGGCATGAAATAATTCTATATAAATATTTAAATATAAAATAATTCTATTCTCTTTTTAAATGTCATTAGAAATATAAATGTGTGCAGACAAACACACATGCAAATATATCTACCTCAGTTTTCAGAGCAGAGAAAATAAAAATAAATAGTGCAGAGTAAACAACTACATGAATATTAATCTTTAAAAATTGTGCCACCTATCTTTAATTATATCTGTGGAAAAGAAGCCACAATCCAATCATATCTCTTGTAATGTATTGCTTTATTGTTATTATTGATTATACATGCCAGCTACATTTTAACTGTAGCAGGCAAACTGATTGGAATTAGTTCTGGAACTTTCAGTGAAGCAAGAAAGTCACAAAAAATGATATATAGGTGTGGCAAGGTTGAGTGATAAAATGTGCCTTGACATATCATGACACAAACTCAGCCCCTTATCTACCTTTCTTACCTTGAGTTAAGGGTCTTTTTGAACAAAAGAAAAGACACAACTGGAACCACCACTTTGGGATTGTTGTTGTTTTTTAAAGCTTCTCAAGTGTACCCTTATCTTAGAGGACAAAAGGGACAGCAAGACAAATGAACAAACAAAATGGAGAGGAATTGCACCAAACTGATCATACTATATACATGTAATAATCTTTTAAAAAAACAAACAAACAGCAGAATGACTAGGTTTTTTTTAAGAAGATGAATGTGTTTGAAAATGCCACAGACTAGCCATTATATACAAAGACAACTGAATAATCATTTAAGGTGAATTAGATAACTGCTGAAAAATAGTTGTCTGTTCTACTGAGTTTTATCAGAGGTAAAGCATGAAGCTAGTTGAGAATCTTAACTGCATTGAATAATCTACAATTATTCAAGAATCTACAATTCATCTTTGTAGATCTACAGTATTAAACACACATAATTCAGGAACTTTTGATGCCCAAACCATTGCACAGTGTTTTAGGTTTCAAGTATAGACAGAAAACAGAAAATAGAATAACAAAGTTGGAAGGGACCTTGGAGGTCTTCTAGTCCAACCCCCTGCTTAGGCAGGAAACCGTATACCACTTCAAGACAACAACAACAAAAAAAGAGTGTAAGCAAAAAAGAGAAATAAGGTCCACAATATGTCCCAAAGTAGCTACTTTCTCTCAAAGTGGGTCAAATATTAGAAACAAACTGAGGAGAGGAAAAAAATGCACAACCCTTAACATCAGGGTTTAATAACTGCTACCAATTTTTGTTTTGGGCAAATTAATGTTAAATAATGTTTGTATGCTTTAAATATATGAAGATGGTCTGGAACAATGAACAAAACTCCTTAGCAATGAAGTGAACAATAATGATGAGATAATATTTCAAAGAATCAGCCATTTACCACTTAAGTGAAAATTGCTTAAATGTAGAACTGTTGCTTGCTTAAGGAAGATGGATCCACAATAGTTAATTGGCCTTTGGTTGGAAAGAGAAACATAAGAAGTATAATTAGATCTGATCAATGCAGATTTAAACTGCAAACAGTTCACAGTACTCCACAATGGGAACTAGTTCACACAATAATTTAGAAATCACTACCCTTGAGAAAATTACATAAGTGGTCGGAATGTATAATATCACTATTTGAAAAAAAATGAAGGATATTTGCAGCAATGAGTAGAATGACTCTTTGTACTCCATAATAAAGTAACAACATGATGAACTCAAACAAGTTACATTAATTTAACTCAATTCCTTTGAAGTTGAACTAACTACTTGCTCAGTTGGAGTACTCTGATGCCAATTCAGAAAGAGAAAACACTTTCTAATTCCCCCTCCCTCCCCTGGTTGGTAAATGAGGTTGTTTTTAAAAAATTGGCTACATTTTTTAAAATTACCTTCTGAGGACTATGGGAAGTTGCTGTTGAGATAAGCATTCACAAGGTAGATGTAGGTTTGAACTTCTTCTTCATCATCATTTTCTTCTTCTTCCTCTTCCTCTTCCTCTTCCTCTCCTTCTCCTTCTCCTTCTCCTTCTCCTTCTCCTTCTCCTTCTCCTTCTCCTTCTTCTTCTTCTTCTCCTCCTCCTCCTCCTCCTCCTCCTCCTCCTCCTCCTCCTCCTCCTCCTCCTCCTCCTCCTCCTCCTCCTCCTCCTTCCTACCCTCTCCTTTCCTTAAAGGATGTGGGGGGCATATTTATAGATTAACATAATTTAAAAAAAGACAAAAAGGCAAAAAAACCATATCAGCAAATTTGGCCTTGAAGTTTGGGAGATCCAGTCAATACATGTCAGACCTGATATACTTATCCTCTGACCGCATATTATTGTTCAATCCTAGAAGAACTTAAAATCTTTTGAGTATAGAGACTCTTATAGGAGGAGGAGGAGGAGGAGGAGGAGGAGGAGGAGGAGGAGGAGGAGGAGGAGGAGGAGGAGGAGGAGGAGGAGGAGGAGGAGAAGAAGAAGAAGAAGAAGAAGAAGAAGAAGAAGAAGAAGAAGAAGAAGAAGAAGAAGAAGAAGAAGAAGAAGAAGAAGAAGAAGAAGAAGAAGAAAGATAGATAAATCCTATAACATCCACATTTAACTCTAAAATTTCTCAATATCAGAAACTTGGAATCTCTAAGAGTTTCTGAGGGCACCGAATAATCCTAAATTGTTGTTTTTAAAGTGATAGTATTGAAATTTTAGTCATTATTTAATTTAATGGTAAGAAAGGAATAAAATCATATTTCGCAATATAGCTTCAAACCTTCTAAGCTTTGAGAATTTGCTTCTGAATGATATTTAAGAGTTTGCTTTTGCAGCTCTATGTCACAGGTGTCAAACTCGCCATGTCACATTGCTGGGGTTGGTGTGGCCTGCATGTGATGCATCCAGCCTGCAAGCCACCAGTTTGAGCATGCAAGGTTGCCTTGCATGCACTATGTGCATGCAAGGCAACTACTTTTATTTCAGTTTGCTGCCCCAAACCTATATAAATCATGTGGATTTCCATTAACTTTACAGTTTTGTGAATGTCCAAATTGGCCTTTGGAGTGGCTACAGATCATTAAAAAAGTGATATAATTTAAAGGAAAAAGCCACATGTCTGTGGATTATAAAAATTTAGGTCCCTTGTCTTTGTTTTGTAACATAGAGGACTTGTTGGCAGTCTCATAAATAATAGTTATCATCATTAAAAATGAATAACTGAGAGATCAAAGTCTACCTTAGCTACACATTTGACTGATAAGGCAAATGGATAATCTTTGGTGATCGTGACACATACATAAAGGGAGCTCTTTTGTACCACTTGATGTAAGATACCTTTCCTGCCTTTTCAAAGAATCAAACGAGGTGTTTCTCTATCAGCAAGCCAGCAAAGTTTAAGTTATACATATAGAAAGATTTATTTGTGTGTTATTCCACATGAAAGCACAAAGGGATACCTGCCAAATCTTAAAAGGAACAGTCATAAAGATAAGGGTCCTAATTTACTTCCCTATTTTATTTCAGTTTAGTTCTCTACCGCCACGAGGCATAAAAGTTATTGAGTTTTAGTATATTCAGTTCATGCTGGTTCCCTATCAAACAGAATATCAGTGGAACACCTCTGCTGAGTTCTCTACATGAAATTGTCCTTCTTTACGTCTCATAATCGGCTGTGATGTGGCCAGGCATCTGGTGGTGACAAGCAGACATCTTTGATTTATTGGCTAATATCACTGCTTGTTAGTGGATGGTTGAGCAGGAGACTAAAAGAGCATAAAATCAGAGAGAATAAATTATGAAGGCACCGAACTGTGCCATTACAAACCCCTCCCTGTCACAGCTGTGACATCTCTCAGGAAATGGGGAATGAGAGATGTTTCCTCTTCAAAGGATCAGGGCTGATATATATTGCTTCTGATCTCAATCTCACTCTCTCTTTCTCTCTCTCTGCATCCAACGTGTGTATGTGTGTGTGAGTGATGGATGTGTGTACACACACACACACACACATAAACACATCCCTAAACACACACACACACATACACACTCTGTAAAATATAGTATGGCATCTGTTTAGAGAAAGCAAGAGCAAATGAGAACTCAGAATTGAAGGTAGGGGAGAAGAATCATATTTAAAAAAAAATTGGTTGTTTTCAGTGTTCAATTCACGGTTTTCCTGTCATGTCTAAAATGTGCAAAGCTATGGGAAGCTGGGATGTATACTATCTGACAATATGGTGGGGATATTTATACACGGCAAATTATGCATGTTATAAGGGTGCAGTCTGGGAAGGATGTTACATTCCCTTAAGTTTTCTTACAACATGCATGTTTACAAAAAGGAAATGTGAAATGGTCTTTTTTTTCTCCCTGCAAAGTAGGTGTTAATCTGCCACCCCCCAGCTACCACCAATCAAGCTGAAAATAAACATTGCCTAGATTTTACTGCAAGCCTCCATCTAAAATGGCAAGAATTCCTCTCCACCTTAAATAATATAGAGTTAAAATCATTAGGAAACACAAGGCATTTCCTATTTCCCAAATGAATTTTCATTTCAGATTTTCTCCCTTTTTAATCAGCCTAGTATATGATTAAAGAAACTCTACTCGTCCCTCCCTCCCTCTCCCTATCTCTCTCTCTCTACCTCTCTCTTTCCCTCTGCCCCTTCCTCCCCCTCCCCCTCCCTCCCTCCCTCTCTTTCTCCTCTTTATCTTCTCCCTCTTTAATTTTTCTCCATTTCTGATAAATGGAAACTAGCAGGCAAGTCTGTCCAGAAATGGAGAAAGACTAAAGAGGGAGAAGATAAAGAGAAAACACAATAGAAATTAAGGGCCTAAGTTAAGCAAAGGGGATGTTGGTATTTCATTTTCTCCTATCTAATTTCCAAAAGGATATAGTCAGGCGATCCATCACCCACCATCCATAGCTTAGATCTTAGCATTCTCAAAACCAAAGAATGTTTGCATGTTATGTGTGCACATGCCCAAGAAAAAGGGAAGAGCTTGAGTAATGATATCTATGATATTCAGGAGGCAACATTCCCCTGTATCTGTTTGTGAAAAGCTAGAGGATATAGAGAAGCAACAGGTTTGAACCAGGGGTGAAATCTACAATTTGTTACTACTGGTTCTGTGGGCATGGCTTTTTTGGGGGGAGGGTAATGTGACTGGGTGGGCGTGGCAAATTTTTTTTTTTACTTTTAAAAGCATTTTTTCTGCAACCTTAAGAGGTTGCAGAAAAAAATGCTTTTAGAAGCCTCTGATAATCAGGCAAGTCAGCTGGAATCTCCAGAGGCTTTTAAAGGCATTTTTTTTCTAGAGCCTCTTTGACTGAAGAGGTTGCAGAAAAAAATGCTTTGAAAAGCCTCTGACAATCCCAGCTGAGCCACGTGATTATCAGAGGCTTTTTTGTTTTTACTTTTAAAAGCATTTTTCGGCCGAAGTGGTTGTAGAAAAAATGCTTTTAAAAAAAACCAGCCTCTGATGATCACGCGGCTCAGCTGGGCATGGGGGGGGGCGCAGGGATTTTTGCTACCGGTTCTCCGAACCACCCGCTGCCATTGCTACCGGATCGCCCGAACCAGGAGCATTTCACCCCTGGTTTGAATTAGGAGGAGATCTCAAAAAGAATCCAAGTCTAGGTTGGGAAATCTATCTGAATTATCTGTACTTTCTTCTCCTACTCATCCTTGGGAGTGGGGATAGGGTACTACTTGGAGCTAATTGATTTTTAAGGACTCTGATGCCTGCTTGAGCAAGCATTATAATCTTATCCTGATCTTCTCCTAACTATTTAAATGTCTCTAAAGTGGTCAGCCTTAGATTTCTGTTAATTTTTCCCTTTTTGCCTCTGCTTGAGTACCCCTTGATATTCTCTTAGTAATTCAAATCCTTCTGCACCAAAACAAAGACACAAAATAATATTGGATAAAAGTAAGGATGGTAGGATTTTGCACCTTATAAAAAGATAGAATTCTATGCTAGGTGTTTTCCTTAGCTTGCTTTGAATAAGAATGACAGGGCTTTTTCCCCCTCCGCTTCTGAAAGGCCACACACATCACTATGTATAAATTAGATAGAAGAGCCATTTGTCATGTCAATATGTACAAATTAGGTGGAAGGATGTTTGTAAAAAAAAAATAGCCTACACCTATCAAACTATTGTTTCAGAGTCATTTGCAGAGTTATCTTGTCAAAAGATTGTTAGAAGTTACTAAATTATTTTGACATTAGCGTAATCACAGCCAAAATTAAAAGCCTCCCCAGCTCCATACTCCCTCCCCACCTGGAACCCAATACTCTAAGAACAGAATTGCAGATTTATAAAGGGCAAATGCTTAAATAGGTAGGATTGATATTCAATGGAGAGAGAGATACTATTTCATCATGAAAAGATGCAGTCAGTGAGACTTCAGGTTGTGGAGTATATGTTCAGGTTTAAACTAGCTAGCCTGTCATCCATTTCCTATACTATTTCATGCCCGCTTCTACCTAGTTTTCTATTTCCATTTTCACTTGACAATTGCAAGCATTCCACAGTCTTCCTTGAATTGTTTAATTTTTTGGGGAGGAGGCAGGTAGAGGGGACTTGGCTTTTTTTTTTTTTTTTTTTTTGCTAAGAGAGCAACCGTTTCCCCTAAGATTTCATAATGAGAAGCCATTAGATGATGTCTTATTGTTTAGTACCATCCATGGTTTTAGCTAACTGTAGTTTGTTTGTTTTTTCCAATCAAAAGTAAGACATCACTTAGTGTGTATGAGTTATGCCATAGATGTCCCAGTTGAAATCCAGTGCCCATAACTTCTAAAAATATATCTATTACAGGATATTAGTTTTCTGCCCATTTCCTTTTACACAGCACATCTTACACCTTTTACCAAGTTGACAATGAAGGTCAGTTTCTAATTCTGCCAACATAAGACTATAACCAACATGAACTTGCATCAGCATTTTAGGACACCCGACCCTCAGCATGAATATTTACTTTTCTTTCCCCAAAGCTTTTATCTAAAGCTGAGTGCACAGTTCCATAAATTATACATATTAAGTTAACTATAAATTTTGAAAAATGGAAATTTGCTTATGGCAATGCTATTATGATTTCCACATATTATGCACTCATTACAATATATGAGAGTTACTTGCATATTACATATAAAGTAAAATGAATTCTTATTAAGAGGGTAATTGTAATAGAACAAGGAATTGTAATTTTCTTCATTTAGGAAACAACAATCTGGACCTAAGGGTATTTCTGCACATATTAGCATGGTCAACAGTGTCCTAGCTGCAGTATAGTTTACATAAATGGACTCATAACCTAAACCAAATAAGCAGGGATAATGTGAAGAAGGAGCATGATACGGCAAATTGAAGAAGTGAGGCTGGTATTCTTAGGAAAAGGGAGGGGGAGGGGAAAAGGCCATCCTCTTTGTTTAGCTATGAATCCAGTGTAATAGGTGAGGTTTAATTGATTATAGATATACATATATACTATTTTAACTGAAATTAAAGAAATGGAGAGCTGAAAAGTTATGGATCTTGTTAGAAAAGTATGACCGATTTGGGGGGGGGAGTCATTGTTTACCAGAAGGAAAGAAATGAGAATGTAGGACTGAGACAGCTGAATTAATTGTTTCCAGTTACAATTCAAGGAATTTTTTGTTGGTTTTTATGTTTAAGAAACCAGAGTCATCTTGTCCCATCAAACTTTGTTCATGTGCGCATATGACGGCCGTGGCCAGGGGGGCCTTTTATCAGGTTTGCCTGATTTGCCAGTTGCAGCCCTTTCTGGACCGGGACGCCCTGCGCACGGTCACTCATGCCCTTGTTACCTCCCGGTTGGATTATTGTAATGCTCTCTACATGGGGCTCCCCTTGAAGAGCACTCGGAGGCTCCAACTGGTCCAGAATGCGGCCGCGTGGGTGGTTATGGGCACAACTCGTTGTGCCCACGTGACACCCCTCCTGCGCAAGCTGCACTGGCTCCCAGTGGTCTTCCAGGTGCGATTCAAGGTGTTGGTTACCACTTTTAAAGCGCTCCATGGACCCGGGTACCTTCGAGACCATCTTCTGCCACCAATAGCCTCCCACCAGCCAGTCCGCTCCCACAGAGTTATGTCAGCTGGCGACACCCAGGGGGAGGGCCTTCTCTGTGGGAGCCCCAGCCCTGTGGAATGAACTGCCCCCGGAAATACGTAAGATCTCCGACCTCCGGGTGTTTCGCTGCGCACTGAAGACCCTGTTGTTCTGCCAGGCTGGCCTATCAACATAATAATTTTAAATTGGGGTATTTTAAATTTCTGGGGTTTTAAATTGAGCCAAATCTATTTAATCATTTTAATTTTTAACTGCTGTTTTGTCTTGTGTTTTTAAATTGGCTGTACACCGCCCTGAGTCCTTCGGGAGAAGGGCGGTATAGAAATAAAATTATTATTATTATTATTATTATTATTATTATTATTATTATTATTATTATTATTATTATTATTATTATTATTATTATTATTATCCAGGTGTGCAGTGTTGGATTGCCCCTGGTTCAGACTGGTTCGCAAGAACTGATAGTAAAACCGGCGGGAGGCTCTGCCCACTGACCTGGATGTTATCATAGGTGATCTGCGCATGTTCAGAAGAGTAAGCACGGGTTTGAGCGAAGCGAGCGCAGGCATGCGGGTGCGATGCAAACTAGTAGTAAAGATAGGTAGAATCCACCCCTGCAGGTGTGTCCTAGGAATCCTGAAAATTACAGCTGTCAAATGTGAGTGATAAAGTCTATACATTACATGGCAACAAACAGACATAGGGCTTATCCACATGCCCATTTGCCCTGACCAAGAATGTGCAAGCAAACATTTTGTTTCTTAATTTTCACTCACATCAAAACAACGTCAGGATTCACTTTCTGTTTCAGTTTCAATGTAGAATTCTGTATGCTATTTCACTTTGAGCTTCTTGCCTTTTTTTTTTTTTTTACAGGCTAATATCAGCAATTTATTGACTGCTTCATAGAGGAAGGAATGCCCCTTCATATTCATCAATGCTTAACATGATCATTAAATGCTTTTAAAGGTATATTTTATCACGATCACTGTAATAACACAATGGCTATAATTCTTGTCTTGTAAATAAAAGGTTGTTGGTTCAAAACAGAGCAAAAGCGTGGTTTCATTTTTCTTCTCATTACTATTTTTCCTTCCCACATTTTCCTCTGCTTTTCTTATTAAAAAATGGATCTGAGGTATATTATTTTATGATTTTTCAGTCACTTGAGACAGAAGTCGTGCTCAGCTCCCAAATAACTTGTGAAATTCCCCATGTCATTGAGTTTCCTGATTTTCATTTGTCTCTTCCTCCATCGGTCCCCCCCCTTTTTTTTATTCAGATTAAAAATAAAACTACTTGCAAATTTAGCCCCATCTCTCTGCATGGTATTTTGGGCAGTTGGTCCAAGCCTAGAAGTTTAGAAGACAAGGCTAAAACAGATCTGATTATTTATACTACAGTCATTGAAGCACATCTCAGACTCTTTATCAAGCAAGAAAGGAGGGGCTATAGAAGCTGCATATTCAGGCAGAGTGTCATTGAGGTGGACATTTATAAATAAATAAATGTCTTGCAGCCTTCATCATCTCCCAATGTTATAATCTTTAAATGAAATGAGCATCTTAAGCCTGTGCAAAGGGGAAGATATGTCTACTATTTCAACCTTCGTGATGAAGGAAGGAAGGAAGGAAGGAAGGAAGGAAGGAAGGAAGGAAGGAAGGAAGGAAGGAAGGAAGGAAGGAAGGAAGGAAGGAATATCCCATCCACACTGTGGATTCTGGGATATTAGTTTACTATACCTGGACTTTGAGCAATACATTTTCCATCCTTGTCATAGTGCATGTTTTGAGTCAAAAGTGATATTTTGAACAAATGTCTTGGATCCAAAGCCAGCATTTGAGGCAGAAGATCACGCAGAGTTGCCCTCTGTTTTCTCCCCTTTTTTGTGGTAGTCACTGAGGGCATGACTGTTACGTAAAGGACAAATGCAAAGGTCAAGCAAATGGCAGTACCAGGAAAATCACATACCATTAACCTCCTTCGCAGCTGATTTTCTGATGGCACTTTGTAATCCAGAAATAGCCATCTCTGACCTAAAGGTGATGCAGGAATAGCAGGGTTAGAAATAAATTATGCAAAGTCAGCTTTGATCAGTCTCAGCAATACTTAGCCAAACCAACCCAATAATTTAAGATTTTCTGCATGAAAACAGTTTAATAACAGGTGGTGTTCTTATCCAGAAGAGGCCTAAAAAACTGAAAACAGAATTCTGAAGGTGACGAATTGAGTGCAAAGGCGTTGGTGAGAAAGATTTCTAGTAAATTGGTTTACTTTTTGGAAAGAAGGAATGCTGTTGATGGGCTGCATTTCACAAAGTGAACATATTTTTCTAAGGAGTAGGAAGTTTGATCCAGATGGTGTGAGTTCTACCAACATATTGCATAGACTTTGTGTTTATTACAGAAATATGAATTGAGGTCTCTTATGGTCTCACAGTTTCTAACCTGGTTCCTTAATTGCTTCACCAAACTGGCATTCAGTACTTGACATAGGAAGATACATATTGTTCAGCAGGTATTTTTGAGGCTTATTGCAATAATTCCTGCACTCCAATATGTGGGATATAGGCATTAGATCACAGTTTCTCAACCTTAACAATTTTAAGATGTTAAGAGTAAGCAGTGGCTGGGTAATTCTGGGAACCCACACATGTTAAAGTTTCCATGGTTGAAAAATGCTAATATCTAATTACCTGTTGGTTAGGGTTAGGAAACAATAGTTTAGAATAGAATAGAATAACAGAGTTGGAAGGGACCTTGGAGGTCTTCTAGTCAAACCCCCTGTTCAATAAAGAGCTAAATATCTATTGTAACAAAAGCTGAGGAGGAGGAGGAGGAGGAGGAGGAGGAGGAGGAGGAGGAGGAGGAGGCCAGGAGGCATCCAGAAGGAACTAATTTCAGATTTCCTCTTTTGACTCCTCACTTAACTTCAACCTCAGACAGAAGAATGTGGATTCTTTATAACCTGTGGAATCTCATCTAGAGGCTCTAGGATTTCATTTTGAGTAACCTTACGACACTGCGTTTCATTAAGTGATTCTTGTTATAGATACATAAATCTTCACACTTGTCAGTTTTCTCCCTCTAGAAAAGAGAGGAAACGTTTTCCAGGAATGTTTTTCCATTATTCAAAGTCTGTGCAATTAAAACATTACTTCAGTGAGATGCCATTGGCATATTATTAGAATACTTTAAAAAAAATAATAAGGGACTGAATGCAACCCTAACCATGTGCAGCCATGTGTGGTTAATCTGTTAGAGTGAACAGCAGGCACTTTGATAAAAGTTGTCCATCAGTAAATCATTTTTGATAGCTGATGGGTAGATGTCTATGAATTGTTATTGTAAGTAAGATCCAGGAGTGAATTTCATGGGCAGAGAAGAAAATAAACAATGGATCACCAAGAAAATAAACAAATGGAGCATTAAATTAGCCCAGAGTTCTTATTCAATGAACAAATGATCAAGTTCCACTAATCCTACTTATCCAGATAAATTATGTACAGACCTAGCTTTCTGAAGAAGGCTCTAATGCTAGGAAGGTGGAAGGAAAAATAAGACAATGATTAGCAACCAGGTGGATAGATTCAGTTACAATGGTGATGGATACAGCATTGGAAGACCTGAAAGACCAGGTTGAGGCAGGCTGCCATAGAGAAAATGAATCCATGTGGTCACTACATATTAATCCCAGTTTGGTAGCATATCAAATTCCAGAAAATCTTACAGAACCTATTTTTATTTAAGTTAGAATGGAAATACACATTGCCACAATGTGCAGTGGAAGTTCACCTGCAAACAAAAGAAGCATTTGAATTTCTTAGTTTCATTTCCTGATCTAGAAAAAGAAGAAAAGGCTCATTCAGAAAGCTAGGTCTTCTTGTTCCGGTTGACGTTGTGGCAAGAACAGCTTGGAAAATAGCAGGCTCCACTGAGCCCCACAAAATCCAGCCAGCAACTGTTGCTGGGAAACCCTACAGGGTCAAAGCTGCCTTGTAGAGACAGCAAAGGAAAGAGAGGTGCTTCATGGACCATGAGGAATTCTCAATTTCCTTGTTAGGTCCAAAGCAAGCACTCCTGAATGGCAGCAGGAACAATGGACATTTTTGGCAAGTCACAAGCTGGGACAACCGGGACCATAAGATTTGTGCTGGAGCGGTCCATGGACAGAGCATTGAAACTGGATGAGATAACTTCCAACTCTTACCTTAAAGACTTAACTTAAGTATAAGAAGCTCAAAAAATAATCTCCAAGAGTTAAGGAAGCGGCGATTAGACACACAGAGAAGATTAAAGACTGAAAATGAAGAGGTGAAAGAAATGCCAAAAGGAAGCTTTAAAATATAGAAAGCCTGGAAATAAAGCTTAAATAATCAGAAAGATGATTTTTGGGAGAAATTGTCTTTCTTAATTCTATTTTTAAACCCCCTGGACTTATCAGATAATCAGCTGTTTTTGACACACTGTTTAATGTTGGAATTTGGAGCAGGAGAGCCATCTACTGGAAGAATGTCTAATACACATAGCAAAAGAAAGTAAAAAACATCTGGAAGGTGGCCTGACCTTGATTCTATTTTAGAAGACATTTGGACATTTTGAAATATTTAGTGAGTTTCTTTTCTTTTTTGAAGATTTTTAAGGTGAATTAAATTGCAAATAACTAAATAACTAAACTCTATTGGAACTGGTTATAGGACTATGGATTTCAAATATATACTAACAGATTATAGAATTTATAGAATTTATTATAATTAAAAATAAACTATGGTTAGAAGGTGGAAGTTTAGGATTAGGTAATTTAATTGTATTATTAATATTAACAGTTGTTAAAATGAACTTAAACTTTTAAGGATTCTAAATTGTGGGAACTTTGAGATATAATCCCAGGATTGATTAAATATTTCTAATGTTTGGTTTTATTAGTAGTCCTAGACATTTGGGATATTGAAATTATGGTGGAATAATGAGTAATTTTAAAAATATTAAATATTAGTGACTTAGTAGGGGATAACAAATACATGATACAAAGAAATGTTATTTATGTTTAAATGAGTTAATGGGGAAAATGATAAAGAATTACACAGAGAGAATGGTATTGTTGAAGTTGGAAGATTAGGATTATGCATACACATTGTAACAATACAATAATTTGTATTATTATTGTTACCACTGTTTAAAAAGCATCTTGACCCAATACACTGTCTACAAAACATGTATGGCATGAAAAGAAAACTGCAAATAAAACATGAAAAAAGAAAGAAAGAAAAAGATAGCTAGATTTTCTCAAAGGGGCTATGGCCCTTAAAGTCTTGCTCTGCAATATCGCATAGCATCCTCTTTTGAATTATATCTATGCCAATGTTAATGTGACGTGAACATTTGAAATGGTGCTTCAAATAATATTAGCTTAAAGGAAAACTATCCCCTTCATGGATTACTGCCTTGTTGTGGTGAAGGGGCTTGCATAGCTCAATGAAGCTATGAGCTATGCTGTGCAGGGACACTCAAGACGGAGAGGTCATAGCAGAGAGTTCTGACAAAATGTGATCCACTGGAGAAGGAAATGGCAACCAACTCCAGTATCTTTGCCATGAAAACCCCATGGACAATACCAAAAGGAAAAAAGATATGACACCGGAAGATGAGCCCCTCATGTCGGAAGGTGTCCAATATGCTACTGGGGAAAAGCAGACGGCTAGAACTAGTAACACCAGAAAGAGTGAAGCCCTACAAAACCTTATAGAATTGACACCAAAAAATGATGTCCTTATCATTATGGGGGATTGGAATGCTAAAGTAGGAAGCCAAAAGATAACCAGAATAACAGGCAAATTTGGCCTTGGAGTACAAAATGAAGGAGGGTACAGGCTGATAGAACGCTATCAAGATAATGTGATGGTCATAGCAAACACTCTTTTCCAACAACCCAAGAGATGACTCTATACATGGACATCACCAGACGGTCAACACAGAAACCAGATTGACTATGTGCTCTGCAGCCAATGATGGAGAAGCTCTATACAGTCAGTAAAAACAAGACCAGGAGCTGACTGTGGCTCAGATCATGAGCTTCTCGTTGCAAAATTTAGACTTAAATTGAAGAAAGTAGGGAAAAGCACTAGGCCACTCAGGTATGAACTAAATCATATCCCTGATGAATATCCAGCAGAGGTGACAAATAGATTTAATGAATTAGATCTGATAGACAGAGTGCCTCAAGAACTATGGACAGAGGTTCTCAACATTGTACAAGAGGTAGCAACTAAAACCATCCCAAAGATAAAGAAAGACAAGAAAACAAAATGGTTGTCTGAGGAAGCTTTGCAAATAGCTGAGGAAAGAACGGAAGAGAAAGGCAAGGGAGAAAGAGAAAGATACACCCAGTTGAATGCAGAATTCCAGAGAATAGCTAGAAGAGATAAGAATGCTTTCTTAAATGAACAGTGCAAAGAAATAGAAGAAAACAATAGAATAGGGAGGACCAGAGATCTCTTCAAGAAAATTGGAGATATGAAGGGAATGTTTTCTTCTTTGCTGAGCTAGATTGTGTCTTTCATAGTTTTGTTTACAATTTCTGCTACTTTAAAAATAAAAAAATTGCTGCATTAAGCACAATGCTCACATGTTGTAGCATGACATGAAATTGGAATGTAAATATCTAAGGAAACACAATTATCTGCAAGCAAAAAGTAGTCAATGAGGAAAAATAAAGCTAACTAATGAAAAAAAAAAGAATAGCTAGAAGAGATAAGAACCCCTTCTTAAATGAACAGTGCAAAGATAGAAGAAAACAATAGAATAGGGAGGACCAGAGATCTCTTCAAGAAAATTGGAGATATGAAGGGAATGTTTCATGCAAAGATGGGCATGATAAAGGACCAAAATGGCAGGGACCTAACAGAGGCAGAAGAGATTAAGAAGAGGTGGCAAAATTACACAGAACTATACAAGAACAAGCTTAACATCCCTGATAACCATGATGGAGTGGTCACTGATCTCGAGCCAGACATCCTAGAATGTGAAGTCAAATGGGCCTTAGGAAATCTGAGCAACAACAAAGCTAGTAGAGGTGACATATTCCTGCAGAGCTATTCAAAATCGTAAAAGACGATGCAGTAAAAGTGCTATGCTCAATTTGCCAGCAAATTTGGAAAACTCAACAGTGGCCACAGGATTGGAAAAGGTCAGTTTACATTCCAATTCCAAAGAAAGGCAATGCCAAAGAATGTTCAAACTATTGTACCATTGCACTCATTTCACATGCTAGTAACATTATGCTAAAAATCCTAAAAGCTAGGCTCCAGCAGTATGTGGGTCGAGAACTACCAGAAGTACAGGCAGGATTTTGAAGAGGCAGAGGAACTAGAGAACAAATTGCCAACATAAGCTGGATCATGGAGAAAGCTAGGGAGTTCCAGAAAAACATCTACTTCTGCTTCATTGCTTATGTTAAAGCCTTTGATTGTGTGGATCACAACAAATTCTCAAAGTTCTCAAAGAGATGGGAGTACCAGACCATCTTATTTGTCTCTTGAGAAACCTATATGCTGGTCAAGAAGCAACAGTGAGAACTGGACATGGAACCACTGATTAGTTCAAAATTGAGAAAGGAGTCTGGCAAGGCTGTATGCTGTCGCCCTGCCTATTTAACTTATATGCAGAGCACATCATGAGAAAGGCGGGGTTAGACGAATCAAAAGTTGGAATTAAGATTGCCAGGAAAAATATCAACAATCTCAGATATGCAAATGATACCACTCTAATGGCAGAAAGTGAAGAGGAACTAAAGAGCCTCTTGATGAAGGAGAGTGCAAAAGTTGGCTTGAAACTCAACATTAAGAAAACTAAGATCATGGTATCCAGCCCTCTCAATTCCTGGCAAATAGATGGGGAAGAAATGGAGGTAGTGACAGATTTTGTTTTCCTGGGCTCCAAAATCACCACAGATGGGGATTGCAGCCAAGAAATTAAAAGATGCTTGATCCTGGGGAGGAAAGCTATGGCAAATCTAGACAGCATAGTAAAAAGCAGAGATGTCATCTTGCACCTATATGCAACAAAAGTGCATATAGTTAAGGCTATGGTTTTCCCAGTTGCAATGTATGGCTATGAAAGTTGAACGATAAGAAAGGCTGAGTGCCAAAGAATTGAGGCCTTTGAACTATGGTGCTGGAAAAGACTCCTGTGAATCCCTTGGACTGCAAGGCAATCAAACCAGTCAGTCCTAGAGGAGATCAATCCTGACCGCTCTTTAGAAGGCCAGATCCTGAAGATGAAACTCAGGTCACCTAAACTGAAATTAGGTGGCCAATATTTTGGCCACCTAATGAGAAGGAAGGACTCACTGGAGAAGAGCCTAATGCTGGTAAAGATTGAGGGCAAAAGAAGAAGTAGACGACAGAGAATGAGATGGCTGGATGGAGTCACTGAAGCAGTAGGCGTGAGCTTAAATGGATTCCGGGGGATAGTAGAGGACAGAAAGGCCTGGAGGAGCGTTGTCCATGGGGTCAACTTCACAACTAAACACACACACACACACACACACACACACACACACACACGATGAATGTAAGCTTGCCTTTAAGCTAATATTTTCTGAATCACCATTTCAAATGTTCATGTCAGATTAACATTGGCATAGATGCAATTCAAAAGAGGATGCTATGTGATATTGCAGATAGTGATTTATGTATCATTCTTTCAAGTTGATGAAGGAATCCAAATTACTGACAAATAGTATCATAAACAACTATTCTCAGTTAGAATTAAACTGATCTATAACTGGAATGAAGGTATTCTTTGGATCTCATCTGGGCAAACTCTGCTTTACGATAGTCTTGATAGACTGAGATTTGCACTTTTAGGCCATATATATCAAATATATTCCTTGTTGACTCAACAATGGTTTTCAGAGATTTCAGTGTTACTGCTGCAGTATTGACAATATTTTAGAATCCTGCTGTGAATTGTTTGTTGTATCAAATCTTTGCAAGCCTCTCTTCTCCCTCCCCAGAATGAAGCATACAGTGAAATTTCCAATTTACCCATCTACTGATAAAGACTGTTAGCTATATTTGAAACCAAATCTTTCTGCTCTGAGTCACTTGAGATTTCAGCTCATGCTTCCCTTATCTTTGCATATCCATGTATAATGGAGTTGATTGCATCAGCTCAGCATGACTAATCAGTGTCACTTAGCCTTTTGGGTATGTGCAGCCTTATGCCTTGGACACCTTTTCAGTGAGACCTGCATAACACTCTAAAGATTCTATGAAGTATCTTTAGTATTGCATCAAGTTTTGGTATGAAATCAAAGTGATATACAGCTGCACAACTTGCATTGGCTATTTTTTTTTTATCAGCTAAATGGAGAGAATGTCCATAGCATGTTCTCTTATGAAAGTTTACGTTCCACAGCACTTGGCACTCATGTTTGCAATGCTATCATATACTGTATCTGTCCTCTAAAGTCATTGATATAAATGTAATGATAAGCTTCATACCTGAACATTGTACTAGCCACACTAGTATTAGCGTGGCCACGCTTTGGATGTCAGGAACCTTCAATAATTTGCTTCAAGATGTGTTCACCTATTAATCCAATTAGCTCTTCACAAACTGTGATGAAAAATATATTATTTTATTTGCTTATAACTGCAGTCATTATTTAATTTTCATCTCTTAAACTTTCTGCAAAATATAATTCAGTAAAAGATTTAAAATGTTGCAGTTTTTCTTTTCAGGACTGTCTTGGTAGCGGGAAAAATCTAAAAATATGTAATTATATTAATAATACATCTTAGGCATTAATATAATTATTAATTATATTAATAATATATCTTAGGCATGGTGAATGCATGCATGGTGAATCTGTTTTCCCTCCAATGTATATAACGATATGTCCCCTTTTAATTCCATACTCTGGCTATATTCATCAAGCTTAATAACAGGAGCATAAAGGAAAGGAACCACATGAATTTGTTATAGTCTTAATTTGTGGATACTTCCCAAATAATCAAATGTAGTTAAACCATGTGTCAGCACTTCAAGCTGCATTTACTCTAGTGCTGACATAAGAAGACGGAGCAGAGGCGTCTGGAAAGGGACGTTTGACTTTTCACCTACTTATTTTCCCTGGAGATAATATCCCCTAGGAGATGGGATGGGAGGGGGGAAATTCCTTTGAGTGGAGCAGTAGATAGGGGTAGAGTGACTTGGAAGATGGCCAATGAGTGCAGGGGAGTGGGGAATGGAAAGGAAGGATTTTGGGTCTGGAAGTCAGTGTTGGCTACGATGAGTCGTGCTTTGAATGTCGTGCTTAATAAATGGGAGTTTTCTTCAAAGACTTTGTTTGAAATGCAATTTATTTGAGATGACCTCGAAACTTGACACCTGTAGCTTTATCATTTGGGCAAGCTGGAAGTATTAATATTCCCAGTTTTTTCCAAGATCACATCAAGGGGTGATTAACATTCAATGGGACAAAGATGTGTCCTGATTCTTATGATAACAGTTGATTGAAAAACTTAGCTACAAAGAGGAAGAAAAGAGGTCCTGAAATATAACCTATTATTGAGCTATTTGGTAATTTAGAATTAGTGCTATCAAATAATGCTGTTCTGAAGCAGATGAAAAAAAATCACAAAATACTTGAAGTTTTTGGAAAGAAGAAAACATAGCTGTTTAGCAAAATCTCTCTCTTTCTCTCTCTCTTTCTCACATGCACACACACACACACACACACACACACACACACAATCAAATTCAGTTATGATCTAGTTTTCTCCTGTAAACTAATTTTCTTTAACATATTCCTAGATAAACATCAGTTTTACAAATAACACTTGGAAATCTTCAGGATATCCCCCAAGGAGTACTATGCTTTTTGTATATAATTTCTTCTTGTACTTTTCATTATATATTTGTTTTTCACTGGTAGGTTGCTATCAGAGTTGCAGATGTAAGGATGAAATTGTATTCACTTTCATTCAATTCCAGATAAAGGATTCACATTTAGGTGGTGATTATTCTGTAGGATTTACCCAGGAAAATGAAATAAAATGTTTGCAGTGCTAATCTCTATTACCAATGCTTAAGTATAGGAGACTGTGTACTGTCCTGATGCAATGTGCCTTTGTCTTCCATCATATTATTATTAGCAAAATAAACTTCTGTATAAAAGAATATGCTATCCAAACAACATGGAAAGTAAGAAAAATGCTTGGATAAACAGAACATGTTAAGATAACAGGGAGAAGGCAACAAATGCAAATAGTGAAAAAGAAGCTCAGATATTATAACTAAATTTAGAAAGCAGTAAGTCCTCCCTTTTCCTGAACATTATTATTACAAACAAATCATTTGAACGCAAAGGGGAAAAAATCCCAATATGTCATGAGATGCTGCCATGACAACGTGAGTTTGACACCCCTGTTCTAGCTATCGGACATCATCTTAGTGAATTAAAACCATATGATCCAATTGTAATGGAAATATTGAAAGAGCAGACTGTTATAGTCAATGAATCAATTATATTTCCACAGAGATTCTCTTCCACCTTCCTTCTGCAAGTAGCTTCCTCTACATTTTATTATGTACCTTTTCACCAAATGGAACAGCCTCATTGTCAATTATGACAACAATGGATGTAGTAACTATCCACTGGAAGATTACTTGGAATTCTGCAGTTACTCTTACCATTCCCTTCATCTGTCTTTTGGGGAGAACAGTTGCAGGTGGCATTCATAAGGAAAAGCATCTCCTATAAGGAAAGGAGGAGGCAGGTGCTTGGGATAGGGTGAATAAAATGAGTAATCTTACCAAGGGATGGGAGAGTACTTAGAAACCTGGTACAGTGTTCTAAAGGCTGAAAAACTTGGCAAGTTTTAATGAAAAATTCAGAGTTTCATTCATTTTGATCCTAAAAATAGATTGCCTTTCCATTTAAAAAGTAATCCTTTCTACTTGTTTTGTCAGCAAATTATTCTATAGGTCAGGGCATAACAAGAGCCTTTGCAAGATATAATCACAAGTGACATTGTAGTATTTGCAATGCTGCACATTGATTGTATGTACAATATTTAAGACATTACAGCATTGGAATTAGAAGTAAATCTGGGATGTAACATTAGTACAAAAGGTTCTTCTGAAGGTTGAATATATGCTCCAAATAACTCTCATCTCTACTAATAATTAATTACACACCAAAGTGTGAATACATGTCTCTCTGGGTGATCTCAGTTGCTATTTTCTCCTAAAGCAGGGTAAGAAGTTGTCCTTCTTTGCTGCCTTTCTACACTGTCCTTTGTTTCTCACCTCCCAATAAATTTCCAAACTTACTTTTATTTCTATCTGTGGAATTTGTTCTATTACATTGTAATTTCTAAGAAGTAAATGGTGAATTATTTGAATTGAAGAAAAAGTGCAGATAGTCCTTGCCTACCTATTTCATTGTGCAGTGACCATTCAAAGATACAATGGTGTTGAAAAAAATAATTATATGACTAAAATCCCCACATTTATCACTTTCACAGTGTCCTTCAGTCACATGATCACCATAAGATCAGTATATGTTATCCTATGCCTGATCTGTTTTTTAAAGAAAGATTGGAAAGGAAGAAATTACAAGTGAATAAGCAAGCGTGCAATAGGAAATCCCCATGGAAAGAAGCAGAGTCAGGGCTTGGAACCACAGTAGACTAATGTCTACAAAGTCTCTCTGGAAAAAAGGGAAATCATGAAATTACCCACTTATATTCTAGACATCTGCTGTTTATGAGTAGGCTACAGGAACCGAGTTTTTTTTGTGTGTGGTTCAGTGGTGGCATTCAAAAAATTTTACTACCGGTTTTGTGGGCATGGCTTGCTTGGTGGGTGTGGCTTGGTGGTCATGTGACTGGGTGGGCATGGCTTGGTGGCCATGTGATGGTGGGCGTGGCTTGGTGGTCATTTGACTGTATGAGTGTGGCTAAGTGGTCATGTGCCTGGGTGGGTGTGGCTAGGTGTTCACGATCCTAGTTCCCCTACAAGGATTCTTGCATCCAGACCTTTTGCAATCCCCCAAACAGTTATAGGAAACCAGATTCCATACAGCTCTGAACCCTTAAGGCAAACCAAATACAAGTGGTCCTTGCTTAATGACCAGTTGCTTAGCAAGTGTTCAAATTTTCGACTGACCTTCCCAGAACTATTTGACCTGAACCGGTGCAAACCGGCTGAATACTAACTCTGGTGTGGTTGGTTTGTGTTTTGAGCAATGGAAAGTTGAGGAACTTCAATGAAAAACACATCCACAACATGGACACAAGATTTGCCAAACCTCATTTATTAATTACTTTTCGAAATTGCTTTTTAACTGCTTTTGAACTGATAGGAAACTTTGAATCAACAAATTTAAAAGAACTGGATGAATTTCTTTCAATCTGTAGTGAAATCAGTTTTAAATGCAAGTTTAAGGTGTTAAAAACATTTATTTATTTTTTTCTTTTTGGATAAAGAACAAAAGAGTGATTAGAATGTTGATTTTAGAAAGTTTCAAATGTAGTAAATCATTTAAAATAAGATTATGAAATCAATTACAAGCATCTTTCCATGGGAAAATGCTATTGTTTTTTAGAATAAAAATAAAAACAATAGCATTTTCCTATGTAATGATGCTTATAATTGATTTCATAATCTTATTTAAATGTTAAAATAAACAGTTAAAATCAATTATGCACATCTTTCCATGGAAAAATGCTATTGCTTAAAAAAATGATACATTGGGATTTTGAAAGTTGGACACCAGAGGGACTAGAGGAAATGAAAGATAGCAATCAAAAGAGACTTACTATTATAGAATGGAGCAAAATATTTTAACATTGCACACACTAAAGGATTTTTTTTTTTTGAAACAATGGATTGAGAAGTTAATTTTAAGAGTATCTCCTATTATAAATAGACTGAGTCTAAAAGATGTTATGGAAGTAGAACAAGTTTTAGTGGAGAAGACTGAGACTGATTTGAAAGTGGATTTAAAAATGACAGAATATAGGAATGATGTGGGGGGGGGAGAAATGCTACATCAGATATACAAATAAAATTGGTTGTATTAATAATTAAAAGGAACATACAAGTACCAAACAAAAGAGTGATCTGGGTAACTTTCCTATATAGGTATTATAAAATCGACCTTTTAAATTTTGAAGGATTTTGTGAGAAGGAACAAAGTTTTTTTAAAAACAACAACAAAGTTTTAAGACATTATTTGAAGGGAATAAATATCAAAATGGTTAGAAGTAAAAGTTCAAAAGTTAGTTTATTTGATCAAAGTTGAAATATCAATGTTATCTCTGGTAACCCTTAACGGACTTTTGCAGGACTGAAATGATTATGTTTTGTTTTGTTTTGTTTTTTTTTTAATTTGATTTATATGCCGCCCTTCTCCGAAGACTCAGGGCGGCTTACAATGTGCTCAGCAATAGCCTTCATCCTTTTGTATATTTATACAAAGTCAGCTTATTGCCCCCACAAACTGGGTCCTCATTTCACCTACCTTAGAAAGGATGGAAGGCTGAGTCAACCTTGAGCCTTGGCGAGATTCGAACCCTGCAGTAATTGCAGGCAGCTGGTCTTAAGCAGCTTAATAACAGGGTGCCTTAAACCCTAGTACTACCAAGGCTCTTAGTTTTTTGAGTTTATTTATAGATAAAAGATGGGATGTGGGAGGAAGATATTATTTGTTGTATTTTAAGAAAAGGTAACTTTCTTTTTCTCTCTATTCTCTTCTTTTTTAGTTTTTATTGGTTTTTATCTTTTAAATTGTATTATTTAATAGAAGTATTATTTTAAAACAAGTGAGTGCTGTTAGAATAATTTGCTGGTCTCTCCTTTGCTTTCCATTTAGCCAAGCATAGAAATCATGTGTTCTCATTTGGTTCAAATGTCTTCAGTCCTCAGGAAACATTGAAAACAATCAGAAATGTAAAGTTCCATAATAAAACTCTGGTAGCTTTCTAGATTGCCCTTTGCAGAAACTGAAGCCTCATTTCTTTCTTTAATTTGTGCACCAACCTTAAAATGAGTAAGATTGAATGTGTGCTCCCAGAGGCAAGACTTGGCCCCAAAGCAGCAAATAGATCCTGTGGCTGTTTGTGGTTTGTCCCAAATTAAAAGCACAGCTTGTATATTGATAGCATGGTATAAATAACAAGTGTGATCTTAGAGAGAAGAAATAAAACCATATAATTCATCAAAAGACTTTTGTTTTGTTTTTTCTGCTATGTTTTCCTCCCAAAGGAGCTTAACTGTATACTAACACAGTCATATTTCTACATTGAGTGAAAATGTACATTGGGCAACAAGCAAGGAATAGACTATCTTCAGCTTTATTTAATCACTTCACTTTCCATTTGAAAAGTAATTCATCATGGGAAGTCAGTGGGGTATAGAGAGCACTAATTGCAGCAAAATATCAAGGACAGTTTTCCTCTGTCTTAATTAAATATTAATGAGTGAAGTTATTTGCAAACGCAGGCTGCTGGGGTGGACTTGCCTGTCCAGGTTTAGTAAATACTGACATTGGGGTGTCAAAATAAAATCCCTTAATTGATTTATACAGGGATAGCTTTTTTTAAACTTTTGCTTCCTTTAAAAGAAGGCCCCTGAGCTGACACTTCTCAAAGCTTTCTTGGATAATTCCCCAATGAATAACTTATACAGAGACGTTACCTGATCAGTTTCTAATTGTACAATTGACTATGTTTCTGGACTGAGCAATGCGATATGACAAGTGTCTTCTTCTTAATGACAATTCTTATTTCACCATAAGAAATAACAATTCCTAAAGAGAGGTGGGGGGAGAGGGAGACAACAATCAATCAATTGGATAGATTTCCATAGAATCCTTTAAAAAATCAATTTCTATTGCTATATTACTATGTACAGAGAATTTGAATATCTTTGCACATTATAGAATCTATAGGACAGTGATGGGTAACCTTTTTGCCATTGCATGCCAGGAGCGGGAGGGGGGTCGCACGCGGGCATGCCCACACCCATAATTCTATGCGCCCTGCCCCCACGCATGTGCACGTGACCGCCCCACGCTCCCTCCCTCCTGGCATGCGATGGCATGGTAGGCCCATTTTTGCTCTCCTCAGCCTCCAGAGCCTTTCTAGGAGTCTGGAGAGGGCAAATATGGCCTTCCTCAACCACCCAGAGGCCCTCCAGAAGTTGGCAAAAGAACCATTTCTGGCCTCCGGAGGGCCATTTTCACCCTTCCCAGATACCTAGAAAGGCTCTGGAGGCTGGGGAGAGAGAAAAATGGGCCCTTCCCCACCACCACCCCCGAGGTCCTCCGGAGGCAGGAAACAGCATGTTTCCCTGCTTCTGGTGGGTCCAGAAGGCCCAAAAATCAGCTGGCCGGCATGTGCATGCACTCCGGAGCTGAGCTCGTGTGCCCAGCAATATGGCTACCTGTGGCACGCGTGCCATAGGTTCGCCATCACGGCTATAGGAGAACAGAGGATTTCTGATGACTAATATAACAGAAAGGCATGCAATTACTCATGTCCCTATAGAGTTAATAGGAGGGAATTCCACTGCGGGAATCTGTTTTTGTTTCACCTAACCAAAACGCCCCACTGTAAATAACAATAAAGAAAGATGAATCTTTTGTTTTATTTCCTCTAGAAAGAAATTGGAACTAAATAACTGGTGCTATTATCTAGAAACAAATAGGACAGCTTTCTTAAGGGACTAGAACTCGTTTTTCCTATTTGTAAAGAAAGATAAATGAGATGATTAGAGTGATCAGTTATAAAATGTATATTTGGGTGTATCCTTTGCATTTATCTTTGTTGCTGGTGACCTTATGACTCTGTCCAGGTGGTTTCTTTGACTACAGTACAGAAGCAAATTGCTTTCTTCCAGGATATTTTACTACTTTCCAATCTAGTTTTCAGCTCTGGTGTTCTCTGATACCCTTCCAGACAAGTCTTGACCATATCCAACTCTGCTCATTTTCCAGGCCCAAACAAGATAAGCCAGATGCTACTATCTGGATGTGATACTATATCCAATTTCCCTGAAACGATAATAAATGTCTGCATACGTTAGATAGATAGGAAGAAAATATTTGATACTGTCAATTGGAAAGGGATGTGTGTCCTTATTGACAGTTATTTTCAGAAGTGAATAGGATGGAGTAAGGCTGAGGAAATGCTTTCATTTGGTATCAAAGGAGAGTCACAAGATGCTTTCATCCTCAATAGCCATTCTCTAGTAGGTCATTTGCATTTATAAATTTGATAAATAGGCACATTAAACATATGCATATATCAACACTCTTTGGCTGTGGGTTTATTTTATAATGTGACCTCTTGCATCATCATATACATCAATCAGGCCAGAGATCATCATCAAAGTGGAAAAATTATTTATACTTGCATGACATGATTTGTCTATGTATTAATTTATATATACATAAATACAGCCAAGAGCATATCTCCTGTTCTAGCAGGTAGCATTTGTAAAAGCATTTTGCTATTGTGGTGTGAGAAGGAGCAAAGTGGTTGTGTACCACACATAAAAATGTGTTATTTGACTGGATAAAGTTTGTGTCAACTTCTCTAGTCTCCTGATTTTACCTGAACCATCACTGCTTGAAATGCATGCTAATTGTAGTGGTATGTGAGAAAGGTCTTGGAAAGTAGAAAAGCTACAGACTAGACAACAGTCACACAAACCGAAGCTGAGTTCACAGAAGGAATGTGGATGTGCCAAATAGCAATAGCACTAGCACTTATATACCGCTTCATAGTACTTTACAGCCCTCTCTAAGTGGTTTATAGAGTCAGCATATTGCCCCCAACAATCTGGGTCCTCATTTTACCCACCTCGGAAGGATGGAAGACTGTGTCAACCTTGAGCCGGTGAGATTTGAACTGCCAAACTGCAGTAGCAGTCAGCTGAAGTAGCCTGCAATACTGCACTCTAACCACTGCGTCACCTTGGTTCTTATATCACAGAAGAACACCCCCCCCCCAGTTCCTTGGAATGTAAAGGTGAGGGGGACAGGTGTACTTTCAGAATTGCAGGACACTAATTTACATTACCAACCTGTAACTATCCTCCACAAAAGCTTTATTCTGAAAAATAAGAGAAATCATGCCATTTTGTAGCTGTTTTGTTTGCTAAGAAATTCCTTTTGGTTTTTAAAGATGTTGTTAATTTATACATGTGGTAATATGGCATCTGGGCCAGACTTTAAATTGGGAGATAGTTCAATGATTGCCACATTAGTTCAAATGGAAGATGACTGTGAAATTAAAACAATTACATTTCCTTTCTCCCAAAAATGGATTAGATAAAAAATATAATACCCACAAAGTTATATGTAGTGACACATTATATAAATGTATTGAAAAACATATACATGCACATTATACACATACAAATTAAATGATAACTACTTTTTAAATTAATTGCATGTAAAATAATTTATTTATAAAATTGATTTTACCATCTGAAAATTTTCACAGACCATTTTCTCTCAAAGACTTAAGCATTTTCATATACAACTACTCAACCAGTTACACAAAATCCACTCCATCCTTCCCCTGTAAGTAAATTCCAATTGTTTAGATGTTACAAACAGGATGTAAATCATTGTTGAATTAAAATCCCAAGCCATTTCATCTCCAGGAATGAGATATTTGTTCTCTTATTCTTTAAACAGCAACATAATGGTATCTACTTTTTAAAAATAAATGTTTCCTTATGATGTAAAAACAAAATTTATGAAAGTAAAAATTAAATGGAAAAATTGAATCAGAAATTTGAAGATCTGAATCAGAATGTGATGCTTTAGATCAAGGAACGTTGTGACTGAATAATCTGGTAATTGCTTGAAAGGCAACAAGAATTACTCACCTTGAAAACTATAAGTAACTTGGAGCAAATGTACAAAGTATTTTGAAAGTAAACAAAGCTCTTCAAGATGAACTGATCAAAATAATTTACCTTTTTAAAAACATTTCTTATAATAGTGAGGAAGATAAGCTTCTATCAGCTTCCATGGGGAAAATATGAGCTTTTTACGCATTATTTTAGCTTTAATAAACTGCCTAGGGTCCACGAAGAGTGAAGGAACAGATAAATTGTACACAAATGCATGTATGTATGTTGTCTTTCTGAGATGGTCAATTTCACATTTTCTGCCACTGATGGATTACCACAAATTTGAGATGAGTTAGGAGATGAGGTAAACCCAGTCAAGTGTTGAGCCAAGGCAGAAATTCTGGAGAATATCAGGTAAAGAGACCCACAATCTTGTGGTAATCTTTATTTCTGACATGCCTGCTGGCTCACCCTTGGATCAGGTGGTTGGATTGCATCTGTCCTTGACTGGGAGATGTTGGTGGTTAATAAAAAAACATGCTTCTACTGCTGAATATAACAGGATGAATAGATATAAATGACTATGGAACATGTAATGTCCATGAAAGTTAATATTGATTCATTGTTTTTTAAAGATAATTCTTTTAATAATTTCAATTTATTGTACACTGTCTAAAGTCACACTATTTGAGATAGTGTTGTGGCCTGCCAGTGGCCTGCGTGGATCGTGGCTGATCCCAACGACGACGAGGCTGGTGTGGTGTCACGCCAGCAGCCTGCACAGCCGGCACTCGCGTCGGACAGCAAGGAGGTTGAAGAGGATGTGGTGCCAGAGACAGAGACTCAGCCAGGGCCTTCAGAACCTCCAGAGGCTCCTTCAAGTGGAGAGAGCGAAGTGGAGGAGCCTGTCCTCAATGCTCGAGCACGCAGGGCTGCCAAAAGGCAGGACTGGCTACTAAGGAGGAGGAGGTCTCCTTGAGAGTAAGGCTTGAGGATAATTGGCCACTCCCTTAGCCTATTTAAGTCACACGCCGTTAATAAGTTTCTTGCTGGAAACAACTTGTAATTATCATCAGAGCATTTTTGGAAAAGTCTTATCGTATCTTGTTTTCTGGGCTGGTTGCCAACCTTTGTCGGACTTTGGTTTATTCTTGCTACTTAATAAATTTGATAAGGACCGTTGGTGTGTGTCAATATCCTCAGGAATCCGGAGCTGGGGCAGAACAGATAGTGACTATATAAATTTGATATATAAGTTAAATTTTATGTTTATTATACTTACGGTGGTAACCCCACACTCACATATCAGAAGTCAAATACTTTCACCAAGTCATCCAACTGCGTAACATTTTTAATTAGATACATTGTTTTATTGTCCTATATTTTCTTTCTCAATAATGAATTGTTGCATCAAGCTATCTTTTTTTATTATAAAAGCTGATCAAAGACCATAATAAAGATATTTTACTTGATTTTGATTTGATATGTACATAAATGATACACATGTTGAAGAAAAAACTGCATCATCAAGTAATGTTGCAGATGAATCAGGATACCTGTTTTTGCAAAATGCTAATCATTCAGATGCCTTAATAATAACATAATATGCACATTAGACAACATTAGAGAACTTCTTCCTTGGCAAAAGATAATGATTGAGTCAGGAAGAAAATAAAAATGAACTTCCCTCAGCTTTTTGTATAAACAGTTTTTACAAAGCTGTATAATAATAATAATAATAATAATAATAATAATAATAATAATAATAATAATAATAATAATAATAATAATAATAATAATAATAATAATAATAATAATAATAATAATAATAATAATAATAATAATAATAAAAAAAAAAAACTAACTTGGAACTGGTTAAGATCAGGAGTACTGAAAAAAGAAACAGAAAGCTTTATTTTGGCAGCTCAAGAACAAGCCCTAGCCACAAACTGAATGAAAGCAAAAATTCAACATGTTACCACCAACAGCAAATGCCACCTCTGTAATGAGAAAGATGAGACAGTCGACCACCTGATCATGGGTGCAGCAAAATTTCACAAACTGACTACCCTTAATGCCATGACCGCGTTGCTAAGATCATTCACTGGAAATTGTGCCAGAAGTTTGGATTTGAGTACAGCAAAAACCACTGGCAACATCAGGTTGAGAAAGTTTTAGAGAATGAGAAACTCAAGATCTTGTGGGACTTCAGGATTCAGACTGACAGGCCCTTGGTCCACAACACACCTGACATAACAATAGTTGAAAAGAAAAAATATGGTTCATTGATATTGCAATACCTGGTGATGCACGGATTGAAGATAAGCAGCAAGAAAAAATCACAAAGTACCGGGACTTGCAAATTGAAGCTGAGCGATTGTGGAAAAAGAAATCATGTGTTGTCCCGATTGTAATTGGAGCCCTTGGAGCAATACCCAAAGGGCTACCCACTATTTAGAAATTCTAAATTTACCGGACTTGAACATTTTGACTCTCCAAAAAAACCACCTTACTCGGAACAGCTTACATCCTCCGATGATACCTTAACAGTTCCTAGGTCCTTGGTTAGGACTCGAGCTGCTGAGTTATTAACCAGCCTCAAAGCCTGTGAATCTCACTAAAGATTTAATAATAATAATAATAATAATAATAATAATAATAATAATAATAATAATAATAATAATAATAATAATAATAATAATAATAATAATAATAATAATAATTGCTACCACTGACAATCATTTTGAAGAAGATGAACTGTGGATACGAACTTGCAAAGAAAGGATTGAAAATCTCGCACTTGATGTATATGGATGATTTGAAGCTGTTTGGTAAAACAAAAGCTGAACTGAATTTATTAATTAAAAACACAAAAGAATTCAGCCAAGACATTGATATGCAGTTTGGAATTGACAAATGTGCAACAATAGCAACCAAAGCAGGCAAGATCATAGAAGAGGATGGAATAGAACTAGAGAATTAAGAAATGATAAAGGCAGTAAAATCAGAAGAAGGCTACAAGTACTTGGGGATTTTAGAAGCCTCTGACTTAATGCATAATAAAGTCAAGGAATTAACTTCAGCCAAGTACATTCGGCGAATTCGTAAGATATTAATGTCCAAATTGAGTGGAGGAAACATCATAAAAGCCATAAATACCTGGGCTATACCTGTCATTAGATACTCTGCAGGAATAATTGACTGGACCCAGATGGAGTTAGACAATTTGGACAGAAAAACAAGGAAGCTTATGACAATGAATCATGCCTTGCACCCTAAAAGTGATGTTGACCGATTATATTTACCAAGAGCAGAGGGTGGTCGAGGACTCCTACAAATAAAGCAGACTGTGGAAGAAGAAAAATGCAGCTTGAATGATTACATCCAGAAAAGTGAAGAACCAATGATTAAGGAAGTAAATAAAGGAGGTCTTTTAAAGACAACTAAAACAAAAGCAGAATATAAGAAAGAAGTAATTGAGCAGCGAGCTGAAAATTGGAAACACAAAGCTCTGCATGGCCAATACTTGAAAAGTATTGACGGCAAAGCTGACAAGAAACTAACTTGGAACTGGTTAAGATCAGGAGTACTGAAAAAAGAAACAGAAAGCTTTATTTTGGCAGCTCAAGAACAAGCCCTAGCCACAAACTGAATGAAAGCAAAAATTCAACATGTTACCACCAACAGCAAATGCCACCTCTGTAATGAGAAAGATGAGACAGTCGACCACCTGATCAGTGGGTGCAGCAAAATTTCACAAACTGACTACCTACAATGCCATGACCGTGTTGTTAAGATCATTCACTGGAAATTGTGCCAGAAGTTTGGATTTGAGTACAGCAAAAACCACTGGGAACATCAGGTTGAGAAAGTTTCAGAGAATGAGAAACTCAAGATCTTGTGGGACTTCAGGATTCAGACTGACAGGCACTTGGTCCACAACACACCTACATAACAATAGTTGAAAAGAAAAAAGTATGGTTCATTGATATTGCAATACCTGGTGATGCACGGATTGAAGATAAGCAGCAAGAAGAATCACAAAGTACCAGGATTTGCAAATTGAAGTTGAGCGACTGTGGAAAAAGAAATTGTGTGTTGTCCCGATTGTAATTGGAGCCCTTGGAGCAGTACCCAAAGGGCTACCCCGCTATTTAGAAATTCTAAATTTGCCGGACTTGAACATTTTGACTCTACAAAAAACCACCTTACTCGGAACAGCTTACATCCTCCGACGATACCTTAACAGTTCCTAGGTCCTTGGTGAGGACTCGAGCTGCTGAGCTATTAACCAGCCTCAAAGGCTGTGAATCTCACTAAAGATTAACTAATAATAATAATAATAATGCATTAACTAATGATTATTAATGATAAATAGTAGTAGTAGTACCAGCTGTAAATCTGTTTATGATTGCCTATAACTATAGTTATAGTTAGCATTTTTAATAATAGTTAGAATTTTTAATGAAATTAAAAACAACAGTTCTCAATTCTTACTATTATGAGTTGCTTTTATTTTCTTTATTTTCACTTTTTCTTTAACAATGTGGGTTGTCATAGGGAGGTGTGTGTTTGTATGTATGTGTTTTAATTGCTTACTCAGTGTCAGCCCAATGGAGGTTTGGTGCTTACTGATCATGACATTTTTATATAGTACAATATTTATTCATAGCACAACAAAGTCAGACAGCTCTGCTTGCAACCAAATTAATTCAATCCCTGATCTCTGTTCCTATAAGTTTTCTAGAACCCATAAATGCTCATTAGAGCCACCTGAATGTCCTTTTGTTCAATCTAGTTGGATTATTTGGATGGGGAAAAAAGTTTAAGAGTACTTTGCTTGGTATCTACTGATAAACATGTAATTCATGTTTGACATTGCTATAAATATCATTTAGATGATAGGGGGAGTCTTTTTTTTTTTTTTGCATTGCATTGCATTGCACTCATCAGTTGTCAGTGTGATCACTCAGCTCTGGGATTTATTTACCTTCAAATGTCCCTTTCGTATTGTCATCTGTATTTAACACTGATGTGAGAATTGCTATGGATTAATAACTTCTAAAATAAAAGTCGCTCCATTTTCGTTGGCAATTTTTTTTTTCTTTACATGCATGTATTCAATTTAAAATGATAATGTCATGTTGGGGAACATTTTAGAGAAAATAAAATTGGGGAATGCTTCACTCATCTTTTGCTCACCATTTCTGTACTAAAATCATTTACAGATTGTTGTTGTTGTTTATTATCTCTTAGATGTATTCTTGCTTTTTTTTAAAAAAAAAAACCCTGCAATGCTGTATTTCCACTGATTAAAATGGGAGGGAGCAATTTAATCTTCTCCTCACACAGCTCACACAGACCTTTAAAATCTCTTCTAGAGGATATTTCCAGCCTCTGCATTTAAAAGCACATGGGGATTACAGAGAAAGAAAAAAGGAAGTTGTCCCTTGGTGTGTGTCTGTATGTGCTGTATATCTTGCCCTTCAAGAAAGTGATATACCAAAAAGATATGAAATCTGTGAAAAGGAAGAAGAAGAATGGGAGTCATAACAGTGCCAGCAATTAAAGGAAAAGAAGTGTGGGGTGGGAGGAATCGCAGTGGAAAAAGCCTGAACAAATAGGGAAAGTTTAAAAGCATCTAAAATGAGTAGATTTCAGAACTGTTTTGACATAAAGCAGGCTCCATGCAAACAGCAAAAGTAGAGTTCCAGATGTTGGGTAGTATGGTCCCATTCTGATTGACCCTTCACCAGGGATAAAGAATTGAGGGCATACTCAATACACAACTGCTAGCCAGGCCAACTTCCAGAAAAAAAGAGTTAAAAAAAAGACTGAACCAAACAAGAAGAAACAATCCGATTAGAGATGAAAAGGAGTAGAAAAGCAGAAAATAGCAAGATTAGAAAGGAAAAGAGAAAAATAGCAGAGACTGAGGGAGAGAACTAACCATGTGATTAAAGACTTTTCCACACAACCTTCTGGTTATGGATAGGCTAGAAGAGGAGTTGACCAAGGAGTGAATCATGATTTCCTGCTTTGCTTCAAAAATGATGTTTTCCAACTCACATTAGTATAATTTTTGCTATTAAGGTTTTCTGCATCATTTTAACTCAGTCTTTGAACTCCTATTGATCAGTATGGAGATCTAATGGTCCATATTCCTTTCTAGTCACCACTCTACCTGGACGTTTTCATGCAGTCTGCATCCTAGACAGGGGTGGGTTCTACTTACCTTTACTACTGGTTCGCAACAGGGCCATGCACGCTCACTTCACATGCGCAGAAGCATTTTCATGACATCAGGATCAGTGGGCAGAGCCTCCCGCTGGTTTTACTACCAGTTCTATAGAACCAGTGCGAACCGGGGGCAACCCACCACTGATCTTAGAAAAGGAATATATGCACAGTTTCTACCGACAAAGGCCTCAAGTTTTTTGCAGATTTCTTTACATATCAATACATGTGGATCTAAAGCACTCATCTGGTGGGGGAATATGAAATTAGTAGTTTCTACGGCATACAAAGAAAACATCTACAAGATGAAATACAGGTGGCATCTCCCCCCCGGTAGACTAGCTAAAATGTTCACTGGACAGTCTGCTGAATGCTGGAAGTGTGGGTTTGAGCGTGGCACCTACTACCATCGGTGGTGGATGTGCCCGAAAGCAGTAAAATTCTGGGGAAAAATAAAAAAATGGTTTAATGAGATTTTAAATCAAAGGATTGAATGGCGACCAGAGACATGCCTGCTCGGCTCCAAACCAGAAAATATTAAAAAAGACTCATGGTATCTTGCATTACACATTATCACAGCAGCAAGATTGACATAAGCTCAACTTTGGAAAAATCAAAATATCCCATCAGAGGAGGCAATTATAAAGAAGATTTTAGAATGTGCAGAAGCAGATAAATTGACTAAAAAACTAAAAGATAGAGACCAAACACAAACATGTTATCCTGGGAAAAATTATATATTTGGCTAGAGAAGATGAAATTATAACTCAAACTAGATGAGAAACTATTGAGAAACTTATACTATACAAGTAAAGTGAGGTCGGATAGACCTAATTGATTTATAAAAGTATATAAGTTGTTCTGTCTTCCCCAGAATTTAATATAGATATACTGTACCGAATACTAGTTTATTAAGGTACTACTTATAGGTATGCTTGTTTTTTGTTGTGTTGTTCTGTATGTTATTTATATGGTGTGTTGTCTTCCTTTTTTAATGGAAAATGTAAATAAAGATTATTTTTTAAAAAAAAAATAAAGTTACTCATTCCTATCTTCACACAGAAGTGGTGTTAATGGTTAGTACAAAGGAGAAATAGTCGAAGGTGAATCAATGAATGACATCTGTTTTTCCTTCTGCTGACAAAAAGAAAGATGAGACTGTGATGTCCTTTCCCTCTACCCCACCCCACATACTAGTTGAGTGGTAGATGTAACACAGCATGTGACATACAAGGGGGATCAATGGAGGTGCATCATTAAAAAGGTTTGTCAGTAGAAATCATGTACAGGTAGTTCTCAGGTAATGGTGGCAATTTGAATTTCCACTGAAAAGTAATGCATTGATTAAGTGTGACATCATGTCACTGTGTCACCTAACAACAGTAATTCTGCCAATCTTGGATGCCATCTTAACCTGAAGACTACAGAAGTCATTAAGTGAGAGGGAGGAAAGGAGACAGTGAAACTCATTATCCTAAATCCTAGGCTCTGATTCAAGATAGATGATGCTGTGTTTTAATAAGACTGTGATATTAAACATCTATTAAATGTAGTAGCAAAGAAATAAACATATACCTAATTTGTGGTATCCATTGAAAGTCATTGCTGTTGTCAAAATCGTCAAAATGGTAAAAAGCCTTCACACCAAACTTTGTCTGTGTATGTGATATTATAATATAGGTGGAAAAGGTTGTTTGCTTCACATTGCTATAGGTAACCTGCCTGTGCCTCTTTCTAATACTGCTGAACCTATACAGTTTTATGAAGCTTATGGTATATGTTGTTGATGTTCTGAATCTTGAAAATCCACAGATAGCATTACTGTAGTGATGGCATTATTTATTTATTCAATGTAATGGCCACCCATTTCAGGCCTGAGACTTGGCTAGATCAAATATAAGCATAAAATATTAATCAAACAACATCAAAACTAAGGCAAGGTCCTTAACACTATAAACCAAGCTAACAAGATGCTTGCTCCGGGGGAGGAAAGCTATGGCAAAGTTAGACAGCATACTAAAAAGCAGAGACATCACCTTGCCAACATAAGTGCGTATAGTCAAGGCTATGGTCTTCCCTGTTGCAATGTATGGTTATGAAAGTTGGACCATAAGGAAGGCTGAGCATCAAAGAATTGAGGCCTGTGAACTATGGTGCTGGAGAAGACTCCTACGAGTCCCTTGGACTGCAAGGTGACCAAACAGGTCAGTCCTAGAGGAGATCAACCCTGATTGCTCTTTAGAAGGCCAGATCCTGAAGATGAAACTCAAATACTTTGCCCACCAATGAGAAGGAAGGACTCACTGAAGAAGAGCCTAATGCTGGGAACAACTGAGGGCAAAAGAAGACGGGGATGGCAGAGAACAAGGTGGGTGGATGGAGTCACTGAAGCAGTTGGTGTGAGCTTAAATGGTCTCTGGGCAGTGGTGGGTTTTTACCGGTTCGCCCCAGTTCGGGCAAACCAGTAGTGGTGACAGCGAGAGGCTCCGCCCACCCACTCAGACATCATCACGAACACTCTGTGCATGCGCAGAAGGTTCTGTGCATACACAAAAGTGCCGTGAGCAAAGAGAGCGTGTGCATGCATATGCTTCTGATTCCGAAGCAGTAGCGAAGGTAAGTGGAACCCACTACTGTCTCTGGGGATGGTAGAAGACATGAAGGTCTGGAGGAAAGTTGTCCATGAGGTTGTGATGGGTCAGACACAACTTTGCAACTAACAACAACAATACATCTCAGGCTCTACTAACAATCTGGTCCTAGGGGGGAAGCAGGTCTTCTAGGGGTTTTTTTCTTTTTTTATTTTCCAGAAAGCTAACAAAGATCAATCTTTTTCAGGATCTCTAGGAAAAAGTTTTATGGATCCATAGACATAAAATATAAATTCTGATCAAAACTGCTTTCAGAAGATCCTAAATTATAAAGTACATATTTGAATATATCTAATTGATTTATGTATCTCTTTGTCATTTTTCTAACTGCTGTTAGAACATTTGCATGCATGCAAATTCATACATCTCTATGCTGAATATATTTTACAAGATACTTTATAAGCTATTCCTTCAAGCACCATTTTCCAATCACATATATCTGTAATGCAGCAGAGGAGAAGGCAGCAATCCCTCTCCATATTTGAAGCTGTTGTAAACTGAGAGTGCAGGCTGGAATATTTTTGTGACATTCTGTGGCTTAACAAAGTTTGCCTGGAGCAATACCAGCTTTCTCTGTGATACCATCAGATTGCAAGCAAAGCAGGATTAAATGGAGTCAGGTCTTAGATGACAAGTTGGCTATTTAAAAAATTAGGTGCTGTGGGAAATAATGATATTTTGAGGACTACATCTATGAAACATGATTTTATTTCGGCAGCATGCAGTTGAACAGCACCACACAGCCTTAGTCAATAGCCATGAATAAATTTAAGAGGCACTGAAGCTTTAGCTGGTACATAGCACAGCTGTACAGGCAGTTCTTGGGGTTCCAGGAGTGGCCCATGTTATACCACTGTTCCATGAGCTGCATTGGTTCCCAGTTCAATTCTGATTCCCAGTCAAAATGTTGGTTTATCACCTTTAAACAATTTCATGGTGAGGGTTCAGGTTATTTAAGGAACCAATTTACTCAATGGTTTCAGTCCACCTCATCAATGCCAGCAGAATAGGCGTGCTGTGGACAATCAAGTAATTTTGGCTGGCTTAGTCCAGGAGAAGAGCTTTTTCTATCGTGGCACCTGTCTTCTGGAACATCATGCCACACCCATTCTTTTGCCTTCAGAAAGGCTTGAAAACCTGGCTCTGCCAGCAGCCCAGGGCCCCAATGGATGAGTGACATCCTGGAGATGGTTAATGGATTAGACAGATTTCACCTCTTCCATGTATGCATTTTGTTCCCTTCCTCTCCATCTTGATCAATTAAATTTTAACTGAATTATACATTTGTGGTCTTTATTTATTATTGTAAGGCTTTATATGGTATTTTTGTTGCCTAGAATAAGCACCTAGAGTTGCCTCAGTGAAATAGGTGGCATAGAAGTTTAATAAATAAGAGCCATTTTTGCCATAACAGGAGTGGGGATAGAATCTCTATATGTCGTAAATATTCTAAGAGTTTTCTGTATAAAAAGGTCCTGAAAGTAGAGCAAGAAACCTGAATACATGAAACTAAAGCTATTATTACAGACATAATAATATGAAATCACAGCTTCCAATTCTTTATCTGGTGTTAGTCTTCATATGCATTGAATTACACCAAGAACCTAGGATGTCATATTGTCATAATTTATCAGCATACTATATCTTCAAGCATTGTGGCTTTTGTAACTGAGAGATGAAAATTTTGTAAATGTGCATAACATATAGTTTGTGTGTGTGTGTGTGTGTGTATGTTAAAGTTCTTACACACACAAATACACACACATTCACAGAAGCCACCTTTATCAGTCTCATTAAATGTATTTAATGTACATTTTTATATAAATGTATATTTTAATGTAAATTAAAATATTTCACTGATTCTATCATTTTATGTCTTATTTTACCTTTGTATTTTAATAAGTCACAGTGTTTTAATAACTTACTGTGAACCTACTTTTATAAACTACTGCAATTTGGTCTAATAGCTATGTATGAGAACAAGTTCTAAAACAGTAATGTGGTTTATGACTAAACTTGGCTATTCAACAACTTCTGAAAAGGATTATGAATAAGATAATGTCCACAAGTATTTTACTCAACAATGGTAAATCTTGGTAGACCTCTGAAGACAACACTGGATTTTAAAAAAAGGATTATTGTTTCAAGAGATATAATCAGACATAAACACTAATTGTTCTGCATTACACATTGTCACATTATTTGTAAGAAAGGTGAGGGAGGGCACCAACAATTAGGCAACAAGCACAGTGAACAATGGAAACTAGTAATTAGTGCTAATAAATAGCAGCTAAGGGAGGGGAGGGGAATGGACCAAAGGGAATAAAGTAGTGAAAGTCATGGAGAAGATTAAAGCTGGCCCAGATGTTCAACTGCAAATGCCCAAGAGAAAGATTTGAGATTAAAACCTGAGAGAAAAAAGACTTTATAATTACACATAAATCATACCCATTAGTCTACTTTTCTCTCTTAATGATCCTATTCATAAAAAGATATTCTTGGGCAAAGCAGCTCTAATGCATTATCAAGAATGGCTTGTCTCAGAGGATTTTCAGTGGTCAGAGAGAAGCAGGGAATCAGCTGATATGAATCATCTGAATTTTCTTAGCTGATAGGAACCATTTGTCCCATTTTCATTTTGCTTGTTTAGCTACTATTGTTTCTTCAGCTGGGCAGGAAGTGACATGACATTTAGCAGATGACACATGAACCAAATTAGGAATTCGGTAGAGTTTCATAAATGAAACAACAACTAAAAAAAGATACTTATTCTCTTTAGGTATATTTCTTTAGTATTAATTAAGAACATTATGGATTAGCTGATAAAAAATACCTCCCATTAAATTTAATCAGAGATATATCAGTGCACTAGATCTGAATATGAACAAAAGAATATAACTGAGAAATACATGGAATTAAAAGTATATCTAATGATTTATTCAACCTGTAATATTACGATGTCAGATCACACACATATATGAAGAAACTATTCTAATAGCTGGGGAAGGCAGTTCTCTCTCCAATAATTGAACCAAAGAAGACCAGATGATCAATTCTGATTAACAGGAATGATTTTTAATTAAATTCAAGCCATTGATCTGCTAATTGTTCTGATTATGTAGCAACTCTAGTGAGTTGCGAGACCTTGGCTTTGAAGCCTATAGAAAGCAGTAGCTTAAAGGGGAAAAAAGGAGCATTGATGGCCCAGGGTTACATTTAAATAATTGATTTTCTTGCTATAGAGACAAGTCTGCATCGAACAAGAGTAATGTGTTGAACCTGTTATTTACTTGACTGGGAAAAATAAGGAATCTCTACAAGAGTTTTGTTTTAGCTTAAGAAACCCTAAAGTGGTATAGTGAGGCATGTAAAGAGACACCAGGTTATTTCTTCAGGTGATCAACAAATTTACCTGTAAAATCCCCTTCCCCCTTTATCTAATTATTTTGCAGTTGATCAGTAATTTAAAAATTAGTAGCTTCTTTACTGCTAATGACAGCATGGAAGCAGTAATGTGAAAGGATTGTTGAGATGGGAAAAGAACAGGCTGTTCAAGAACTGCTTCAGATCTAATGCCCTCTCAAAAGAATTATTTTCAGCAAGCTTCCTGGGAGTTTTCCCTTCTTCATCTAACCTTTTTGGGGGACAGTCTCCATTATCAAAGATAACAGTTATCAGCTCTCTACTGCAGCATTACTGGGAAGAAAATGGCCTACCTGTTGCCTTTGATCTCTCTGCAACTCCAAGAATATGAACTCCTCTTAATCCCTCCCCACCAAATCATCAGTTGCATTTACAAGTTTAATAGCAGGTAGATAAATGGAATGCATAAAGAATAGAGTTAAAAATGACTATTGAGATCCTATAGTTCAATTTTATTCATTGCAAGAGGCAATGAAGCATCTCTGATAGATCTATTTGAAGATTCATTTCAAAGAGGAACGTATTATGCCCTGAATCCTTCTGGAGAAGGGCGGTATACAAATTTAATAAATAAATAAATAAATAAATAAATTAATTAATTAATTAATTAATTAATTAATTAAAATAAAATAAAATAAAATAAAATAAAATAAATAAATATGTCAGAGGTCTCCAGTGTTTTTGGCACCAGGAACCAGTTTCATGGGAGAGATTTTTTTTTCATAGACCAGGAGGAAGAAGCGTGCATCCTAGATCTCTTGCATGTGCAGTTTACAGTAGGGTTTTGCTCCAATGAAAATCTATTGTCTGATGATCTGAGGTGGAGATAAGGCAATGATGCTTTAGCAGCTGGAGCAGCTGTAAATACAGGTGAAGCTTCTCTGACTCACCCATTGCTCACCTCTGGTTGTGTGTCCTGATTCCTAACAGGACATGGACCAGGGGTTGGTGACCCCTGTCATATATCAACTATTGGCAGGCAGTTCGTACACTTAAAGTTTACTCTGATATATAACCAGAATCTCCTCCTCTTAGTTAATTAGCTTTGGTCTGGCCTCTGTGTCAATGGAACACACTGTAACTTCAATTCCTCTTCTTGAAGTTTGTTTCATGTCCATCATTGGTTGTCTTTTCTATATAGGCATTTCTTCATAGGTATTTCTAAAGAGTTCACCATCCTGATAATCCTCTTCTGAATCTGTTCTAATTTGTCAGGGATCTTTTTTGAATGGTAGTTTCCAGAACTGGACAAAATGCTTCAAATAAGATTTGACCAGGACAAAATAGAGTGGAAGATTTAAATCCTATGATCCTGTGTTTCTATTAATATACCCTAATATAACATTTGGGTTGTTGTTTTTTTAGTAGCTGAGTGACACTACTACCTCATGCTTAACTTGTGGTCAACCAGGATACCAAAACCTTTCTGTCTTTTGCAAAATTGATTTTTTTTGGGGGGGACAGTTGTTTGTATCTGTTATGTCCTTATAAGGACATCCGCCCTGATTGGCTGCCAGCCATCGGGCGGGAGATTTGAATCCCTGTCAAGGGGCGGTGCGTCTGCCGGGAGCGAATATAAGGAGAGCTCCGGCAGCGCGCCAGCAGTCTTGACTCGTTACTTTGTACCTAATAAAGTTATCAATGTATCGAGCTGGTCCAGTCTTCTTTTCCCTGCGCCGGATCTAACACTGGCGACGAAGGACTAGAGAGAAGAACCTTCACAAGACTCTTGGCACGATCGCCCACCGAACAAAATCACCACACCACAGCGATCTTACAGAATGGCTACCCCGCAAGCCCCGATGACCGCGCTGAACCCGTTCGACCCATCCCGGGAGAAGTGGAGGTCATACATGGTCCGATTCCGGCAGTTCCTGAGAGGCAACGGATACCAGAACCTCGATGAGGAGAGAAAAAGAGCCCTCTTCCTGGCTCATTGCGGATCGGACGTTCTGGAGATGGCGATTGACCTCGTGGCACCCAGGGACATCGAGGAGATGTCCTGGAACGACCTGCAAGAAGTCCTACAGGAGCACTATGCACCTACAGGCACCCCCATCGCAAACAGGTTCACCTTCCAGCAAAGAAACCAGCGGGAAGGTGAATCCATCAAGGAATTCGTGGCAGCGCTTCGCCAAATCGCTGCCAACTGCGAGTTCGACAATGTGGACAATGCCATCCGGGACCGCATTGTGTTTGGAATGCGAGATGTGGGGCTGCAGAAGAAGTTCCTCAGCCGGAAGAGGATTCTGCTCAAAGACGTCCTCGACGAGGCAACGGCGGCTGAAACGTCTGAGCAAGCAGCCGCCGCGATGGTAAAAGCAAGGGGGATCCATAAGATCCACAAGTCGGGCCCGACCTCATCAGACGAGGCAACCACTCAATCCGAGTCTGATGAGGAAATGGCCGTCCACAAGGTGTCCCGCCCCCCCAGGCGGGAAAACCCACAGCATGGCGACCGGGGAGAGCGATGCGGCAGCTGCAGAGGCGACCACCCCAGGGCAAACTGCAGATGGAGGGACGCGACCTGCCACCGATGCCTGAAGAGGGGCCACATCGCAGAGGCCTGCAGAGCCACAGATCCAGCCCCGGAACCACCCAGACCACGATTCCGGGAAAATCGCAAAGATAACCAGAGGACATCCAAACGGTCCTCAAACCAGTCCCGGCGCGGGGAGGAGGAATATCCCCGCAACAGAACGGTGCACCAGACCACCACCATTGCGCACACAAGCGACGAGGGAACCACGAAGTTCCACGTGACGCTGCTAGCAGAGGGGTCACCATGCAAGATGGAGGTAGACTCTGGATCCGCCTACTCCATCATGGACTGGCAGCACCTACAGCAGCTGAACCCGGCATACAAAAGGACCCAGCTGAAAACCCCGAAGGCGAGACTTGTGGACTTCAACGGGAACCCCATTGAAATCCTAGGCAGAGCCACAATCCGGGTGAAGTACAACGACTTCAACGGAAAGCTACCCATCACCATTGTGCAACACAGCCGACCGAACCTGTTGGGTGTGGAGTGGTTCAAGCCGCTGGGACTTTCACTGCAGGGCATCCACGAGATCCGCAGGGACGAACTCGACTCCATCATCGAAGAGTTCAAAGAAGTCTTCGATGGTAAGCTGGGGAAATTTGTGGGGAGGCCAATCTCCTTTAATCTGGACAAGGGAATCACCCCAATCAGGCTCAAGCCCCGCCGAGTTCCATTTGCCCTGCGGCCTAAAGTAGATGAACAGCTGGATAAGCTGATCGCCCAGGGCGTCCTGGAACCGATCGATCATGCCTCATGGGAGACCCCCATTGTGACCCCACTGAAGCATGATGGGTCTGTGCGCATCTGTGCTGACTACCGTTGTACCATCAACAAGGCGTTGGCACAGAGCGCATACCCAGTCCCAGTGGTGCAACATCTGCTGCATTCCCTGGGATCTGGATCAATTTTCGCGAAACTGGACCTGGCCCAGGCTTACCAGCAACTGCCAGTGGATGACAAAACGGCGGAGGCTCAAACAATTGTCACGCACAGAGGGGCATTTAAATGCAACCGCCTCCAATTTGGAGTCAGCGCTGCCCCTGGCATCTTCCAATCCATGATGGAACGCCTTCTCCAAGGCGTTCCAGGGGTGGTGCCTTACTTCGATGATGTGCTCATCTCCGGCGACTCAAGAACCCAACTCCTTGAAAGGCTCAGGCTTGTCCTGCAGCGGTTCAAGGCTAAGGGTTTGAGGGTCAGGCGGGACAAGTGCATCATAGGGGTACAGGAAGTCGAGTTCCTGGGCTTCCTCATTGATAGCACAGGCATCCACCCCACCAAATCAAAAGTGGAAGCAATCCATGAAGCTCCAAGCCCAAAAAACAAAACGGAGCTTCAGGCTTTCCTTGGGTTGCTCAACTTTTACGCCATTTTCTTAAAACAGAAAGCCACAGTTGCTGAGCCACTCCACCGCCTGCTGGGAAAATCGGCTTCCTGGAAGTGGGGCCAGGAAGAGGAAGCGGCATTCCGGGCCATCAAAGGACTATTGACGTCCAAAAGCGTCCTCATTCAGTACAGCGAGACGCTCCCCATCAGACTGACCTGCGACGCGTCGCCTTACGGGGTGGGGGCAGTCCTCAGCCACGAACTGCCCAATGGCTCGGAAGCCCCAATCGCGTACTTCTCAAAGACTATGTCCGGCGCAGAACGGAACTATAGCCAGCTGGACAAAGAAGCCCTGGCCATCGTGGCTGGAGTGAAGCGCTTCCACGAATACCTCTACGGAAGAAGCTTCACCATAGTCACAGACCACAAGCCTCTCCTGGGACTCCTCGCAGGCGACCAACCAACCCCGACCTTCATGTCCCCAAGAATGACGAGATGGGCAATCTTCCTAGCTGGCTACTCCTATAGGCTCGTGCACCAGCCAGGCACAGCCATAGGAAACGCTGATGCCCTCAGCAGATGCCCGTCGAAGAAGCCGGTCGAAGACCCAGCCCCCACACTCCACCTACTGCACATTGATGACGACGCCAGCTGCCCGGTGTCATCCGCAGATGTGGCCGTCCACACCCAAAAGGACCCCACACTCCGCAAAGTGAAATCCTGGATCCTCAGAGGGTGGCCATCGGGAAAGCCAGAGGAAAGGTTCAGCCCGTTCGCCAGGAAACAGGAGGAGCTGTCCACCATGAAGGGCTGTCTGCTATGGGGAGACAGGGTGCTGATTCCAAGCACTCTGCAACGGCGAACGTTGGAGACCTTGCACAAGGGGCACCCGGGCATCGTCCGCATGAAGGCACTGGCACGGAGTTATGTCTGGTGGCCCTCCATGGACAAAGACATTGAACAATGGGTCTCCAGATGTGACCCGTGCCAAGAAGTTCGCCCAGCGCCACCGCAATCCGAGGTCGCGAAGTGGGAGACCCCCAGCAACCCCTGGTCGAGGGTCCACATTGACTTCGCGGGTCCGATGCAGGGGCGACACCTCCTCATCGTGGTAGATGCCTTCTCCAAATGGCTCGAGGTGGTGCCCATGGCATCTACCACAACGGACGCGACGATCCGAGCCCTGCGCCGTCTCTTCGCCACTCATGGTCTACCGGATGTGCTGGTCTCAGACAACGGCCCCCAGCTCACATCCTTGGCCATGGAGTCCTTCCTGGCGGGACTGGGCATCCGCCACGCCCTGTCCGCCCCTTACAGGCCGGCCGGAAATGGACAAGCGGAACGCATGGTCCGACTGACCAAAGAGGCCCTCACCAAGATGGGCCCGGGGGACTGGCAAGAGCGCATAGACAATTTCCTCCTCACCCAGCACATCACGCCACATGCCACCACCCACAAGAGCCCGGCCGAACTGTTGATGGGCAGAAGGTTGAGGTCACCCTTGGACCGGCTGCACCCCCAATACAGCCCGGAAGTGACCGCAACCGCCAGCCGCCCGCTTCGCGCCTTCAGCAACAGAGATTCAATTTTCGCGCTGAATTTCAGCGGCTCTCCTAAGTGGCTGAAGGGGAAGATTGCCAGCACAACCGGCCCCAAATCATACATCGTCGAGTTGGAAGATGGACAGTTCGTGAGACGTCACATCGACCAACTCCGAAAAAGGTGGGGGGGAGCGCATGAAAACCAGCCTGACGAGGGAGGCCTACAACACCCCGATGAGGTAGACCTCCAACACCCCAGCGAGGTAGGCCTACCACACCCAGACCCGGTAGGCCTACAACAACCCGGCGAGGTAGGCCTACGACACCCCGACGAGGTAGGCCTACCACACCCCTGCGAGGCAGAGCAGCACCACCCCGTCAAGGTCGGCCCAGCCCACTACCAGATGCTGTCACGCCGGCAGCCCAGCGAAGTAGACCGGGGCCAACCGCACGGAGGATGGCAACAACAACCCAGCCAGGTGGGCACCGGGCACAGCAAGGCCAGGGACCACCAACCCAGCCCGCAGGTAGACCGGGACCTGCCCAGAGGAGGAGCAACGCACCCCACCAGTTACAGCAGCCCATGCCAGCCCGGCCAGGGAGACTGCAGTTCAAGGCGAGTAGACCGGGACCCAGCCAAGACGGGCAACCCACGACCCACGGGCGAGGGTGGCACACTACTCACCGACGTGGGGGACCCCCGCCCATCACAAGAGACAGCCAAGAAACGACACCCCGACCAGGATGGCCCCAGGCACCAACCAACGGTAGACCAGGGACTAGGGGGAAGGGGAAGCCGACAACAACCCGGCCAGGGAGACCTGCACCACCCCGGCAGGGGAGACCTCCACCGCCCCGCGGAGGTAGCGCCGCAACAACACCCCGACCAGGTCGACCACCGCCAGCCAGACAAGGTAGACCGACGCCAGCCCAACCGAGGGGACCAACGCCACCCCTGCGAGGTCGGACGGCACAACGACAACAACGAGAGCCAGCACCACCCGAACCGAGCGGAACCGCCACCCGAGCGGCAGCAAGCCGGACCGAGACCGAACCACAGCGCCCGGGAGACCAGGGAGGAGCAAGAAATGGACTTACCGAGACTCAGACGCTCTTCCCGGGTCGGAACCGAGCAGCCGAGGCGAGGCGAGAGATCCACAGGACAGGAGGAAGACCACCAGGACCAGCGATCCAAGGTCTGCGGTCCGGCCGGAGGCGCTGGGGGTGGCCCCGCTCACTCGACAGCCGAACCGAGCCCGGTTCCGGAGAGGGAACCAGGAGACGAAAGAGCCCCGTCCTTCCAGGCCGGAGACGGAGGAGAAGTGAGACTGCGCAGGTCAGCTAGGGTGCCGAGGCGTCCGGCGTACCTGCGCGACTACGTAACGTTCGTGAATGAGATTGACATTTCGGACTAAGGGGGGAGGAGTGTTATGTCCTTATAAGGACATCCGCCCTGATTGGCTGCCAGCCATCGGGCGGGAGATTTGAATCCCTGTCAAGGGGCGGTGCGTCTGCCGGGAGCGAATATAAGGAGAGCTCCGGCAGCGCGCCAGCAGTCTTGACTCGTTACTTTGTACCTAATAAAGTTATCAATGTATCGAGCTGGTCCAGTCTTCTTTTCCCTGCGCCGGATCTAACAGTATCATGCTACCAAAGACTATGTTTCTAAAAGCTATAGATTAAAGCAGTTTTATATATTTATAAAAAATAAGAATGTATTAAGTTCTAGTCCATAATAGTAGGAATCCAATCTTTCAAGAAAAGTTTGGACTGCCATTTGTCAGAAATGGTGTAGGGCAGTGGTGAAATCTAAAATTTGTTACTACCAGTTCTGTGGTCATGGCTTGGTGTGTGGGGGGGTAATGTGACCGGGTGGGCATAGCCAAATTTTTTTTTTACTTTTAAAACCATTTTTTTCTATAACCTTTTCCACGAAGAGGTTGTGAAAAAATGCTTTCAAAAAGCTCTGACGATCCCAGCTGAGTTGCCTGATAGGCAGAGGCTTTTTTTCTTTTAAATGCCTCTGACGATCCAAGCTGAGTTGCCTGATCAGCAGAGACTTTTTTTCTTTTAAATGCCTCTGACGATCCAAGCTGAGTTGCTTGATTGGCAGAGGCTTCTGATCAGGCAACTCAGCTTGGATCGTCAGAAGCATTTAAAAGAAAAAAAGCCTCTGCCGATCAGGCAACTCAGCTGGGATCCTCAGAGGCTTTTAAAAGCATTTTTTCTACAACCTCTGAAGAGGTTGTAGAAAAAATGCTTTTAAAAGCCTTTGAGGATGCCTGCTGAGCCGTGCAATCATCACAGGCTTTTTTTTTTTTTTACTTTTAAAAGCATTTTTTCAGCCAAAGAGGTAGAAAAAATGCTTTTAAAAGTAAAAAAAAAAGCCTCTGATGATCGTGCAGCTCAGCTGGGTACGGGGGGGAGAGGCAGAGATTTTTTCTACCGGTTCTCCGAACCACCACTCCATCGCTACCGGATCGGGCGGTCCAGTCCAAATCGGGAGCATTTCACCCCTGGTGTAGGGTCTCCTGCTTGAGGGGGGGGTTGGACTAGATGACTTATAGGGTCCCTTCCAACTCTGTTAATCTGTTAAAATCTTAACAGAGCTGGAAACCAGTGAAAATTAAAAATATGTAATTTAGAATTGGCAAGATTGCATTGCAAGTTACTACAGAACACAAGTGAACAAGCCAGTCCTTTGCCAACATGCATGATGTTCCTGAATAGCAAAGATATTAACTTAACTAATGATCCTTTAAATGGGTATGTAAAATATAATTTAAACCACTTGCAACATGCAGAAGAGAGTAACATCATTTGTTACTGCCAGCTCAGTGGCATGTGGAAATCAGGAAATCATTAGCCTTGGTAGGAACAGTAATGCAACAGAGATGAGAATACATTATTTGGAGTAGTTAAATAACAGTGGATGCAGTCATTGTTGAGCTTCAATAAACAGCATGATTTATTGAAGGGTAAATACTAATACATAAAAAGAAAGATCAAAGTCTTGAGGGTTTAGTCTCTGTGCTGTTGTGTTACTATAACAGAGTTCTAGGAATCTGTTGAGAGTGTCACACATTTTAATCACAGAATCTGGAGTCTTTTGACCAAGTAACAATGGAGTGGATAGTATGGAAAAAACAGCAGAGCACATTTCTATTATTTCTGAGCACTGGGATATATCACGGATGAGCACAACAAAAGTGACATTTTTCTTAAGGGATATACTTGTTTTCCAGAGGTTTCTTTTTTTATTGCTTTTTATTGTCAGTGTCAGTGTTTCTGTTTTTAGCTTTTGATTAGCTTTTTGATGTTTTAAAAGCATGAGAGCTGTTTCTCACATTGATAAATTGAGTAGCACTTACCAACAGAACACAATACAAGCAAGCCCTGACTTTAAAAAGTGCCAGCTTCCAGCACCCTGTTCACCTAAGAGGGGCAGAAAAAGTATCAGTTTAGAATGCCATCCTAAATTGCTTATATATTTATGCCTTATTTGAAAATAAGATATTCTTGGAACTCTTGCATTGTAATCTTAATTTGCCTTCTTATAAATATTACTAATCAGAGTTTTGAGAGAATGCTTTAGGTGTGTTGGATTAATTTTTCCTGTCCAGACTGCATAGACAAATGCTTGATAAGAGGAGGCACAAGAAGGGTACCCCAAGGTTGTTTCTCTTTTTAGGGTATTTTATTAATGAACATGCTCATTCTAAAAGAAAAATAAGATTAAACTACTTATATGTTTTTTGTTGTTGTTAGTTGCGAAGTCATGTCTGACCCATCGCGACCCCATGGACAATGCTTCCTCCAAGCCTTCCTGTCCTCTACCATCCTCTAGAGTCCATTTAAGCTCACACGGACTGCTTCAGTGACTCCATACTTATATGTTTATAAAGGGGTAAATAAGAGAGACTTTTGTCAGTTGTCTGTTGAGGTGAGAAAAAGGCATTCAATGTTATTGTAGGACCAGGTCTAATCTTCAGTGAGGGATTGTTATCCCAAGCACAGCTAGTTAAATTGGGACCAGCAGAGGCACTGGTCAACTGTCTGGCTTTTGCTGGTCTTGATAGCTGCACTGAAAAATGAACTAGAGATGGTTGAGAATGGGAATATCAGAGCAATCATACTTTTTCTCTTTAACTGTTTAAATGAAGCAATACAATCACTAAAAAGCAGCAGAAGGGTGGGTTGTTTTTTGTTTTGTTTTTTTCATATTTATTCCTGATTTGAAATCCAGGCCTCATCTTGAAGAATCAATCTATGCAGGTGATACTACTGATTTGTTCATTCTAATAACAGGAGAAAAAGAATCAGATTCAGCTTTCTACTCCCCCTTTCCCCCTCTCCCACACACAATGAGAGTTGATTCTGTACAAAGCAAACTCGCATAAGCCTGGTTTGTCTCAGCCTTTGCAGACCTGAACTGCATGTGTGCAGCAATTCATTCCAACAGAAGGGTGTATAGAACACCCAGTCTAGTCCAAGAGCCCAATCCAGAACTCCATAAGTTATCTGATCCAGCCAATGTGCATTGGCTGTAGTCCTGTGCCTACAAAATAGGTTCTGATTCAATCATGGCTGTTACTAGCATCAGAAGAGGAAGAAACTTCTAAAAGACTAAATTAACAAAACTGTTATCTATACCTCCTTTCCTCTTTTTATTACATCATTGTTAATTGCATCACTAAGGCCATATCTAGTGTTGCTGCTTCTGAGAATGAACATTGATACCAATATTTGCACATTTAAAAAACATGCCAATTAAGTTTGTGTTTATGTATGTATGTATATACAGTATGGGTTGTTTGTTTCTAACATCTTATGAAACGGTTATATACACATTAATATTACTATAATATTACTATAGTCCAATTCAAACACTTTTAAAGGAAACAAATTATGTGGCCCCATAATGATTGATTCTTATATCTTCATTATCAGCTGAAGCATAATTAGTCCCTCTGGAGTACTTTTTTTAAAAATCTAGAAAGGTAAATGATGCAACTCAATCATATTGTTCTTACTTGATCACTTTAGCACTATTGGCCACAATATTCTCCCAAGCTTCTCCATTGTTCAGGATTAGAGGTGGCTCCATTCCTGACTAGGGATTCAGTTTGAGAGAATGGCCTGAGTAATATGAGTCAGTACTACAGTAAGTAGAGTATGGTGTTTAAATATATAATTTGAAGTACTGAAGAACTTTTATGTGCACTAAGTTTTGAATTAGTATTTGCAGGTTGTGGTGGTTTGGATAGGGCCAGTGAAAAAATGGTAGGAAAGATGCATTTTAGATAAATAATTCTCAATTCCAACTTGTAAATTGCTTATCCTACTCTTTCTCAAGGATGTCATAGTTGTAAGATGCCCAAGTGGCTTCATGGACAAGAAGCACATTTTATGAGTCTTGGTTGATATCATTCTTTATGGAGGCACCTTAACTGTTTACTAACAGTTAGTAAAGTGTACTTTACTAACTGTTAGATTGCAATAATCCAGCCTGTTATATTTTGGGATATCTTTAGCCGCCTTGTTTAGGGTGACTCGCTCCCTCTTACATCAGGGAGCACGGGAAGACCCCTTGCAAGGGCAGGCTGGGGATTTTGCACAGTATCTGCACAATAAAATCGCTCAGATTTGGGAAGGCTTGGACTCTGACTGGGTAGATCCTGGCGGGGTGACTGAGGCTGGTCTTGTTATCTGGGATGAGTTCGACACTGTGACTCCTGAGGACGTGGACAGGATCCTGGGGAGGTTAAATGCAACCACATGTTTATTGGACCCGTGCCCCTCCTGGCTGATACTGGCCACCCGGGAGGTAACACGAGGCTGGCTCCAGAGGATTATAAATGCTTCTCTGAGAGAGGGTTTCTTGCCTCCCGCCTTGAAAGAAGCGGTGGTGAGGCCCCTCCTCAAGAAGCCTTCTCTGGACCCTGCCATTTTGGCAAACTACCGTCCGGTCTCCAACCTTCACTTTGTTGCGAAGATTGTGGAGAGTGTGGTTGCGCGACAGCTCCCACAGTTCCTGGATGAAACCGTCTATCTAGATCCGTGCCAGTCCGGCTTCAGGCCTGGGTACAGCACGGAGACGGCATTGGTCGCATTGGTGGATGATCTCTGGAGGGCTCGGGACAGGGGTTGTTCCTCTGTTCTGGTCCTGTTAGACCTCTCAGCGGCTTTTGATACCATCGACCATGGTATCATGCTGCGCCGGCTGGACGGATTGGGGGTGGGAAGCACTGTGTTGCGGTGGTTCTCCTCCTATCTCTCTGATGAGTCGCAGTCTGCGTTGGCAGGGGGACAGAGGTCAACCTCGAGGCGCCTTGCTTGCGGGGTGCCGCAAGGGTCGGTCCTCTCACCGCTCCTGTTCAACATTTATGTGAAGCCGCTGGGTGAGATCATCCGTGGTTTTGGGGTGCGATGCCATCTGTACGCTGACAACACTCAGCTGTACATCTCCACCCCAGACCACCCCAATGATGCCCTCGAAGTGATGTCCCAGTGTCTGGAGGCCGTGCGGGTCTGGATGGGGAGGAACAGGCTTCGGCTCAACCCTTCCAAGACTGAGTGGCTGTGGATGCCGGCGTCCCAATATAGCCAGCTGGTGCCATCACTGGCTATTGGGGGCGAGTCACTGACCCCCACAGAGGGGGCTCACAACTTGGGTGTCCTCCTGGACACATGGCTCTTTAGAAGAGCATATGACGGCCGTGGCCAGGGGTGCTTTTTATCAGGTTCACCTGATACGCCAGTTGCACCCCTTTCTGGATCGGGACTCCTTGTGCACAGTCACTCATGCCCTAGTCACGTCACGCCTGGACTACTGCAATGCTCTCTACATGGGGCTCACCCTGAGGAGCACCCGGAGGCTCCAGCTGGTGCAGAATGCAGCCGCACGGGTGATTATGGGAGCGATGTGGCGCTCCCACGTAATACCTCTCCTGCGCGAGCTGCATTGGCTCCCGGTGGTCTTCCGGGTGTGCTTTAAGGTGTTGGTTCTCATCTTTAAAGCGCTCCATGGCTTAGGGCCAGGGTATTTGCGAGACCGCCTGCTGCTACTGATAACCTCCCACCGGCCAATACGCTCTCACAGAGAGGGCCTCCTCAGGGTGCCATCGGTCAGGCAATGTCGGCTGGCGGCCCCCAGGGGAAGAGCCTTCTCTGTGGGGGCACCCGCCCTGTGGAATGAGCTGCCTCCTGGAATACGATTGATCCCGGACCTCCGGACCTTCCGTAAAGCCCTGAAGACGTTTTTATTCCACCAAGGCGGCCTAGCCTAAATGGTTTTTAATTGGGATTTTAAATTTTATGGATTTGGGGGTTTTAAATTGGGAAGCTAATGATTTAATTCTTTTTTAATTATCTTAACTTTTGCATTTGTATGTTTTTTAATTTTGGCTGTTCACCGCCCTGAGTCCCTTCTGGGAGAAGGGCGGTATACAAATTAAATAAATAAATAAATAAATAAATAAATAAATAAATAAATAAATAAATAAATAAATAAATAAAGATGAATAAAAGGAGAAGTGACTTGTTTCTCCCACCCTTCAGAACTACGTACACATTACTCTTTCACCCTTTAAGTTTGCGAAAATTCTAATTTCACTTGTATTATCTGATCTTTACAGCCCCTGTGAAATGGTTGAGCTAGATGAAGGATTTTTTTATGTAAGGTAAGGTGCTGGTAATATTGAAGTGTAGTGATAATAAAAAGATAATGTTCTAAGTTTATTTTAAGGCCACATCTTAATTGTTTTTCCTATTTATTATTGTTATGGTGATAAATAAATTATTAAACATTTCTGTGGTTCATAGAATCACTGAGAATGGTACGTGATTGAATGGAAAGCATTGTAAGAAACTGTCAAAGGGATGTAGTCTGCACTAAAAAAAGTATAGAAATATTTTTAGTTCATCTTAACCAAGCAACAGAGATAATTTAAGCCTCTAGAAAGAGGTGGTTGGAAAGAAGAGAAGAAAATATGCATATTTATGAAACCCTAAAATAAAGGTTTATGGGATACATATTTTTGTTTGCTCTTTCTTTTCCTGTTTGCTTTGGATGTTATTGTCAATTTAAAATGCACTGCTTATTCAAAAATCTTCAGTAAGAAAATTTTTCAATACGTTTGTGGAATAACTGCAGCACATATGACGGAGCTCCTGACTAAACTGCTAAATTGGAGAGGTACAAAGTATAAGTGCATAAATCAGCTAATCAGCAGCCTTAGTCTTATTATCTGAGTACATAATTGTGCCAGCAGATTTTCAGTTTGTTTTTGCTCAGTTAAAAAAAGAGTGCCAAATTCCACGTCTAAGTAATGTACTTGCTTGAATAAAATACAAACCTTCTAATGAAGTGGAGGTCAATATGTATTGACAGTAAGATCTAGAAACATGAGGCTTCATTTAAATGAGTAAAGAGCACCTTCCTCAGAATGCATTTGTATAATATATAGCTGTTCATCTCAGCCTTTCTCAATCTGCTGTTCTCTGGAACTCCAGTTTCCTGAGTTCTCAGTCAACCAGATTACTCTTTAGTTTGGGATGACTGGTTCATTCCTATTTGACTTCTTAGCTTTTTGTGTGCAATCACAGACAAAGATGTTGCTGAATCCATTTTGTTTAAAATTCCACTCTTTAACCTTTGCACTGAGAATGTCATGACACTGGTGCAAGTTGGAAATTTTCCATTTAATCTCTCTCTCTCTCTCTCTCTCTCTCTCTCTCTCTCTCTCTCTCTCTCTCTCTCTCTCTCTCTCTCTCTCTCTCTCTCTCTCTCTCTCCCACTCCCTCCCTCCCTCCTTTCCTCCCTCCCTCCCTCTCTCCTCTTGAGAATTCTCCAGCATTAGGAGCGCAGTGGTTAGAAAGCAGTACTGCAGGCTACTTCTGCTGACTGCTGGCTACCTGAACTGTCAAACCGAATTTGACAGTTCGAATGTCACCAGGTTCAAGGTTGACTCAGCCTTCCATCTTTCCAAGGTCAGTAAAATGAGGACCTAGATTGTTGGGGGGCAATATACTGACTCTGTAAACTGCTTAGAGAAGGCTGTAAAGCTCTGTGAAGTGGAATATAAGTCTAAATGCTATTGCTATTCTGCACCAAAAATATGCCTTCATTCCATTGATGTGGAATTCCAGAAAACATAGTGTGCTTTGTCAAGGTAAAGAGATGACACTATTTGCTTTGGTGAGACTCTTTGTGCCAGATTGTTGTCTCAGGTAAGTTAGTGCCAAGAGGTTGGATGTTAACTGGAACCTTAAAGTTATCATAAGTTCCAGAAGAGATGAAAGCACCAAAGCAGGCAAATTAATGTGGCCCACTTGGTCTCCTCTTAAAAATGAAAACACAATGTTGCTTCATGAAGAAGCATTGAAGAAGTGATTTCCTTAAGCTTTCATCAAACTATGGACCCTTTAAAGATCCACTGCCTTGAAAACTTTTTGGTGAATGTCAGATGTTCCTTAAGGAAGGTAAGAATTGACATGCATAATTCTAGCAAAATGACATTAGCTTTTCATAATTGTTATTTCAGAATATCTGTGAAAATATTACTAGTGCGTTCATAGAGGATTTCTATACTAAGTCACTTGATCACTCTATTTTTCCTTTTCTTTGGATTTGTTTTTTGGTCATGTTGATAGAATTTTGCAACCTGCATGTCTCTAAATGTCTCTAAATTGCCAAACCCTAGTTATTAGATATTTTCATATGATATAAAAGTTTCCCAATGGATTTGAATGGGGAGCCATTTTTGTGATATTGAGAACAAATAGAATAGAAGAATAGAATAACAGAGTTGGAAAGGACCTTGTAGGTCTTCTAGTCCAACCCCTTGCTTAGGCAGGAAACCCTGTACCATTTCAGACAAATGGTTATCCAATATCAAAATAAACATGTTTGTTTATTTTTTTTTAATGTAGTTGTATTTTCTTTAAGCTTACATTTAATTGATATTTTTTCAATGTGCATGTGTGTGTGCGTTTGTGTGTTTATGTTGGAATCTCCAGCTAGACTAGAGGCAGGGGTGAAATCCAGCAGGTTCTGGAGAACTGGTAGCGGAAATTTTGAGTAGTTTGGAGAACCGGCAAATACCACCTCTGGCTGGCCGCAAAGTGGGGAGGGAATGGGAATTTTGCAGTATCCTTCCCCTGCCACATCCACCAAGCCATGCCCACCAAGCCACATCCACAGAACCGGTAGTAAAAAAATTGGATTTCACCACTGACTGGAGGGATGGGAAAGAGGGTTTGAGTTTTGAGTCCTTGCACTGAGGTAAGCAGCATGGGCCAGAACTACCCCAGAAATCTTGAATCCTTATCTTGCCATTGCCAAGGAAATGCAATCACTGTGGCAAAACTCTTGTAACATAGTTTACTGGCAATGAAATACTCTGGAGACTCTTTACAAGTGGTTCTTGTTGCTTTTGCCTGACTCCAAGTGTCTCTGTGCGTGTTGGCTAGTATATGAGCAGAATCCTGGAATGGTTGCAATAGCACTGAATTATGATATTTCTAACACTGAAATGTCCTATCAATATCTTAGTTGGTGTCTCTTTGTTACAGTTACGTTCCATCGTTCACCCAGCCTGATAATGAAGGCTTAGCTTTTCTTGCTTTTGTATTTGTTCTGGGGAGTCATTCATTATTACAATACATCTGAACACCGAGCTGAATCAGTAGTTGAACTCTAACACTTTGAGCTGCCATTCAACAAACTCCAACAGAAGAATGAAAAGCAAAAAAAAAAAAAGTAAATCCAATTTCTTATGCTTCTCAATGTATATGATCCAAAATACATTTCATTCTTCCATTTGAAAAAAAAAAGTGTGTGTGGGGGGGGGCTTTCTATTTTGTGTTACGCTTAAGTTAAGAAAAGTCTTCTGTGTGTGCATGTTTTCAAATTGGACAGCTTTTGTAAAGCACCAATACCTTACAATTGTAATACTTTTAATATATTTATTTTACAATTTATTTCTAATGAAATATTAATACTGTTTCTTCTGAGAAGTCTTACACCTTTAATTTTACTTCATTGAATTAACTGTTCCGTGACCTCATTTTTTCCATTTTGATCACTCTGATATAGCTTATTGAATTTTATGCCAGAAAAAATTCTACTGTTGTGCCTGATTGTGAGACAGCCTGTTAATGACATACACAGTAATGCCAGCCTGTATCCAATATAGAATAGCTGGAAGAGATAATCAAAAAAAACATGTTTGGATTTTTTACAAGAAAAATGCTTGTTCATAGATAAATAAATGATAGATAGATAGATAGATAGATAGATAGATAGATAGATAGATAGATGATAGATGTATCTCCCTAGGAGATGGGACCCGCAACATTCCCTGCCTTCCCATCATTGAACTATAAAGCCTGGCACATTTCTCTCTTTCTGTATATAAAAATACATAGCAATAGTACAATGTATGTATATCTTACATACAGGCATTAAGATTCTAACATTTGTGGCAAAAAAAAAATTGCAGGAATTCAAAATGATAAAATGAGAATGACAAGCACTTAGGCTCTGACCACTCCATTCTTAATCTTCTTGTATTGAAGGGATAATCTAAAGAAGAAATTCAGTTTTATTAGACTGAACACCATTATAGTTAATGCACAAGAACTTCCCAAGTGGTTGGATATTATGCTCATACTGAGATACAGCAATTCTTCTTCAGGTCTGTTCTATAACACTGTAACAAACAGCAAGAATTAGGAACATGAGAGTGGAATAAGCATTTCCTGTCCATAATTGCTATATTTGAATGATCAAAGAAGGATAGGATTTTCAATATTGATGTATAAAAGATTCAATCCTTAGACAAAGATGCCAGTCCCCAATGCCAATTTGGTCTAGAAGATCTCTATGAGACACACATAAATATCCAGAGAGTCGCTACCTGTGACTCTCTAAAGAGTCTCCAAAGATAACTCCAAAGAAACATCACATAAGTTACTTTTGCTGATTTGAGAATCTGCTCTGGATCATATTGTGAAGATTATCTAAAACTATTTTCAGCCCTCAATTATGATGGTCAGAAAGAGAAGAAGAATAAAACAAGTTCACTGGTAGGTCATTGATCATGGTTTGTTTGTTTTTCTGGAATATTAAAACAATATTATTTGGGGGGGGGTTATTTTTTATTTATTTTTTTTAATTTGATTTATATGCCGCCCTTCTCCAAAGACTCAGGGCGGCTTACAATGTGCTCAGCAATAGCCTTCATCCTTTTGTATATTTATACAAAGTCAGCTTATTGCCCCCACAAACTGGGTCCTCATTTCACCTACCTTAGAAAGGATGGAAGGCTGAGTCAACCTTGAGCCTTGGCGAGATTCGAACCCTGCAGTAATTGCAGGCAGCTGGTCTTAATAACCAGCTTAATAACAGGGTGCCTTAAACCCCTGTACTACCAAGGCTCTTTATTTGCTCATTTTCAGTTAAATCAAAGGATCAGTGGCACAACAGGTTAGGGTTAGATTGAAGCGATGTTCTCCTTGGCTTTGTTTATCTCTCATTTTCACTGAGAAACAAACGAGAGGAAAACTATTTTACCAAGAAGATTTTGATTCATGATGTTCCTCATGCCATAAGATATCCACATCTATTCAGATTATGTCATGATAATGATCTAAAGCATTCCTTTGAAAATGCTCAGGAAAGAAAGATTCCTGATTTTACCCGTGAAGCAGCCAGATTGCTTCATTTCATGTCCCTCTGAGCCCCTTATCTGGTAGTTTTATAGTAATAGCTGGAAAAGGCTCCTTATGTTTGTGAAACATATGTGCAGAAGCCTCTTCTGGCTACTAGAATTGCAGGATGAAGTGATGCATAGTGTCTCAACAAGGACAATTATCTTGCTTGCTTCTGCCAAAAGGATAATTGTGGCACATTGTGGTAAGTAGAGCTGCTTAGCACAGAGCTAGCATGTAGGTTTGAGCATATGAAAAAGGTCAGTGATGGACATTTATAGATTTGTGAGTGTGGTGAAGTATCTAGACTAGCACATTAATGAGGCTATATACACAAGTACAATTAAGAAGAGAGCTTGATTCCTGATAATGTGAAGCTACCACTATGGTTTCTTGGAATTTCATGCTCCATGCTTAAAAGGTTTCTCACTTCTAATTTATAAGATATGCTATATCCACTTGAAACTATGTAATAAATCTAAGCGAAATATCTTCTGAATATTAGGGAGCTTCCGTCTATTTAAATCAAGGGTGGAGAAATACCTTATAATAGAGAATTAGCACTCTATTTGTAGCCCTATAGCAAGCAAGGCTGACTTTCTTTTTTATAGTATTTGTGGACAAACTGATGCCTCAAACTGTATCCATTTTACCTCTTAACTACTCCATATCACCAATTTATTAAAAAAAAAGAAAATAAAAAGTTTTCAGGCACTATAGCATATAGCAGTGATGGCCTTTTTGCCATCATGTGTGTGGGGGGAGGTTCATGTGCGCGCATACCCAAACCCAAAATTCTATGTGCCCCACCCTGCACATGCACATGTGACCCCCCTCTGTGTGATCCTGGCACACATGCCCGGTAGGCCCATTTTTCTTTCTTACCTGGCTCCAGATCCTCTCTATGAATCTGGGGAGGGCGAAAACAGCCTTCCCCACCCCCTTGGAGGCCCTCTGAAGGCCTGAAATGGCCCGTTTCCCAACTTCCAGTTGGACAGGAAGTGACTTTTTTGCTGTCCCCATCCTCCAGAGCCTCTCTAAGAGTAGAAAGTGGGGTTTCAATTTTACTTTTCACTCTAGGACCTCAAGGCCTGTGGGCTGGAGCTGGCCTTTGGGGTGGTTAGATCTGGCCCATCGGGCTGCCCTGGAAACTGTGAGGGACCAGTATGCTGTGCCTCTGCCAGTGAAAAGAGAGCTTGGGAGGGCCACATATGCCCCTTGCGAGTTCTGTTTTCACTGGCAGAAAGTTGCAGGAGGCCATCTTAGCTGAGAACAGTAGCTCGGGAGCCTGTTTTTGCTGGCAGAGCACTCGGACCACCACAGGAGCCCCTGACATTAGTGATTTCGAGCTGTCCACGCCCACCCTGCCCATGCCCACCCCGGTCCCATGAGGTCAAATACAATTCTGATGCGACCCTCAATGAAATCACGTTTAACACCCCTGCTCTAGGAATTCAAGGAGGGCTGACATAAAGATTTCTTTTCATTTTACCTCCATGAGTTATCCTGTAAAATAGAATAGTTGAGCGTAAGTAGCCCAAGATATCAATAAATTTCCATGGGTGTGAGCTAATTTGAACATGTGCCAGAAGACGGGGCATTCTGCAAACTCTGTCAATCAAGGAATTTCAGCTGATGGGGGCCCAGGAGCCCTTTTCTGTTGTGGCTCCTGCCCATTTGGAACTTCATACCCCAATCTTCTGACCATTTATAAGGTTCTGAAGATTTGGCTCTGGCACTTGGCCTGAGGCCCCAAAAGGGGTGCAATACTCTGAAGATGGACATAGAATTAAGAGAATATTCCACCTTTCCCAGTGTGTTTTGTGTTCCCCTACTCCCCATCTTTTATTTATAAATTACAGTTTGTCACACAGTCAGCCAGATGTTCAGATTGGATTTGGCATTTTAATCTACCTATCAGGTCTTCCCAAAGACCTGGGATAGGCAAATGTCTGATGGTGTTAGATGTATCATCACAGGATGCAGACTTTTCCAAATAAAACTGCCTTTTACAACTCACTGATGGTGAATTTGTCAATGCCAATGGAATCCAAGTGATGCTCCAATTGTTTTGGAGGTATTAAGGTGGCTATTACAATTGATACTATCTTTGCTTTCTTTTGCCATGGTCATTCTATTTCTATTTGCAGGTCTCTGCATTTTGTTATCTTCTCAAGTTCCTTCTTTTCTTTTCTGCTGTCTCCAAGTTCTGCCACACTCACAATCCAGACTTTTTTGTCTCGTTATTATTGTTGCAGTTAATGCTTTATCATTTTAATGGTTATCCTTTTTTAATGTTTGTAAGTTGCCCAGAGTCATCTCTATATGAGATGGATGGCATGTCGGTAAAATAATAAAATAAAAATAAACAAAACAAAACAAAACAAAATAGTAAATCTGGTATCTGCAGATTTAAATATTAACCAGTATCCCATAAAGGTTTTCTTAAACTATACTTCATCAAATTAATGAACTTCACTCAATGATAATGAAAGTGAGATTCAGATGTCTTTATTACAGCATATTAGGCTATAATTTTTGATGACTTTATTGCCTTGGTCTGTCTACAACTACTCATGTAGAGTTCATGTAGAAGTTTAAGTATGGCACACAGTACAAAACCATGACTCAAGTGTCCTTCGTTCCATCAGATGAAAAGATACAACATGTGGTATCATATTTCTTGTGCCAAGAAAATATGAAGCCAAACCTTTTATGTGGAGCATGCTAGTTCTTCAAACCATAATTTAATGGGCAGCAACAAATAGAAGATAGGGCCTGTTTAATAAATGAGGCTCTCAAAGTACTCATACACTGAGCAGAATGATTAGAGGAAGCACCTTTCAAGTTGTGCAAAATTTCCAGGATAATTTTATCTAGACATAAACTATACTCAGAAAAGACAGAGGAGAAAATTTCTCTCTGCTCCACCTCCCCCAATTGTAACTAAAGAAAAATAGGGGGGAAGTTGTTTTTTGCACTTTTCTTTAGGATCCTAAAGAATACATTATTGTCCAATGAACAGATTCACAATTTTGAGAAAGTATCAAGGATGTCATTGAATAATAGTGGTGCTGGTACCCTAAAGGGCTTCCTCAGTGTATGGAGCCAGTTGCCAAACTCCCATTTCAAAGCAATATAAAATACTGAGGCTAAAAGACACACACAGAGACAGAGGGAGAGAGAGAGAGAGAGATGGAGAGAGAGAGAGAGAGAGAGAGAGAGAGAGAGAGAGAGAGAGAGAGAGAGAGAGAGAGAGAGGGAGGGAGGGAGGGAGGGAGAGGGGGAGGGAGCTATGTCAAGTTGGTCAAGTAGTAAAGACTCTCAAAGCTATGTTTATAACAAATACACAGCATAGCAAAGCCGGTTCTGATTTTTCCTCACTCAAAGCATATGGTTAACTTTTCCCCTTTTCCCCCCACCCACCTTGATTATGTATAGTCATCCAATTACATTCAGACAAATTGTTTTGGTAACAGACCGTGGTTTGGCAAATAAGATGTTGTTGCATTCCCTGATGTGATCTTGGAACTGCTGGTGGCTTTTGGTGACAGCATAATGAGTACTTTCAATCCCCTTGAATGTAGCCCCCCCTTGCATCCACCCCACAGCTCCCTCCCTCCATTACTCATGGCAGACACTGGCATGTAGCGAAGTGTAGCAGATACAGCATGGCAGTTCTGATATCTTGATTGAATACTTCAGTTGCAGCCTGGGGATTGTATTCTTCACCAAGAGAATCCAATTTCATGAAACAGCAAATTGGGAGGTTATAGGATGAAGAAAATGTTCCAAATGTATATAGTACATAACCAAGAGATGGAGTAAAGTCCCAGAACTCATGACTCCATGAGTGCTCCATGGCTTAGGACCAGGGTATATACGAGACTGCCTTCTGCCATCAACAACCTCCCACCGGCCAATACGCTCCCACAGAGAGGGACTTCTCAGGGTGCCGTCGACCAAACAATGCCGACTGGCGACACCCAGGGGGAGAGCCTTCTCTGTGGGGGCACCAGCCCTCTGGAATGAGCTGCCCCTGGAGCTTCGTCTTAGCCCTGACCTGTGTACTTTTCGCCGCGTCATTACGACCTTTCTGTTCCAGTAAGCCGGGCTGGCCTAGTATGAATTTTTAAAATGGATGTATGTGTGTTTTAATTTGCGGGCCAAATTTTTATATTTGATTTTAATTGGTTTTAAATTTTATAAATCTATGTGTTTTAATATGGCTGTACACCGCCCTGAGTCCTTCGGGAGAAGGGCGGTATAGAAATCTAATAAACTTGAAACTTGAAACTTGACTCAACCAATTTTTTATGAAAAATTATATAGACTTCAAAAACCTCTCCGATTTGCACTGATGACTCCAAAGGAATATCTTTCCTATGTTGTTTTGTTGTTTCTGTAAAAGAAATTACATAAATAAAACTAGTAAGAACAGTTTTATAGCAGCAATGAGAAACTGTGGATTCCCGGTATATTTTTACAGGTAAGAGATTTCATCAACATTAATCATGGCAATTCAAAATTCTTCTCATTTTCCACATTAGGAATGTAACTAAGTAGGTATTCAAACAATTATTTTGGGAGGCATACAAAAGTCCGCACAAGTTCAGCCAGTGACTTTCTTCTGTAGTGATTAATAAAATCTAATGGGAAATATGTCTGTGTAGTTTGTCAGTTGTCCAGGTCATAGTTGTCTAAAAGGTGCTTTTTTTCTTCAAAAGGCTACTGGACTGTTTTTTTCCTATTGTATTTCTTTGCAGTCATATAAAAAAAGTGTTAATGATCAGATGACTACAAAGAAATACAATCTTTCCATTCCCCCATCACTATTATCCCCTCAGAACCTATCCTTCCATCCCCCGCCATCAGAACTGATGAAGCTTCTTGGATGAGAAGCAAAATGTTTTCTTCTTCTTTCTCAAGGGAAAAGCAGTCAGTTGCCTTTTGAAGAAAAAAGCACCTTTGAGACAATGGGAGCTATCTAGCTGTTTTGAAAAACTCTATTGGTCATCAGTGCCATAAGACCTTTTTATGCTATAAAAATTCTCTTATCTGGCATTTAAAGTTATTCTCAAAGGAGTGGGAAATGTAGAGTAAGACGTAATATATCACCTTCTGAGAAATTCACACGGTAGGAAATTCAGTCTGCTCTCTAGATTTTTTAAATTTTAGACCTACATATAATGCATATGATGATGGTTATTAATTTTGAAGAAAGGTGAACAGATGAAATAGCCAAATAGGGCAAACTATTTTTGTGAATATACTTTTACAGGCACTCTCTGGGCATTGAGTGAATGACCAATAGTGTTTGTGTGAAATTCAAAGCATTGATCCCAAATGAGTGGGAATACTTATTTCCTCTGGTTCTTTTTTTTTTTTTTTTTGGTCCAGTTTGAGTCAAATAATGTTACCTTTAACAACATAAAACAGTAATAATGCAGAGAAACATTGAGCTTAGAATGCCTGAGTCCTGTTATGCTGTGTACCACCATTTTCTAAGTAGATTCATTGATGAGAATAGGAAAAAGTGCTTATGGCATTAGCTGCAGGCTTTTTTGAGCAGTGTTCATTAAAACCAAGACTCAACATCAGCTTGAAAGGCTGTCTGTAACAGATCGAAATGCTTGCAAGCCAGTAGGAATTTTACTCCTCTCTTCTTCATTTTACTGTTTCTTGAAGGTATTTTCTGTGTTTCTCCAAAAATACAACCTACCCCCAAAATAAGCCTGAATTAAGCCCCACCCACTGCCTGGTTATAGGAGGTAGTGCGAGGCACAGGAATAAAAATCAAGCTATGGTGGGCATGGGAATGTGGAGCTGCCCTACATGCCCTGCACCCACTTACCTTAGGACCACCACAGCCATGCCTTTCATGCCCTAACACTTGTTGCGCTGCTGCCCAACTTCTTCTGTGGTCACTTGTGGCAGCTCATGACCAAATACCGCATGGCTCATTGCACCAGTGCCGCTGCTCATGGAAGAACATCACATGGTTCATCGCGCTAGTGCCGCTGTTCATGACAGAATGCCACAAGGTGCATCACACTGGTGCTGCTGCTAGTGTGCGCAACAGCACAACACACCACAGAGTCTCTTGCCGTGAGTGGTGGCACTGGCACGACAGGTGTCAGGGCATGACAGGTGTGGCTGCGGTGATCCTAAGTTAAGTAGGTAAGACATCCCCCCCCCAAAAAAATAGGACCTGGTGTTTATTTTGGGGCTGAAAAGAAAAGATCAGGTCTTATTTTCGGGAAAACACGGTTCTTTTCGGATATAACCCCCAATCCCTCCCAATGCAATATGAACAGAACTATACTTAAAATGTTGGTTCCTCTGTAAAATATGCTATTTAAGGAATCTTTTGAATGCCAGATTGAAGGAGCATCTAAAGAGAAGAAGCATACATACTTGGCTGGTACATTGGAAATGTCTCATCTGAAAGAAAGGTGGACTAAATGATAAAGATTTTTTAAAAAACTTATAAGTGTATCTGTTTATGCATATGTGTGTACATGTAACTGTTAAAACTAGAGAAAAGAAATAACTTAATATCCATTCTGAGTATTTCAATCCTCAGCATTCCATTAGGATTCACAAATATCTGAGTCTGAAATCTAAAAAACTAAGAATATAAGTATATGATTATAAGGGTTAGAACAGATACAAAAGAGAGCTTCTGAAAGTTGTGCTAGTTTGATGATGACAAAAACCAAATTCAGGTACTAAAAGATGAAGTAGTAAAAGTATTTTGCTGTCTGTAACACAATATATTAAGTTTTAATTCCAGGGATTTGTTCTCAGATAATCTTTAATCTCTTTAAAAGTGTTTTAAATTTATACACCAGATAATGTACAAGATGCTGGTAAAGTAATAGGACTGACATCTTTAGTTGAAATACTGTCCCAACCTGTAGAGCAATTCTATGAACACTGGGAGATCAGGTCCATTCTTCTGAAAGGCATTGAGGAGACTGTCACAGAACATGGCTTTAGAAATATATATAAATTAAATATATATTATATATTTCATATATAATGTATGTATGTATGTATTGTCAGGGAATGTAGATTTAATAGCTGTAAGCTGATGGAAGATTGTAAGCGGAGGCAACTGAAAGCTGATGTAATGGGAATGATTCAGCATCTGGCATCGCCGGGTTAAGACTCTGGTGGGGTCCACACAAGACTGCTACTCTTTTAAGAGGTGTCTATATATACCGTATTTTCCGGCGTATAAGACGACTTTTAAACACATGAAAATCTTCTCAAAAGTCGGGGGTCGTCTTATACGCCGGGTGTAGTTCTCCTGTAACCAGGCAGACCAGCCCGAAAGGCTCTGACGAGCCTTAAATGGCTCTGGCGATCCCAGCTCTGGCGATCCCAGCTGAGTTCCCTGCAACTCAGCTGGGATCGCCAGAAACCACGTAAAAGGAAAAAAGTTTTTTACCTTTTACTCTGAGGATCCCAGCTCTGACGATCCCAGCTGAGTTCCCTGCAACTCAGCTGGGATCGCCAGAAACCACGTAAAAGGAAAAAAGTTTTTTACCTTTTACTCTGAGGATCCCAGCTCTGACGATCCCAGCTGAGTTCCCTGCAACTCAGCTGGGATCGCCAGAACCATGGCTCTGACGGTCCCAGTTCTGACAGTCGATCCCATCCCAGCTGAGTTCCCTGCAACTCAGCTGGGATGGCCAGAGCCATGTAAAAGGGAACAAGTTTTCCCCCTCCAGCTTGCTTACCTCAGCTGCTAGTCGCAACGCTTGCCTTGCTTTGCTTGCCTGAATCTATTCAGGCAAGCAAGCAACTCCCTGCCTGCAATCAAGCAAGGAGTTAGTTGTGGACTTCAACTCCCAGAATTCCTCAGCCAGCAAAGCAAAGCTGGCTGAGGAATTCTGGGAGTTGAAGTCTACAAGTCTTAAAGTTGCCAAGGTTGGAGACCCCTGTTCTATTGGGTCAGTTTTTTTCCCCTTTGGGAGCTTTAAAAAAAATAGTCAATTGGGGTTTTTTTAGTTGTTCTTTTTTAGACCTAGCCATTTAAAGTTTAGGAAGTTTTAAATTTAGCTTTCATATAAAAATAAAAATAAAATAAAACAATATTTGTGCAGCTTTCTGAGATTTAGTGTGTTTCTGTAGTGTTTCACTCCAACTACACAAACACACAAAATCTCACAAAGCTGTATGTGGAATTTTGTGTGTGTAAAGTGTGAAAGTTGGTTTTTTGGACTTTTTGTGGCTGTGTGAGGTTCCTGCTTGTTGCAGGGGCCATTTTGGGTCTAGCACAGCTGCTTTTACATTGTGGATGAGCCAGTTGATGTTTTTTAATTTTTATTTGGTGTGCATTGGAAGAGGGGCAGTCTTATATGGCGAGTATTGCCCAAACCCTATATTTTAACAGGAAAAGTTGGGGGTCGTCTTATACGCCCAGTCGTCTTATACGCCGGAAAATACGGTAGGTGACCATTAGAGGGCGTATCTCTCTCTTGTCATGTATCTCATTGCTCTCCTTGCGTCTGCAGCTGTATGATAAGGTATCTACCATATATATGTTTGTATATATTTAGTTGTATATAAACCATTGTTAAATATCTAAAGGCTCTGTGTGCTGTGTGCTGTATCTTGCTCCTGGGTTCATCTCATAATACTAGTCACTCTGTAAAACTCTGACATGTATGTATGTATATATGATGTATGTATATGTATGTGTATGTGTATATATATTTAAGCATACTTCCATCCTCAAAAACCAAGAATCTGTTTTAACTAAGCAAATGATTCTAAAGTTGTTCTGACCTTTTGAATAGGGTAGATTCAATAAAATTATTTCTTGATTACATTTTTTCATTTGTGTAAAAGACTTATTATGGTTGATCATTCAGCCAGATGTTTAGCCTGAACGTGGCATTTTTATCCACCTATTGAGTTCTCCACAAGGGCCTTGGGATAGGCAGATGTTGTTTGATGATGTGAAAAGTATCACCACAGGATGTAAGCGTTTCCAAATAAATGTGCCTTTTGCAATTGACTGATGGGGATTTTGTCAATGCTGATGGTGTTCAAGTGGTGCTGCAAATGTCTTGGGATTTTATCCAAGGCACCTATTACTTTTGGGACTATCTTTGCTTACCATAGATATCTACCATAGACATCTACCTCTTTTTTTTTGCAAGTCTTTGTATTTTGTTATCCCCCCCCCCCCAGTTGTTTGTCCTTTCTTCTGCTGTCTCCAGGTGCTGCAACATCCATTATTCAGACTTTTTTTGTCTTTCTTATCAACAATTGTTAGTCTGGGGTGTTGTGTAGCAGATGCTTGTCTGTTTGAATTCTAAAGTCCCAGAACACTTTAGCTTCTTCATTTTCTATTACTTTCTCTATTTTGTAGTCCCATCAGTTCTTGTTTGGAGGCAAATGGTATTTGCAAACAATGAACCATTGTTGCTACTTTATGTTGCCATTGTTTGTAGTCAATCTCTGTGATCTTCTTGAAGCAGCTAACAACATGGTCCACTGTTTCTTCGTATTATTATTATTACTACAGTACCATTCCAAAATACTGGAACAGATTCAGATCCTTATAACAATTCTGTATTATATGTTTATCTTAAATAGCTTGCCTTTATACCTACCACCTGTCTCAAATTTGTGGGGGCAATAAGCTGACTTTGTATAAATATACAAAAGGATGAAGGCTATTGCTGAGCACATTGTAAGCCGCCCTGAGTCTTTGGAGAAGGGCGGCATATAAATCAAATTAAATTAAAATCAAAAAAAAAAATACTACTAAACTTATTTCTAATAAATATTTTCTTATAATTATTCTATCGATTATTTAGAAAGAATATCAATGATCTATATGTTGCCGAGAATTAAAATCCCTGGATTTCCAATTCACACCTAGAAGATTAATAACACCTTATTGGAAAACGAATCCAATTATCTTAAAATTGATAACTAGACTGATGGAGAAGTCATGAATAATTGAATTACCCATGTGTCTGTCTATCTAAATTTTCATCTTTCCATTTGAGCAGAGCTTCTCAGTGGACAGAAAGAAAACTTGGGCCTTGAGAAAGAGAAGACAGAAAACGTTGTCCACATGCATGAAATCAGTGAAATTTTATTCTATGAAAGGGTCTCTTCTCAAATCACTCATGCTATCCTTATAGCAACCTTAAATTTCTTTCCTGGACAGCCTAAAACCTACTTGGTCTCAGCTGTTGAACTTTGGTAGTGCAAATACTCCCCCCCCCCACCCACACAATCCAATAAATTACTTCTATTTTTTATTTTGAGTGGAAAAATGCAGAAAATTATACTGTGAATTCTGAAACAAAACAAAAATCAACAAAAATCTTAGGTCATATGGCAAAACATATACAACAACAAACAAATCTTTTTGTTGTTGTTGTTAGCTGCAAAGTCGTGTCCAACCCATCGCATTCCATGGAGGACAACATTTCTCCAGGCTTTCCTGTCCTCTACCATCCTCTGGAGTCCATTAAGCTCATGCCAACTGCTTCAATGACTCCATCAAGCCATCTCGTTCTCTGTTGTCCCCTTCTTCTTTTGCCCTCAATCTTTCCCACCATTAAGCTCTTTTCCAGTGAGTCCTTCCTTCTCATTAGGTGGCCAAGGTATTTGAGTTTCATCTTCAGGACCTGGCCTTCTGAAGAGCAGTCAGGGTTGATCTCCTCTAGGGCTGACTGGTTTGATAGCCTTGTAGTCCAAGGGAAACAAATTTTAGTTTCACCTAAAAATGTACCATTATGAGCCATGGTGGCTCAGTGGTTAGAATGCAGTATTGTAGGCTAACTCTGCCAACAGCTAGAAGTTCGATCCTGCTTTCCATCCTTCTGAGATTGGTAAAATGAGGACTAGACTGTTGGGGGCAATGTACTGACACTGTAAATTGCCCAGAGACTTCTGTACAGCACTATGGAGCAGTCTAAGTCTAAGTGCTATTGTTATTATTATTAGATAAAGTAAACAAAACTGAACCACAATGATCTTGATGGCCACTAGACAGCAGCAAAAACATGTAGAACACACAAATCTTTCCTTGATATCTCTTAGTTCTCTGTATTCTTGCAGTCCATATCTGGTGGGCCTGTCTAATACAGCCTTGCCCATTTGGTATCATGGCTAAATTCCCTTAGTTTCTTCAAACATTAGTGAGTGAGCCTCTGGCTACCAAAAGGTTGCATGTTCTATAGGTAGCAAAACTAATTCTTTTTCAAATTGATTTTGTCTTTTAATTGAATGCATTGAGGAGATGGTTGAAACTATAATCAACAAGATTTTTCCAGACATTTAGAAATATCACAAGTTTCTTTAGCCAATGGCACAAAAATCACATTAATAGAAATGAGATGTCTTGCCTATTCATAAATGTATAGAAGCAGCAAGATGCTGCAATTCACATCCATTTCTTCTATATTTATTTTGCCAAGCCAAATTTCTTCCCTAAAGGTCCAGTAGCAAAATCTGCTCCCTTTCTTAGCGACAGGTGCTTGCTACTATTCCCAACATCAGTTAATTAATTTCTGAATCAGCCAAGCAAGTCATCAGCTGAATTCATCTTGGCCTTGTGGAGCATTCAAAAGTTTCAGGTATCTGTTGTTTAGTAGTTTGTTTTGTCCAAAATCTGATTTTATATATAAAACCATAGTTGATGGCTAGTTTACATTGTTTATACTATATAGTTTTTCTTTCATGTAAACAAGAAATATCTCTTCCATATATGCTGAAAGAATGCATGCATATGTTATTATATTTTTATTTTCTTCTAATGCTTCCTTTACTCTTTCTTCCCAATTGCCAGTTGCAATAGATTAGAGATAAATTACACAAATCCATTTCAGGGGTAAGGAACATTATACAGAATGCAGGAAATAGAATAAAAATAGTAAAGCAATAGTAAGGCATAAGATAAGGCAAAAAAAAAAAAGATTATGTCAACAGAATTAATTATATCTCTCTAAATGCTTCACTTCTTTCAAACTATCCTTGCTTCTACCACACTTCATGTATTATCTTTTGTTTTCAATGTCTGATCCCTCTCATTTTGCAAATCTCATTATCTAATATGACTTTCTTAATTTTCCCCTTCCTCTGGATTCCTCCTTCATGTATGTGTCTTGTAGTTATGTTCTCATTCATTTTCTGACCTACCCACTTGAATGTCCTTCATCTGTACAAGTGATGGCTAACCTTTTTGCTCTCGCGTGCCAAAAGCGGAGAGAGTGGGGGGGGATTGCACGTGTGCATGCCCACACCATAATTCAATGTGCCCCCCCCACTTTTGGCACGTGATGGTATGGTGTGCCCATAGGCTATTTTTTGCCCTCCCCAGGCTCCAGAGGCTTTCTAGGAGCCTGGGGAGGGTGAAAACGGTCTTCCCCACCACCCCAGAGGCCCTCCAGAGGCCCAGAAACAGCCTGTTTCCTGACTTCCGGTGGCTCCGGAAGGCCCAAAAATCAGATGGCCAGCGCGCACATGCGTGCTGAACTGAGTAGGACAACACTCGTGTGCCCATAGATATGGTTCCATGTGCCACCTGTGGCACCTGTGCCATAGGTTCACCATCATGGATCTATACTGTTTGCTCACTTTTGTATTTAACCCACATTATTTGGAATCAACGTACCCACACTATCATCATCTTTGATATATTAATCTTCAATTATATCATGCTAGCTAACTTTATTTACATTGTTAATGTTTTTAGCCAATAACATGGCATCATTTGCATACAAAAATAATTCCACATTCATGCACCTAACAAACACACATTGCTAATATCACAAGTGTTCTCTGTACATTTATTCATAAAGGCAATCAGAGACATCCCACGTTCTTCTCTTACTATCTTTTCATTATTGAGCTACTCACAGAGCATTCCATTTGTTTTCATACATAATTACTTCCATCATATACTGCTTTTGTAGCATTCAATAGCAAAACGTCAACTCTACCTTCACACAAAGCAATGCATAATTCAAACCTATTCATTTCATTATATGCTTTATCCAAATCAACAATGTAAAATTCACTTTCTCACATTTATATTTTTCTTAATAATGAGATAGAGTGAAAGAATCAGGGATATTATCCGGCCATGTATAAAGCCACACTGCACTTCCTGTATTTTGCTCATTGTCACCTCTAATACGCTTTCCATCAGAAATCTGCCAAACACCTTGCCAGACATTCTTAATAAACTAACGCCTTGAAGTTTCTGTATTCATTTTTGCTACCTTCCCTTTGCATAAGAAAGCAATAGTGACATTCCTCATATCATCAAACAAAAATGAAGCCTGTATACATATGATAAACAAGTTACACTGCATTTATAACTTTCATTTCATCATGTTTTATAACTTTTATAGCATAAATTCTACTCTTCAACAGATTTCTACAATACTCCTGTTTTCCTTCACTTCAGTGTCATCTTGTATCATATATTTTGATATGAAATCGTATCATATTATACATCTTATAAATCATATCACAGTGGTTAAGAGTAGGATGGGATGCAAGTTTATTATTATGGTTGGTTGCACAGTCAGCCAGATGCTTATACTTGATATAACATTTTTTAAAATCCACCTATCAATTCCTTCCCTAGGACCTGGGATAGGCAGATATTGCTTGAGTGTATTAAAGGTACCATTACAGGATGTATATTGTTGCAAATAAAGCTGTCATTTGCAATTGATTGGTGGTAATTTTGATAATGCTGATTGTGTTCAAAGGTTGCTCTTAATTTGGGGACATTGCACCTGAGGCACCTATTACGTTATTGTATTTATTTTAGCTTTTCTATAGTCCAAGTCACAATTTCCCATGTGCTATGATCAGCACCAGATAGACCTACGCAAGTTGACTTCCGTTACTGATTTCTGTTATCATAGTTGTGGGCAATTTGGTTTTAAAATAATACATTTTAATAATATAGAAGGCCTAAAATAAGTTTTCAGTCTCTTTGTTGCACAATGTGATATTGAAAATTCTCTGCTAATGTTCCATTACTGATCAGAAACACAACCAAAGCTTAGTTTTATTGGAAGCATATAGCCTCTATTTTCTTCAGGTTGGTATCTCTAATATAGAGATGGCCTTGCTGGCTTACATACACTTGCTGAAATCCCACTGGGAGGACTGTTCCATGTACAAACATGGACACTTAATCACGCACACAAAAAACCCAGGACTAGCTTAGTCATTTATATATTTATTTATTTAATTGATTAGTGATGCAGTCTCAATACTCAGATATTTTGTTTACAGTAATGAAATAAAATATCTGAGATAGATGGTCAATCGGAGATAGATGATAGATGGATGGATGGATGGATGGATGGATGGATGACTAGATAGATAGATAGATACATAGATAGATAGATAGATAGATAGCTTCCCAAAGCATCATGTATCATGACAGTTGGATATTATTCAGTCATATCCTTGTCACCATATAACTAGACTATTGCAATTTGTTCTACATGGAGCTGTCAATGAAGACCTGATGGTGTAGCATGTGGTGACTCAGATAGATGTGAGACATGTAACACCACTGTAATGGAAATTGCATTGGCTGGTAGTATGATTTTGTATGAAATTCAACATGCTGGTTATCACCTTTAAACCCTATATGGCTCAGAATCTGCCTTGGGATTTTTGAAACTGAGCAAAATTGAAGCCATAGTAAATAACTGCAGTATATAAGTAGGTATGTAAGGAAGAATGTAAATAAGTCTGTTGCAAATTTAGAAAGTCATCTTAGCTTTAAGTTGTAAAGATGCTCTGGTTTCAAATATTAGGACAGCTTTATATATTAGGCTTCATGTGCTCAATTTGCCTTAGTCTTTCTTTTCAGTGAGCTGGGAGGTTCCTTTGATCTTTTGATAGAGATCAACCAAGTGCATCATTATAAGTTACTTCCTAAACATAAAAGGAAGATAGTCTCCAATATCATGTTTGCTGACCACATTTTTTTTTAAAAAGGTATTTGATAATTTGCTTAAGCAGCAGATATTTATTCATTTAAGCCTATTTTTAGGAAAGAGAGGAGGATGGCCAGCATCAAGGTGGATAGACTCAGATACAGTGTCATTGAGAGGTCAATTGTTAGAAAACCTGAAGGTTAGGGATAGATCATTGTGGACCATATCTAACTGGTCACTAACAGATAACAATGGTGTGATGATATATAATAATAATCAAAGACATAGTTATATCAATATTTTGGTAATACATCTGGTAAATAGAAATATAAATATTTAGTAAAAATAGATTAACTTCTTATTGTTCAGTGAACTTGACTGCCAATGAGCAATAGAAATACTAGAATTAGCATTAGAAATCCATCTTCCAATAGAAATCCCTTCCCAGAGGAATGATTAGACAATCATAGATTGATTCTCAGTCTTTTTGCTCCATGTTGCTCAAACTGTTATTGATAAGACAATTGCTTTTAAACATTAAAATACACTGCAAAAGCATGCAGCAACATTGGAGTTATGGAAGTTCAATCGGTGATTTATGAGAGTTAAGCTTGTGCCTTGTCTCACTCTTCTGGTTTCTTTAGATTGATTGTCCATGTTGTTATTTAGCATCTCACAAAGCATGGAGGAATATTAGGCATGAAACATTAATCAGGAAATTGTGCATTGCTTCTGCAATTAATGTGCAACTGGACTTTGCTTTGTAATATTGAATTGGTTCTTAATATGCAAATTATTGAGGGAAATTACCTCATTTTTCAGAGACTACTTGATGGATTGAAGCTTCATGCAGAATGTTCCCTGTAATTTTAAATCTTGCGATGATTGGCTTTTCTTGCTCATAAAAATCCCAGTTTCTTTTGTCATGCATCAAGCACTTAGGTTGGAAGCATTATACAATTCAACATGCAAGTTTATTATTTCCAGCCTTTTTAAGATTAAATAGAGTTGGCAATGAATATTAGAACAAATGCCTCTTGCCCAGATATAAAATAAAACATAATATCGTTTGGAACTGAATTTCTTTTTGTGTCCTTGTATGAATAAAGCAGGAGGGGATCAGAAAGTCTATTAGTATTACCATTCCAACATTCAGTAGCAGCCCCAAAATTCACTCTAAGAGTGAGAAAACACAACTACCTCAGGAGACTCAAAACAAAGTACTAGTGGCAACATATTTTTGGACACTACTGATTAAAAGTTGAATAATGGATTAGGGAATGTTCTCAAGGATAAGAGCTGTTCAATTCAGAGGAATCTTTCCTTTTCAAAATAGTAAAAAATCTGAAAACTGGCACTGCAACCCCCCTGTGTATTCTGACTTGCTTCACTTCTGCCAACAAGTAGCAAAACAGCTATTTGTAATTTATAGCATACCCATTGATTTTGTTTTATTTTATGATTACCATGGGATTTGGTATTGTAGCAGTTTTATCAACTAAGATTTAGCTGTAGCAATATAGTAATTGGGGGAATTTTCTGAGATTTTTCCAGCACTGTTTTACAGGGACTTTTGGGGATGGGGTAGGGCAGGGCAAATGCTTGTTTTAGATATTCTCTTTATCTTCTGTTTGTGATTTGTGTTGCATTTAGTGTTTTATATACTTGTGCTGCTGCTTTTATTGTGTTCTGCTGAGATCTCTCTCCCTCTCTCTCTCTCTCTCTCTCTCCCTCCCTCCCTCCAAGATTACTGCAGAACTTAGATTGTTAGATGTGCAAGTAAGAAGACAAAAGAGAAAGGAGGAGACAAGAATCAAGAAACTATTTAGCTAACTAATCAGGGTTTGGTATTTATTTTATTTTATTTTATTAGTCATATTTCTATGCCGCCCACTGTCCGAGGACTCTGGGGGGCTTACACCAAAGACAGTATACTAAATAGCATATTGCCCCCAACAATCTGGCTCCTCATTTTACCCACTTTGGAAGGATGGAAGACTGAGTCAACCTTGAGCCGGTGAGATTTGATCTGCTGATCTGCTGAACTAGCAGTCAGCTGAACTAGCTGCACTCTAACCACGGTGCCACCTTGGCTCAGTGTCCCATAACTTATGTCCCATAACTTCGATACAAGCCCACTTTAGTTAAGTAATGCTTATCAAAATTGTGTAATGCATTGTAAATATCTACTATCCGATTGCTTATAATTCAGCAGTTAAATGTAAATTTGTCCCTGTGTATGTGTGTACATCTGTTTTTTTTTTTTAATTTTCCTCTCAATAAAAAAATCAACTTAGTCTAACAACACAGGAATAAGGGAAAGAAAGAAACTATGCACTTGTCCTTATAATTTTTCAGCTCAAAAGAAACTTCTCAAGATAGCAGAGGGGAGGGGAGGGGAAAGGAGAGGCGAGGAGAGCGGAGGAGAGGAGAGAGGAGGAGAGGAGAGGTCATCATCTATATGCATGCTCTTTATGTTTAGAGAAATGCATTTTGACTTTGAAAATCTTGAAGATCAAAGAATTAAAGCAGGCTTTTTTCCAGCTGACTTCCTCTAGTCCAGCTCACACTCTCAAGGGTGATTTTAGTTTTATAAGCTCCTGAACTCCATGTCATATTTCTAGTTAGAACCTCACCATAGACCTTTAAAGTATATATGAACAACAAAGAGCACAATGTATATTATACAACTATGGTCACTTTTTCCCAATGTTGCATGTTTGAAAGTTTGAAAGTTTATTAGATTTCTATACCCCCCTTCTCCCGAAGGACTCAGGGCAGTGTACAGCCATATTAAGAACACATAGATTTATAAAATTTAAAACCAATTAAAATCGAATATATAAAATTGGCCCTCAATTTAAAAACACACATACACCCATTTAAAATTCATATTAGGCCATTCTTATGTGGTTTAAGCTTTGTCATATGTCTGACTATACACAGTTACCACACTGTAAAGTAGCTTTCCCATAAATGTCAAGCAGTAACAAAAAAAAAAATGCTTATATTCAAACAGATTTTAACAGATAGTAAAAACTCAGAAGACTAAAATAGTTTCATTCACAGAGACAGGCAATTTTGACACCAGTGTGCAATTTATGTGTCACATTATGTAAAACAGAGTTTCAAACACAGAGAAATAAATCATAAAAGTAAGATCAAAAACAGAGAAGTATATCTTAGAGTGAAGTTAGATAGGGTACTAGTCAGTCTTAGGTCAAGTAGAAAGTGAAAAATGTATAACAGAGTGCACAAATCCTGTTTTTACACATTGTGTTACAGGGATTTAGTTCTTTGCTCTTCTGTGTCATACAAATTTCAAGCACTGTAGTCAAATTTTCTCCCACTTCTAACATGGTTTTAAGAAAAAGCAAAAGTATCAGAGTGTTTTGACACTCAATTATGCCAAGCAGAAGAGGAAATTGCTTTTCTGTTTTCACCTTATTGTGGCATATGCATACATTACAGATTTGAACTGGTTACCTTTTGAAAAGGTACATATCAGATTACCATACTTCATATAACTACTCCTGACAATTGTTCCACCCACAATATAAACAAATGTTGTGCAAAAGTATAGGCTTTGAGAAGAGAACTATGTTTTATCTATCCTGGATAACACTGGAACTTAAATTGCTGTAACACTAATTGCAAAAAATCCAGTAAAGCAATTTAACCTGAGACACAGACTGATTAATGTACAGACATTTCTCTATGATAAAATTAATGTCAGGATGACTAAACAGTAAAGTTGTGCTTGCTGCACAAATAATTCAAGATATTTCAAAAGGGGTAGGCAAGCAAGCTCTGGTACATCTTAAAATAAATGATCCATAATCATACATGCATTTAATTTTCTATCACTTGAGTCCTTATCAAACTACAATGCTGTATTTTCCATTGTATATGAATTCATTCTTGGATCTTTGTATGTAGCACTTTGTGCATTCAGTGAATATTAATACTTCACAGTTTTCAAATCTCCCAAACCCAAGAAAGTTAACAGTTTCCAATAAGATTTATGTATCTTTTATATCTATCTTATGAAAACACATTTTGGCTTCTAGAATGTGGATACATTTCAATACCTACTGTTCCTTTTTTATGTATTTGTTAGGATGAATGTAGGGTCTAGGCTTCCATGTGTACCCACTAGTCCTGTAAATATCCAGCAAAAATTGGTCTAATTCTGTTCTATAGTCCAATCAAGACTGATTCAGAATCATGTCCTGATTTGATCTGAATGTCTAAATATAGCTGATTCGTTTTAGAGCTCCTTAGTTCAATTTGATAATTTGTTTTTACTTTCCAGTTTGATTTGGTTTAAATATTTGATTGAATTGGCTTCTTCAACTTGCCTTCAAAATTCAGAGCTGACTTTTTACCCGGGGTGCCACTTGCTATTTCCTTTCGCCTTGACTGTTCACATGATTGAAGGTCTTTCAATTTTTTTTACTTAATCTGTATTAATATTGAAATATGATTTTGAAGAGCCCTATGTCTGAATGGGCTACTTTTTAAAAATGTCTGATCAAAATCATATAGTAGAATATGAATTGTTTTGTTATTAACACATTAAGGTTATCATATTATCTGATGTCATAGTTATTCGGTCTCAAGGATGTACCTAAGACCATGGATTGGCTGCTTTCCAAACTCTGTTCAATGCATAATACGTAATATGAAGCAAATGGCTGCAAAATATTTCATTAATCAAATGCTGGCTGCCATTCAACCAATTTTGCAATATGAAGAAAACATATTTTGTCCTCACTATCACAGTAATAAAATTAATTATTACAGGACAAAGCATTAAAAACTTAACCATGATTTTGACCAAAAAAATGTAATAGAGTTGCTGTGAAAATCTTTTCATTTTCATTTTCTTCAGCAGGCACTCTTCATCATTTCTTTATGGTTCAGCAGACTGAAGAGTGGGAGGAGAACTTGAATTCCTGTTCACAAACCTTTTGTTTTAAAGTAGGGACTGTGGAGCACAAATGTCTCTGCTAATTGCAAATGCCATATATAAAGGTTGAGCAGTCTCTGATGACAGCAAGTCTCAGAGCCTTTAAATACAATGGTTTCAAAATGTTACATTTTTTCCTATTAATACTTGTCTTATTACATTAATTTCTGTCTACTTTCCCCAGATATGCACAACATGTATACACCCAGGCATTCTCTCCCTGCCCCCTCCCTCTCTCACACATGCTATTACTCACAGATTTCATAATCAGTGTTGGAGGTTTCAGAACTTCATCTTGATAAAATGTTGAAATTGTTTTGCTTATAATTTGCTAGGACATTTGTTTCCTAGTGCTATACTGGTGGCATTTTTTTTTTCCTGAACCTTTATTTTTATTTTTATTTTATTTTTTTTTGTTATAGAGCATTAGCTGACTGTCACTTCCCATTTTGTGCTATTTCTTGTAGGTTTTATACTTTTTTCTTTCCGAGAATGCACAACAGTGTAAACAAAACCAGACATATTGTCTTTCAGCTGCTAAGTCACTGTGGCAGGAGTAGAAAATACTGACTTGTTACTAAAACTGACTATGTACTGGAAGGTACAGAAGAAACAAACAACACTTATCTATGGCAACACAGATTTCTATACTAATAATAAATATGGGAAAAGATACTGTGGTAACTCTTCTAGATGATTCTTTCTTAGAGGAGAGGGGTGACCCATGAAATCAGAGGTAGGCTTCACACAATTTAACAACTGATTTACCTAGTGCAGAACTGAAAATGTGAGTGTGTGAGCACGCACCTCTCACACGCACCTTCCACATTTGCGTGTGGCTAAAAACACACTGTGATTTCATGCGCGTGGTTTCCAGAACACTTTCTTGAGCAGCTATGGTGAGTAAAGTGGGTGAGGCCAGAAATCAGCTGGGCTGCGTGGGCAGGGCGAGCGAGCTAAAGAGAGAGATATATAGGATGGGATAGCATCAGAGCAGGTGGGTGGGCCGGTTCACCTAAACCAGTCTGAACCAGCAGCAGCCCATCTTTGCATGAGATGTTCTATAAAACCATTTGTAGAAGGCGCAGGGATCATAGGAACAATGTTCCAAAAGAAGATCATCCCTTAGTTAAAGAACAGATCCTCTGAAGTATAATATGAAATTCCTATTGGTCAGCTATTAAAGCAGAAATGCAGAGACAATAGCTATCACTTTTATGATCGCTTAAAAATCAACAATCATGTTGGGGGGGAAATTGCTAGTGTTTGACATTGTGCTTGGTTTTGTTATGTTTTTTTTTTTTTGGTTTATTCCTAAATCATGATATATGATTTGTGTTTTGCCCTTCTGTTTTTACTCATCTATTAAATTTTCTGAATAAATTTGTACCGCAATTGATAAATTTTCTTGTAGATTTCTTTGTATTGGTTTCCAGTCAGTTTAATGTAATTGTCAGGTTTAGGCTGAATTGTAGAAGAGATTGGCTGAAAACAAACAGTAATGCTTTAATTCTATAATCAGTTAATCTATGATTCAAGGATTTCAAAATGGCAGTCAGTTCAAGCCCCACGTCTTTTTACATTAGCGTAGTGTGTGCAAATGCACATTAAAAAGAATGGTACTTGGATCACCTGGTCACAACTCCCATTTTGAAGCAAAGAATCATTATTATAGATTCCCTAGTATGTTGGGGGTGAGTGAGAAATACTTCCTTCAAGGATTAAAGCATGTTTCTCATTCTCCTATTGACATTTTTTACTGGACAATTTATCTTGATTTAGAACTTTCCTGCTTTATGCAAATACTTTATGGAATTGAAATGTTGTAAATGCTAATGTCCATTAAAAATGATGACAAAAAGGAACCTTTTTAATTATGTAAGTAAAAAGACATATAATAGTTTGTGACTTGTTTAGGATGGTCCAATTCTGCACTTTGTAGGTATTTTGGTTGATTAGTTTATTTCCAATTTACAAAGTGAGAATTTACAAAGTAAGAAGACACTAAGCAAAATAAGGAATTTAATGTTGCATGAACAGTTTGTTATTTCTTGTAACTAGAGCTTGCCAATTTTCTATTAAATTGTAAACAAAATATAAGGTTATGCTTATAATTTTAAACATAAGATTAATGCTTATGCTGCCTTTAATATATCTTGCAAGTATTCCATTATTGCAAGGGAAACAGTCCTTGATATTGTACAATAAAGATGTTGTTTTACAACTTTTCAGACTGAAGCTTCTCATTGTAAAGTCATTATTTTAAAAAAGTCAAAACTGTTAGATCTTAGAAAAGCATTTAATTATATACAACATAAAATACTAAATAGAAACACAAGATGTTCCTTTTTATAAAAGAAGCAAGAACAACCATAGGACTAAGTTGTGCACCCAGATTTTGACATTCACTTTGTTCTTTCTCTTTGTAAATCTGATGACCTTATTATTTTTTTAACCCACTTTGAGAGAAGCTGAAAATAGAACAGAGGTAGAAAAAATGTGTCGTTGTTTTCCCCTTGCAACATTTAAAATATATGAAAGAATGTGTGTTAAATTCCATTGCTGGAGTGGGCTCAAAATATAAAGAGTTAATTTCTGATTTAAATAACATAATAATCAGACAAGAAAGAAGTTGTCCATGCCTTTCACCTTTGCATTATTTTTAAAATTGTATTTCTTACATGCATTAATCAGTTTATAATATGCACTTTTTATCAGCTAACCTTAAAGTGTTCTTCCAAATCAGGGAATTTCATTAGCCTTTAAAATGTGGAATGTATGTGGAGGACTTCGTATGAAATATTTTTTCCACTTTTCCCTTGCAGTTTGCCCAGTATACTATGGATTTTTCATTGACTCACCATTCTGTTTCTAGGGAATGCAATAGTAGAGGAAAATACTACGTATCTTATGATTTAAATAAGAAAATTGTTTAGAGAAGATAGGTTAGAAACCAAGAGAGTGTGAGTTCTACTCCTGCTTAAATATAAAGCCAGCTGGTGACTTTTGTCCAATTACTCTCTGTCAACCATAGGAAACATGAAATGGCAAGCCACTTATGCATTTCTTGTCAAGAAAACTGCACAGTTACCAGGAGTCAATTATGACTGGAAGCCACATACAAACACCAAAACACTGAAACACAAAAGCAGACCACCTGTTTACATTTTGTAGCCCTCAAGACACACTCCCAAAATCAATGGCTGAAATTTGAAGGCAAAATGGCCACTTTTCAGCTGAGTAATTGATTGATTAATATTGTGATTGTTAGCATTTTTTTTTATTTGTTACATCTTTCAATGTATTACAAATAGGGATATAAAACTATATTAAGTCTAAAAAAAACCATTTTGCATTTGAATCTTTGCAAAAAAAAGCCACAGAAAGTACTAGAAATTATATTAGGTAACTGGTTAAATATCTTGGATAGCATCTAATATGCTTATAGTTTTTGCACAGTGATACAAATATTAACAAGTAAGTACTAGTACAAGTGAGTTTTTATTGTGTGCTTGGCTGTTTTCTTACCATTGTCTATCAGAAAGACATATATTAAGAAGAGTTATAAGAATTTTATTATAAAATGTTGTTAGAAGTAAAGGATTCTGTTTGTGTTCAGGAAGCTTGTCATGGCTCTACATCCTTGGATGAATTTCAGAAATATTTCCATTTTCCTTGACAAACTATTGAATATTCACCCGAATATCTAAATATTACCAATTTCTTAATGTGATCTCTAAAAGAAACATTATAATTATTATTGCAGGATTTGCAAGTTTTGCTTCCAGTACCTACATTATTATTTTTTGAAAACATTTCCTCCTCCCTGATCTTGCTAAATTGGAACAATATAAGATGTTGGTAGTTTTAGTTTAGCAACCTATAAAGGGACACAGATTCCCAGCCACTCCATTGCAAGATACATACTGATTTATTAAAAGAAGGGTTATTATTTGACTGATTCAGAAAATATTATATTTACAGTGTTGTTCTCTGATCTTTCCTGGGATTTCTATGAGATAAAAATAAATAATGGTACCTATTGCAAATGAACATCACATATAGTTGCAACATCTGGTTGGTTTAGAAAAAGATGTCTTCTAAAAGGCCACCACACATTCAGAATTTAAAATAGCTTATTTTCTTTTCTAAACCCCACATTTGTTTTATCTAATATGCAAACATGTAATAATTATGAATTGGTTGCTCTCAAAAGCAAAATAAGACCCAGCTGTTGCACAGTAAGGCCAAGTAGAAATTCCTTGGTAGATGAGGTACACATGTAGTTCTTTGCCTTCCATCTGCCCTAATGAAACAGTATTGTTCTAACTCAGGAAAGTGGCAAAGTTAGTCCCAGCAGTCCAAAAAAGGTCTTTACTACATTTCAACCCTGATCCTGTGCAAAAAATGACTATTTGCAAATTCTTTGGGAGATTTCCAGAAAAGAAGGCATATGCTCAGATATCCACAGAATTATATTAAACAAGCAAGTCCTCAAAAATTGCTTGAGGCTAACATATATTTGCCAGGTCATTATTATTGTCAGATGAGTTATTCAGCAGAGAACACAATCAAAAGATACTTATATTTATATGTATTATATTTGCTGGTATTGCTGGAATTTACTAGACTGGGGGACAATCTTTAAAAATAGAATTGGAGCCAATTTTCTGTTGATTAAAAAGAAATGGAGTGGGGAAAAGAAATGTCTGGAGGGGAAATCATATAGCAACAGTAGTAGCATTTAGACATATATACTGCTTTATAGTGCTTTACAGTCCTTGCTAAGCGGTTTACAGAGTCAACATATTGCCCACAACTATCTGTGTCCTCATTTTACCGACCTTGGAAGGATGGAAGGCTGAGTCAACCTTGAGGTTGACTGAAGATTAAACTACTGGTAGTCAGCAGAATTTTAGCCTGCAATACTGTATTCTATCTCATCACCATGGCTCCTATAAAACTTATATGTACTAAAAACAAATGTCCTACTGTCTTTATATTAAGGCAATGTTTAAAAATAAAGTAAGTTAACTCTCAAAAAGTTTTCAATTATAACTCTGACTTCAGAGAAAAATTTGCAGTAGTGTCTGAGTCTTTCTTTCTTTCTTTCTTTCTTTCTTTCTTTCTTTCTTTCTTTCTTTCTTCCTTCCTTCCTTCCTTCCTTCCTTCCTTCCTTCCTTCCTTCCTTCCTTCCTTTCTAACATAAAATTGCAGCAAGTACATAGTAAGAACAAACATTGCTATAATGATGAAGATACATATTTACTATGGGAGTCATCATAGATAACGCCAGTTAGAAACCACATAGGCAATGTTCTATGTTGCACATTTTAACATTGAATTTATGAATGGAAAAAGTACAGGATCATCAATAAATTAAAAATCTTATCAGTATACTTCTATGAAGCAATAGAAAGATGACCAGGCTTAGGATCATTTATATAAATATATGAGTGTGTGTACACACATACATGGACATGGGCATACAATCACATACACAGTCCTTATGCTAGAAGCTAATACTTGCAACTAAGCTAATTTGAAAAAACAGATTGAAGATATAATCCTAATGCTGCTTTAGCAGAGTGAGGAAAATCCTCAGGGAAGATTCACACCCTGGTCAGCACTTCTCTACTCTCCTACCATCATGCAGGAGATATAGAAGCATAGCCAGCTGGGAAGGCTTTCCTGAAGGCCTCTGCAGCCAATAACAGAGCTCCGGATCGATCCGGAGCTTTGTTATCAGCTACAGAGGCCTTCAGGAAAGCCTTGCCAGCTGCAGAAGAAATGGGCCAGCAAGGCAGGTGTCGCGGTGTGCGAGGCCTGGCCACAAGTGTCCAAAGGTAAGTAGTAGGGCAGTTCAACCCCCCCCATCCCCACCCTAGCTTAATTTTTACCCGTGTACTCTGGAGTGGCCAGGATCTTAATTATTTTGGAGGTAGGGAGGTATGTGTAAAAATCAAGCAAGGACCTATATATATATCATTGTACACATGTTGTGCATTGACAATAAAGGTTTGACTTGATTTGGTTAATCATGAGAGAGTCAACTTTTTTTTTTTGTGCTACAAAAAATATATCTTATAGGACAACTTGAATAAATCACCTACAATTATTTAAGGAAGAGTGGGAAAGTGAATGTCCTCTAAAACTGCTAGATTATTTCCCTCCTAGAAAGGAATGCTAGGAATTGTGATTTGTGGAGATTAAAGATTGCCTAATCTTTTTAAAATGAAGGTACAGTAGAGATGGGAGAAGAATTTTATAGTCCAAAGGAAATGACAAAGCAGAATCCATTTTATTTCATCTAATGAATGATACTAATTTTACTTCAGGCCTATTGATAAACTAGTGTTTCTATTACATCTCAGCATAACTAGCTACTTCTGGAAGTAGTGGACAAGGCTTGTGATACATGTGGAACTTCCAATAGACAGCAATACTGCAAAATTAAAAAAGAAGGCAGAATAAAAGATAAGGTGGCTACTACTATTAATCCCTAAAACTATTCAAGACAATTATTTTATTCTGCATTTGGACAGGACTTGATTTCAGTGTATGTATCTTTACAATCTTAAGCCCTCCTTTTTTATTTTTTTATTTTTATTTATTTATTTGTCAAGCATATATAAGATAACAGTAAAAGTATAAACATAATTTGAATACATGTAAAGAGTAAGAGTAAAAAGGAATATTAGGACAGGGACAGTAGGCACGCTGGTGCACTTATGCATGCCCCATACAGACCACTTAGGAATGGGGTGAGGTCAACAGTAGACAGTTTAATGTTAAAGGTTTGGGGGTTTGGGGAAGAAACCACAGAGTCAGGTAATGCATTCCAGGCATTGACCACTCCGTTACTGAAGTCAAAATTTTCTGCAATCGAGTTTGGAGCGGTTTACCTTGAGTTTGTATATATTATTTGCTCGTGTATTGTTGTGGTTGAAGCTGAAGTAGTCATGGACAGGTAGGACATTGTGGCAGATAATTTTATGTACTACGCTTAGGTCAGACTGAAAGTGGCGTAGTTCTAAGTTGTCTAAGCCCAAAATTTGAAGTCTGGTGGCATAAGGTATTTTATTGCGGGTAGAGGAATGGAGGACTCTTCTCATAAAATATCTCTGGACTCTCTCAATTGTATTTATGTCCGATATGCAGTGCAGGTTCCAGAAAGATGAGCTGTAATCGAGAATTGGTCTAGCAAATGTTTTGTATGCTCTAGTTAGTAGTACAATATTACCAGAGAAGAAGCTACGCAAGATTAGGTTAACAACTCTTAATGGTTTTTGGCAATGTTGTTACAGTGGATTTTGGCATCTAGATCTTTAGAAATGAGTACTCCAAGATCCTTGACAGAGTGAGGGTCATCTACAAAGTCATGTCCATATAATTTGTATTTTATGGTAGCATTTAGTCCCTTAAAGCCATGCTACAGATGGAATCAGTTTTCTTTTTCTCTACTCTTCTGGCTGTTGGATGTTTAATTGCTTTTCGAGTAAGACAACATTACTGCTGACTTTGAAGGGCTCTGCTTTGTGGGAAAAGCAGCATGGGGCTGACAGATGCAACTTGGCTTGTCCAGAGAAATATGGGAACAAGGAAAAAGCCACTTTATAAACTATACCCTGCCTGTACAATGACATCAATCCTACTCTTCCTTCAACATTTGATGCTTAAACTTGAAGCTTCTAGACCTCAAAAGATATATGGCTCTATTTTGCTACAAATCAACCTAGAAAACTGACAGCACAACTACAAACATTTGCTGATCACTTTCCAACCAAGAGCCTTGGTAGCGCAGCAGACTAAGTGCTGTTAAGTAACACCAGCTGCCTGCAATTACTGCAAGTTCAAATCTCACCAGGCTCAAGGTTGACTCAGCCTTCCATCCTTTCGAGGTAGGTAAAATGAGGACCCGGATTGTGGGGGCAATAAGCTGACTTTGTATAAAAAAGAACACTGCTTGGGGGGGCCAAAAGCCCTACTAAGCAGGTATATACAAAAGTATGAAGGCTATTGCTTAACGTATTGTAAGCCGCCCTGAGTCTCCGGAAAAGGGCGGCATATAAATTGAACCAATAAATAAATAAATAAATAAATTTTGAAATCAAAGAGCTATAAAAGTTACAATGTAATCCCTAAAATAGCCTTAACAGATTTTTAAAAATGAAGTTCACAACTCCCGGTTTAAAAAATAAAAACATTGTCATTCCCATATTTTATTATGTCCCTGAAACTCAAAATTTCCTCCTATTATTATTTAGGCAAATCTATGCCTTGGAATTGCAGTATCACTTTTTAGGAACTAAACAACCAACTGAAAATCTGCAAGGCATTGTCAATTATAGAGAATTTTTCCTTTGGATAGGAAAAGACAAATATGTACACAGCCACTGCAAGTAGGGAATAGAAAATGGAGCATTGTTATATTACTAGAATTAGGACAGCCACAAATATCCATAAATAAATGATTAAAATGCTGATGCTCCTCATGGAAACATTGAACATGGAGAACAAGCTGCTTTATAAATCCTACCAGACAAAGAAAATGATAAAATGTTGATCTGAATTCTATGAGATACTAATTTTCTTCGCACTTTCTGTATTTTGAAATTATAAAGTACTTTCCCTTCACAAATGGCATGGGCTCATAATGGCAAGTCGAAGCGTAATGCAAAAGCCAGAGGTTAGAGCTTTTTAACCTCCATTTAATCTAAAATGCACTATTGTTATTCTGCCCTTACAGTTGTCCATTTTTATGCAGAATATGTAATAGTATTTTCTCTTCAATTGGAACTATAGTGATAACTTCCCAAAGTTCAGTGCAAACTTCCATCTTCTAGGGGAACTTTAACTACGGAATGTACTAGAAAAACATATCCTTATTGTTTTTCAATTATATTTTTAATATTTGGGAAGCATTGGACCTAATGCATTATTATTGCATCCTTAATAATTATATGTATCATTACCAACACATGGCACACAGATATATTCACCTATGAAATTTCATTAATTAAAATTTACAAAGCATGACACATACATACACATGGACACACAATTACTAATGTTCACCTGCTCTGCGATAACCTTTCAAAGGATACATGGGAATTGCAGAAGCTAGGACACTGAAAAAATGATAGTTGTGTGCACAAATTGGGGCTGTTCTGACAGAAACCGGTACAGCTTGCCCTGTTATCCTTTGTCAACAGTATCCTTCACACTTTCCTTTCCAATGAATGGTCTTTTATGACTATATGGCACTTATCTTCAGTTGCTGTCATTCTACATCTTGGCTGATCAAAAAGGATAGCTACCACCAAGAAAATGAACAAGAAATAACACCATTCTATTGATTACAATGACTTCTTTTCCTAGTCTTTTATTGATGTATTTCCTGGCCACTGTGTTTTTTGGAAATCTTTTCTGAGCTGGGCAGCTTGCAGATGTTTGAATTTTGATTCATAGAATTTTTCAGCCAACATAGCTATTGTTTGAGATTTTAGAAACTGAAGTCCACACATCTGGTATTGACCAATTAAAGAAACACCCTATAACTCAGAGCAAATCCTCTGCAGATGTCTTCACTTAATTTATACTCTGTAATGTAAAAGCCAGGTTCCTAATTAGTGACCAGTCAGTCATCAGCTAAAGTATACCGTGATGTTTATCCTTAAATTGACTTAAAAACCACCTTCAAAGAACAAGACTATGAATTATTTTCAAACACAGTTTTACAAATGTTTTGATTACTTTTAAAAGGTAATTACAAACTAATGATTTTTTCTAAATGAAACTGTCTAAAAACACCGAAGTGTTTGTACTGTTTGGAGTGTTTCTTCTCAGCATTGCGTTTTTGCTTGTATGTAAAATGCCTCATAAATCTATTTGATAGTCACAGTAGCATATCTTGAAGGGAAATGGAAAGAGGGAGAGGAGGGAGAAAAAGTAATCTGTGTCAACTAACACAAAAAAACCCCTGATTTATATTCCAGTGTTGAGAACACTGATCAGAAAGAAAGTAAAATGAAATTGTTTGACCTATGTACTAGTCATATCATATTCCTCTCAAAACCACACACACACAAACCCACATAAACCCTTGATTCTATTGTAGCCCTAATGATCTGCCCTTGCTTGGATATGTTCCAGAGAAGATGTGTGAGATAAATAGGTCGAGTCTAAATTTTCCTAGCAATGTTTGACAAATTAAACAATCATGGAGATGTGAGATCTCCAAGATTTTACTTGAAAATTCTTCATAAATGATGTATTGTTTTCATTAAGGTTGCAAAAACCATTTTGTCTAATGCACCAGGGAAAGTTTCTTTAAAAAACAATGAAGAAAGCAGACAAGGAAATATGTGCCCAACAGCAATACACAATCTTGGATAAGGTTGCAAGAAACATTCATTGGAGGTCAGACAATGTTAACAGGCTGTTATTCTACGATCATCCATTCTGATCCCATTTCCCCCCTGTTTAGATTGATTTGCAGATTCACTTTAAACAAAATAATAAACAATGTTTTGATGTATTTTTGCTAGTAAAAATATTCCAAAAGGAGAACATTTTTTCCCCATTTTTCTTTTCTTTTCAGCACCCATAAACCTTTTCTCACAGAATATTGTTTTACTTTTCCTCCAGACTTTGCAAGCACCTCTTAAGAACAACACACTAACAGTAGTGGCAGCTTCTAGTCATTTCATCTGAACATGATTTTCTGTCATTCAGTTTTATTAATAACTCAGGAAATGTATTTAGTTATATTAAAAACATATATTTCTCTTTGTTTTTTTATTCTGTGTATAAATTTGTGTTGATTCAAATGGAATTCTTGTATACTATTGAATTAATTATCTTTATTTATTTACCAGTTCTATTAATTAAATAATGAATTTCAAGTTCTTGTATGGATGGAAAACTATTAAATTTATGGATAGTAGAATCTATCTGGGATAAACTGGGAAGTTAACTGAGAATAAGTGTGGTGAGGCAGATACAGTGTGGATTGGCACCTAGGAGATCAAGGTTTTACCTCATTCTCAGTCTCAGATGCTCCCTGGGTGTATTTGGGACAGTCACTATTGGCAGGAAATCTTTTTTATAGATATTAAATATAACTGGAGAGGATCAAACTATTTTCAAGAAATTTTGGCAACTTCTGTTTTCTTCTCAAGTATGCAATTTTCATGTTGAGGTGGAAATGATTTTGGTCTCTTCCATCTGGAGAAGACACCTGTTTGAACTTCACTGTTTGAACATGCCTGTATAGCATTTTGGATAAGCATATTCACATGTTCAAACAGTGAAGTTCAAACAGGTGTCTTGTAAACTTTTAAGTTTACAAGTCTTCACAAGTTTCCCCCAACTTCTTTTGATATCCTTTATGGAATTCCTTTATGAAATAAGCCAATTGTCTATTTAGGAGAAATTGAGTAGGACACTAACTGGTTAATTGGCTGAGTAGAAAATGGGTGAACAGGTGATCCTGGCTACTCTGATGACTCCTCTTCTGTTTATTTTTATTTAAGGACTAGCTACCTCCTCTTTACAATAATTAATTTAATTCATCTACCATAAAGTAACATTATATTCAATATCAGAGTGAAATGCAGAAAAGCTCATATTTATTTATTAAACTAGCTGTACCCGGCCATGCGTTGCTGTGGCCCAGTCTTGTGGGTATACAATATTTTTTGACCGAGTGCCAATAATGTCCCTCTATAGCTCAGGCCACGCCTACTATGCCTCTGTCCCACCAATCTTTTCACTCGGTCGGTTGGATTCAGACATGAGTTGCCTTTCTCTATGTTTCTTTTTGGACTTTAACATCGCTTAATCAATTGCTTTCTTGGAGTTTTACCTATTTGGTGCTTGTATTGGGAGAGCTGCGCGTAGTGGGATTGGCGGAGGCCTCTGCCCAGGCTACTGTCAGTGAGTTTGCTTTCCTGGGGCTCCATAGGTTTGTCTTCGGATGCCTCCGAGGATACTTTGCCGTGGGTGTAAGAGCTGGTTTCCCAGCTTGCTGGTATAACTGCCTTCACCTTCGCAGCTCTCCGCATCACAGGCAGCATCAGGGTCCCTGCCAAAGGTACGTCATACTCCGTTAGTCGGGAGGACGCTTCGCGGCAGTTGACATTTCCCGCCATTTTGCTTGTGGGTTTGGTGGCGGCGGCGCTGAGGGGAAAAGACCAGGCTCACGCCTGCCATTGTGGTGCTGCGATGTTAAAGTCCAAAAAGAAATGTAGAGAAAGGCAACCCAGGTCTGAATGCAATTGACCGAGTGAAAAGACTGGTGGGATGTAGGCAAAGTAGGCGTAACCTGAGCTACAGAGGGATACGGCACAGCTCAATTCCAATGCAATGTTGCACGAAATAATTAAATCAAAATGAAAATAAATCAAAATCTATGAAAATTCAATTTAACAATGCAATCGGAAACATTGAAATGGAATCGTAAAATTGGAAATTTGGAAATGGTAAATGGATCGTAAATCGGAAACATTGAAATGGAATTGTAAAATATTTAGTATAGCGTGTGTTACTTTTACATCCAACAGATGGCACTGTTTTTCAAGAAAGTATGTTTTTACCTGTCACAGGTGTGACATCTATATAATATAGGTATATAAAAACACGCGCATATTCGAATGCAATGTTGTGTCAAAATTTCAAAGCAATCTGTGAAGAACTTTCGGAGATTTACGATTTTGAACAAACGAACATTTACATTTTAATTTATAGAGATAGAGATAGGCCACAGATAGACAAACAGAGAAATGAATATACTGTATATGCATATGCATACTCTGAAACAATGAAATAAAACAAGAAAGAAGACTGGCAATGATAGCAGACAATCCAGCTACATAAAAGAACCTGCATCCTAGATCCAGGGTAAAATTACCCTTAACTAATACTGGTGGGTATCAGATATTCAAATAACATTGGATGGTTGTCATCATTTCCTTTAATTCTGCTCATTTGAATCATTCAGTTAATAAAAACTGTGAGTCACCCTATTTTTATTTATGCCATACATCTGGGGCTGTTTTAGGATTCTCTGAAGTTATGGCAAGATTTCCCTACCTTCACAGAATCATAACTACGTTCTCCAGGCAACTCAAAGAAACCATGTTTATACTGGTGTTGGAAGTATCCCAGAGACAGAATTTTGTTTAATTTCAATATTTTTCTACTCATGCAGTTGTTCAACATTCCCAGTTACTGGCATCATTTGGTTACCTGGCTATCATTATTATCTGATAACTTCATGACATCTGGATCAGTGGTGAAATTCAAAAATTTTTACTACCGGTTCTGTGGGTGTGGCTTGGTGGATGTGGCAGGGGAAGGATGCTGCAAAATCTCCATTTCCACCCCACTCCAGGGGAAGGATACTGCAAAATCCCCATTCTCTTCTCATTCCTAGGGGAAGGATATTGCAAAATCTCCATTCCCACCCCACTCTGGGGCCAACCAGAGTTGGTATTTGCTCAAAATTTTCACTACCAGTTCTCCAGAACCTGTCAGAACCTGCTGGATTTCACCCCTTATCTGGATACTTAAAACAATTCTTTGTATTGCTAACTATGTATTGTGATATGAAGACTATGGATTGCTCTTTTCTTTTGCTTTTCATCCAATTATTCTTTTATATTTTATTACAAACAGGCTCTGAGATAAATTAATCTGAGTGATAGTTGCTGGTCCAAGATCACAAATAAGTTTCATGACTGTGTACTGTTTAAATTAAATTTCTTGTGTCCTTGTCCAACATTTAACCATTACTGTTTTAAGCATGTTTCTAAATGAAGCATGGGCCATAAAAGTAATTATTTCTAGTGACAAGTAACACTGAAGTTGCATTCACATTTTACCTTCTTTAGAGGTTAGAGATTAATTGGGCTGTACCAGTTACTTTTGGAGTCCTAAATGTCTGGTTTTTCTTTGACTTTGTTTAACATTAACCTTGGATTTAGTTCTATTTTTAGACTCTATACAGACATTACATTGATGAAAAAGTCAACTGTACCTGCACTGTCTTCGTTTGTTAGAATACTGCAATGTCACAACTTTGTGGTTGGAGTTAGAAAGCCCAGTGAGAAAAGTAATGCACAGGGAAAAAAATGATCAAGGAGGAAATCAGAGTGGACATTCTCTGTATCCCTCTAGAGACTATAGTTGAGTAGTTCAAGCCTAGTGAATCTGAACTGAGAGAAGAGAAAACATGAAAAACCAGGAGCATATCCAAGAGTTATTGTTCAAATATTAGAGTAAAATCAAGGACATATCACATTCTTCTTTAACCCAATTCTGTCTCCATTAAAACTGCACAGCAGTTTGCATATGATCAGATTATAGACTGTATCTTGTGAATGAATTAGATGACTGCATAACACTACTGTATATGTTAAACAGTCAAACAAACAATGAAAGCTTCTATAGTATGCTCATTATATTACATGTGTCTTGATCCAATACTGGAGCTAAATATGGAAACATTCACAAACATTTTGCATGAAAGAAAAACCTTAGTAGATAGTATTGAAAACAATGTGCACTAAATATAGCTGAACCACTCATAAATAACAGTAAAACTATTTAGATCCGATTTCAGCTTCTGGTTTAATCAGTTTTATTCACTGTAAATCAGTTCATAATAATAACTGGGTAAATGAAAGGTTTACTGGATACCCAAAGGTGCTTTTTCAGGAGGCAACTGGATTTTCTTGTTTTTTCTTTCTTTTTTGAAGACGTTTCACTTCTCATCCAAGAACTTTCTTCAGCTCTGACTGGATGGTGGGTAATGGAAACATTTATACTCCTTGCAGACAGTTGGTCATTTGCATTCCTTTAGAGAATCATTGAGGCCACTTGGAGGTTCATCTGTTCATCAACATCCTACAGCCAAGAAGACTCCACAGTCATTTGCAGTACTTAGGTGACTCTGAGGACACAGATGAACCAACAGCATTTAGATATTTTTTGGATACATGTTTGTAGCAGCAAAGATGTTTTCTTAAAATGAGGGGTCTGCAAAGCCAATTAACTCTTATACATTATTGATCCATTAGAGCAATAGTCAATTATCATTTTCATGTACTGAGAAACATCATATAGCACAAGTATGCATATATATATACTGACAAAGTATGAACTGGATAATTAGTTAAAATGTATTAAACTAAACAACTATTTTAATTAAAAAGTTAGAAAGAAATAAAGCAATCCATTTTTAACTAATATTAAATTCAATTATGTTATTGTTGTTTTGCTCAGGTAATATTCACCTTTCAGAGAGCAAAGTCCAACTCAATAGGCAATATGGCTCACCCTGAAAAAAGAACTTTTGGAACTAGAAACCAAATTTAATTCAGGATGTACTCGAGCCTAATTTTAAGTGGCTTCCAGTGTGGGATTCATTAACACAATAGATTTTGTCCATGGAACTATATTCTTCCCCTCCACTGCTCCCCATTGATTGCATTTGCTTTGCAAAACAAGATGCTTGGGATGCACAGAGAGTCCAATCCATCTTGATAGGCAGATATTATGGATTGGTAGACTAGTGTGTAATTTCAGGTAGCAGTGAATCATCTTCTTCTTTTCTTTTCTCTCCAAAGTGTACAATACAAAGTGTAGGTATATACAATGGTCCATTCCAAACATTTCCAAAGCCACCCTGACTGTAACCAATTCAAATTTCACAAGGTTAATAACGTGAATTCTTGAGAATATTAAGCAGATCTGATATTAGGAAGAAGCAGGACATAATTTACATGGCCTGATGTTTGTGGTTATAAAGTTTTACAACCTCAAATATAATCTACCTGTGTTAGATAAACTACCTTTAACAATACAATCTATAAAGGTTAGAAATTGGAATCTGTAGTCCTGTTTCATTTTTACCATTTGTTTCGCATACACTTCATACTTATCTCTTTCAAACAGAGATTTAATGTACCTACCTAAGGTTAAATACGTCTTTCCCCATCCTACACTTTCAGCAGCTTCTTCTTCACTTCTTGCAATGTAAAAAGAATTCCATGTGTATTAAACAGCATTGTTTTGGATGGCTAAATATAAAAATAAATGTCTGGAAGAAATTAAAAATAAGAGAAGCTAAAACTATGTTGCCTTCTTTACATATAGTTAAAGAAAAAATTAAAAGTTGGTGATAATATTAATTGTTATCTGTGTGATAGCAAATGAACCAGAAAGTCTAGCTGTTAATTCCATTTGAGGATAACTAGTGTGGATGATGTAGATGTAGAGATTCTTCAAAATCCATATGCCTTTCATAATAATTTATTTCAGATCCTGCCCAGAGTTATTGATGCAAGTAAAATAAAAATGAGATTAATAGTGGTGCATGAAATAAATCTTCCTTGTAAAGCTTCCCATGACGCTTCACTTTTAGATTCTACTCAGAGAACATAGAATCTTCTTTAAAATGTATCTTAAAGCATTAAAGTATGGAAGAAATATAACTGTTTATGAATTCAAGATAGCATCTGCAAACAAAGTCAAGGTCTTACCGTGTCCATTGGGGATTTAACTAAATATTATGCAAATATGTCTTTTCAAATAGGGGCTTGGAATCTTACAAATTCATTTCCCAAACAGTATTAGTCTACTGGGGTTATTCTGCATCATGATCAAGTGAAAACAGATAAGCATTTCAGAACAAAAATGTTAGCTTATAATGCTCTGTATAAAATGTAATAATACAAAATAATCCCTAAAAACAGTTGGATGTAAAATTCAAAAGCAAGAATAAGGAGGAAGAAAGCCCATAGAATTTGAAACATGAATTATCCTTTGGCCAGCTTGTTATGATTTGAATTGTACAATAGCTAAAAAAAAAAGAAAAGTAGATTATCGATGTGCTTTCAGACTGAGAGGAGAGAGTTTTACTGTGATGACACTTATTTTTAATATCTGACAAACACATGTGAGGGAGGGCATCCCTCAAATTTTTATGTTGCATAAAATTAATATATTTATCTGCAGCTGAATTTGAACAATAACATTAATTTGACTTAATTTTCAAACTAGTGACTTTTCTTGCATCCCAAATAAAATAAAATTTAAAAATTAGATCTCACAAATGGCAAAAATCAGCTTGGTCCATATAAAGGATATGAAACAAAGGATACTAAAAATAATACAATTAATACAACACAATTAAAATATAAATAAATAACAGACTGCCTAAAGAGAGGCCTTTTAGTGCTTTTGGGAGGCTCCATTACTGCCTATTACTGAGGCAGTAATAGAGAAAACTTCATCCCAAATTGCTGAAATGACCCTCCTGAGATGATGTCGGAGTGGAAGGCGAGACGAAATGGAAGAAGAGATTTGCTCAGGCAACCTTGACCCCAAACAATATAAAAGTTTATAAGGAATGATCAGCATTTTGTTTCTGTTTTGGAAAATAAAGTGAGAGGAATTGACACAAAGACAGCACAGAACACAGGGAAACTCTGGAGCTTTGTTCAGACCAAGCAGCAAAGGTTAAGGCCATTATTCAAACCATTCAACTCCTCACAATACCTTCTGCTTGATTCTAATGCTATCACTTCCAGGTAGTAAAAAACAAAACAAAACAAGATGACCACTAGCTGCTAAATTTTCAATGTCCCTATGCTGCCATCAACTGGCCACCCAGATTTAGTACCCTAGCTGTTTTACAAAGTGGATTATAAAAAAAATTAAGTGAATTATTTTTTAAAAAATGATGTTAAAAAAATAAAATAAAATTTAAGTGAATTACATTCTTCTCCCTTTGGGACTTTTGGCAAGTTTGTTATTTACTAAATTTAACAGAAATGAAAAACAAGCAAGTATGAATGAGCTGCGGTGGTGCAGTGGTTAGAGTGCAGTACTGCAGACTACTTCTGTTGATCAACGGCTGCCAGCAGTTTGGCAGACCGAATCTCACCAGGCTCAAGGTTGACTTAGCCTTCCATCCTTCCAAGATCAGTAAAATGAAGACCCAGATTGTTGGCGGCAATATGCTGACTCTGCAAACTGGTTAGAGAGGGCTGTAAAGCACTATGAAGCAATATATAAGTCTAACTGCTATTGCTATGTTTCTCCCTTAATATCTAACAGCATAACACTGTGTTGTAGTTTCTGTGGTTGGAAGAAATGTCCATCTGGGTTCAGTACTGTTGGAAGAAATATCCTTCTAGGTTCTGCTCCAAGTGGGGAAAACAGACACTGGAAACATGGAGACTGCTTGGAAAGATGGTTTAATGGTGGACAGGATCACATAGCTTGAGTTCCTGAACAGAAAAGGGCAGATACAGCGAGTTTTTCAGGTTTTATGCTCTCTCTGGCTTTGAACTTCCTGGGGCCCAGAAAGAGTATCCTGATTGGTTGTCAGACTCCCAGGGGGTGGGGGCCTTGCTGGCTGATGGTCACATGTGCTTCCCAGGTCACATGTGGTGAGTTTCTGCTGCTATTGTGTAGAGGGCTAATCCCATCTTTGGCAATTCCTACTATGGCTCTGCCTGAAGGAGGTAGATCTTTGTTATGTAGAGTAGACTGGCCCAGGCCTTAATGGCCCATTGACAAAGGGTGGGGGGCAGGAAGGTGGGAGCTGCTTTGTCTGTAAAATATGCTTCTCATATTTCTGCCTTTTTCATATTTCCTAAAATATTTCACTCTTCCAGGAAAGGGGTGGGTGCTAACTTCCTACAGTACCAAGTGAGAATAAAGACACTGGAAACATGGAAATTGCTTGGAAAGATGGTTTAATGGTGGACAGGACCACATGGTTTGAGGTCCTGGACAAAAAGAGCACATGGTATGTGTGTGAAAGAGACAGAGATTTGTACCCTCTCTTGGGCTTTGAATTTTAGCTTCCTGTTCCTGTGGCAAGCCATTGGCTGCTGTAGGGGTCATAGTTAACCTTGTAGGTTTTCTGAGTCAGCTTGTTGAACTGTGCTCGGTGATATAATGAAAGGCTTTGGGCAATTCCTATTATGGCTGAGGGCTAATTCTCCCTTTGTTGGATCTTGGGTGAGGGTATTTGTTTATGAATAGACCTAGACATCTCTTTATCTCTTAAGTGCTTACATCTGCTGTGGGCTATTGAGCACGGTGGGGCTATTAAGAGTTAGTCTGCTTTCTGCCTAAAAAACATGTTTCTCCATTTCTCATCCAGGGAAATATAATATTCTGCCTTTTTAATATTTCCTAGAATATTTCATTTTTCTAGGAGAGGGGTGGGTGCTAACTTACTATAGAAGTATCAATAGCAAATATCACTTAATGTGTTTTAAATTATTTATATATTTCTTTATATAGGAGTATAAGGCATATTCACTTAAATAGCAGCTTCCATACAGTATAAACTGTGAATATTCTGTACTGGGATATTAGATGGGCAGGATTCATATCCTATTGACTTGGTGGGAAGGAAGGAAGGAAGGAAGGAAGGAAGGAAGGAAGGAAGGAAGGAAGGAAGGAAGGAAGGAAGGAAGGAAGGAAGGAAAACAAATTTAAAAAGTTATATTTTGTAGAAACTACTACAAAAGTTTTTAAGGGTGGGCTTGCATTGTTTCTGATCCATATTCCCTCTGAGAAAACTTGTATACATATTTTTGAGTTGTGTTTCACTCAGAAGTCTTGGTCTTCCTCAAATCTGTAAGCGGCCATCTTCCATTGCCATTTACAGGGAGGGGACAAGGGAGACCAAAGGATTAAATAAGCATTGTGACATCATAATAAAAGCTCTTATTACAATAAAAGGTTTATAACATGTATATAAGAAGGGAGAACTTGCTTTATGACCAGTGGTGGTATTCAGTTGTATCTGGTTGGGCGAACCAGTAGAGGTGGTTGTGGGAGGTCCCACCCACCTGCCCGGACATCATCATGTCCTGTTTTTGATACTCTGTGTATGCGCTCACATTTGTGAACCAGTAGCGAAGGTGAGTGAATACCATCCCTGATTATGAAATGTAGTGTTTGTGTCATTCTGATGAAACCTTCATGTTTTGTGAAAGCTTTTGCAAGTAATTACATATTTACTCATATAAATCCATTAAATATGTTATAGTTTTAATTGAAAAAATAGTGACATGTTTTATAAATAATGAAGAAAATGAAGAATAGTATAGGAATTTCCTGCTAAAGAAAGTTTAGGCAGAAAAAGTAATAATCAGAGATTGGATATAGAAACTAAAGTAGTTCACCCCGAGTAGTTAGCCTCCTACCCTTTGCTTCTCTTTTCCTTACCATGAAAGGGCAAGACATTAGATCAAACTACATTGACAAACCCACTGTTTTTATTGTACACAAACTTTGTCAGCAGAATACTGTAAGATCTTGCATTGTGTCATTATTTCCAAGGTTGCACCAATTACTGTCTTGAAAATCCAGTGAACTGACTAGTGGAGCTGTAAAACTTTCAGGTGTTTTTTTTTTTTTTCCCCAGGGTGTTAAAACTCAATTGCAAAATTGGTCAAGGGTGAAAATGTCACCATTGCAGTCGGTAGAAATTTCACAAAGAAAGGAACAATAGACACTGAATACAATATGTATCTGAATATTTCCAATGTTCATTATCAATGTAACTCTTAAACATAGATGTTCACAATTTCTTTTACTAAATCAGTATTTAGAAACTGATTTTTTATTTCTCATTTACAAGCATTCCAGGTGTGCCCTACTTCATAAATATTGGGCAGTGAAAATTTTGTGAAGTTTTATTAATTTAGTATATTTACAAGATGTTTTCAATTTTTAAACTCAACTACCAAAATATAACATTAAATGAACTAGAAATTCTAGCAGGATAAGATACATTTTATGTGGTGATTCTAGGACCTAAAGGTAATTTAGCATTAAGAGTAGCTCCATACTACCATACCACTGTTTTATTCTTCCAAAACTTCAGCAACTGTTTTAAAGTGAACCTGAATTATATTCATCCTTGATTTCTTGGAATGTGTAAATCAGAAACAGATATTATCTTACCCCGAGTTTCTACAAAATCCTGCAGGACTTAACTCTTCTCCTGATGGATGGATGGATGGATGGATGGATAGATGGGAGGGAGGGAGGGAGGGAGGGAGGGAGGGAGGGAAGGAAGGAAGGAAGGAAGGAAGGAAGGAAGGAAGGAAGGAAGGAAGGAAAGTATCCTGAAACTTTGCTAAATTTTTCCTGTATTGAACAAAAGGGAATCAGTAATCCTTCCAATGGGGAAATTGTGTCACAATATCTCTCCCTCCAAAAAAAAAAAAAAGAAAGAAAGAAAAGAAATGTTTTTTTTATTAAAGAGTTTTACAAAAAAAAAAATTACAAATATTTCCCCCTCCCCCTCCCTTCCTTACCCCCCCTACCCCCCCTCCGAACTTCCCAGAACAAAATACAGGGTATAATCATTGACAATCATACTAAACTAAGCTAACTATCCATGGATTCCTATCCCCCCCTTCACACTTTAACCCCCCTTTTACTTAACTAAATATAAATACTCTTAATTTTTCTATTCATTCATAAGCTATTTGATACTTTTTAGACTGATATTTATTTTGAATATAATCGATCCATCTTCTCCATTCCGATATATATCTTTCTTGTGAATGATCTTTCAAATAAGCTGAAATTTTCGCCATTTCTGCTAAATTCGCTATTTATTTTAATGTCCATTCTTCAATAGTAGGCAAATCTTCCTTCTTCCAATATTGCGCCACCAAAAGTCTAGCTGCAGTTATTAAATTTAAGATCAATTTAGTCTCTATAACCATACAATCTGTGATTATACCCAACAAAAACAACTGTGGAGTAAACTTTATCTTCTTTTTAAGACTATTTTGGATAATCCACCATATTTTAATCCAAAATGCTTTAACTTTTTTACAAGTCCACCATATATGATAATAAGTAGCATCATCACAATCACATCTCCAACACTTAGATTGCAAATTCGGATACATACAAGCTAACTTTTTAGGATCTAAATGCCATCTATAAAACATTTTATAAAAATTTTCTCTTAAATTTTGTGCTTGTGTAAATTTCACATTTCTAACCCATATTTTTTCCCAAGTTTCCATCATTATTGGTTCCTGAATATTTTGTGCCCATTTTATCATGCAATCCTTAACTAATTCCGTTTCTAAATCTATTTCTATCAATATATATATATAAAAAGAAATGTTGAAGCAGTTGTGTCTATATACCTCACTGGAACAAGAAGTCTAAAACTGGTATAAAATTCCTCTATGGAAATGGCCATAATATGATTCTAAGAAAGAAGGAAGAAGAAGGATGAAAACATTAAGTAAGTGATGACTCAATTCTTTGTGTCTTATTTTTCTCACATAGGCTTGGAAAAAAAATACACATTCTAGTCAAATAATATTTACAAAGCATTTTTTATTATCATCTTGAGGGCACTTTTAGTTAAAGAATTGGGCTGCAAGTCAAAGATATCTTAAAAATAAAGTCATGATAAAAAAAATAAAACTTTGCATTAAAAAAGCTACCAATTTCTAAAGCTATAACCTGGAATAAGAACTGACAAAACAAATATCCATCTCTATAGCTATCCGTGTTTGTGTGTGTGTATTTTGATTGATCTGTTAATTATAGTGGAAGTCGTATTAGATCAGGAGTGTCAAACTCACATCATGGCAGCATCACATGATGTATCTGGACTTTTTTCCCCGCTTCGCTAAACCGGACGTGGGCCTGGCCAGCACATGACGCATCCGGCCTGCAGGCCAGGAGTTTGACAGCCTTGTATTAGATCATCTTTTTAGTTAATACTACAGATTCCTTTTTATTTGCCTTGAAGTCAGTATTATACAATATTTTAAATAATTAATGAAGTAATATTAAACACCCCTGTGAGGTTGGTCTAATTGCTAAAGGAATGGAGGACATCAGTTTTAGTCCTTCCTCAGTCATAAAGGCATGTTGGTGACCTTGGGCCAATCACTCTTTCAGCCAACCACAATTAAACACACTGCCAAGAAAAATACCTGGATTTGTCCAAGAGGTCATTAGAGTCAAGACTGATACTATCCCTCCCTCTCTCTCCCTCTCTCTCTCACAGACACACATTTATCTATTATCTATTATGTATTATCTATCTATCTATCTATCTATCATCCATCCATCCATCCATCCATCCATCTATCCATCCATCTATCCATCATCTCAGTATATTCAATTCCTAGCATTTTGCTATTCGGAGTATTCTAAAAATACTATAAAGCAGTTTAGGGATTTTTCCTCTAAATTTACAAAGCAAACATAATCTATTTTTCTTTTAGTATGGGGATGATAGATAGTTGGGTGATAGTTGGATGATAGATTGAACCAATGCTGAATCACGATGTCTATGCAGACATGATGTTATGTGTGCATTTCAAAAAGATAGATTGAATATTCAGTTAAGTGAACAGTTAGTTGTACCTGGCATGGTTTTTAGATTTCTATAGTCAAATACACAATAAAACCAACTTTTGAAAAATCATAATTTATATGCATGCCACAAGAATACTTCACTCCAAATGTTTATAAAAACAAGCTTCAGTTAATTTCATGCTTAACAGAAATAAAAAGTAGTGATTGCTATTCTTTGCTTTCACATTATAAATTGATATGTTGATTAACCTAATTCAATTGAAAATTTCAAAACAGTTTTGATTAGTCCATTGTAATTGCAGATATTCCCACAAGGCATTTTTTGTATGTTCTGCATGAGTTTCCACTTGTCCTTTCTACTGACACATCTTATTTATAAGTTAGGTATTCGATGAAAAACAATGAGTCATTGAATGGGTTTTGTCAAATCTCTATCAGTCTTGACAGAAGAACTAATAAGTTTTATATTATTAATAATGCATTAAAAATTTCACCATCTTGTAAAAATAAGTGGTATGCCTTTTTTCAAAAGAAAAAAAAAGAAAGATTTGATTTGATTTACTATCTTGCTTTTTTTAGTGTATCAGGTAAATGTTATCTGAATAGCTTCTCATTGCTAGGAGCAATGAGTCCTGAATGCTTCCATTAGCTGAACGAGGACAAGATTCTTGAAGCTGATGCCTGCAAAAGCTTATGGCAAGAAAGTCACTTTTATAAAATTATGAGTAGTGTCTAGTTAGTCTTCCCTTAGCTAGTCTAGGTCATTACTTTTTTCTGACAGATAGGATGTCTTCCTGTGGTATTTCATATGCCCCTCGGGGCACTATTTGACTTGAAGTTATAAAAATTAGCACAATTCATAAGCCTCTACATGGTTCAATGTTTTCTGTAGGCTACAACTATGATCATCTTGTCAGGTATATGCATTTTTTCTTTCTGAAAGCATAATCACTAAAACAAATGGGCCTCTGTGTTTTGCTTATCTTACTGAAAACCATCTCTGCCTGTGTCTGCTTAGCAGCCGAGTTCAAAATATGTGAACAATGAAGTTACTGAACTTCATGACTGGAAGCTTTTCTTTAAAACTTCCCAATTATAATTTTTAGTGACAGTGTGAGAATAATGTACTGATATTAATTTTATAAAGCCAGTCACAGTACATAATTTTGTGCAGTTTATAACTCAGGGAAAACCTTTTAGTTGGGCTGAAGATCGACATCCCTGCTAATCAGTAGCAGCTGAGAAACAATAGCACTCAATCAATCAATGAGAGAGAGAGAGAGAAGAAAATAGGGGAAAAAAGTATTGCACTAGAGAATCACTGTGTCCATAATTCAAACCTCTAATTTTTCTTTGTCATAATACACTTTAAAGATTTTAAAAGCACAAATGGACAGGATATTGGCATAAAAATGATGGGAGGGAAAGTGCTTCTCAAACAAAACTAGAAGCTCTTGGTATTGCAGGATGGTTATTCTTCCATCCAATATTCACACAAGTTTACCCATGGACCATTCTATATACAGGTATGTATGTGGTGTGTGGTGTGTGGTGTGGTGTGGTGTGGTGTGTGTGTGTGTGTGTGTGTGTGTGTGTGTGTGTGTATCTAACACAGATCTATAGTGAGAACATGGGATGTCTTTTGGACTAGAAAAGTGTGGCCAGATGGTAGAAAAGTGGTGGAGTGGGACCATTAGCAGGCCATATAATAAACATACCTTGGTATTCCATAGTCACTTAGAAACCACAATGAGGAGGCAAGGAAAATAACAACATCCAATTACCACCAAAGGATAACTCAGGAAATCAGATACTGAACAGTTAGCTCAAAGAGAAGAACAAGATCCACAACATCAACACGTACACCCTGCCAGCCCTCAGATACCATGTCAGTAGAGTATGCTGGCCAAGAAATGATATGGAAGCTGCTGTTGTGAAGTCCCGGAAGCCACTCAAAAAATACAGAGATTTCCACCCCAAGTCCAACACTCAGAGATTGTACACCAAAAAGGGTGGTCAGGGTCTGGTGAGTGTCAAAGTCACTATCCTGGATGAAACCCAAAGCATGCAGTAATACATCAATAAAATGGCACCCAAAGATGTGCTGCTGAGCGAATACCTAAAACAGCAGCAGACAAGGGAAGATCATCAAGCAGAGGAAGTGACAAGGCCCTGCATGGGATGTACTATCAAAAAGCTGAGGTGGCGGACATTGGGAAATTCTACGAGTGGCTGAAAAGAGCTGAATCAAAAGACTGCACTGAGGAACTGATCATAGCAACACAAGAATATGCCCTAAGCACCAGATGCATAAAAACAGGGCTCTACCACACTGGATACAACTCAAGATGTAGATTGTGCACAGATGCCTCAGAAACAATCCAATGCACAGTGGCAGGTATAAGATGCAGACAGGTACTGGCCAATCAACCAGACATCATGGCATTAGATAAGGACTAGAAGAAGTGGTGCAGCAATGCCAAGTGACAGCAACACTAGGATATATATGGTAGTATATGGTAGCTGAAGAAGTGTCAAGGCATGAAGGAGCACTAGAAAGGATGTATAGTATGTAGTAGGTGACAAGGCTGAGCCTGAGGAAAGGGTCAAATGCATCATAAATCCGTGCATTCCCACAAGATATCTAAGTCCAACCCATCTTGAATGCCTTCTTAACTGCTGCTAATTTCCCTTAACTGTTAGTAACTCAGATTCTTGTAGAGAGTTTAAGCCTACAATAGATTTTTATACTCATTTGAACTGCCTGATTTTCCTGATTTCCCTGGCCCTTTACAATGTAGAAAGTAAAGTCTGAAGTGATCCCAATGGTGATGGGGACTGTGACTCCTAAACTGGGAGAGTAGTTCCAACACAACCCATGAAAAGTATCAGAGCTCTCTGCCCAGAATTATAGTGCTAGAAACAGCTGTTACTGTGCAGAACTCTCACATTTGTAGAAGACTTGAGACTGAGGAAGACACAGACGAGCCATAGGGGTGAGAATTTTTGTATACTCACAATACAAAAGCACATACATATTTTAAGACAAGGACTGTAAGACTGTAATACCGGTGAACAGAACAGATAGAACATCATAATTATAATCTCACATAGGCTTCTAAGTTAATAATTATGTAAATGCATTCCTGTTGGAACAATGGGCGTGTTTTGCTTTGTTTTTATTTTTGAAAATAAATATTGCACACTAAATTCTGTGGTTATTGTCTCTCATTTTCTGTAGCTATTGTCTCCCAGCCAAATACTAACTAGGCCTAACCTTGCTTAGATTCTGAACTCAGACAAGGTTGGCTAAGTGTACACTCAGACTATAAATAGAAAATAAACATAGAATATCAAAGGGGAGGGGTGATTAGTCAATGAGAAGAAAATAAATCACATGGTTGAAGTTTATTATGGTTACCATGTAACTTTGAAGGCTCCGTGTAATTACAGGGCCTAATTAAATGGTTGGGCATTATCAAGAGAGGAGAATGGCTTGAGAACAAGACAGCTGGAAATGTATTGCTGCCAGCCCTGATGAATAATTGAATGTACATTTGTATCCACATATTAGCTTGTTCCCATTAGATAGTTCCCAAGATTTTTCAGATATATTCTCTTAGATACATGGGTGCCCTACATTCTTTCCTCTTTATTATAAATTTAATAAAACATTATCTGATGATCAACATTTGGCATGTCTCCAACATTGTCCATCTTTTCTGTAATGGGAACCCATCAAGCTAGTATAGTGTGTGCTATTCTTTATAAGTCAGTATAAAGCCATTCACTTCTTCACTTGAAAGACTTGATCATTTCACTGACAATATGAGGAAAGATTTTTTTCCACTGACTCTGAACAGATAGTATTTATTTATTTATTTATTTATTTATTTATTTATTTATTTATTTATTTATTTATTATTGTGATTTATATGCCGCCTTTCTCCCGAGGGACTCAAGGCGGCTTACAAAATGACAATTTCCGATACAAATCACAATAAAATTAAAATCAACACCCCCCAATTAAAACAGTTTAAAATTATAACAGTGTATGGTTTGCATTGGGTTAGCAGAGAAGCCTCACTAAGTTTGATAAATGAAAATACATGATAGTCTTCTGGTGAATCAGAAGTAGAAATCAGTTCTAAGCCAAGCCTGATTTCATCAGCCATTCTAACAAGTTCCTTGATTATCTTTTTTCCTTGATTGCTAAGTACAATATAATCAGAGGCAGCAATAAGAAGTACAACTAATCCAAACCCTTAGCTAATTCAGAGAAGATCTGAAATAGAACATGGAAGTCTATGTTATTATTTCCACTATAGATTTATAGATTTATTTATTTATTTATTTATTTATTTATTTATTTATTTATTTATTTATTTATTTATTTATTTATTTTTAAATTTATATACCGCCCTTCTCCCTGAGGACTCAGGGCGGTGTACAGCCAGAATTAAAAAACATGAAATACAAATATTAAAAAACAATTAAAATATATATAAATTTGGCCCAAAATTAAAAATACAAACCAATTAAAACATTTAAAATTTCTTCTTAAGCCAGCCAGACTTGCTGGAAAAAGTGGGTTTTAAGGGCACGGCAGAAGGCACTAAGGTCTTGGATTCTCCTTATCTCTGGGGGCAACTGATTCCACAGGGTAGGCCCCCACAGAGAAGGCCCTCCCCCTGGAGGTCACCAGCCTACATTGATTGGTTGATGGCACCCTGAGGAGGCCTTCTCTGTGGGAGCGCACGGGACGATGGGAGGTCGTCAGTAGCAGCAGGCGGTCTTGAAGATAGCTAGGCCTGATGCCATGGAGCGCTTTAAAGGTGATAACCAACACCTTGAAGTGCACCCAGAAGACCACTGGGAGCCAGTGCAGCTCGCGCAGGAGCGGTGTTACATGGGAGCGTCATGCTGCTCCCGTCACTACCCACGCTGCTGCATCCTGGACCAGTTGGAGCCTCCGGGTGCTCTTCAAGGGGAGCCCCATGTAGAGAGCATTGCAGTAGTCAAGGCGAGAGGTGACGAGGGCATGAGTGACTGTGCACAAATGACACTGATCCATGATTATATGTATCAGTATAAAGTATTATCCTCCTCTAAGGTTAAAAAAAAAGAATTAATATGATACTTTTTTATTTCCCCACATTATTATTTTTTTTAAAAAAAAAATCCATCTGGATCAGAAGCATAATAGAAGACAAATTGGCTTATGGTCTCCACAGTAATCCACACAGTACTTTTCTACAGTACTGTGTGGATTACTGTGGAGACCATAAGCCAATTTGTCTTCTATTATGCTTCTGATCCAGATGGATGAACTTTGAGTACATGAGATGGACTAATGTAGCTTCATGTCAAATATTAAAAGTTCAACTACAAGTGTTATTTATGGCAGAACTCAGAGCAAACTCAGGGTATTGTCAGCACGTCAAAGTAGGCCAGACAAGAAAACCAAAGTTATGAATGCTAATACTACTTTTATTATAAGATTAAAATAATTGAATCTTGCAAGTCTGATTATGCTTCTGCCCTCCCTCCATCTACATGATAGGGTTGCCAGGTCTGCTTCCAAAAAATAGTGGACAAGCGGGGGGGGGGGTTAAGTAGTAAAAAAATATATTTAAAAAATACAGTTATATATTTTCTTACAAACATTTTAACACCTATTAAAATAATCACTTCAAAACTTTACTTAAAATTCAAAACATCAAATATATTATAATAATATGTAAAATATTAAATTACATTTTAATTTCATTTTTTGAATAAAAAAAATGTCCACTATTTTGTGAAAAAAAATAGTGAACATAATGTGAAAAAAGCGGACTGTCCGCTCAAATAGTGGACACCTGGCAACATTACATGATGAAAATCAGGGAGGATCGAATCTAAGACACTCATTATATTTCTGCTCCAGACTCAAATTTCTTTTATCTGACTGTTTTCATGGATGTGGCTCTTCCTCCTGTTCCTCAAAGTTATTTCTTCTTCCCAGTACATATATAAGGAATGCTGGTTTACAAACTTTATATTGCTCATTTGGTATAAGAAGTAAAGCTTTATTGAAATTTTAAATTGCATCCATAGAAACTGGAATCATTGATTCCCTATAAAGTATGTTTAAAAATAACCCAGAATTGTTTTGATGTACTCTAGTTTAGCATTTTGAGCCCGTGAACTGATATGTCTGTTCACATCACCATCCTATCACTTTATTAACCTATGTAGTGGCCAGAATGAAATATTAACCTATGCAGACAGATGTTTAGCAATTAATCTGCACTGATAATTTTAAAATCAGAATTAGCTGACACTGCAGTACTTAAGTTTAATATTTGTTGACCAAACTGCAACTTGGCTACAGGGATGGATGTATTTTTCCCATGCACAAAGGACAATCCATTCACCTTGATGTAACTTGCACTGAATTCTATGTCTTATGACCATTAATGAAATGAGTTTCCCTCCAGGGAAAGCAGTGCAACTGGGACACCATTTATTTGTAGATATTGATGAACTAACTTTCATTCTACTTTATAGCCTTCATTTTTTATATCTGTTTCACTGATCACTGAAGGGCATTCTCCTACAAAGGTAGAACAGAGTAGTTATTGTGGTGACTCATCAGTGGATGAAAACATAATGCACTGGCAGTAGCAGGCAAATACATAGATGGACTAGATTCTATGCTTTTTAAAAACTGAAAGCAGCTTGAAGGATCATGACCTATTCTTTTCCAGGCCGTTTTGAGAGTGATTCAGAAGAATTAGGAAATTCTTGAAAAGCTAAAAATTGTTAACTTCCTCTAAGCAAAAGAATTGAGCATGCTTAAGATTAATGATCTCAATGAGCCTCAGTGTGCCCTGTCTTCTCTCAGACAGTGACTGCTTTATTCCCTTGAAAAGAACAGAGTAAGAGACTGAGTATTCAAAAGACTCGACCTAATGTTACAGTGTTGTGCAATGGAAGGCAAAGATGAGAGCTGTTCTATGGGCTTACCAGGCTGCTATTCTATGGATCTGTGATGCTGCTTTAGGTCTTTCTTATATTTCCAACATTTATCACAGTAAAATTCAAAACCTAGAAAGCCCACAAAGAAGACATTTGTGATTAGGCAATTTTCAAAATGGTAAGAAATTTAAAGTAGTTCTAAGAATAGGCAAAATTTGTTCCCTTTCATTTTTCAGAATGAACATAAGGAAACAAACACAGATGCATGTCTATGGAGGTTCTCAGTCATAGAGGTCATGGTGCTTTTTCAAAGGACAACAGGATTTTGTTTTCCCCTGAAGAGGTTTCATTTCTCATCCAAGAAGCTTCTTTAGTTCTGATTGAATGAGTACCTCCTGTTTACAACACAGTCCTTTCAGCAGTTCCAAGAAGGTTCCACACCCATTTACACTATTCAATTTATTCTGAGGGCACAGATAATTCTCCAGTGGCCTCAATGACTCTCAGGAAGAGTACTAACAACCAGATGACTATAAATCCTTCCATCCTTCACCCCTCCAGTCAGAGTTGAAATAGCTCTTTTGGATGAGAAGCAAAATGTGTTCAAGAAACAGCAAAGTCCAGTTGCCTTTTGAAAAACCACCCTTGGGAAAAACATAGATTCAGGGCCTCACTCCCCCCCCCCACCCACACAGAGTCTGTTTTCACTTTTTCTTTCTAACCTACAGTTAATGTGCCACTGAATTCTTACACAGTACTGCAATATTATTTTTTTCAAATAGTTAAAAAAGTCTACTATTCCAAGAAATATAGATTATGAAAAGGTCATACCAAGAAATATAGGTGCAGTTTGTGTGTGTTTGTGTCTGTATATACACACACTGCACAAAGTTTCTGTTTATTTCTCCAGGCTGAGGAAAAAGTATGGTAAATATTTATAGATGTGGGTTGTTGGCTTGTCTGAGTAGAATTAATTGCACAAATATTGATGCAGAAGGATCCACACTAGGTATTAAGATTTAGTGTCCTTTATCGGAAGCAAATAAACCGAAAGATGCAAAATCTCACACAACAGAGGATTGAGTGCATAAGCACGAATGTCACTCATGTCTCTGTGTTATTGTTTGTTTATATACTTAGACAAAACATTGTTTAGCATTTCAAGGATGCAGGTGGGTTTCTTATTTGCTAGAGGTTTGACATTCTAAGAATACAGTTTTGGAATAAATCCCTGTAAGAACAGAAGCATCAGGCTGATGGCCAAACATTCTCTAGCTACCGACAGCATTGATTGATTTCACCAGAACTCTGAATTATATAGTGTTTAGCCAGCTAAAACCATTGGTTTGAAATTGGTCTAATATTCTGAGAGCTTTTTTGTTTCTGATATTGAAAGGTAGACACTGTTGTACTGTAAGACTATGTTCTAGAATCATAGAATTAACTAGGATTACCTATACAAGCATTTGCAACTGTATTGACTCCTCCCCTTCTAAGCGTTGTGGGGAGGGTATTTATTTTTACTGTGATTTCTCTTCTAAATAAAGTAAAATCTAGATATGAATTTCTAATAACTAAAATATTTCTGTGGGTTTCTGATTAACTAATTGTTGTGACTCTTTCAATAGCTTTGTAAAATACCAATGATATCACTTAATAAATGTTAGTTAAACTCTACAAGTATAAAGCAATTCAAGTTGGTCAGCCATGTTCTCAAGCAATTACTACATATTACTTAAAATCTTATCATAAGGTAAAGTGTGTGTGTGTGTGTGTGCACGCGCGCACACACGCATGTGTGTGCATGTGAGCAAACACACCCAGTTTGAGTGATGGACCTAGGGAAACAATAAGAATGGATTAAGAAGATTAACCTTCAAAGTGTTCAGAAATTGTTTGTCCTGTATCTAGCTTTAACAGCAATGTGATATTTGACTTGTAAATTCAAGGATTAAATTTATGAAACAGAGGGGTTCTCTCCAGTGGTGGGACTTGAATAACTTAACAACTGGTTCTCTGGCTGGGTAGGCATGGCCGGTTGGTCATGTGACTGGGTGGGTGATATCACTCATCACACCAGCCCCACCTCCCAGTCACTCGCCTCAAAGGCAGAGGTAGGATTCATCCGGTTGGGATTAATCCCACCACTGCTGGCCCCGCCCCACCCATTTTTTGGCTGTTTTCAAGCCGTTTTCAGGATGTTTTTCAGGCTGTTTTCAGGCCACTTTTCAAGCTGTTTTTGGCCCAGAAAACAGCCCAGAAAACAGGCCAAAAATGAGTAGGGGCAGGGCCACCCGGTGGTGGGATTTGCCAGTTTGCTGAACTGTGCAGAATCTTAACTACCAGTTCGCCTGAACCCGTGTGACCCGGCAACAGCCCACCTCTGGTTCTCTCTCTTTCCAGCCCTTTGATCATATTATAATTAAGGCAAATCTACATCTCTTACTAGCTCACAATGTACATTATGGTATATACAACAATTCATTCTGTGGCAGTAATATTACTTTAAATTATTATTATCTAAACAAAAGATAATGACATCATTTAACATATCTATTTCACTCCAGTTTGATTAACTATATTGTACATGAGAAAACTATGGCAGAATATCTCAACAATTAAAACAATGTGATAAATTATTATTAATAGTAACAATAGCAGCAAATAGATTCAAATATTCCTTCCTTCCTTCCTTCCTTCCTTCCTTCCTTCCTTCCTTCCTTCCTTCCTTCCTGTAATGTAATTAGCAGCTGTTGCCTAAAAAAAATAGACACTGATGCTTTTTCTGGAAGGCTGAATATGATATCAAAACAATCAAACTGACAATAAGAATCTGGAATATTTGCAGATTTCCCATAGATTTATCAAATTGACTAGATCACATTGGGACAATTATTTTATTCTTTAACATTCATATTTCCTATATTCCCAGATCAGAAAATAAGAGATGCTTTTCATCATACACCAAACTATTTCATATTCTATGAACACTATTTCTGAATTCCCTGCTTTCCATCCCTGATACAGCCTCTGGAATACTGACCCTTCCGTGCTCAGCTAGCTATTTCTTTAGCAAGAATGAGATATAATTTCTATGGGCTTCTCCTTCAGGAAAATCTTTCATGTTCATATTCCCCTTTTCTGTTAATGAGAAGCACTACATCGCAATATGTAACTACATGTCTTATCTCTGTAATGAAAGTTTTTTCAGGTCTACCACAGCTAGCTGGATGTTTTGGAGTAAATTCGGGAACCTCACATTTCAGAAAATATCAATACCTGTATTTAGTCTTGTCATATTTGTCACACTAACAAATATCCAGATGACACTATCCCTTACTCTCCATACAAGATCCTTTGAACATGGTCATCTTGGATTTATTACTGACCTATAAGGTGTCATAGCCTTGAATGTCAGTTGGTGGTGCCTGATATTTTCTCAAAGATGACTCCTATGTTATATCCTTTCCTGTGCCTCTTATTACTTTACAGTATTTTCCATAACTGAAACCTACCTACCCATGTCTTTTCAAGCTTTCATGATGGTGTCTTTCTCAGCTTCTTCTGTTTCTTGCACATCACAAAAAATGGTGGGAAAAAAAGAAAACAATACCATGGAGTAGTATCTTCATTGCTGTAGGAACTAACAGGAACTAACAGGAAGATAACTGGCCTAGATAACTCCTCATACTGGATTCACTTTATTCAAATATTACCATTTGTACCATTTTATGCCATTCATGATTACCAACTACCATCTATAGCCAAATACTTTCTGACCCTTCCTCATTGAAAGATCTCCTGTTTGACTTTCCATAAAGCTTCTCCCCTCCATACGATAGCCTAAAATGTTGAATGTCAAGATTATTATATAGTTTCCTGTCCTTATACAGAACAACCCTGTCCCCTTTTGCCTGCAGCTTCCAACTATAATGAAACCATACATGATATGGCACTATTATGGATTTGTACAAACAGATCATACCAAAAGAATCTTATATTCTTCTTTGTAAAGTGACTAAATTAATGGACCAGCAAAATGCTGAGGATACAGTAAACTTGGACTTCAGTAAGGCATTTCATAAAGTAGACCATAGCCTATTTCTTGACAAGATAGAAAAATGTAGGCTAGATAGTACCACCACCAGATAGATTTGCAATTGACTGACCAATTGCACCCAGTGTGTAGTCCTTAATGGAACTACATCTACAAGGAAGGATAAAATGGAGTACCTCAAGGTTTTGTCTTAAGACCAACATCTTCATAAATGATCTAGATGGGACAGAATGCATCAAATTTGCAGATAACACCAAGCTGATGACAATTGCTGACACTTTTGAGGATAGGCTCAAGGTTCAGAAGGATTTTGGCAGATTTAAGCATTGGACCTGATCCAGCAAGATTCAGTTCGGTGGTGAGAAAAGTAAGATCCTGCACTAAGGCTGGAAAATCCAAATGAATAGATACAGAGTAGGTGGTACCTGGCTCAACAATATGTGAGCTGTAGGTGTCCTCGTGACCCACCATTTAAATGACATGTTGTAGCTCCAAAAAAGGCAGAGAAGTCCTGGACTGCATCAACAAATGGATAACATCAAGATCACGAGAAGTGATAATACTGCTTTACACTACAGTGAGGTCACATTTGGAATACTTCATACAGTTCTGATCATCACAATACCCCCCCCCAAAAAAAAAGATATGGAAACCCGAGAAAGTGTGCAAAGAGAAACAAAGAGAAAGGGTCTAGAGGCTAAATCATATGATGAATGGCTGAGGGAGCTAGGTATGCCTAGTCTATTTAAGAAATGGATTAGAGGGGGCATGATAAATACCTTCCAGTACTTGAGGGGCTACCAGAGAGAAGAGGAGATTACTCTCCAAAGCATCAGAGAGCAGGACAAGAAGTAATGGATGGAAGCTTGTTAAAGTAACATCCAGTCTAGAAGTAAGTATAATTTTCTAATAGTGAGAATAATTAATCAATGGAATAGCTTGTCTTCTGGACCTGTGGGTGCTCTATCACAGGAGGTTTGCAAAAATAGACTGGGCAGCCATTTGACCAGGATGGTATTAGATCTCTTGCCTTGAGCAGGGGGTTGGACTGCAAGACCTTTAAGGTCCCTTCCAGCCTTATGATTCTATGTTCCAACCTGGACTACCTCATTTTCTCCTTATGCAAACCATATATCTGACCCATTATACCCTTCTCATTCAATAGATAAAAAGGAGGAATCTGAAGAAATCATATTTCATCTCTTCCTACTATACAGCAGACCAAAATGTTTAATTCATTGGAAAAGCCAGTCTGTGAGTTCCTAGGGACCAGATGATAATTTCCATGCTTCATGCCATTTCTGACAGTTCCATTGGCACTACCTCCACAGATCTAAATATCCAAACCGACTCTCCATTCTAGGTTTGGTATCAGTGGACTAACTCTGAGGTGCAAAGAAGTTGAGAGAGGGGGAAGAACAAATATTCAAATTCTGAATGAAAGAAAGCATCCACTTTTGAGAGTTGGGGAGAGTTTTGAACTGAAAGAAATTGCTGTTGAATATGTTGTGGACATAGAATTTCTTTCTTCCTCCCTACGATGGGCCAAGAGGAGATGAGAACAGAATTTTCTTCTGCTGCAATCCACGTAGAAATGGAAATTCTTTCTAAACATATAATCCCCTTCCCTTTCTTCTTTGGTTGAGTGGAAGAAAGAGAAACTTCAGTAACTTTGCAAACTTTCTGAATGTAACAGAAGGACTGTAAATTTTTCTACCACCTGTGCGCTGGACAGAAAGAAGGGATGAAGAGATAAGCACACAAGGAGGTGCTTGTTAACCCCAGCTAATGATTAGATAGTTATGGCTGCAGGAAAATAATTCTTGATGCTTCAAGTTCATGAGAGTTAAGGACACAAGGAATAGAAAGACATGATATGAAAGTTAGAACTAACAAGGCAGAAATCAAAGAATTTGGGATCAGACAGTACCATTATGTAGAGTTAGTCAACCTTTGTGAAATATCAGATAGACACTGGACATCTGTGGAATTCAAGTGTATGGTTTCTCCTGCAATCCAGGTCAAAATGGCCATGGACAATAATGTTCCATAAGTGGAAGGAAGGGGATGTCTGTATAGTATATTCAAGTGAACAACAGGATCTATGCAGATCCCAGCATTATCTTGTGAATGATGATAAGCATCCTAGATTGTGTCCATGACAAAAATTACACCAAAAAAGGCAGAAAAAGAATACTGGGAAAGGTACATGAAGATAAGTAATTTAAATTGTATATTCAGTGAGTTGAGGATGGAACAAAGACTCCATCATGAGGGCAGAATTTCTAGTCATCTTTGTGTTGTGTTGTGTTTGGTGATACATGAAGATGACCCATCTTACAATCCATCTTACAAATAGAAACAGTTTGCAACAAATGTACACGCTCACTGAAAATAGAAAATTATTATAGAAAATGAACACTAATTATTTAATATGTTTATTTTGAAAAAGTCAAACTCCTGAGTCATTGTCATTTTAATTGTAATGAACTTAATTTAGACTAAAATATGACAATGGCGGAAAAAAACCCTAGATGTGAAAATGGAGGAACATCAGGTGTAGGAACTCTCTTTTAGGGAAAAAAAATATATTGATTTTAGTTAGACTACAGGCCAGAAAACAACAATAACAGAAAAATAAATTGCATTTTATAATAATTAAAAATATGAGGAAGTTTTTGAAGTTGTTATTATTACTACTCTGCTACTCTGAAAAGAAGCCATTCTTGAATTCTAGTGATAAATTTAACTGGGCTATGGTTTAATTAGGTTCATTCAGTGCAGAGATGGTTTAGGTTTCTAATCTTGAAGGAGCAGTACATTTTTCAGAAAATATAATCATAATTAGGTTAGGCACATTCTGTTTCTGGTTCTATTCATGTTTCACAGAACTCTTGGAAAGCAAAACAAAACCTATCATAGTAGCAAGATAGTAATTAAATTTCATATTTTGCCAAGTAGAAGATTAGCTCAATTTTGCTTTTAGAAAGTGGTGAAAAAGTTGTAAATTTTAGTTCCCTGAGCAGTCTGTTAAAAGTAGAATCATCTGTTTCCTCCCCATTATCACAGTATGTTGCAAGTATAGTTTTCATGGTTTTTTTAAAAAAAATAAAAACACCTTTATTTTATAAGGGAAACACAAGAACAGCTTAGTAAAAATTAGAGCTAGGAAGGTTGGGTCCAAATTGGGTCATGAAAAAACAGACTTTAATTTAAAAAAATGTAAAAATAGGGTAATGATACAGAAATTTAAATAAGGTGGATTTTAATCAACTAGCAGATATCTTAGTGGTTTACAATAGATCAGAAATTATTTCAGTGGAAATAATTTCTAATAATATAAATTAAATGATTAATTAAATAAATAAAGTACACACATTCTCCTGTAAGCAGAACATCAACACATTTAATTTTGCTCTTAGATTATATCACTAAATCTGAAATTTTAAGCAGCAACTTTTCATGTCAAGTCTTGCCTGGCCTTTTTTTTACCTGGAGAGAATTGAGACTGGGCCTAGAATCTCTATTGCTGAGCTGTGGCTACTCCCCATGCAATTAAAATCTTAAGGTTGTCTCTAATAATAAATGCAAAAGTTAGCTAATAAAGCAGAATAGATTGAAGATGTTCTCTTCCTAAAACAATTTTGAAATGAAACTCAAAGACCACCTGTTGATCCCTGTGATATTTTAAATGAACAGAATGTTGGATTTTTTTTGGTCACTGTGGCTAGGACGAGTTGTCTTACAGAAGAATACTTGTTTATTTACAAAATGACTAGCACTGATGATGTTACCTATTTGGATGGTGAAACATCTACAAGAGAACAACCCAGCTCAGAGAGCCCCATTGATTCCACAATTCAACCTTGACCTACAAATATTCTCTTCTCTTGGTATTTAGAATATTTAGATGCCTGTCTATCCTAAGCAAAAAACTTTGGGTAGCTAATAATACAAACCAATAGGAAACAACAAAAGTACAATTAAAAAAACAAACATAAATGCAAAAGGTGAAAGACATATAAGTTTGCACCCCAAACATGAATATGCTCTAATATATAAAGCAAACGTGTAATTAGTTGGCTGGCCTTTTTGAAATAAGCATCCAATTCATGTCCCATTGATCTAAAGCATGGAAGTAAATGTACTTTCTTTCACTATAAGCAAGAATCAAAGTTCACTTTTATCAGTATAAACATTATATAACTAACTCAGGGGCGGGTTTCAAAACCCATCGCTACCGGTTCACTTGTGGGTGTGTGCATGTTTGTATGCACATGCAATGCTTCTGCGCATGCACAGAAGCATCTGGCCGGGTGGGCGGAGCCTTCCGCCGCCACTACTGGTTTGTCCGATCCGAGGTGAACCGGTAGCAATCCACCACTGAACTAATTCAGAATTAATTCTACAATATGTCCATAATTATACTAAATAGTTATACCAAGAGCCTTGGTAGTACTAGGGTTTAAGGCACCCTGTTATTAAGCTGCTTAAGACCAGCTGCCTGCAATTACTGCAGGGTTCGAATCTCGCCAAGGCTCAAGGTTGACTCAGCCTTCCATCCTTTCTAAGGTAGGTGAAATGAGGACCCAGTTTGTGGGGGCAATAAGCTGACTTTGTATAAATATACAAAAGGATGAAGGCTATTGCTGAGCACATTGTAAGCCGCCCTGAGTCTTCGGAGAAGGGCGGCATATAAATCAAATTAAAAAAAAAAAAAAAAAATGATTCCATCAATTTCTCAGTAACATTTGAAAAGATCTGAAATCAGTCAAATGGAAGAAATAGTTTACAAGCATCAAAGTTATGGCCAACTTAAAATTCCCTGTGATTTGTAAACAATTACTTTTTATTTTACTATTCTCCAGAAGCTTATTTTTTTATATTCCTGAATTTATAACTCTGTTTGGAACAAGATAATAGAGTATAATTAGAAACTTGTCATATATTTTTAGAACTTGTAGATGAGTGCTTCTAATGAGATTAGACAGGAACAATGGAAATCCATGCCAAACAAACTGTCCAAGAGAAGGTTGTGTATTATGGTATTTAATATAGCTATAGAAAGGTATTTTTATATGTCCTTCATCTGTTCATGCCTGTAGACTATAAAAGATAGACCATGCATGATAAAAGGAAGATTTGAAATAGTTTAAGAATTGAGATTTGGATATAAAGGACAACACACACATACACACACGTGCAATTATGTCAATTGCATTGATATTGTTCAGAAACATAATTTCTTCATACTCTGTACCAGGTCAGCTTCACTCTGCAGGTATAGGAAAATATAGGAAGGCCTTCTGGTGGAGTCTAAAACTTTGGCTCTGCCAGTGGTCCTAAGCCCCCAGGAGAGGCATTCTAGGCTTGGGGTGACTGACAGGGTGGAGAGAAGATTCCCACTACTGTGATCTGTCCCCGTCCACACACACACACACAAACACAGCCAGCCGAGGGTTAAGGAAACACATTGGCACACACCCAGGTCTTTATCTCCAACTTGGCAGCGATTTACACACCGTCTGCCAAGTGCATTTATTTCCACAAAACAGAAAGATAAGATACTTAGCATACAAAAGTCCAATCAGAATAATATTCCTCTCAGCAGTTTCTGGACGAGGCTTTAGTGACTACCCAAGGTTTACTTTTGTTCGTCACAAGGATCACTGGCCACCACCCTCTATTATATAGTATCTGGGGTGTGGTCCAGTGACTCAGTTCTAATCCCTAGCATGCCTCCTGAGCTGCTGCAATCGTTTATCATGCCTTCGGAGGCATGCGTCCAGGAATGATGTCTCTCCCTCGCTCTCATCCGAGCCACCTGTCTCCCTGCTAATCTCCTCTCCCTCGGCCGGCACCTGAGACAGTGCCAGAGGGGAGGGGCCTGGAGAGGGAGGCCTGGCTGACTCCTCTTCCTCATGCTTGGAGCTTTCTTCCTCCGATGGGACAGGCTCAGAGGGCGGGGCCACAACATACTGTATCAACCATCCTCTTCGTTCTTCTTCTTCTTCTTTTTTATTTAATATTTCTAACTTTAAATATTTTGTATTATCTATTTTTTTTTTCATTTTTATCATTCAATAAGCCACCCAGGACTGCTGTAACAGTGAGATGGACTGCACATAAATTTAATAAACAAACAAACAATACATTCCATAAAGGAAGCCTTATACATTCCAGGACAGTTCTCTGAGGATGGGCTCCAGTACAAGTTCAAAAGCTCAGAAAACTAAACCTCCGGTCCCGGTGACCAACCCAAATTGAATCCTGCAACATTATTCTGGGACACATATATTTGCCTTTGCTTGTGAAAAATTGGTTTAATAAATAAAATAAATCTAATTATATTCCGTGTGCTAATCCAATGGACATTACTAGGAAAATAATTCTGCAGTCTGTGATGGAGAAAATGAAGAGAAAATCCTACCACAGCGGAAATTTATTCACATAAATTTGAATGTAAAGCATATGGTTTATTTATTTATTCATTTGGCAGACTTCTGTTTTTAGAAATTAGCTTCATTATTCCAAATGATCACAGTGGCAATGGGTTTAAATGACAAGATCCTACCCATATGGCAAGCTAAAACAAATTACATTCTGATGGGCATCATGTAGAATTTCAAAATGGAGAAAAATATGTCACTTATTCTGTACTAAAACTAAAGGTAACAATTTCCTTAAGTTTGATTCCTGATCACTATATGGACACAATTACATATGTGTTTTTTTTTTAGTGGGAGACGGGTAACAAATGGCTAGGTAATGTCTTCTAGGAGGCTCTGTTGACTTCCAAGTGTAGTCTAGAGCTCTGAAAGATTTTGGTGGAATTTTCCATTGAAATACTAACCATATCTGACTCAGCTTTTAACTTGGCTCTTTTTTTCCACGATCTTCCAGTAAGAAGCATTTGGTTTAATATTACGATCTACTTGATTATAAAATTAATTCTAAATAATATTTGGGCTCAAAAAAGACCACCAAACGGACCTGCAATTGAATCTCGCAAGTATTTTTTTATTAGTTTTAAACTGTTTTGAAAATTAATTCTGCAGTACTCCTTGGATAAATTGCTTTTAGTGTGAGTGAAAATAACATAAATACACGTTGTAATGTTGAAGTCTAGAGTCCAAATCTTCTTTAGGTGGTTATTTTCGCCTTAAGCTAAATGTGTATGGAACTTTCACAGTAGTATTCTCTGGTGACACTTTAATAGCAGAGCGGATGAAAAGTTATTAGCAGATGACTCCTATTGAATCTTGCCTCTTGAACTGAAACTCAGTAATGTATATAACTCTTTCTGGAACAGATGGATTACTCCAACTGAGATTCTTGAATTAAAAAGGAAACAAATAAACTACAAACCAGCAGATGCACATTATGCATTTGCCTTATCCATTCTTTTAAACACACCTTTTAAATACATTTTATTTTTTCCCCTGCAGGTGAAATAATTAATCTATGGTTAGTTAGTTTTATTTCCTCCACCGCTGAATGTGAAGCTGGGAAAGAAATATTTCTTTCTGGAGGGAATAGGAAAGTATAATATGTTGGGACACATTGTTTATATGTATTTAAAGGTTATCACATCCTATTCACTATATTGATAGCCCCAACTGACATTTTGCTGCTCTTCTCAAATGATGCATGTCTTGTTCATTGTGCTATGCAGAGTCAGCTGTCAGGCAGTGCATCAAGGGACTAAAACCCATTTTCTTTTGCTATTTGTTTGCACTTCCAGTACAGAGACACAGAGAGAAGCTTTTGAATTCTTGAATTTCTTTGCAGGAGAGAAACTAATAGTCTAAATTGCAAACTGCTTATTAGATTAACAAATCTAGAAGCAGCTATAATGTGTTCATTAAAGACAAATAGGAAAATTACTTGTAGAGTTCTTATGAAGTAATTTCATTTATGGCGAATGAGATTACCCCACCCCCTTTTATAAAAAATTGGTATGCCATTGAAAGGAGGTACCTATTAGTCATAGTAATTATACATAATCTTCGTTATGACTTGATTTTCTATTGATTAGTGCAGAATTGATCTCAGATTTGGGAAAAAAAATCAGATTTGGACAGGGGTGAAATCTAAAAATTTTCGCTACTGGTTCTGTGGGCATGGCTTAATTAGTGGGTGGGCTTGTTGGTCAGGTGACTGGGTGGGCATGGCTTGTTGGTCAGGTGAGCGTGGCCAAGTCAACATCACTTTGTTGCCCTTTTTTAACCTAAAAAACACAACACAACACAACTGGCTCACCCACAAGGTAAAAGCAGCTGTGCTAGACCCAAAATGGCCCCTGCAACAAGCAGGAACCTCACACAGCCACAAAAAGTCCAGAAAACCAACTTTCACACTTTACACACACACAATTCCACATACAGCTTTGTGAGATTTTGTGTGTTTCTGTAGTTAAAGTGAAACACTACAGAAACACACAAAATCTCAGAAAGCTGCACAAATATTATTTTATTTTATTTTATTTTTATTTTTATATAAAAGCAGCTAAATTTAAAACTTCCTAAACTTTAAATGGCTAGGTCTAAAACAAGAACAACTAAAAAAAAACCCAATTAACTTTTTTTTTTAAAGCTCCCAAAGGGGGGAAAAACTTACAGGCAGGCAGGCAGGCAGATAGAGCTGCTCACCGATGAGCTTGATTACAGGCAGGGAGATTCAGTTGCTTGCTGATGCAATGGTTTGCAGGGATTACAGCAAGTGAAGCAAGGCAGGCTTTGCGACCAGCAGCTAAAGTAAGCAAGCTGGAGGCTGGGGGGGAAAGGATTTTTGCTACCGGTTCTCCGAACTGCCCACCACCATCGCTACTTACTCGCTCGAGCCAGTCCGAACCGGGAGCATTTCACTCCTGGATTTGGATATTCTTACAAATATGGAACCCCTTAGTTCATGAGTTCAAATTGTGTTTCTAATTTTGTGATAGATATTAATGTTCTGTCTGCATGAATAATAGGCAATGTGAAGGTATCCCTTGGCTGAGACATATTCATTGTCTAGAAGATCATTGCAAAGATCTACGCAGCAAAGAAATAGAAACCTTGTCATTCAGAGTGTGGGGGCAAACCTGGGGGAGTTGGGAGTGGAGGAAGAAAAAGAAGAAAAACTGGAAATAAGTGAGCATTTAGAATAACTTAAAAACAAGAGAATAAGTTTATCTGCATTGAAACTTGTTCTCGCCCCTCCCCCCAAAAAACAGCACACGTATTAAAAGATACTAATACTGTAATGTTAAATATAAGTTCACTGCAAGAAACAAACCAACTAATGTTCAGCATTATTGCAACTATAACTAAATACTGGAATGTAAATTAACAAACAGTGCATCAGCAAAATGGAAGATCAGCCTGAAAAATAAGATCAATAAGATATTAGCAAGCTGGTACAGATGAAAGGAAAGAAACTGAAGAACTGGAAGACCAAAGAATATCTGATCAAGAAATATCAACTAGAAACAATGAAAATGAAGCACTGGAAGGAACAACATTTGACAAAGAAGAAACCGTACAGTTCTGGACAAACCCAAAGAAATATAAACAAAATGCAGCCTGGCAAAAGGAGGTACATCAGAATAAAAAAGAAATAAAAATTAAAAAAATATACTAACAGCAGAAATGGAGAAAAGAATTGGTCAGCACCAAGTAAGGATGAACTTCACTATTTTCGGTTAAAACATCTGACTGGTCTGCAGCCATTCATTGCCAACAGTTTAACATCATACTGCAAGGAGGAAAATTTGAAGATTGCTTAACATTTGGGAAAATATACTTGATAATGACAGACCCAACAAAAAAGGGCAGAATCAGGTACCCACAGGCCAATTACCTGCTTATCAACAACTTTCAAATTGCTAACTGCTGACGCAGCCCAACAGCATCTGGTTGAAAATAATATTTTACTATCTAAGCAGAAAGGAAAAAGCCGAAACAGCAGAGACACTAAAGATCAACTCCTAACTGACAAGATGATTCTGGAAACCTGTAAGAGAAGGAAGGCCAACCTGAATGTAGATTGGACTGGTTACAAAAAGGCATTCAACTCTACACCACTTTGACTGGATAATCAAGTGACTAGAATTAATAGGAGTACAAATATCAGAAGTTTTATGCAAAGATTGATGGCACAATGGAAACATACTTTCCCTCTTGTTTTACTTAAAGTAAAACTCTGCCTCCTTTTCTGAGTGGCAGATGTAACCTATCAATATCACCACAGGCATGTAATGCATAGTAAAAAGTCATTAACTTTATTCGGTTTTCTTTTTTTCTTTTTGGTCCAAACTTTAGCTTCTTCCAGTAATGTATTGTATCACAGATATGGTTCATGTATTGATGGTTTTGACAGTATTTTCACCAATTTTGCCCTTAGCACTTTTCTGAATCTTTTACTAATCACATTTTTAACCTCTCCATGCTTGTTGTTAACCAAATCTAAAAAGCACAGAGATTTGTAGGCTTCATTCTGATGGTTTGATCATTGGACATTTCAGTTGAATTATTTTTCATTAGTTTACCCAGATTTATTGCCATTGTAGCGCATTTCTCTGGGCCCAATTTCATTGCTGTATCTGTGTTAAAAAGTCTTATTTGTTAATGAATAGATTTCAATTTCTGATTTTCGAGAAAGCTTCAGTTTACATATAAAGCAAATGTGAGATTTTACTAGCTTTTTTTTTTTTTTTGGCTGTTTGGTGATTAAGATTTCTTTTCTTCTAAATCACTGAAAGTAACATCATAGAGATGACAAATAATAAGAACAATAAGGAGTCACTTGAAAGATGCTTCTTGGAATGTTGACAAGCCCCTATTTTCAATTTCTGACACCTATTCTGTCCTCCACTACTTCCATTTCCCCATGACAAGGAGATATCCATGAAGTGGTTGTTAATTTGACCTGTGTGCCACCGAACTCTCGAAGATTCACAACAATCAGCAAAGAATTTGTAATACAGTAAATGAAACATGTAAGGCAAGAATAAAAAAATGGCAAGCAAAGGTTTCACTGTCCCTTGCTGAAGGCTTATGTGAATTATAGTTTTGATATGTTTTTCTCTGCTAAGTTTTATACTGGAGACATGAAAATAAATACACTAGAAATAAAAATAACTTCACTCTCATGCCAGCTCTAGGACTCTATTCTGCTTTGAAGATAGAAATATTGTTTTGATAATTATAAGCAGGTCACTGGAGAGAAGTTTATAGAAGACCATCCAATACATGAATGCAAATATTTTGGATACAAATTCTTTCTCCAACTGAACTGTACTGAATTCTTGTACATTTTACATGCATTTCAACCAGGGGTGGGTTCTACTTACCTTTACTACTGGTTTGCAGCGGGGCCGCAAACACTCGCTCCCTTTGCTCACACGCGCAATCTTCTGCGCAAGTGCAGAAGCTTCTACACATGTGCAGAACAGTTTTGAAGACATCGGGGTCAGTGGGCGGAGCCTCCCACCGGTTTTACTACCAGTTCTATAGAACAAGTGCGAATCGGGGGCAACCCACCACTGATTTCAACCCATGTATTCTAAAAATGCTATTGCTGTCTTCATCCTGCATTAAAAAAAACCTATGAAATATTTCAAATGAAATAGTTTCTGAAAAAGGAGATTACTATCTAATAGTATAATAGGATAACTAATGAAAGGGTTTTTTTTTGGGGGGGGGAAAGGTAACTTTATAGGACAGTTAGGGAAAAAGCAGAAAGCCATAAAAGCAGTGTCTCAGTTTAAGGGATAAATAACATGAAGTGATAATAAATAATGTACAAAGCCTTTTTTGTGATAATAAATGTTAATTTTCAGATGTTATACAATTCCTGCATTCCTTTTGTTACTTTATGTGAATAGTTGCACAACAAGAAAGAGACTTTATTATTAAAAAATCACAAAGATTTGCATTAAAGTTGTAGATGTCATCAGGAATTGAATCCAGATTTAATGACACTTTCTTCAACCATGCTTTATGTGTGCCTTCTAGCCTGGGCAGAGCACTCCAAGCAAGTAAGAGAGTTTTGTATTTGTGACTTTACTTACAATGAATCTTTTCCTGTGGATGACTAGCTCTGAATTCAAGTCATTGTTTTGAGCTTCAAAATCTGACTGTCTGCCAATGAAAAATAAAAATAGCAAATCCCTACATCTTTCTAAAATTAATAGAAAATGTTGCCTAAAAGCTGGTCCTTTCCCTTCTATACATTTCCATTCAAAATGCTATTAAATTTCGAGTGTCGCCTCAATGAAGAATGTGAATCTTTTTTTCCTCAGAATATTTCAAGCAGATGTAAAAGTGCTAAATATTATTATTACTGTCAATTTTCAGAGCACAAAAGACTGCCATCAATGATTTAGTTTAGGCTTTGAAACACCTCTTACGTTTTTCACGACCCAGTGATGTTGTTAGGCTGCTTCAATTACATTGCCTAATATATGTACGCACACATGCAAGCTAATAATAATAATTATTGCCTCAGAAAGGCATAACCTCTTATGCACTACTTATTTCTCAAGATATGCCGCCAACATTCATTTCTTGCTCTGAAATGTGGAAGGGAGAAATAATTGATGATCCTGGTTGGATGGCAGTTTGAATTATCTAGTGGAAGAATTGCATTTTTAAAGCTCAATGTCCACATAGCTTTGTTCCAACTTGACCTGCATAAAAGTGTGTGAATCGTTAATACTCCTGTCCAAACTCAAGTGCCAACATAATATCAAGGCAGTAACAAAAGAAGAACCTAACCATAACTTTTCAGCCTTAGACTGACCTTGTAAACAAGTAACCATGGAGATAGCACCAAATGAGCCAAAGACACAATACAAAAAAATCAGCAAAGTTTGGACTTGTAACGGGAAAAAAAAATACTTGTTCGAAAGAGAGATTGCATTTCAAATACAGCACTTAAACTAGGTTGAGAGTAAGAGCTTTGAAATTGCTTTAAAAGCTTTTTTTTTTTTTGTAAAATAAAGGATAGTTTGTAAAAAATAAAGCTGCTCAATTTTCCAAACAAACATCTAATAAGGCAGTTCATACAAAGTTATTTTCCGTTTTATGTTTTTAAGATCTGAAAAGGGATTGTTAAATACTCCCTTCTGAAAACCAAGTATTGCAATATCATGAGGAAATTCCACAGTTTGGTAAATTTGAAGATAACTTAAAATTCCACAGCCAGAAAAGTGAACAGGCAATCTGGGGACTTTGCAGAATTCTGGAAGGCCTGACACACACACACACACACACACACGGGAAGGGGAAGGGGGTGTTCTTTCTTCTCATGGGCCAATACATAAGAATTGTAGAAAAACCTAAAATACTAAAATAATAATAATAATAAAATGAGAGAAAGTAAGGGTGGAATTTAACCTTAAAGATCATTAATCTACCCTTCAGTCCAGTGCAATAATCATACACAGCATCCCTTAGAGATTGTCCTCCAGATTCTGTTTAAACAAATTCCCCAGCAATAGAGAAAGGAAAACGGTCTGTTCCTTTTCCGAACAGCAGTTACCAATAGGATATTTGTCCTGACATCTAACTGAAATCTGCTTCCTGTTAATTTAAAGTTCATGGCTTTTTTTTTCTTTGTTTGGGAACAGCTCTGAACAATTTGGCCCTGTGTTGTATATGAGAAACCTTCAGATACTTGAAGACTGCTATTACGCATCCTCACTGTTCTCCAAGATAAGCAGACACATCTCTCCAACCATTTTGTTTTCAAGTCACTTGACATCTTACTTTCTCTGTTCTGGACATACTGAGATTTATACATTTCCTTCCTACAATATGACATTAGGGTGCAGGAGGAAGTGTTCACTGTAGCAGCTCCCCTCCTCTGGAATTGAATGGCCTTGAAGCATGGATGGCCCCTATTCTTATATACATACATACATATATATTAAATTTATATTTGCTGATAAAGAAATAAAGGGAGACTAGTATAGATCTATTTCAAGCTATTTAGCTCTCATCTGCTAGCCATACCCTTACTCGGATTCTTATGGCTTTTTGGAAGCAATGAAAATACAGCCATCCCGGAGGAAGTTTTAAGATTAATAAAAATTGTAGAAAATGTAGAAAGCCATTTTCTACAATTGTATGATTTGAGGTTTTTATTTTACTTGCTACTTTAATTCACATTAATCTAACTTTATATCCTATTTTTATTATGTAAATTTGGTAAGCTGCTTAGAATCTAATTGGTTTCAGGTGGTAAAGTAAATATAATACATAAGTAAATATCACAGTAAGGGACTTTAGATGTCTTCAAATTCTCAAATTTATTGGTCTTACTTTAAGAACTTACACTCATTCTTCATAGCCATAACTATCTCTTTACCTATCTTGGGTTTATAATTTAATTCATTACCTTTTTTTGTTTTGCTTGAATGAATGCACTAATCTGATTATTTCAAATACTGGACCTTATTTGGATGGGGCCAAACTACTTATTAAAACTTTGTGATGTAAACAATCTGAAACGGTTTTGAGTCTATGTTGTTTGGCAATTAACTTGAGCTTTGAGCTCTCTCTTTATTTAATCAACCTACCACATCTGACTGGTTCATGATAATATTAATAATGAGAGTGAAGAAGATCTTAAAGTCCAACACAGTAGAGGCAATAACATCAAGACAACTAACACCTGGGCAATTAGGTAACAGCTGGAATAGTGGACTGAACTCAGGCAGAATGAAAAGAAAGACCAGAAAAATAATGAATTGTAGAAGAAAAAAGATGCACTAAAAGATGCACTAAAAGATGCACTGGTACAGCATGAAGGTTTACAGAATATCAGAGACACCAAACTAGCTTCCAAAAAGACCAAATGAAGAATAGAAAAGAGTGATGGCAAAACAAAGTACTATATGGCCAGTAAATATAAAAAAAACTTAGCAGCCAAAGCAGATAACAATAAGACCTGGCAATGGCTAAGAGCAAGAAAGTTGAAGAAAGGGACAGAGAGCTAAATCCAGCTTCACAAGACCAAGCCTTAACCCAAATGCATAGAAAGTCAGAAATGAAAAGACAGCAACAGATAGCAAATGCCAACCTCTTCAAAGAAGCTGAAGAAACAGTGGACCACTCATTTAGCTGCCACAAGAAGAACTCACAAACTACCTACAAACAATGGAATTATCAACTATCAACAATGGTGAATTAGAAAATATGCAAGAAATATCTCTTTGAGGGAGAAAGGCAGTTCAGAAATGTGAAAAAATAAAATAAACACATACCACTTGCAAAACACAATTTTACGTGCAACAACTTACATCATTCAACAATACCTTTAACACCATCAGACATCTGCTATCCCAGATCCTTAGAAAGGATACAACATGTGCATAAAAATGCCAAATCGAGGCTAACTATCTGACTGATTGTGCAACAAATCATATTAATAATATAACCAGTTGAGACTCTGAACAAAACAAAAACAATGGGATTAATCAATATATATAATATTCACACAAAAACACAAAAACATATAAATAGATACACATACATACATAAATATGCCAGTAAACCCTACTGGCTATACAAGAGATATAGAGAAATTTGTTTTGCTCAATTTTAAATTATAATGTAACTCCCCAATTTATAGCTATACCAGAAAGCATATTCACACCGAAATCTACATATTCAAAATCTTACACTTATAATTGCAATTGATAAAAAAGGAGCGTAGATGTGTATATGAAAGCAATGTGTCTATAATATTTCATGGTAAGGGAAATATGCTTGAAATAAATGAATCCACTCTGAAAAACTATATATAAATACATGAATATTAGAATATATTCAAAAATAGTGATCTATTTTATAACTTTAGTAAGTAATAGTACCAGAAATGTGCAGCTGGAAAAAAAAGAGAAACAAAACAAATATTCAAGGTGATATAATTGTTATTTTCTAACCTCACTGAACATGTAAGATTATAAGGATTAATTAAGACTATAAAGATACAAGTTGTGATCCTTTACATGAAAGCATGTGCCATTCTATCAAGCAGTAGCAGAATTATTAAATTAAACATAATTTATAAAATTAACAAAGTTGCATTTCTATGCCCACCTCCTTCAGATTAGAAATTCCTGTTCTGAATGGGTTTTACATTAATGTAGGACTTCAATCATTAAGAGCAAAGGCTGAGAATTCTTGTAACCGCAACTCAAATTTAATTCGATGTTAGCTGGCAGTCTAGCAATGCTTGTTGGAAGTGGATGCAGTCATTTATAGATCTGAAATATACAACAGGTTTGGGGACGGCAATTACACTGCTTCACAAGAGTAAGGTCATTTTTAAAGTGCATAACAAATGGGAGCGCTGCTATAAAAATAACCTTTATTACATAGACTGAAAAAGAGGTCTTTGGACTTTGTAAGGAAGTGAGTAAGTAAAAGTAAATAATTTATTGTGACAAAGTGGAAATTTTGTGAAAGGGGTTGTGTTTTTTGTTTGTTTGTTTTTTTGAGATAGATATAGAAACTTTCTTTGTTACAGGATAATACTTTTTTTCTTCTTCTGTAGATATGAAACATGTTTTCCCAGGCTGTATGGAAATATACTAATTTCTAACTTTCAAAACCAACACACTTATGCTTCAGAGATACATAATTTAGTAACAAACAGCTAGCCTGAATTTTGATCAGGTTTTAAAAATGGGTACAATAGCCTCCAGACATCAAATGAGCTGACAAAACTCCCCTGCTACTCCCCCCACTTTTATTCTGAAAGTTAAAGAATTCAATTACCACTTTCTCAAATCTTCAAAGAAAATGTACAAATCAGAGGAGGAAAAGGAGGACTGCAATGCCCTAACCAATCTGGTAAGTGCAGGATCTGGGTTTACTGAACAACTGCAGGCTATTTAATCTAATTGAGGAGAATTTGGTGTTCATATGCCCAGAATAAATAAGATTTAGCAAACTCTTCTGGTTAAATCTGGCACTTCACTGCCAACGGACGACAATGCTGCAATGCCAATGTACATTTCACTCTTAGACGTTTTCTGGAAATACGATATTTGCTCACTTGAAAGTGATGTTAAAACCAAACCCAGCAGCAGATCTGAATCCAAACAATTCTGAAAATAAGCTAATACAGTTAGTTTATGAGAATTTTTTCAGGTATATGTTTTACCTACTACTGGCAATGCATTGTTTTAAAATGTGATACCTTCCCATCATTTCTCTTTAAAAAAAAAAGTTGTAATAGTCATGCTGCTCCAGAGTTCTATTTGAGGACTTCAAACAAAAAAAAGGAAGGCTTTAGAGCCAAGGTGAGGCAGTGGTTAGAATGCAGTACTGCAGACTACTTCTGCTGACTGCCAGCTGATTGCAATTTGGCAGTTCGAATCTTACCAGGCTCAAGGTTGACTCAGCCTTCCAGGCTTCCGAGGTCAGTAAAATGAGGACCCAGATTACTGGGGGCAATATGCTGACTCTGTAAATCACTTAGAGAGGGCTATAAACAGTGGTGGGCTGCAAATGTTTTAACAGCCAGTTGTCTGCCCTAATGACTGGCTGGGTGGGCATGGCTGGGTGGGTGTGTCCAACTCGATGTCATATTGAGGGGCGCTTCATCTCTCCCACCCTCTCATGACCATGGGGATGTTGCAATGATCGTAAGTGTGAAAAACGGTCATAAGTCACTTTTTTCAGTGCCCTTGCAACTTTGAATGGTCACTAAATGAACTGTTGTAAGTCAAGGATTATCTGTACAAAAATACAAAAAAGCTTCTTTGGTTGCAAAAATCTGCCCCAAATACCAGTCATTAGATTAGAAATGGGGGAATACACCCTGAAGATCAATGAGTCACAGCTGTCATGGAAAACTAAACCATTCTGTCTGAATACCTTCCTTTTCCTCAGCAATACCTGCAACCTGGAGTTACAAATCAGGCAGGTCGCCAGAGCACATTGAGGAATTAAAATAGTTAAAATAACTATCAGAAGCCAAGTTATTTTTGCTCATAAAAGTAGAACAGAGACGTTATTTAAGGTCTCCAGAAAGTGGGTGGGCATATTTGGGCTACAAAATGCCAAGCTAAAGAGACAAATTAACAAATTAACATCTTGCGTGAGGGCTAATCCCATTCTGCCTTTGTTCAGACCTTGCTGCAGGGAATTTTTTGCCTATGAATATAGCTATCTATCTCTTTATCTCTTAAGTGCTAACATCTGCTGTGGGCTATTAAGGAAGGTGGGGGCTGCTTTCTCCGTCTAAGAAAACATGTTTCTCCATTTCTCATTCAGGGAAATATATTCTTCCTTTTTAATATTTCTCAAAATATTTCATTCTTCTAGGAGAGGGGTGGGTGCTAATTTTCTACAATTGGTGCCATGTTACTATGCCATATTATCATGAGATAAAACTAAAATAAATTGGAAGGAGGATCCACTTATTATCAGTGAGCAATCATGTGCCTTGCCCACTCCAAAGCAATGCAAGAGACTCATGTCCCAAAGGTGCTTTTTCAAAAAGCAACTGGACTTTTTGGAAAAAAGCACCTTTGGGACTACCATGACTTGGATAACTGAGGAATCCCCATAGACAAGAGGCTCCTGTGCTTAGTGAACTGACAAAGCATCCAGGAGAAGAAATCATTAGGTCCATTTGCACCACTTAAAGATATCAGCTGGTCTCACTCACCTCACAAGATATCCTTAGGTAATCATCACATGCCCCCAGAAAGGGAGTAAAATAATCAGACAGAATGCTAAGCTTTCATCCTGCCTCTCAGCCATTTCTTCTATGGCTATGCCAACCCTTCTGTAAATAGCTGTTCCAGCCCTGTTGGAAGTGTACTCCAAAAAGCTTAAAACAACCCTTTAACAATCTTTAAGAAAGCCAAGCCCCAGGAATAAAAGTACCACAAAAAACTGGGGGAGGGGGGGAGACTACGGAGAAGCTCAGTCTACAGACAGAAAGTCTGGGCATAAAGCTTGCAATGTAACAAGCTTAATCCAGAGGCAGTTTCTAAAAACACTTAAAGCAGCAGGGCAATTAAGATAAGGATTAGGCTAGAAATACCGGCATACCAGAATGTTTCCTTCCTGCCTCCCTTGCAGGATTAGCCCTGTAAAGTGGGAAAAGATTTCTTCCAACAACCAGTTCTCCGAACTGCTCAGAAAGTTAACATCCGGTTCAGGAGAACTGGTGTAAATTAGTAGCAGCCCATCTCTTGCTATAAAGCACTGTGAAGCAGTATATGTCTAAATGCTATTGCTATTTATGTCAGGTTGAAGATCTGAGAAAATTACCCAGCCATTGGCTGCATTATATTAATCTCACTCCAGTTTTCATTAGTTTCAACAGTCAACACAACTGTGGGCCCATTTAGAACTGCTTCTATCTCTTCAATACTCTGATTATTAGGGGTGGCTTTCTCCTTTATCACTTTATTACTTTTGAGTGATGCCAAGACTAAAAACCTTAGTCATTCATTAGAATCACTGCCATTCCCTGTCAACATTACTTGAGTATGGAGTTTACTTGATATGACTTGCTCTTTTCTACTTAGTCCTGTAGCCCTTAAGTTAACCAGTCTATTTTAGCACTTTTAGAAGTTTTGTTGAGGAATAATCTGATTGGATTGCTATTCAGAAATGCCACAGGTAAAATACATCTTCATAACTACCATCTATTAATTGGGCAACTTCAGAGGTGGCTAAACATGCATTTCGAAGCACAATTTACACTCATGTAGTGCCACCCAATGTGTTAGGAAAAATTATGATTGGTAAGTTTCCCATCCTCACCCCCACTATCAACTGTCACCTTAATGCTTGCTTGTGCTTTACTGCTATGTGGTGACAGGCTGCCATGATCTGTGGGGAGGGGAAATGAAGGGGGACATGCTTCAGGAAATGAAAGTAACTGTTGTATCTCATTGAGATGCTGCCTCAAGATCACCCAGCTGGAAGAAGGAGAGGGCCACATACCAAACTATGCTTGGACTGACTGTTAGGAAAACATCTTGCCTGAACCTGATTGGTTACACTGGGATGGGAAATAAGACACAATTAAGGAAGGGGAAAATAGGAATTTTGCCATGAGATTTTTAGTTCTGGCTTTGTACTACATCAATCTACTTAATCTCTAATAAACTATACTCTACCTTTCTCAACAAATGGAGCCAAGGATCATTTCTATTTAGAGGTTTGAATTGTGCCAGTTCTGACACTCACTTCCAGTGGGAATAGCAACAAAGTCGGGCATATGCACCAATTTCTTCTTTTGACTTGTTCTGCATTAAATCAGTAAGGGCAGCACCAATCACCAGTCTCAGTCTTTTGGCAGAATAGCAATTGGCAATTAGGGCAGCAGAATTTGCACTGTCATGCTTTTCTGATGGCTGAAGGATTAAAGGAAAGCACTTTAATGTGGCCATCAAGTTTTGCCCTGAAGAGTACGTCTCTTTAGATAATGGATCATGTCTCTACATCATCTTTCCAGTGGATATACAGATGGTGCACTCGCCTACTAACCACCCTTTACAAGGACCCAAACTGTTATTAAAATAATGTTAAAGAGCTGCCACACATGGAAATAGAAGCTGTGTCTCAGTTTTTCATGGATCAGAATGTAAAATGATACTTTGCCTTCTCTGCTAGAAACAGATCAAGGGATTTCATGACTGGAAGCAAAGCTACATTTACAAAGCATTTCCTTTCCTTTTGTTCGTTCCCTTTTTCCTTTTTATGTTATGTCTATTGGTTTGTCAGCCTGCAAGCAGGAACTATCTTATCTTGTAATAATGTGTGATGGTACTTAGAAGAATATTAGATAAGAATGACAACAATAATACTGCAAATCTTACTAATACTTAACAAATGTAATATCAGAAAATACAATTATGTCACTATTTATAATTATCTCATATTAACATTTGAAAGATATCAGCTATTATCTCAGATAAATCTAAAAGCAAGATAAGGGGTTTTTTAAAATATAAATTACTTTTCTAAATAATGTTCAGTTGTGCAAGCAGAAAAAAGGTATGATTGGACAACAGTTAAGAAAATTACAAAAAAAAAATTCAGGTTGAGTCAATTTTGTTTTATATGAATAAAATATTTTCTGGTTTTGTTTTGCACATAGATGAAGAATGAAACCTACGTGGCCAATATTGGATAAAAGCATTATAAATAAATCAGGTTTATTAATAAATCCACAGATTATGTTCTAGATCAGATAATGCTATCTTTCTTGTCTATACTGTGATTGTCCATGTCTTTATATCTGTCCATAATTAGTAGAATTTTACATTCTAATCCATGAAAATCCAAGAGATAGCTTCTATTTCCATGTGTGGCAGCTCTTTAACATTATTTTAATACCAGTTTGGGTCCTTGTAAAGGGTGATTAGTAGGTAAATACATCATTTATATCAGCTCTCTATTTAATGCAGTTGCTGATTTCTTCAAAGGCCTTCTTTTTGCAAAGTCTATAAAGTAAAACATCTTGTTTAAAAAGCCAGATAATAGCAACAAAGGCAGTTGGGAGACATCCATGGCATGTTTTGATTTTACTTCCCTAGTGATACTGGAAGAGAAGAGGAGAGGGGAGGGGAGGGGAGGGGAGGGGAAGAGGAGAGGAGAGGAGAGGAGAGGAGAGGAGAAGAGAAGAGAAGAGAAGAGAAGAGAAGAGAAGAGAAGAGAAGAGAAGAGAAGAGAAGAGAAGAGAAGAGAAGAGAAGAGAAGAGAAGAGAAGGTTTGCATTATAATATTTCTTTCTCATTCCTTTCTCTTTATGGAGAGATTAACAATCTGAAGTGTTTGGGTCTCTACATTTGATCATACATTATGATCACATGGATAAATAGCAAATAGATTCCTTCAAATCATCAAAACAGTTCAAAACATCAGCAGAATTGTTGTTGTTGTTAGTTGTGAAGTTATGTCCAACTCATCGTGACCCCATGGACAACTTTCCTCCAGGCTTTCCTGTCCTCTACCATCCCCCAGAGACCATTTAAGCTCACACCGACTGCTTCAGTGACTCCATCCATCCATCTCATTCTCTGCTGTCCCATTCTTCTTTTGCCCTCAATAGTTCCCAGCATTAGGCTCTTCTCCAGTGAGTCCTTCCTTCTCATTAAGTGGCCAAAGTATTTGAGTTTCATCTTCAGGATCTGGCCTTCTAGAGAACAGCCAGGATTGATCTCCTCTAGGACTGATTAGTTTGATTGCCTTGCAGTCCAAGGGACTCGCAGAAGTCTTTTCCAGCACCATAGTTCAAAGGCCTCAATTCTTTGGTGCTCAGCCTTCCTTACGGTTCAACTTTCACAACCATACATTGTAACTGGGAAAACCATAGCCTTGACTATATGCACTTTTGTTGGCAGGGTGATGCTTTTTACTATGCTGTCTAACTTTGCCATAGCTTTCCTCCCCAGGAGCAAGTGTCTTTTAATTTCTTGGCTGTAGTACCCATGTGTGGTGATCTTGGAGCCCAGAAAAATAAAATCTGTCACTATCTCCATTTCTTCCCCATCTATTTGCCAGGAATTGAGAGGGCCAGATGCCATGATCTTAGTTTTTTTTAATGTTGAGTTTCAAGCCAACTTTTGCACTCTCCTCCTTCACCTGCATCAAAAGGTTCCTGGCAATCTTAATTCCAATTTGTGATTCGTCTAGCCCCACCTTTCTCATGATGTGTTCTGCATATAAGTTAAATAGGCAGGGCAACAATATACAGCCTTGCCAAACTCCTTTCTCAATTTTGAACCAATCAGTGGTTCCATGTCCAATTCTCACTGTTGCTTCTTGACCTGCATGTAGGTTTCTCAAGAGACAAATAAGATGGTCTGGTACTCCCATCTCTTTAAGAACTTGCCACAATTTGTTGTGATCCACACAGGCTTTAGCATAGGCTTTAGCATAGTCAATGAAGCAGAAGTAGATGTTTTTCTGGAACTCCCTAACTTTCTCCATGATCCAGCGTATGTTCCTCTGCCTCTTCGAAATCCTGCCTATCCTTCTGGTAGTTCTCAGTCCACATACTGCTGGAGCCTAGCTTGTAGGATTTTGAGCGTAACTTTGCTAGCATGTGAAATGAGTGCATTTCACATGCTAGCAGTAGTTTGAGCATTCTTTGGCATTGCCCTTCTTTGGAATTAGAATGTAAACTGACCTTTTCTAATCCTGTGGCTACTGTTGACTTTTCCAAATTTGCTGGCATATTGAGTATAACACTTTTACTGCATCATCTCTATGTTCTCATAGACTCCGACCTCTCATCTCTTGATTGGCAAATTCTATTCTCTGGCTCTGCCAAAGACCATTATAACATTGTCTTGCTCAAAATCAATAGAGTTATTAAACTATATGTACCACTAATCACCACCAAAACCAGGAAAAACAAATTACCCATATCAATAAGAAAGCTTCAATCAAAAAAAAAAAAATCCCTCTGGCAAAAAACCAAAACTGGCTATGTAGCTAACTTTAAAAGCCACTACAAAAATATATGCCACCAAATAAAGACTGAAAGCACCAATTACCACACCAAACAGGAAGAGAACCTCCTGCACACGAGTACCAACCTTGCCTTCTATAATTTTGTAAACAACAAACTTAAAGACTTGAGATCCATCCCACCCCTAAAAGGACCTAAGGTAAAGAATGAAATGATGAAGCAGTTAAAGCCAACCTCTTCAACACATTCTTTGGCTCAGTCTTTGTAAACAGCAATGGCTCATTCCCAACATTCTCTAGTTGTACCACAAATAACTACAGTGATCTAACACAAATAGATGTCACAGAAGATAACATTGAAAAGGCACTACGCAGACTAAAACCATCTCTATCTATCGGACCTAATGGACTATGTGCATACTTCTTAAAAAAGCTTTCCTCTGCTATAGCAGAACCCCTGAGCATAATCTTTGAAAAATCCTTCAGGACCAGCTCCCTACCCAACCTATGATCACTAGCCACGGTCATCCCTATCTTCAAAAAAGGAGACCCCAGCCTAGTTGAAAATTACAGACCAATCTCTTTATGCTGCATCACCTGCAAAATCATGGAATCAATCAGTAACCAATCGATTGCCCTCCACCTAGAAACAAACAACCTACTCTCTAATAAACAATTTGGTTTCAGAAAAAAAAAATCCTGTAATCTACAACTTCTACACTGCCAAAACATATGGACTACAAATCTCGATCAGGGCAAAGCAATAGACACAATTTACATAGACTTCTGTAAAGCCTTTGTTTCAGTGGTACATAACAAACTACTTCTAAAACTAAAATCCTATAGCATCTCCGGATCCCTACATAATTGGATATCTGCATTCCTGTCAAACAGACAACAAGTGGTCAAAATAGGGAATGCCCTATCTAGTCCTGCACCTTTTAATAGTGCTGTCCCCAAGGCAGTGTTCTAGGACCAACACTCTTCATACTATACATAAATAAATAACCTTTGTGATCATATTATAAGCAACTGTGTTCTCTTTGCCGATGATGTAAAAGTATTTAACACCACCGACAATGCTGCTACCCTTCAAAAAGACCTTGACTTTGTGTTGGACATGGTCAAACAATTGGCAACTCCAAATCTCAACCAACAAATGCTCTGTCTTACACATTGGCAAAAAGAATCAGAACACAAAATACAAGCTGAGTGGACACGACCTTGTGGATGACCCTCACTCTATCAAGGACCTTGGAGTACTCATATCTAATGATCTAAGTGCCAAAGCCCACTGTAACAATATTACTAAAAAGGCAATAAGAATTGTAAACTTAATCTTGCGTAGCTTCTTCTCCGGTAATATCACACTACTAACCAGAGCATACAAAACATTTGCTAGACCAATTCTCGAATACAGTTCATCTGTCTGAAACCCGCACCACCTATCAAACATTAATACAATCAAATGTGTCCAGAGATATTTCACAAGAAGAGTCCTCTACTCCTCTGTTCGCAACAAAATACCTTATGCCACCAGACTTGAAATTATGGGCCTAGAAAACTTAGAACTATACCGTCTTCGGTATGACCCAAGCGTAGCTCATAAAATTATCTGCTACAATGTCCTACCTGTCAATGACTATTTCAGCTTCAACCACAACAATACACGAGCACACAATAGATACAAACTTAAAGTGAACCGCTCCAAACTCGATTGCAGAAAATATGACTTCAGCAACAGAGTGGTCAATGCCTCAAATAACTACCTGACTTTGTGGTTTCATCCCAAAACCCCCTAAATTTTAACCTAAGACTGTCTACTGTTGACCTCACCCCATTCCTAAGAGGTCTGTAAGGGGTGTGCATAAGAGCATCAGCATGCCTACCGTCCCTGTCCTAATGTTTCCTCTGTTTGTATCTATTTTATGTATTCAATTCATGCTTATACTTATATATATTACCTAATATGTTCTTGATGAATAAATAAATAAATAAATAAATAAAATATTGTTTAGGATTTTGAATAGCTCAGCTGGAATACTGTTATCTCCACTAGCTTTCTTGTTACTCAGATTTCCTAAGGCCCATTTGACTTCGCATTCTAGGATGTCTGGCTCAAACTCAGTGGCCACCCCATCGTGGTTATCAGGGATGTTAAACCCCTTCTTGTACAGTTCTTCTGTGTAATTTTGCCACCTCTTCTTAATCTCTTCTGCCTCTGTTAGGTCCCTGCCATTTTGGTCCTTTATCATGCCCATCTTTGCATGAAACATTCCCTTCATATCTCCAATTTTCTTGAAGAGATCTCTGGTCCTCTCTATTCTATTGTTTTCTTCTATCTTTGCACTGTTCATTTAAGAAGGTGTTCTTATCTCTTCTAGCTATTCTTTTTTTTTTTCATTAGTTAGCTTTATTTTTCCTCATTGACTACTTTTTGCTTGCAGATAATTGTGTTTCCTTAGATATTTACATTCCAATTTCATGTCATGCTACAACATGTGAGCATTGTGCTTAATGCAGCAATTTTTTTTATTTTTAAAGTAGCAGAAATTGTAAACAAAACTATGAAAGACACAATCTAGCTCAGCAAAGAAGAAAACTGTAATGGGATCAAGATTTCAGTTACACAAAAGTTGAGGTTATTTTTATTTTACTTTAGGAATTGTAGTTTCTGAAAAGGATGATAAATATGCCTTTCTTAGCTTGGTATGCCTTTGAAGAAGGATGACTGGTCCTACCTCTTTTGAAAATTGGTATTTCCTTGCCCCAATCAGTAGTAGCCATGTGATCATAATATAACATTTTCCCATGGAATTATCTTTATAATACTTAAAATATGTAGTTTATTGTTTAACCCTGTTGCTTCTTTATTTCCATTTCTGCTCACAATCCTTTCTTCCAAATGGCTCTGCTGCCTCTTCAGACAACTTTATTTTGTAAATTCCATATTAAAATGAATATAGTACTGCCATAACACTTGTGTGTCAGAATATCAATGTTCAATTCATACTTGCTCATACCCAGTACCAGAATTGTTAGTTTGTATTTCAATGTCACTGAATATTTAGATAGGATATTGCAGAAGTGTAGGTATGATGAGTAGGGCATGAAGCAGGAGTTTTTGAGAAGACCATACTTTCGATATACTGAAAATTGAGAAACAATATGCCTTGGAGAAAGAGAGAGAGAGGGGGGGGAGGGAGGGGGGAGGGAGGGCGGGAGGGAGGGAGGGAGAGAGAGAGAGAGAGAGAGAGAGAGAGAGAGAGAGAGAGAGAGAGAGAGAGAGAGAGAGAGAGAGAATATGAACCTGATATATAGCCTTGACAATTGGCAATTAACTGACTGTCAATTATAGAAAAGGCATACTGCAGATCCCATCAGCCAAAGAATGTTGGTTGGTGGGAACCAAAAGGCAAGCCTTTTCTGCAGTGGCCCCTACTCTATGGAACATTCTCTCTTTGAAGTTTAGAATGACTCCAACTCCAACCCTTTTAGCTTTCCATAAAACTCTAAAAACATGATGATGTTCCCGAGTCTGGGCCATCACACACACTAAGGACCCCGCCTCTTGTCAATGTTGTTACAGATATCTTGCCCTTGTACATACTTCAAATTTTATCTTTTAATGTTCTCTGCTGTTTTTAATGTTTTTTGTTTATTGTTTTATGATGTTTCTTAAATTTTTAATAGTAATATATGTTTTAAATTGTAAGCCACTCAGAGTCATTTACTGAGATAGGAAGCTATAGAAATCAAACAAAACAAATAACATTATATACCATTCAACTGGAGAAGTAATAAGGGGGGAAATAAAATGTCCTTAAAAATAACATATGAGATAACTATTAAGCATTTACGTAGAAAAGTATTTAAGAGAGAATTTTAGGTCTATATTATGTTAAAAGCTAAGCTATAATAACTCAGATACAGTTGATAGAACATGAGGGCTAGAGGACTTAGAATAGATATTTGAAGGGAAAAATATGCTTAAAGGAGTTTGAAGTAAAATATGCTCGCAACTTCTTATATAAAAATAATCTTTTCTCCAGATGTTACCTTTGTGTCCTTTCTGTTTTTGGATTCAGAATGCTGCATAATCCTAGTATAACAATGATGAGACATTTCAGAAGTGGTATCAACTTTGTTGTAGCATCATTGATTTTATTCAGATTATAAATATTCAACCCAAACCTATAATTTTAGCTTGAATGTACCTCATGTCATTAAAAATAATAATAAAATGATGATAGTTCTGACTGAGGGTACACAGTAGGGGCTTTTATAGATTTCAAAACTAAACTTTACTGCTTTATCAAGCAAATAAAAACCAAAGTGCAAAAATGACCCCAGAAGACTTTTTTTAAAACCATACTGTAGTTGAATTACGCCAATTGATTTCATAATTACAACAATTTTAAAAGAATATTTGATCTCATATGAACTATATTTTCTTAATGTTATAGGAGGAAACATGAGGCATTGATGTATGGCATGTGCAAATCCATATATGAACATGCATCAACAATATATAACATCAGCATAACTAAGGAACCATTGGGGCACAATGATTAAAAAGCAGTGTTGCAGGTTAACTCTACCCATTGCCATTGATCCCAACCAATCAAGGTTGACTCAGCCTTCCATCCTTTTGAAGTAACTAAAATGAAGACCCAGATTGCTGGGGCAATACGTTGAGTCTGTAAAACACTTAAAGAGGGCTGTAAAGCATTATGAAGTGTTATATAAGTCTAAGTGCTATTGCTTTTGCTAATAAACAGCATAATTCTGGAAATGAAAAGGCATTCCAAGTACTTTTTGTTTCATGAAACTTTACACTAGAGTTCTTAAAGTTTCCAGAGGAAAGAAGGGAAGGAGAGAGGGAGGGAGGGAGGAAGGAGGGACGGAGGGTAATGTGATCACACTTCATGTTATTCCTTAAACACAATGAACAGTGGCCTTGAATGAGAGAAATGTTAATTTTTATCTGTACTTCTGAAAAAAAAATTGTCTTAGAATTTTGAAAATAAGATAATTATTGAATTGAACATACATTTATTTAATTGAAAAAGAGTAATATTCCTTCCCAATATCTAATTTGGCTCTTATAATTGTGTGCCACTAAGTATAAGATGAGCAAGATAATTTGTGCATTAGAAGTAACATTGCAGTAATGTTCTTAAGTGGCATATTAGAATTCGTTGTTATCATAATTCATGAAGAACCTTAAATTCAAACGTACATTTTCCTTCTCGTGATAAATGAGTTGACATAAATCAATTATTTAATTTATGTCAGTTCAATTCTTGTCAAGAAGCAGTGTGTGATGGAATGTGTAGCTGAAGAAGGGGTGTAGGGGAAAATGGGTGGCATACAAGTTTAATAAATAAATAAATAAATAAAACATTGGCAGTAGCAACACGGCTTCCCAGGAAGGAAGCAACACATTCCAGAAAAAAGGCCAATGCAAGAAACTGTACCATCCTGAACTGGATGGGACTGGGAGAAAATGGTTCAGGGTAGTCACACCCTAGAATCTCCCAGAATATATCTATTAGATTAAAAGCTTGTAGTTTTAATCTGGCAAGATTCTGTCTATTAGGTGTAAGCAAATAATGAGCTTCACTTGATTAGATCTCACTAACATCTTTGGGCATAGACCTGAATAGAGCCAGCAGCTTTTGTTGTTGTTGTTATAAAAAAATTGCCTAGATTGCATAAATAGGTAGTTCTTGATTTAAGACCATTCATCCAGTGATAATTCAAAATTATAATGGTGCTGAATGAAGGGATTTACAATCCATGCCTGAAGTTATGGATCAAAATTTGGGGGCTGGGAGCCCATCCTCACTTATAATGTAGGAGTACTACAACTCTCTCTACAGATCTATCTCCCCTAATCTATGCCCTTTTGGCCATCCTGCCAAGCAGACCTGTCAGCAGGACCACATAGGGCTGGGCTTGAAATAAAGGACCAGGACCTTTAGCAGCCTTAGCCAGGTCTCAATTTCAAGCCCCCAGACTTCAATTTCAGCCCCAGTGCCCCACTGCCACTGAAAAATACCCAATTCTCCACACTGCAATCAGCTATGCCAGCACCATTCTACACAGTCCAACTGCCAGGTGCTGCTCACCTTCAGCCATTTTTCTCTTCCAGCTGACAGGCGTATGCAGTTTACCTTAGGAAGCTCCTTGCTGTGCAGGCCTTCTTACCAAGGCTACCTCATGCCATTCTCTTAGTTGGCAACTAATTGTCATGATAGTTTGGAAATCTCATTAGACAAATTGAGTATGCCATTCCTTCTCCAAATGATATGTGGAATGAAGCTTCTGAAATATTGTGAGAATAGGATGCTTACATTGATACTTGACAGGATACTTAGGGCCACCCGAGGCTGCTAAGTTTTTACACTAAATGCAGCAACTCTACCCCAACTCAATAGCAACCCATGCCTCCATGCTCCTTAACTGGGACTGTCTTCTTAACAACCCATTGTATTGCTTAGAAGCTACAATCAGAAGTGCAAGGAAGAATAGTCATGGAGCAAAGCAAGGTGACTAAAATTCTGGTCCCAGTTCTGGTCATAAGTCAAAGACCACCTCTAAAACTATATGAGAATTTGACTACAGAATAGCTTTGCTGATCTTCAATGATAGAAGCAGATTGTAGTAAAGAGAAGATACCAATCTTCTGTATAATAACCCATTACAGCCAATAGTCCCAATAAGAGGGGGTCAACCTAATCTCCAAAGCATCTGAAAGCATGACAAGAAGCAATGGATGGAAACTAATCAAGGAAAGAACCAACCTAGAAATAAGGAGAAATTTCCTCACAGTGAGAGCACTTAACCAGTGGAACAACTTGTCTTTAGGGGTTGTGGGTGCTCTGTCACTGGAGGATTTTGGGGAGAGATTGGACAGCCATTTGTTCAGAATGGTGTGGGGTCTTCTGCTTGAGCAGGGTGCCTGGAGGACCTCCAAGATCCCTTCCAACTCTGTTCTGTTAATTTTGGCAGAAAATGTATATTGTATATTCTGTTCAAATGGCAAGCTTCCCAAGTTACTGCTAAGCCTATTCCAACTAACAGACACATTTTAATTTCATTTTCTAAAATGATATTTCCATTCTTTTAAGTTAGTTGAATCTTGTACACTTAGTTATGCTTACCAAACAATATTAAAGAGAATGGAACATAAGTTTCAAGTAAACATGGATTATCATAAATATTGATTTCCCAGCATCTATTTCTGAAATATTAATTTTATCATTACCTGATAGAATTAAAAATCTTGTATAAATGACGTGTATAAATGACTTGTGTAAAGTCATTCGTTAAAAACTGTATTTTTATATCACTGAAATTTAAAGAACCATAAGTACATGGTAGTATACTGCAAGGGGTGTTTTTTTATGGATACATAGTTTTTCATGGATACAGACAGCTGTCAAGATAAAGTGGAAGAGAACAAAAACTCCTTTTCAGTCATGGTTTTCATTTCTGAACAATATTTATAATTGGTGAAAGGCTTTACATCAAATGACAGAGCAACAATAAAACCCAATACACAATATCACAATCCAAAACTCATGGCATACAAACAGTTCAAAGCAGAATTTCCACAATAGTGGAAATAGCTATTTCCACAGTAGTGATTGATACTGTCTTCCAACATCATTCAGAAAAATCAACATGCTCCTTTATCAGTAACGAAGACAGAGCTTACATCACTACAGCAATGGCTGACTAGCACTCTAAAATGTTATAAATTGCTAGTGCAGAAATTTCCTATAATGCCCAGCAATACTAGCTAACCAATTTGAATTTTAAACTCATAAAAACATACATATATTGCAAGCATTCTATCCCTGTTCAGCTAATACAACCATACATAATTATAAGGTATCGTTAAAAAAATAGTGTAGGAAACAGATTTCTAAAAACAAAGCAGGTTATACCTAGTACTTTTGTGAGTCATGAAGAACTCTTTTGTAAATAACCATATTTTGTGTAAATTAATTTGTCTACCTTTCAATCACTATGTTGGCAACATAGAGTGGGCAGCTATATTAAATCTAAATAGTAATAATAATAGAAAGACTCAGTATGTGGATAAAAATGCCAAATCTAGCCTAAACATCTGGCTGACTATGCGACCAACCATAATTTATTATTATTATTATTATCATTATTGCACAGTTTACCCACGTCTGATATACACGATAAGAGCTTGGAAATCATTGGTTAGAAAAAATAAAAATGCAGAATTTGGAGATCCTTGAATATTGGGGGGGAAAAATAGATATTTCAATTTTGACAGACCAAGTTAGGGCACCTAGTTATATATACTGTTACAATTGAGCTATAAATCAAAAGACAATCCTGTTTATAAATTCTGATCTCAAAGTTTAATTTAATAGGCACACTCCAACCACTATTGCTTATTTCACACTTCAATAAGTAAAGATGCATTAATAATCAAAACTTTGTAGTGTAATTAATGCAAGCTTTAGGCTTCTGACAACAAAATGACTGCATTTTTATATATTTGTTGGGTAGGGGGACCAAAAAAAGCTTACATTTGCTTATTTTCTTTTTCTAGTTGTAAACAGTACACATATTATGTGTGGCTAAAAAATACAAAGAAAACCACAAATCTCTTTTCTATATATGGTAATCAATAAATATATATTATATAAAGTGGCAAATTATATAAAGCTCCAGATAAACTGTCAGCTCATTCATGCTAGTTCCAATTTAATAATGTCTGTTTGTTTTCTTTTTTTCTTTTTTAACTATGCAGTGGTTTACATTCTGCTATTGAAGACTAACCTCTTAGCTTCTTTCAGACTCACACAGATTTTTTTAAAAAAATTCTGCCTTCATTATTTTTATAAATAACTTATAAATAAGTCAAGCAGGCAACTATACCTAATACTCCTTTCTCTTATTTTCCTCTTATTATTATTTTCCTTCTTCTTACTCTCTTCTTATTTTCCGCACAACAACACTGTGAAATAAGATGGGCTGAGACAGAGTGACTGACCCAAGATCACCAAGCTGGCTTTCGTACCTAAGATAGGACTAGAATTCACAGTCTCCTGGTTTCTAGCCTGGTCTCTCTCTCTCTCTCTCTCTCTCTCTCTCTCTCTCCCTCCCTCCCTCCCTCCCTCCCTCCCTGTGTGTGTGTGTATGTGTGTGTGTGTTGTTTTGGTCAATCTAGATACTGAGAGCACAATGAAAAGTAATTTCAAAGAAAAAGAAAATAGGAGGCATCTAAAGAAATCAGAATAGCAGTGGTAAAATGAGGAATAAGCCACCTAGGTCTATGCAGAGGATCAGTCAAAGATTGAGTATTCAAAACTTATATTTGTGAAAAATATTAAGAATATGGAGAAAGGTCAAGATGTCCAAGAAGAAATACAAGAGGCAAGGTGGCATAGAAGCAGAACTAGGAAATGGCTTCTCGTCATCTCGTCTAGGGATATTTCATGATATCATTACTCAGATAGAAGGCCTTCCCTTTCCAAACTTATCTTCTCACAAAGAATTCATAGCTAAAGTGTTCAGAAATGGTAAATTAAATTAAATTAAATTAAATTTAAAAATGCAGTAATCTTATAATAAAGAAGGAAGGGAAAACATCATGGTTTCTTCTTTTATGGTCAAGCAACTCAATATCTATTTATTATGGAAAGGGCAGCACTTTTCTCCAAACAAAATGATCCAGTAAAAAGACAAAAGACACTCCATCTTTCTGGAGTGATGCTGACTTCTCTTGAAGGATAGGTGCAGAACATAGTTTCCAAGCAGACCATTGCAAGCTACATAGGGTTGTTTTCTACAGACACATTCAATTCTTGGCTAGAGATTGAGAAAGGACTGTTTTGAAAATAAATATGCTTCATTGTTTCAAAATTTAAATGTAAGTCATATATTCTGAAAAAGCATTTTAAAATTATTTTAATACTTAAAGATCATTTTTAAATTATTATTTAATGTCCATATACAGTTTACAGTATATCAAAGGCTAATAATATTAGTTATACCTGGAGAATTAAAAAGGTGATAGTTTATTTTATTCTTGCTGTTCTTTTTTTTGTTGTTATAGGAAATGTTATATTTTGGATCAATCAGAGCATACACATTCTATAATCAATACTTAATCTCTCTCTCTCTCTCTCTCTCTCACACACCCCTCTCTCTCCTAGTCCTTCCTTATGCTACAAATGAAGGGCTGAACATTGCCATAAAGACATTTCTTTCGATACCTCTCTTATTTTACAATGCCGATTACCAGCTCTGTGTGATTTTCTTTGATAAATTGTACTGATCTGTTCAAACTGGATGAACAATGAAGTAGATATGCAATTCTTTTACATGTATAGAAAACAAACACCAATTACTATTGGTGATTGCTATTAATGGCGCAATGCTGCCTTCCTCACTGGCCTCTAATCAAAGAAATAAAGTTTCTTTTTAAGTTAATAGAATTATTGTCTTTTCTGGGTTTTTTTTTCAAATTGAAAAAGCAATATACTGGCTTAAATTGTTTTCTTAAACCCAACAGAGAAAGTAGGGTATGGTTTCTAGATGTATATAGATTGGCCCTGATCCATTTTGAATACTGAATCCAATTCAGATCATTAATCTTACTCAATTTAAAATTTTGATTTCATTGATAAAGTTGATTTGAACCTTCAATTGAAAGCATTAGTCTGCTCAGCTTCATTTTCTGAAACAATTTATAAACCCTTTTTTTTTTAAACAAAGCTTTTGTAAAACTCTCAGATCAATTTATAGGCATCTGATTTGATTATTCAGTTTGATTTTCCGGCTCAATATTTTGATTTAACTAAAAATTTAACTTCAAATTAAATCTCTAAATTGAAATGCCAAAAAGCCGTTATATACTATTATGCATGCTTCTGATATCTCAAATTGTTCTTTAACAGAATGTAACATTTTCAGAATAATTTAACTGTTATTATAAAATATTCATTGTCTAGAATATATTGAACATTGCAGCTGTTGTCAAATACTGTCCAGATAATACAGATAGCAAAATATTTGAGCATATTGGCTGATTGTTTTACTTCTAGAACAATAAAAGACACATTATATGCTCATAAGCATGAATAGGAATAGCTGCTTCTTGTATCAATATCTGTTTCTTTATTAGACAGTCTAATCAGAAGTAATCATTTCTAATGTTATTTGAATAATGTGAGAAGGCTTTATGTATATTCCATTGAAAACAACATGATTTTAACCTACACAAGAGGTTAAATTTGTTTGGATTCTGACAGATTATTTCAAAATAATGTAAGCATTCTTTCTTCACTAGTAGAAATTACAGAAAGAAGGAAGAACAGCCTTGGTACTGCATTAAAAAAAATTCATAAAGTAATTTACCGATGAAAATTGGGCAAGTTATTCAGAATACATGTTACTTAGCTGACAAATGTTGCAAGATGACCATAAATCTACCTTCATGAAAAATTGTTGCAAATGTGAAAAAGGCACCTTATTGTTATGCTTGCAGTCTAGATGATGAGCAGTTGATATCTGATTTGAATTTATAATAGTATACTTAAATTACACTGCCACCTGTCAATAGGAAATAGACTGAGCTGTATTTCCTCAAAGTTCCGTAGGGAATGTTCAGTTATAATTAACCTACCTCTGCCCTCTCTCTCCCTTTCTCTCTTTCTCTCCCTTTCTTTATCTCTCTCTCTTTCTCTCTCTCCCTCCCCTTCTCTCCCTCCCTCTCCTTCTCTCTCACTAAGGAAAAAAAACTTTGTTAGTGCAATGGATTGTTCGTGCCATTTCCCATTTTTGTAACTATCTATCATGGGAAAGTATTTGAATTTTAATCTAATATGTTTCTCTGAAATATCACAGAAGATGCTTCCTCTAATCTGCTTGGCATTGTGATCAGCTGTCCGTCTTCTGTGCGCTCAAACTAATCACAACGGTTGACTATGGAGCTGAAAGGCTTTGCTGAACTCTTAGAAAAGGCTAAGTAATATCATGCATAGATTTAAATGAGCAGAATACAGAGTGTAAAAAGAAAATAAAGAGGAGGTTCTTTACAACATCTCATTTCATTTACAAAGATTTCCAAAACAGATGAAATGGTAATAACAATGGACATCAATGTGGTCACATTCATTGGATTACAATTCTCAGCTGTTCTCCCTCCCTCTCCCTCTCTGTCTGTATGTGTGTCTGTGTGCACATTTTGGATGAAGCATTACCATTGAACTTATATTCCCACATTTGTTATCCCACATTTTTATGAATCTTGCTTCTGGAAAAAGAGAGAAAAGTTCTATCTCTGAGGAATGATGGGCGCCTTTTCTGCCCAGTTTATACTGACAATATTGTTTTAAGCATTATTTTTGTGTCTCTTATATTGCTTATAGTACTGTAGCTTATCATTGGTTTTACATTGTATTTAGACATTCCAGAATATACATATATCACTTTATTTAACATTCCAATACATTAAAAAATGGGATGCAATTTCCAAAGAAATAGGAATAGGATGTAAATTAGATCCAACTATTTTTATAAGTTTTTTTCCCTGCTAATCCAGAGCTATCCCTGAAGGGAAGTTAATATAACATTATATTAGCCAAGTGAAGCTTTTGGTTTGGCACAACCATCTGGCATTCTACTGATAAATTTGTCACTGTTCTTTGTCAAATGAATTGCAGTTTAATAATTCTGCCTGACAGGACAATCATGGATTGAATTGGGAACACATCTGTGACAATCTGAGTCTTGGGACAACTTTATTTTCTTAAAGTTCTCTTTACTGGGAAGCATTGGAAAATGTAAGGAGACTGTTAATGGAGACTGTCAGTTAAGGGCAAGTGACTCACAACAAAACTGTCTTACAACCCTTTTCTGAACCTTATTCAAATGACTTTTAATGTGATTTGTGATTTAGATTTCAGGAAGCTTGCTTTCTTCCACATGAGTTGTTGCCTTCCCACTTACAGTGACTTTTCACAGAAGCCTTTTTCATCTTCCAATAACCCCAAGCAATGTCTACTGGGAAATAATAAACAACTATCACAGGACCGCTGTCTGATTCTCTAACTCTGAAATTCTCCCCAAGGGAGCATACAGTATCTCATTGTGAATTATTCTCCTTTCCATTTAGATACAACATCAATGTTTTAGGCTGGTTTAACTAAACTGAGCTCAAGAATTGTTTTCATTCTTTCCTTTCTTCCATTTGTTCCAGATATCAATGGCTCCCACACGATTGGCCTTCTTAAAGACTGTGAAGGCCTGAAGACACAGAGGCCAGGGTGTCGATTTATTAAGGTCCTGGAATGTGTTAAAAGAATGTTTTATGTTCTTGGGTTGGATGGGCAGCCATGAAAATGTGATTAACAAAATAATCATAACTATATCAAACAGCTTATTAAATAAAAAAATATCTGGCCCTTCTAGAGGCCATTTCAGAGCATTGTAAATTATGATCATCCATTCATAATATTGCTCATATGCACTCTCAGATGAAAGCCTCATCTAATGTTTCACCTTGAACCATGAGATGGTTGGCAAATAAATTTAATAATAAATAAAAATAAATAATATTTATTAAAATATTAAATAACATTTAATATTATTATAATATATTTATATTATAATAATCATAATAATATTATAATTATTAAATAACATTTGTAATAAAATATTAATAGAATAGAATTTTTTATTGGCCAAGTATTATTGGACACACAAGGAATTTGTCTTGGTGCATATGCTCTCAGTGTACATAAAAGAAAAGATATGTTCATCAAGAACCATAAGGTACAACAGTTAATGATAGTCATAGGGTACAAATAATCAATCAGGAAACAATATCAATATAAATCATAAGGATACAAGTAACAAAATTACAGTCATACAATCATAAGTGGAAGGAGATGGGTGATGGGAACGATGAAAAGATTAATAGTAGTGCAGATTTAGTAAATAGTAAATAGTTTGACAGTGTTAATGAAGAAAAACATAACAATAGACCATTAAAAAACAAGAAGTTGGCAAGGGTAACAACTCCAAGACAGGAATGAAAGAGAAGCAAATCCACACAATCTAAAGAGAGCTTCATTCACCCTCCCCAAAGTCCTGGGTGAACAGTCAGATCTTCAAGATGATGACTATTTAGGGGATGTCACATTCCAGAGGGCAATTGCATTTTAGCATCCCAATAGATGGTATTGTTTAGTACAAGGAACCTGATGCAAAGCAACCCTGCTAGATTTATTTGGTTGTGCAGCTACTATAGGTGATCCCTTCTGTAAACTGCTTAGAGAGGGCTGTAAAGCACTGTAAAGCGGTATATAAATCCAGGTGCTATTGCTATTAATATGCTAATGATATTCAGTTATACAACTTCATCCTGAGTTCAAAGGAAAGGGCACTAGATGTCTTATTCCTTATCCAGAACAGTTAGGACAATTGTTCATGCTCTTTTCTCAATTCTTTATTCTTAAAGACAGTTGCAGTTGTTCTATATCACACCACTGTTGTGGGAGCTACACTCTTTATCAGTAGGTTTCCAAGCACAATTAAAAATTCTACTTGCCCATTTTAAAGCACCCTATAACTGGTTATCTAACCAGTGACCTTTCCCAGATTAATTCCATCTATTTGATACACATAGCTGGAGAATATCTACCACAGGAAGCATATCAGGAAGTGGAATTCTTTGTGACAGCTTGCTTCCTATGGAACAGCCCATTTTATTAAGGATCAGTATCATTCTTGTGGCCTGTACTACAGGCTGATAAATACTGCCTTTTCTAGAAAACCTTTGGAAACTATCAAGCCATTGGCATTGTTGTATTCTTTATAAAAATCTTATTTATTATTGCTATTATATGTATTTATATACTACTAAATTTCTCAACTGATGTGACCTTTAGCTGGGCAAAATGGTGCATAATAAGGCAACAAATTTTGAGAAAGATTTCTGATGCTCGCTGCCAGCAATTCAGTGGGGAAGACAAGAAGAATTTGGGAGTTGTTCTTGTTCCCTCTGGGTTTTTGTTTTGGTAACCTGTGGTCATTCTGTTTCTCTATTTAGGTATGGAAATATATGTGAAAGAATGACCTAACATGGTACAGGTTATGTAGTTATTAATATATCTAACTACTTAATCTGCTAAAACTGCAATAGCAGCGGGCTTCTGAAGGCAGTAATGATGGAGAGGGATTTGTGGGAAAGATTCTGAATGGTAGGGGTATTTTTGCAAACCTGCTGTTGGTTTCTTATGAAAGATATTTATTTGTTCACTTAACTTGAAATACTGACAGATATTGCTGCAAATTGTACAGATTTAGTTTTGACTTGTGTAGCACAGAAGCCTGAGTAATACCTAAAAATTCTCCTCATAAAATACATTTTTAAAAGGCAACCATAAGATTCTTGAATTTCCTTTGCACATTCAAACAGAGCAGCAATGAAATTCCCCACAAGAAGCTTCACTGGTGACAGTTTACTTTGGATTACTAATTTGTAAATCATGCTAGAGCTATGCAACCATAAACTCCCCCCAACTCTCTCTGTCCCTGTCTTTGTCTCTCTCTTTCATATGTATGTGTGTGTTTGTGTGTGTGAGAGAGAGAGAAGGGGGAGGGGGAGGAGAGACAGAAGTAAAATAACATATTTAATGGAAACATTTAATTTTCAAATGTCCTTGGTGCCTAAAGATCTGAATGGATTTATTGCAGAACTTCATAAGTAAATGAAGAAGATAAGAGTTCGCAGTGCATCTTCATTGTCCTTCAAGTATGTCCATCTGACAGCCTGTCTGTCTACCCACCTTGCTATCATCTTTCATCTTTCTGTCTCATTCCTTCTCTCCACAGATTGCGAAGATTCATACAGCATTATCCCACTTTATCTTCTCAGTGGAACAATTTACATTGAGAGATTTAATTTAATTTAATTTAATTTAATTTATTGCATTTCTATGCCGCCCAACTCCCAAGGGACTCTGGGCGGCTTACAACAAAAAAAATACAAACATTATTAAAAAACATTGTTATTAAAAAAATTATTAAAAAAACATTTATAAAACATTTAAAAATATTAAAAGCCCATGCACACCATTCATGGCCGGATCTCACAAGATTGCAACAGCGAGATCAACGGGCCCAGGCCTGCCGGAAAAGCCAGGTCTTCACTGCTTTCCGGAAGGCCAATAGGGTGGGGGTAGTCTGGATCTCAGGAGGTAACTGGTTCCAGAGAGCTGGGGCAGCCAAAGAGAAGGCTCTCCCATGTGGGCCTGCCAGCCAGCATTGTTAAGCTGACGGGACCCAGAGGAGACCAACTCTGTGGGATCTTACCGATCGCTGGGAGCTATGCAGTAGAAGGCGGTCTCGAAGATAGCCTGGCCCTGAGCCATGTAGGGCTTTAAAGGTAATAACCAACACCTTGAATTGTGACTGGAGACCAATAGGGAGCTAGTGCAGCTTGCGGAGAATTGGTGTAATGTGAGTGTACCTAGGTGTACCCATGATAGCTTGCGCAGTTGCATTCTGCACCAACTGTAGTTCTACACCTCTCCTGCGTGAGCTGCACTGGCTCCCGGTGGTCTTCCGGGTGCGCTTCAAGGTTCTGGTTACCACCTTTAAAGCGCTCCATGGCTTAGGACCTGGTTACTTACGGGACCGCCTACTACCATCAATAGCCTCCCACCGTCCAGTACGCTCCCACAGAGAGGGGCTCCTCCAGGTACCGTCGGCCAAACAATGTCGGCTGTCGGCCCCTAGGGGGAGAGCCTTCTCTGTGGGGGCACCGACGATCTGGAATGAGCTCCCCCCAGAGATACGGAGGATTCCGGATCTGCGCACCTTCCGCCGTGAGTTGAAGACTCTTTTATTTCATCAAGCTGGCCTTGCCTAAATCTTCTCCCTTTTAAGTGCAAATTTTAAATTTTAATGTGTTTTAAAATATGGGTATTTTAAATTATGGGTTTTAATTCAGCCAAATTTATTTAATTCATTTTATTTGATTTTAAATTTTGTATATGTATGTGTTTTATTCCATGGCTGTTCACCGCCCTGAGTCCTTCGGGAGTAGGGCGGTATAGAAATTCAATAAATAATAATAAATAATAATAATAATAATAATAATAATAATAATAATAATAATAATAATAATAATAGTCTCTGAACACTCTTCAAGGGTAGCCCCATATAGAGCATGTTGCAATAATCTAATCATGAGGTGACAAGGGCATGAATGACTGTGAGCTGAAGAAGAGCTTCCTGATCCAAGTAGGGTCTCAATTGGTGAACCAGGCGAACCTGGGCAAAGATCCCCCTAGCTACAGCTGCAAAATGTTGCTCTAATCTTAGCTGTGAGTCTAGGAGGACACGCAAATTGCGAGCCCATTCTGAGGGGGACAATTTCTCCCCCCCACCCAGAACCAAGGATGGACAGTCGACATAGTCTTTAGGAGGCAATACCCACAGCCACTTGGTCTTGTCTGGGTTAAGTCTGAGCCTGTTGACTCCCATCCAGACCCTCACAGCCTCCAGGCACCGGCACATCACATCCACTGCTTCACTGAACTGACGCAGGGTGGAGATATACAATTCGGTGTCATCAGCATATTGCTGATACCCCACCCCATATCGTCGGATGATCTTACCCAGTGGCTTCATGCTGATTGGCCCAAGGTTACCAGCTTCCTGAGCAGGATGTCATGTTTTATTTTTAGAGTTGCAGTTCCTGGGAGTTTGAAACATTAAAAAAAAATACTTTGTATGCTTATTGCCGTTTATAGTTTTAGAGCTTAAGAGATTTAAGACAGCTTCTTAATTGTTGGTGAAGATGCAATGTTCTGGGATCAGTGAATTTGCTTTTTTTACCTGACAAATTGCTGTCACAGAAGGAGGAAACTTTTTTGTTTGATCAGCTCAGTAAATCGGTTAGCAATATATGTTGATTTCACTAGAGAGAATCATTTACTTGAAAGATTACCTTTTTTATGATTGGATGTGAGGATGCTCCAGAAGATAGCACTCCTGCAAATATCACTCCTAGACATCCTAAGAGGTCTGTAAGGGGTGTGCATAAGTGCACCAGCGTGCCTACTGTCCCTGTCCTAATATTCCATTTTACTTACTCTTTTCATGTATTCAAATTATGTTTATACATTTACCTGTTATCTTATACATGCTTCACAAATAAATAAATAAAATAAAATAAAAACTGTAAATAAATAAATAACGAATAAGGGATTTTTTAAGCAGGTAATAGAGTTAATGCATCATGTATAATTGCATAGGCAATCTTGTTTTGTCACTTCCAGCTAATGTTCACATACAGGTAGTCCTTTATCTACAACCACAACTGACCCCCAAAATTCTGTTGCTAAATGAGACAGTGGTTAAGTGAATAGCTACTGTTGTTAAGTTAGTAACACAGTTGTTAAATGAATCTCTTCCAAATTGGCTTTGCTTGGCAGAAGATTGACAAAGGTGATCACATGACCCAGGGATACTGCAACCGTCATAAATATGAGTCAGTTGCCAAGTCTCTGAATTTTGATCACATGACCATAGGAATGCTGCAATGGTCGTAAGTGTGAAAAATGGTCATAAGTCACTTTTTCAGGGCCATTGTAACTTTGAACAGTCACTAAACAAACTGTGGTAAGTTGAGGACCATTTATATCATGCTAGTTGCTTCAATTTGTGGTTGCCATGACAAAAGTTTGATTTCCATTGTGATGGTCATGGAAGAAGTTCCTTCACAGTGGTTTCCTCTGAGTTGTAAGGGATGTAATTTAAGGAAGTTTCTGCTCATCAAAGGGAGAAATGTACAATGTAAGAGAGGAAGCATTTTAGTCATCTTTAAATAAAATATATAAGTCATGAACTCCATTTATTTGATTTCTGCAGAATGTTCTTTTCCTTTTCTACGTGAATCTATTTTTGTATATTATTTGTCATCAAACTGAAACATAAAAAATATAGAAAAATATTCAGTTTAATGTAAGTGTGGTTGCTATGAAGAAAAAGCTTGGATAAATTATTACAAAATGACTATTTTTTTAAAAAAAGAAAGCAGTGAGGAACACTTATAGGAAACAATTAGATATTCAAACATGGATAATAATTTGAGGAAATGTTTTTAAACAGCATTGTGTTTAATGATTCTGACCTTCTGAGGATTTTTTTTAAAAAAATAGTTATGGATCAGTAGTATTTTGCAATTTTGCTTATTTTTAAAAAATCAGTTTGTTAATTAAGCAAAAAGGATAGCCAGATTGATAGGTTTAAAAAAATCCCAAATAATGTTGACACAAGTAGCTTTACTAAGTTAGCTGAAGTTCACAAACTCAATCACAAGCAAGATTAAAAATTTAACACTAACATTCAGGTAGAAAAACAAAACAAAACAGAAAAACAAGGAATCTATAAAGCTGGCATGCAAGATGTAGTCATATTAGTAATAGTCTTAACTTGAAATGTTGGATTAGATTGCAAATATGGATATGAATCCAGTGATATCAATATCACACACACTTCTCCTAAAAATTTCCAACAGCAAATAACTATTGAACCTTGAAATAAAACTACTATAATGACATAATGATCATGCCACGTGTCAGTGATTATTTTTACTATCTCTAGAAGTCCTGCCTGAGAAACTTGTTTTTTTTATTTCTCTGTGTGTCTTTCTAAATAAGTTTATAAAATATAAAGGTCTTCCTACATTCTAAATACTCTATTAAGTCATTTGTATGAACATAGAATTTTATGTCCTTAACCTTAGATTTTCATTACTTACAAATTACTGATACTTTATTTTTAAGCAATTAAAACAAGTAATGATTGACTTATTGCCTCTATAATCATCTGCTATGCAATAATGGCCCTAAAAGAGAATCTATTTAACATAATAGAATAAAGACCATTTGAAACTGTTTTGTGCTGAGACAGCATTACTGTGACAGTAAGTTTTTATAGCAGCTGATTTCCTTATGCTATAGTAAAAGCAAATAGGCTTCCTGTTACTGCAAGCCACTCATATAGTTCTTGTGGGATAAATTGCAATTTGAAATAGAAAACAACTGCATTGAAACAAATTCTGCATTTATGTTTGAAAAGCAAAACATCTGTGTTTTTAGAAATATTTTTCTGTTTAGAATTGTGCATACAATAGAATCTAGAGTCCAAAGAAAACCATATGCTGTATGTTAACATCTATTCTTTATGCCACTAGACTTCTGCTCATTCAGTAGGAGATTTTTTTCCCTTTTCATACATTACTCACAACCCAAATATAAACTAAAAAATAATAACACCCAGAATGGATTTAAGGCAGGCACAGAGAGAAGCAATCAGACCTACTATAGGTTCTGTCCATTGGTTGAAGAGATTTTATGAGATTATAATTCCCTATTTCTTTTTTTATGGAGAGCCAAATCCAAAGTTTATTTTGAACTGTTCATTCTCTCATGCAGAAAACAAGCTTGAAGGCTGAGTGTTTGGTATGATATTTGGAAAAATACAATCACTAGTGTTAGGATATGGTATATGCCTAACAGGTTGTCCAGGCAATATATGGACAATATATGTTCTATGACTTTAACATGAATATGTATTCTATAACTTTAAGAAGTACTGCTGAGTCACTGTAATGCTGAGTCATTGTAATGCTGAGTCATTGTACCCTGATTGGATAAGCTCTGTTGTAAATATATTTAAGAAGGGAGCTGAAATGTAGTCATTGATGATATGCTATCATCGTGTGTGGATATGCTATCATCGTGGGTGGATATGCTACCAGCGTGGTCTGTTACCAGCGTGAATGTGCTGCTATTTATTACCTACTGCTGTTTTGTACGGTAAGAAGACTTTTGTATCACTGGACTGATTTGACTGGCAAAGACTTGGATTGATTAAAGACTATGATAATCTTTTTCACTACAAAGTCAAAACTTTGATAAACCAGTTTGTATGTATTTTATTCGTTGCTCTCATCACCGTTTCCCTGTGCTCTACGCTCTGCTGGTTGGTTAACACAACAATATCCTTAACAACTAGCAAACTAAAATAATCATCATATAGCACATTGTGGCTTTAATAATACTGAAAAATAATGTGTAAGAAAGTTTAGGAATCTGAAAGATAACACTGCCCAGTGGATAGGGGGGAAAAACAACAACTGAAAAAAAGGGAAAGGTTGGAAAAGTGAATATGTAGAAGGGCACAAAGCAAAGATTGGTGAGAAAAAGTGAATATGTAGAAAGGTGCAAGACAAAGATTAATGAGAAAATCTCACTATGAATGTACAATACACAGCACTTCCCTAAGATAAGGTAATACTGGTTAAATGGTTGGTTAGTTGGCTAATTGGTTAATATATTTCATGTTTATATATAACACTCATTTGTTACCAAAATGTATACACCATTTAAAATATTCATGGAACACTACTAATGAGCTAATAATAACGTGTGAAAACTTCAGTTAACCCTTTCCAACCAACCAGCTAACTTACTATCTTTACTTATTCACTTTAACACTTTCTTTACAGGGAACATAATTTCATAAACTGCAAAGGCTCTTAAAAAAACCTCAATTTTCACCTTTTTCAGTTTTCCTGAATGAAAAAAAATAATCCCATTTTCCTTTTAGGTTGGGATGGAGAGCAGACCCAGCTCTGTCCTAAACTCATTGTTAAATTGTGTGCGTGCATGTAAGAGCAGCCACAATGTACATTAGGTTCGTATTGATAGATTTATTGTTGGGAAATTATCTGTCCTACAACATCAGTAATTCTAAAATAATAAGGGCAAAGGTCTATAATTAAAATGTCATATTTCTCAAAACAATGTTCTCAGCTAATATTATTCTTGCTGTTTTATTCAATCTATTTGACAGAGTTCCATGTTAATCTTTTTTCTAAGTGAGATTTATTCCTTAGCAGATAAATAGCTTCCAGCTTATTTAAACTGTAACATTTAGGAATTCTTAGTCTGTGCAAATGTTATGCCTCTATTCAGCCCATAGAGTCCAATCAGGCCATTTTCCAAGTAAGTGTGTATAGGGTTTAAGCAATTTGTTTTCTTTCATTTACAAATTGTATTTATTAGCAAGATTTAATCCTGCCCTTTCTCTGTAATTCTATAGAGGTGATTTACGACCACAATTGAGCTCAAACTTTCTGTTGCTAAGTGAGACAGTTGTTAAGTGAATTTTGCTCCATTTTATGACCTCTCTTGCCGCATTTGTTAAATGGATCATTGCAGTTGTTAAATTAGTAACATGATTGTTAAGTGAATCTGGCTTCCCCATTGACTTTGCTTGTCAGAAGACTGAAACAGTCATAAGTATGAATTAGTTGCCAATCATCCAAATTTTGATCAGATGACCACGGGGGTAGTAAGTGTGAAAAAGGGTCATAAGTCAATTTTGTCAGTGCCGTTGTAACATTGGACGGTCACTAAACAAACTGTTGTAAATCAAGGCCAACCTGTATTAGGCTTTTCAGTACTATCACTTTGCAGATTCAACATTTAGCACACCAGGCAACATTCAGCTACAGTCTTCTCACTAAAAGCTCATGTTTTGTTGTCATGAAGCACTTTTCCTTTTCAGAAAATATATTTTATTTCTCATTATTTAAAAAGGGGAAAGAAACCTACTTCCCTGAAAATGTTGCATTATAGTAAATTATGTTGGAACATATTTTAAAAGCAAATTGTTGTCCAACCTTCTAGGTCACAACATATTTAATGGCTGAGATTATGTGACTTTGGAGAGGCTTGTATTTGCATTCCCTAATGTGAACAAATAGATTCTTTTTAGAGCAGTAGCTGTAAATGTATCCTAGATGACTTGCCTGCCTGTTATTTGAGTGCCTCGCCTAACAATGTAAAGCACATATTTAACTTCTTATTAAAAGTGCATGCTGTACCCTCCAATTATATGGTTCATGTTTGAGCTGTGTTGTTTTCCACTGAGAAATGTTAAGGACATATTAAAAAGAGAAAAAAGGGTTTTGAATGCTGACTGAAGAGGTACAGTGTTGAAATCTAGAGAGAATCTGTTATTGCACATATGCTCTTTATGCAAGTGCAGCCATGTGATTTCTTTTTAAGAAGTACTGTCTATCTGTGCACTGCATCTGGAATTGCATTCTGACTCAGATCATTAAGCCAGAGGAAAATGAGATATTTGGCTGTATGAAAACAAAGTATGGATGTTTATAAAGCCAACAGTGCTATACACCATGCCATATTTTTTATCATCGCTTCTTGGTTTTATGCTTCTGCTGTACAAAGTCTAGCAAGGGTCCAATGATAACAAATGTTATGCAGATTAAATCTGATAATACACTGCTACTAATTGAGCTGCGTGTGCCCAATTATGAAAGTAGAGTCCTAAAGAATTTAAATGCTCTTGTGGAAATGAGGCTCCTAGTTAGTCATATCACGGTATCTGCCAAGGTAGCCCAACTGTGTTTCCGTTTGAAAACAGTATAGCAAATGCACAGCTAATTATGAAGAAAGTTAGGAATTATCCAGCAATTTGGGGTTGGAAAATTGGCTACAAGTACCTTTGACAGTTTCTCCCTGCAAATGCAAGACACTATTCTACTTCTCAGCTCTATTCAAGAGAAATATTCACTTCTGTTTTACTTCTTACTGCCTTTGAAGTATCTGTAATATTCATTGATCTTTGAAGGCTGTTGGATGGCTTTGTTGTAGGTATTTTAGTCCAAACCTATGCATACAAAATAAGTCGCAGTAAATTAAGTTATGGTTTGACCTACTCCCCAACAGATGTAGGTAGGGTTACAGAATTATCTAACAGTTCCAAATGGGCTTGGACAATTTTATGCTTCCAAAGCCTGCTGGGGTTTTGGCAGATGAAAGTCAGACTTGATATCACCATAATGGTAAATTTCAGCTCTCCCTACACTCCATCCTGTATGGAGGATCTTTCTTATAGCAGAAGCTCATATGCACAACAGAGCTACAGAAGATTATCTTGTACTGCAAACAAGGTAAAAGTTATGAACATAAAACTTGCTTATTCAGAATCTTTTGATTGGGAGCAGCACACAGGTGATTATATAACATATACAAATATTTTAAATAAATGAATAAAATAAATGAAGGAAACAAGATATATATTATAGATCTTGAAATAGAGACAGAGATAGAAATGTCACAGGACTTCAATTCTTTGCTCCTTCCACCCACTTTTTTGTGTCAATGGAAATTATTTCATTTGTTCCCAGTCTTCAGAGTGAGGGATACTTGCTCAGTATTTACCTAACAGCATTGTCTAGCCTGAAAACTGCTGGTTTCCACTTCACTTGCTTTAAAATGGGCCATTATTTCCAAAGTTTGACAGTGATATGATATGAGAACATTTCTGATGGTATAAGATTTCTTTCTTTTTTAAAAGAAACTGCAGGAACTAAGAAGAAGCACTGCTAGGGGAGAATCATGAAATCATAGATCTGGTAAAGGCCCTTTAGTGCACTAGGTCCTGCCCACTACTCAGGACAGAAATCCAAACCTAAGCATTCACAGAGGCAGTGAAGGAGAGCACCTCACTGAATAATTCTGGATCTCTAGATCAAACTGCCCTTTCTGTTAGAAAGCTTTGTCAGTCTTTCTCTTACATGAATCCATTACTTCACGTCATGTATTCTTCAACTATGGAAAACAGGTCTTGCCATTCTTCTGGGTGACATCTTTTCAGGGTATTGGAAATTCTAATGAGACATAGAGTCTAATGGATAAATTCCCAGAGTTGTTCATGTAAGTCTCTGTTACTAGCAGAAACACTAGCGATAATGTGACAGCTAGCCAGTGGTGGGATTCAACCGGTTCACACCACTTTGGCGGAACCGGTTGTTAAATTGCTGGCTGGCCCTACCCTGCCCCTTCCAGAAGTCCCCCTGCGGTCTGTTTTTGTTTCCAGGAGGCTGCAGGGAGGCCTACTGGGCCCAAAATGGGCCATGGGGGGGGGCAACTCCCCTCCCCCCCATAGCCTGCTTTTGCTCCCGGGGATGCAGGAGCCCAAGTGCTGCCTGTCACACCCCTGGCCACACCCACCCAGCCGGTCATTAGGGCAGAGAACCGGTTGTTAAATTATTTGAATCCCACCACTGCAGCTAGCTCACCCATGTGGTATACTATCAATATTTTGGGATAGACCTATTGCTCCTCTAGAGGAATGCCTCCCTATCAGTAGAGAGCATTTCTATCTCATGTTGTTTGCTCAAATGAGAAGGATTATTTTAATGTTGTTTCTTTCAGCAACTTCCTCTGAACTTATTGCAATATAAATGATAAAATACTACATATCTTGGGATCTGTGCCTGTATTTGACTTTTGATGTACCACTGAGTAATTTTAAATGAAAATGGCTTTTATTATTTATTCTGATATATTTGTGTGTGTGCATGTGCATGTATGTATATATGAATGTATATGCATGTGTATGTATTTACTCCTTTATACATCAGTGGAAGAATCTCACAGTTGCTTGCAATAAAAGCAAAGACAATGAAAACACCATGAAAATGAATAAGTAGTTTGGAGAATATATGACTAATACTTATTCTTAGCCTTCTCCTCCATAAATTTATCTCAACTAATTTTCCAAAATGGTGATCATCCCAATCAATTAGTATTTCTTTATGATGGTTGAAGACCAGTACAAAATCAGTTAAAGCAACCTAAATACAATCCCAAAATACATAATTATATTTTAATAGTTTAATACATGGTGTTCTTTTATTAACAAATGTGGCTATGATGTTGCTTTCTGGCTATGACCCAAGAATTAGCAGTTATGTAGGTCATTTTAGGAAATCTGTCATTTAAGAAAAGTTCTAAGTAACATTGATCAAGATTGCTGGGCAGTCTTTCCAAAAGAGTGTAAATTAGTTGAGAGTGCAGGTCTGTATGGATTTTACATATTAGGAAATCATATTTTAAGAATTCATTTTCATTAGAATACAAGGACATTGTCTAAGTGCTACAGAGATTCCATTATATCTGCTATCTACTCTAAAGGAGAGAGTATTAAAATCTTCTCTGGAAAAAAGACTCAGTGGTTATAGGTATAAGGTAATTTATACAAGGCTATGGTTCCCTTGATTCATTGAAGAGATGATATAATCTTGGAACTGCTGCTATAGTTCAATATTTTCTTATATTGTTTAGTAAGTTTCATGGCTTTGTTATAACCCACATGTGGAAGGATATCAGAGGATATGCCAAGGTGAAACAATCCATTAGTTATCGCTATATACCAGCTAAATATAAATTTATTGCACACTAGAATGGGCAGAAGCCTTGTGGGAGATACTGTATATTGTTTCTAAGTCAATAAGATATGATTAGTTGTCAAGCTCTTGTTTTAGTGTAAGTCAGCCCAGCCTCTGGTTTAAATATGTACAGTCTTGGAAAAACTTCGGGGGCGGGGGGGCAGGGTGGTAAGAGATTACAGCTCTCAGAAAATATGAATGTACTATTTTCTATGGTTGTAATTACACCGAGATACATAAAAGAAAATTAACAATGAGTTAGAATGAATCTAGAAAATGAAAGGACTCTGGATAAACTACAGTGATTCTACACTTTTGTAATCAGAATATTGTCAGACCAATTCCCACTACCATGGTAAGCAGAAACAGTTTATGAAATACTGAAAGTTAAATATGCTAGTGAGTTAAGAGCTTTTATTTAGGGACTGGGTGAATTATTTTACATAAAAAATTCCATTACATGATAATTACAATGCTGAAATAAAAATGAAAACATTTTCAAAAAGTACACTATCACCAGCTTAATCTGATAATGGATATGGGTTCCTTCCTGTTTTTATAAATAGCATACTTCTAATACTTATCCTCCAGACACAACAAGCATAATAATTGCATGTTTAGGGCAGCTCGAGCATGAGGCAAATACAATCTAAGCAAGCAGGATTTTTTTTTTTTTTTTTTTTTTTTAGAATAATTGTATACTCTGTCAGATGTGATTGCTTAAGTGGTGTGCAGTGGAGAGCATGAAAACTAAATAAACAATGCAAACCTTTTTTTAATTAAATAAGAGCACTATTATGCTCAGTTGCTTTGATTTCAATTGTTCATAAACTTCAAAGGGGGAGCTAAGCTTTTTCATGTTTGTAACATTTGGTCTACTTTGTTCTCCTTGGATTATGCCACATGAAGCAAAAGCTTAGGAGAAACAGTAATTTATGGATTACTGCATTCTTTTTGCTACAAAGAATGAAAAGTAAGCCACGGCTATCACATCGCCATCTGCTTATAAACTCGCTATTACCATCTTCTACTTGACTAACTACAACATTGCATATATGAGTAAAATATCAAGGATTCTCTCTTAAAAAAAAAAAAACAACCAATATATAAATGTACTTATTTACTTCCTTACACAGCTTATTGGCCACTCCAATCAACCAAGCCTGAGTGGCATACAATTCCCCCAATTTGTAATTTGGGATTGAAAACAAACAATCAAATTTAATCTTAAAACCATACTCTGTTAATAACCTTCTAAATCCATCTCTGTGTTTATTATGTATTTGATTGCCAACATGTGCCTGCCACCTGCTACTGCAATTCCAGTTTGCTCACAATATATGGAGCTAAAAGCCCTATAAAAATTAACGAACATTAAAACAGAAACTTCTGCTGCACAGTTAAAATCTTCCTGCCTTCATCAGTTTCTAAAGGTCAAAATAATAAAGGTCAACCTGACCTTAGGAGTCTGATACTGAGAATGTCTTTCTAAGGGTCCCAGATGGCCTCTACCCCGAAGATATCACAGAGGGTGGCCATTTAGTGCAGGGGTGTCAAACTCACAACCTGCGGGCCAGATGTGTCATGTGGGGGCCAGTTTAGTGAAGGGAGAAAAGTCGTGATACATCACATGATGACAACATGACACTACAAGTTTGATACCCCTGATTTAGAGCATCTTCTCCCTTCTAGATCTTGTAGAGTGGGTGGATTCTATTTGGAGAAATCTGAAGTTAACACAAATCCAGTTACATAAGGTAAATAATAGATAGATAATCATCAAAATCTTCTCCTGGGTCTAAATCAGTGGTGGGTTTCAGCAGGTTCTGACCAGTTCTGGAGAACCAGTAGTGGAAATTTTGAGTAGTTTGGAGAACCGGTAAATACCACCTCTGACTGGCCCTGCCCCCATCTATTCTCTGCCTCCCAAGTCCCAGCTGATAAGGGAGGAAATGGGGATTTTGCAGTAACCTTTCCCTGGAGTGGGGTGGGAATGGAGATTTTACAGTATCCTTCCCCTGCCATGCTCACCAAGCCACACCCATTAAGCCATGCCATGCCCACCAAGCCACACCCACAGAACCGGTAGTAAAAAAATTTGAAACCCACTACTGGTCTAAATGCTTATCAGAAACTGCTGCAGATCCTGCAAAACAGGTCTTATTCTGCTGAACTAGCTACTATCAGACAACAATGATCTGTTGTGTTTTGGCCCAGTTGTATTTTCTGAATAAACTGCTTCAAGGGAAGCTCTATATAAAATGAATTACAACAGTCTAATGAAGCCATGACATTGACAGCATCCCAGATTAAATATTCTTCTAAATAAAGTGGCAGTTGTGTGAATCATGTGGTCAAGAAGAACAGCAGAAAAACTCTCTCCCTCTTATCTTTTCCAACTGTGAAGTTTTGTAATACAACCAAAAACCTTCCCATAAATGTTAACTGAACATTTTAGGAAAACCTGTAAGATTTTAGTAAAAGTTCCAGGCCAGAAAAACAAAATAAAATCCAATTTGGAACATGTTCTATGGCTGGTTTATGATTACTTCAAAACATTATCTTTTGATTAGGAACTTCTCAGAGTAGGTTATAAGAAAGGTGGCTATATACATGTTCTAAATAAAATAAATTTCTAAAACTTTATAGGGAGAAGATATAAAGTGGTGTTTCCTGTGGAGTGTTCATTAGTTCTGAGTTTAGGTATGGATCTAAGTTATTGCTTTGGATTCTATGTATTACATGAGTCCTGGTTGCTATTGGCTAGCATGAAAAAACTGCAGTGCTATCATTTTACTTCTCAACAAAATGGGATGAAATGTGTAGGAACAGTAGAATTTTTTAAAATTTGATGAAGCTTGTCCAATTTGTCTCTTGGCTCTTATAGGTGTGGATTTAGCACCAATTTTAAAAATATTTTAATGCTGGTTTATTTTAATCTTTTAACCATTTTTTACCTGTTTCTATAATTTGTAAGTCACCAAGAGTCACCTTGTAGGAGAGATGGGTGGCATAGAAATTAATTACAATAAATACATTTATATAAATTAGTTTGTAGATTTTGAAGTTAGGTTGCTTTTAAAACTTGATTTTCAAAGCAAGGACATGTTCCATAAATATATTTTGCTCCCTTCTCACTGATAACATTTTCAAGTATATTCTCCAGTTTGTAGGAATAAAGTCTCCCAAATCTATAGCAAAAGGTACAGGGATGCATGCAAAGGAAATATTTACAAAATTGATTTAAAGTAAATAAACAAGCATAAAAGTTTATTCTGTTATTTATTAAGCACTGTCTGCAGAGCAAGAAAATAACCAAATCTCTCTCCCCCCCTCTCTCTTTCTCCCTCTCCCTCCCTCCCTCCCTCCCTCTCTCTCTCTCTCTCTCTCTCTCACACACACACACACACACAGAGAGAGAGAGAGAGAGAGAGAGAGAGAGAGAGAGAGAGAGAGAGAGAGAGAGAGAGAGAGAGAGAGAAGACAAAAGCAAAAACACACACAAATCCACACACAAGTATCTTTTGGACTAAGATAGTAGATGCTATGCACTGTTGCCAAACTATTATGACTGGGAAATGCCTTCTGAACCGGCTCTCTGATTAGAAAATAGGCATGTTAGGCTTTTCACATCATCCTTCCACCTCTATTCTCACTTTATTCTTTTTCATAAGAGAGAAATTAAACAGAAATGTAATATTTGGAGGTGGAGAAAGACAACGATTTGCCCCTTTTTATGGGTTTAGGAATGCCAAGTCATGCATAAATGCTTGATGGGATTGATTTATTTCAGGTCACTTCAGAAGGATTCTGTTACAGAGGTAGATACCATATAAAGCAGTTTCTACGTTTCATCATAATGACATTAATACGTAGTGACCTTGATGTAGTTAATGAACAAGAGAAATGAAAATGAAGGTTCTGAAATTCTGATTTACGTAAGAAGTCCATCAGCTCAAAAATGGGCCTCTGTTTTTCAAAGATCCGTTTTGCTGATCAATGACTGAAATAAAGTGGCCAACCATATATACACATATTTCTTCTTCCAATCTGTAGCAGAAGCTTTTCATGAAGGAAAGAGGCCATCGTGAGAATTTCTCTTTCTTTCAAAGTGATGGGGATAATGGTTGCTGTATTTTCATTGATAGCCATTTACTCAGGAAAAACAGAAACAGAGTGACTGCATTTTTGCTGCCATTGACCCTTTCTCATGGAGGAAAGACAACGCAGGAGATCTGCTCTTTCCGCCTAGTGAAAGGACTTAATTTCACTGTGTCTGCTTTCAATAGCAAGGAAACTGCAGCAATTTTGTTCCCTTCCTAAGTGGTAGGACCATTGGATGTTCAAATTAGAGAGTGCCCCCTCTCCAAACCTGCCCTGAACATTAATGGCATCAAACATCTTTCCTTTGCTTAAAAGCCTTCAACTCTCTGTCTTTCTTCTTTTTGGCTCCTTATGCATTTTATAGATTTTTTTTTTAATTGAGAAAAGTGCCTTTATGAAGGGAAGTAAAATATAAATACCAAATTAGATACAGTAAAATGAAAAATGTGACACTCACCTTTCCCACATACACACATGTTTAAGAATATATTACGTTGTGTCTTTATTGAATACATGCTTTTGAAAAATAATTTATTTAGGAAACACTATTGATAATATAATGGAAACCGCCTCTTGTACAGCTGGTTCTAAATTTAATGAGATGTGTTGAAGATATATATCCACCTGTTACTTCTAGCAAATGGATCTTGATATTGCTATTGTTTCAGCAATGTAATTTGTTGCTAAATGAAATTAAGCAAGGCTCTACTGTGTCTCCCAAAGTATTTTTCATAATTAATGAAGCTTTCTTTCTTAACAATCTTTCTAACACTACAATCTCATACACTGCTGCTGAGAAATAACTCCAGCTTATTTCTTTTTCATTAAAAAGTGTTCAGTACCATAAAAGTACTCAAAATTAAAAGAATCTTAAGATCAGTATAAACAACAACAATAACAGAACAGAATAACAGAGTTGGAAGGAACCTTTGGAAGGCTAGTCCAACCCCCTGCTTAGGTAGGAAACCCTTTATCATTTCAGGCAAATGGTTGTCCAATCTTTTCTTAAAAACTTCCAGTATTGGAGCAACCACAACTTCTGGAGACAAGTCATTCCACTGATTAATTGTTCTGTCACAAAATTTCTCCTTAGGTTGTTTCTCTCCTTGATTAGTTCCCATCCATTGCTTCTTGTCTTGCCTTTAGCTGCTTTGGAAAATAGATTGACTCCCTCTTCTTTATGGCAACCCCTTAGATATTGAAACACTGCTATCATGTCACCCCTACTCCTTCTTTTCATTAAACTAGTCATACCGAATTCCAGCCACCATTCCTTATATGTTTTAGTCTTCAGTCCCCTAATAATCTTTGTTGCTCTTCACTCTTTCTTTACCCTCAACATCTTTTCTACACCATGACAACTAAAACTGGATGCAGAATTCCTAGTGTTGTCTTACCAGGGCATTATAAAGTGGTATTAACACTTCACATGATCTCGATTCTATCTGTCTGTTAATACAGCCTATGACTGTTGGCTTTTTTGGCATCTGTAGCACACTGCTGGCTCATATTTAAGTGATTGTCCACTAGGACTCCAAGATCCCTCTCTCTCTTTTTTTTTTAATGAAATTTTATTAAATAAAGAATGTATTACAATTCAAGCTTTACGGTTCGGCAATGTGTAGTCATATTGTATATTTACAGGTGCAGTATCTAATGAATTATATAAATATTATACAACTTATACATAGGTTTTTATAAAATCAATTACAATTAAGTTAAGATACAATAATATATATATTTAGTTAATAGTTATACATTGTCTCTCATAAGAGTTAACTTTTGCATTTATTTTCCAACCACCTATACCACAGATCCCATATCGTGTAGAATTCTGAGTCCTCCTTCCCATTTAACACATATGTTAATCTGCACATTTCTGCGCATTCCAATATTTTATTGACTATCTGTTCCTCGGTTGGACATATTTTCTCTTTCCAATATCTTGCATAGGAGAGTCTAGCAGCTGTGACAATATGAATAATCAAATATTTCTTTTCCTTAACAAATGTTCGTTTTAGAACTCCCAGGAGATAAATTTCAGGCAAAAAGTTAATATCCTCATTTAATATTTCTTGGATCCATTTTTGTATTTTTTTTTCCAGAATTTCCTCGCTTCCGGGCACGTCCACCACATGGTACCTTGGTAATGGCCACATTTCCAACACTTGGGGCTTGCATTCGGATATATCTTTGCAATTCTATTGAAAAGGTTTTCAAATACAAATTTTTCCCCCTTTTTCCCCCCCTCCCCCCCCTCCCTAACCCCCCCTCCCCACCCTTCCCCCCCTGTGACTTCTTCGTAACAAAAAAAAACCCTAATTCATAACAGATTACTTACTCCCTCCTCAAAATACTGACCTTTACTTACTAAAAGTATTATAAATCCCCCTTTATCCATACATTTCAGAAAAGAAGAAGAGAAAAAAAAAAACAAAAAAAAACAAACACATTATACTATAACTATTATAAAATAACTCTAATTTAGCATAATAGTGTTTTATATCTATGCATTATTGCAACAATTCAAAACCACCTTCCACTTTAAAACTATACAATAAGTCCTACTTTAATAACATTTCAAAGCGGGCTCCCCATAAAATCTAATTTAACATTTATTCCACTCTATCCATTTCCTCCACTCCCCTAAATGTATCACTTAAAAATCCCTTTTCTTAAACTAATCAGTCTGTAGCTAGCTTATTCACCCACTGTCTTACAAATTTACCATACACAACAATTCTTGATATCTTTAATTCACTGCCCACACTACTTAAAAATATATATATATATATATTCCATTATATCTAAATAAAAAAAGAAAAGACAATAACTTTAAATTTATAGTCCATATAATATCTTCTTGAAGTCTTTCCACTGGATTGTTAAAACCAACAACCATAATAGGGTGACATAGCTTGCGGATGCAACAGTTTATTCAAGATCTCCAATCATATCTGCCCCCATCAGTAGTAAACATCTTCTTATATATATAAAAGTAAAAACAACCACCCGAGTGACATTATAATTGTATTCCATATAATAATAATTGTGGGTTTCATCAGGATTATTAATTTCCATCATCGTATTGGGTAACAACCCGATCTTCTGCATGTCCCAATGTGATTCTCTTGCCTTATAATTCAAGATAATTATAATATATTTATCAACACAAAAAGAAGTTTCAAAGTAGATAATTCAAAACCATCAATTTGAGGCTCTTTCCATGTCCCAAAATTACGGCAATGCAGAGATCTGCCACTATCCTCAGGATGATATTGACCAATATGTCGCCTCCTCTATGTTTTCACATAATCATTCATATTTTAAAATCACTGGCTTCACTGTTGCTTGGGTTAGAAATTTCTATTTTTGTACAACCTATTTCTTTTTTTGTTTTCTTTTTGTGGGTTTGACCTCCATCCTAATTTTTTGTGTCTCGCATTTCTTTTTTATCCCTTGTATATCCTCTAATTGGTTTCCATGCTTGTCCTTGCCTTGATAAGTCATCACATTAAAATCAGATGGCACTTCTCTCAAATTTGTAGATAATCCAGCTGGGGTATCCGATAAATCCAAAGGCAATTTATCTGGTACAGTCTCTGTCTTTAGTTCCAGCTCCTTCTGCTTATCCTGTATTATATCTGAAGACGTTAAATTCATTTTCAACCTATTTTGATAAAATTCTTCCGCCCTTTCAACAGTATTTAACTGGTATCTTTCTCCTTGATATCTCAATATAATACCAACTGGGACGTCCCACCGGAATTGAATATTTCTCCTTTTTAACTCAGACACCAGAAAGCCAAATTTCTTCCTTTCCATTAATATCTTAGGTGGGAGTTCCTTGTAAATCCAAATCTTTCTTCCATACAATTGCAAATTAGAATTGAAGGAATTTTGCACAATTTTATTCCTAATTTCTTTATCTGAAAAATAGATTACCACATCTCTAGGCAATTGCCTTTGCTTGGCAGTCCAGGAGTTTATTCGATAAGCTCTGTCAATCCTACAAAACACTTCCTCAGGTTGAATCTTTAAAATCCCAGCTAGAAATTCAGAAGATATTTTCCTTAAGTCATCTCTGTTATTTTCCTGCAAACCTCTAAGTCTTATTGCATATTCTGTGAAATTATATTGTATCTTTAGAACCTCTTTTTGAATCCTCTGTTCCAGATATTCTACATTACCAGACTTTTGGTCAGCATCCATTTTAAATTTTTCTTCTGAACTATAATCCTGAATATTTAACAAATCATTTTCAATTTTTTGAATTCTATTGTCCAATTTATCTTGAATTTCATCCATTTTTGACTCTAGTAAATTAGTATTTGTATCCAACCGAATCATGAATTCTGACAATTTTAAAATTTTTTGCTGCAAAAAGTCAAACTTGGATTTCACCAATTCCTTAGTTTCCTGCTTAAATTTTTCAAGTTGCTGATTCACAATCTCATCCCTTCTTTCAATCTCCTCTAAGAGAAATTCTATTATATTAAAATCAGGTTTCTGGGACTGAAGAGTTAAAACCTGTTCCTTTAAATTCTTAGTGGGGGAATCCCCCCCACCTATTTGTTTGTCTGACTTCACAAGCCTCAGTGCCATGTTTCCGCCTAAGCAGGCTTTGTTAGAAGAAGAAAAAAAAAAAAAAAACAAGACAAAAGACTTCCAGCCAGCAACACTCAAGCCTCCAGGGAAAAAAGAGAAAAACAAAAACAGGAGCGGAGTTTTGTCTACAAATGTAGCCAGTGGTATTTATTCCGCTACATTGTAATAATAAAAAACGGAAGAACTTTCCCTCTCAAACTCTTCTCCAGCCGCGGCAAACGCCATTTTAAAAAGAAACTTTTTTCCTCTTTCTCTTCCTCTATTCTCTTAAGTAATTTTTAAAAGATAAGTAAAATACTTGCGCTTCAGTATTACAGGTCCAGCTCACATTTTCTTTGAGTAATCTGTCAAATTCGCAGGCTTGCTTTTGACGCCTGGCTCTGCATTAGCAGAGGTCTCCCAAAGCCCGGAGCAGCGGCTGGGGATATGGGGCATCTCATCCGCTCCATCCCAAAAGTAAAAGAAAAACTTTTGGGACTCTGCAGAGAGTTCTACCCACCCCTGCCGGCTCTATCTCCGTTTCCTCATGGGAACGGAGTTTTTTCAAGCCGCCGTTCCGTTGTGAAGGCGGCTCTGACAGGCAGTGGAAGCTGACGATCCCAAAGGAACGTCTGGCGGCGGCCAGCAGCAAACAGGAAGTCTATCTTTGCAATTCTAGATGGTGCTAGATGCCATCTATACAGCATTTTGTACTGATTCTCCTTATAGATTGTTGCTCTCGTTAGTTTGAGATTGCTGTTCCATATTTCTTCCCAATCATCTAAGTTTATCTTTGAATCGATATTTTTCCCCCAAGCAATCATTTGATCTTTAAGTATTTCTCCTTCTCTATCATATTCAAGCAGGTAGGAGTATAATTTAGCTAATAGTTTATTTTCACTGCCCAACCATACCTTATCAAAGCTGTTTGTCCCCGTCTCTATTCCCTCTTCCTGCTTGTCTTTCCTACATCGGGATTTAATTTGTAAATAGGGCCACCAATCAATATGAATCCCTTGCTCCTTTAAGATCTCATTTGATTTGAGGTTGCCACTATTATCTAGAATGTCTTGATAGGTGAACATTTTCTCTCTACTTATTGTATTTGGGTAAATCATTGTCTCCATTGTGGAGATCCATTTTGGGATTTTTGAATAATGTTTATGCCTAATTTCTTTCCATGTCTTCATTAATATATCTCTAATTTTGTGTTGGTGAAAACATATCCCTGCCCCCTTTCCTTTATCCCATAGATAGACATGCCAACCTCTCTGCAGGTCATGCCCTTCCAATTGTAAAATTCTTTTGTTTCTTAATGAGGCCTATCTCGTAGCCATACTAAATTGGCAGCTTTGTGGTATATCTCCCAAACTGGGAGCCCAAATCTGCCTCTATTCCTTTTTTCCTGCAGTGATCGTAACGCAATTCTCGGTTTTTTTCCTCCCCAAATAAATTTCCTTACTATCTTGTTTAGATCCCAAAAATATTTTTTATCTATGCTAACTGGTGTGGTTTGAAATAAATATATCAATTTGGGGATGATACTCATCTTAATGGTGGCTATCTTACCTAAAAGCGATATTTGTAACTTCCCCCAACGTTCCAAATCTTGCTTGATCTTTGTCAATAATGATATATAATTATCCTCCTTCAAGGTTGAATATCTAGCCGTAATCCAAATCCCTAAATATTTTATCTTTTTAACTGTTTGGATGCCCAAATTTTCTGCTAATGTTTCCTGTTCTCTTATCGGGATATTTTTTGTTAACATTTTAGTTTTTGTCTTATTTAATTTAAATCCGGATAGCTTCCCATACTCGTCTAACTCTTTCAATGCTTTTGTCCCAGTTGTTAACGGGTCCTCCATAATCAACACTACATCATCGGCAAATGCTTGAATTTTGAATGTTTCATTCCTAATTTCCAATCCTCTTATCTCGTTATTTTGCCTAATTTTCCTTAACAATACCTCCAGGGCTAATATGAATAAAAGTGGAGAGAGTGGACAGCCTTGTCTTACACCTTTACCAATCCAGAAAGTTTTGGTCATATTTCCATTCAGTATAATATTTGCGCTCTGCTTATCATAAATTGTTTTTATCGCATTCTTGAAGTATTCCCCAAAATTCATTCTTTTAATTTGCTGGATCATAAATCCCCAATTTAGGTTGTCGAACCGCCTTCTGAGCATCGAGAAAGACCAAGGCCAGCTGTTTCTCAGAGTGTGTTTCATAATATTCCAGCACATCCATCACCACTCTCATATTAGTTCTAATCTGCCTTCCAGGGAGGAACCCGTTTTGGTCAGGGTGGATCCAATTATTCAGTATTATCTTCATCCTACCTGCTAATATTCCCATGAATATTTTATAGTCTGTATTAAGTAAGGAGATTGGCCTATAATTCTTTATTTATTTGGGGTCAGTACCTTCTTTTTCTACCAATGTGATGAACGCCTCCTTTCACGATTCTGGAATCCTGGAGCCTCTCAGGGCCCCATTGCATATTGCCAACAGTTTCGGTACGAGTATTTCTTCCAATTCCTGATTTTTGTACAATTCTCCTGGGAGACCATCAGGGCCAGGAGTTTTATTGCTCTTTAATTTAGATATTACCCCCTTCAATTCCTCTGTTGTAATTTCTCTATTTAGCATTTCCCTTTCTTCCTCCTTTATCTGTGGAAGTTTCTCTTGAGCAAGATATTGATTGATACTATCAATTGAAGTTTCCTCCTCTCTGTATAAGGTCTCGTAATATTGTCTAACAAACTCGAGTTTCTCCTCCTCTTCCTCTAATATTTTGCCTTCCGAATTCTCCAAGCAATCTATAACCCCCTTCTCCTTCTCTTTTTTTAATGTATACGACAGCCACCTCCCTGGCTTGTTTACATTATCAAAATGGTATTGTTTAGATTGTTTGATTTTTTTTGCCAATTCTTCCTGTTCCAATAAATTTAATTTATGCCTTGTTGTCATCCATTGTTCTTTTTTTCCAGTATCACTCGGGTCTCGTTGTAGTCTCTTTTCTGCTTCTTCCAGCAGATCTTTCCTTCCTTTTTTCTTTGTTATTATATATATTATGTGATATTACTAACCCTCTTAAGTAGGCCTTCATTGTATCCCAAACACATGTTGAGGAAATTTCCTGGTTCTCATTCTCCACAAAGAACAATTTTAAATCTCTCTGGAGCTTTTTGGTAAACCCTACATCTCTGAGGATATGGGTATTTAATCTCCATCTCCTTTGTTTAATCCTGTTTGGGCTCTTCCACTTTATCTCTAATGGGTTGTGATCAGCCCATACATTTGGGGTGATTTCTACTGAGTGGATTTCTAACCCCAAACTTCTACTGACCCAAACCATTTCGATCCTTGACCAGGACTTCTGAGGGTTTGAATAACAAGTGAATTGCTTATCGTTCAGATGTAATACTTGCCAGAGATCTACTAAATTGTGCTCATCGACTAAGTCAAAAAAAGTTTTGGGGAGCCTTTCCCTTTTGTTCTTTTTCTCTATTCCACTCTTATAATCCATTTCCAGGTTTACTACCCCGTTAAAATCCCCGATAATGCAAATATTCCTATACTCCAATTCGTCTATTTTGTGACCTAATTTCATGTAAAATTCTCCTAAATTCCTATTTGGTGCATAAATGGCTACTACTAAAATTGGGATACTGCCCCTCTTGATTTCAATTGCCAGTAGTCTCCCTTTTATCATCTGAATATTTAAGTTCAGCAGCAATTCCTTTTTTTACATATAACGCTACTCCCCTTTTTTTTCTCCGCTAGAGAGATAAGGTTTTGCCGAATTTCACAAATTCCAAATATTTCCTCTCCTCTCTCTTTATATGTACTTCTTGGAGGCATATTATTTCCGGATTAAATTTTATTAGTTTTGAGAATATATGTTTCCTCTTCCCTCCATTATTTAGACCATTGATGTTGACAGACAGCAATTTCCAACCCTCCATCTTCCAACTAACTACCTAGTTCTTATTTGTTCTTACAGCTCTTTGTGGTCTTTGTCTCTTTCCTTTGGTTTCTTTAACTTCCTTCTCTTCTAACTCCTTTTCCTCTGGTGTTCCTTCTTTGGATTTTCTTAACTGTATGTTAATTTCTTCCTGGGAGGCTATATCCAGTTCCTCCTTACTGCTGTGGTCTTCCTCCGCGCCCCTCAGCTGATCCAAAAGTTCTTGTGCAGAGACAAGACTATCAATTTTAATTCTTTTCCCTTGCCAGGTGATGAGCATCCCCTCTGGTAAAATCCATCTGAAGGGGATACTTCTCTTGTTTAACTGTATCTCCAAGAACCTGTAATCCCTTCTCAAATCTCGAACCCTCTTCGGAACTTGCTTCAATACTATTACCTCTTTGCCTTTAAAACTTACAGGTTCTTCTCTTACTATGTTGTATAGCATATCTTTCACTTTCTTTTGGGCAAATCTAACATGAACTTCTCGAGGGAGCTTATTCCTCCTGGCATAGTTGGTTTGCACCCTGTAAATTTCGTCCAGCTCTTTTATAATATCATCTTTATCTTGTTGCAGTATTCCAGCTATTAAATCTACCATAACATTTCCCAGATCTTCATCTTTGTCCTCTACCACATTTTGAAAATGGAGGTAGAAGGCTGCCCGGTCCATCTCGAGCTGGATAATAGAGTCCTCCAGCTCCCTATTTTGTGTCATTAATTTCTGGTCGATCGAGTCAAGATTCCTTTCATTTTGCTCCACCCTCATCTCAACCTTCTTTATCTTTTTCCCATTGTTATGGATGGACTCCTGAATCTCACTCATTTTCTGGTCAATAGAGTGGATATCAGTTTTTAGTTCTACATGATTATTGGTCATCTTTTCTTGTAACAGGAGCATAGTTTCTTGAATTGTTGATAGAGTCACCTGCATCGCTTGCATGGTTGGTAACATTGCTGATTTGTCCATTTTTGTTAGCACCTCAGTGGGTTTTTGTGGAGCTGGAGAGGACATTGTTAATGCAGGGTTAGATGACGTTTTCTTTCCTGCCTTAAATACTGCTGATGAAATGCTTGTCATTTCTTTTAAGATTCTCTTCTGGTTTGTCAAAATTACCTTGATGTTCTTCCAAATTATCATCCACTATTCTCTCTCTAATAGCAAGATTCATCTAATTCATCCAATCATAGATTTACCCAATTTTCATATCAACTCACAACAGTTCATTCAGCTATTGTTAATCGAAGTTGTATATAAATATAGGCTAGATATAATTATCTAATCGAGGCCAATATGCAATAATAAATACCCAATCCAATTGTCAAATTACCCCATTTTCATATCAACTCACACAGTTCATTCCGTTATTGTTAATCAAAGTTGTGTATAAATATAAGCTATATATAATTGTCTAATCCAGGCCAATATACGTTAATAAATACTCAATCTCTTCAATATTCAATTTTCAATATTCACCCAATCGTACTATTGTACACTTATTAAATTCTTAAATATAGAATAAATATAATTTATTCTTATATAAATCTAAATTGAATATAGATATAGGTATCAATTTAATGGAGATAGGAAGTTATTAATAGTTTAAGAAAGAAAGTTATACAGTATGTTTGTTATAGTTTGATAATTTGATGAATAAATTAAATATGTGTGTGTGTGTGTGTGTGTGTATGTGTGTGTATATATATATATATATATATATATATATATATATATATATATATATATATATATATATATATATATATATATATGGATTAAGATCTATTGGGCTTTTACGAGGAAATATAGAATCCACTCAAAAAGAAGTGAAAGAAGTTATCTAAAATAGTTAATGTGTATATAAATAGAGGAATGTTTATAGAATAATTAATAAGTTAGTATTAGTAATTGATAAAGAGTTCTATAAATAATATTTTAAAAATTCATTACACTTAATTACTTAATTAACCACTACCACAGTCGAGGGAATTCTTCCATGAAGTGAGATATTTCAGTTAATTGAGGGGAAATCTCAAGTAGATCCAAAGGGCAACTGGTCTTATTGGAAAAGTTTTCAAATACAAATTTCCCCCCCTTTTCCCCCCCTCTCCCTCCCCCTCCCTAACCCCCCCTTCCCACCCATCCCCCCCTGTGACTTCTTCATAACAAGAAAAAAAACCTAATTCATAACAGATTACTTACTCCCTCCTCTAGATATTGACCTTTACTTACTAAAAATATTATTAATATTATAACATCCCCCTTTATCCATACATTTCAGAAAAGAGAAAAGAAAGGAAAAAAAAGACATTATACTATAACATTATAGAATAACTTCTCCACTTTAAAACTATACGATAAGTCCTACTTTAACATTTAATCTTCTATATATATTACTATAACATTTCAAAGCGGCCTTCCCCATAAAATCTAGTTTAACATTTATTCCACTCTATCCATTTCCTCCACTCCCCTAAATATATCACTTAAAAATCCCTTTTCTTAGACTAATCAATCTACTAACTAGCTTATTCACCCACTATCATACAAAATTACCATACACAACATTTCTTAATATCTTTGATTCACTGCCCACACTACTTAAAAATATATGTCTATATTTTCCATTATATCTAAATAAAAAAAAAGAAAAGCCAATGACTTTAAATTTATAATCCATATAGTATCTTCTTTGAGGTCTTTCCACTGGATTGGTAGAACCAACATCCATAATCGGGTAACATAGCTTGCTGGTGCAACAGTTTATTCAGGATCTTCAATCATATCTGCCCCCATCAGTAGTAAATATCTTCTTATATGTATAAAAGTAAAAACAACCACCCGAGTGACATTATAATTATATTCCATATAGTAATAATTGTGGGTTTCATCAGGATTATTAATTCCCATCATCGTAGTGGGTAACAACCCGATCTTCTGCATGCCCAGCATCATTCTCTTGCCTTATGATTCAAGATAACATAATATGTTTATCAACACAAAAAGAAATTCCAAAATGGATAATTCAAATCCATCAGTGATGACTTATCAAGGCAAGGATAAGCATGGAAACCAATTAGGGGATATACAAGGGATAAAAAAGGAACATGAGATACAAAAACAAAACCAACAAGACCAATCTACAAAGCAGAATAAAAACCGACCAGATGATACACAATTTGTAGAAAGGAAACCAGGATGGAAACCAAACCCACAAAAAGAAAAGAAAAAAAGAAATAGGTGGCATAAAAATAGAAATTTTTAAATTAGGCATCAGTGAAGCCAGTGACTTTAAAATATGAATGATTATGTGTAAACACAGAAGAGGCGACGTATTGGTTAATATCATCCTGAGGATTGTGGCAGATCTCTGCATGGCCGTAATCTGGGGACGTGAAACAAGCCTTAAACTGATGGCAACTGAGTCTTAATAAGCAGGAATACAGTTCGAAGAGAAAGACCGCAGCTCAGAACATTTCAAAATCCTTCCTGCTGTCAAATTTCAAGTGCACGTTGTATTTTATGGCTGCACTTCCGGTTTCTCCCTTCGGAAAGAGCTGGGTGGCTAAAAGTTATTGTTTTGATGTTTCCCCATGGTGATATACTCAAAATCTAAGTCTGAACTGTTTTATCCATGTTCGCTGCAAATTTAGGAAGATATACCAACAGCTTCTAGTTTCGTCTTCCCCCACCTCACTCAGCAAGTTCTCCTTCCTCCTCGCAGTTTCACCAGCAATCCACACGCTTCCGATCTGCTCTGTCACTTATACTCGCCGCCTTTCCACCACCATGAGCTCTTTCGGCAGGCTACACTCGCAATTTCTTGAGATAGTCTCCCACGATCACCAGGGATTATGGTTGGGTCTCCTTCTCACGTTAGCCATCCCGAATTCCTCGCTTCCTCGTTGTTGTTGGTAGTCGCAGCTTCGAGTCCGCCATTAAATGGCGGACGTGCCCATGCTGGTTTGACAGAGGTATCTGTCCAAGCGAGAGGCGTTTGCTCATTGCTCTCCCACTCTTCAGATCCCCTCTCTAGTCCGAGACGCTCTCTGGGCTATCTCGCCCCTCAGGGTCTCCAAGACACAGCGAAAAAGACAGTGCTGTGGAGCAGAGATCGCTCACACAGCACCCTGTCACCACGATTCCCAACCAGAAGTCCCAAGATCCCTCTCATGATTACTACTGTTGAGTCAGGTACCACCTATATAGCTGTACATTTGATTTTTCTTGCCTAAATGTAGAACCTTACTATTTTCACCATTGAATTTGATTTTGTTAGATAGGGCCTAATGTTCAAGTCTGTCAAGATCCTTCTGTATCTTAAGCCTGTCTTCTGGAATGTTGGCTGTTCTTGCCAGCTTGGTGTCATCTGAAAATTTGATGAGTTCCCCATCTATTGTCTCATCTAAGGGAAAAAAAAGAAAAATGAAAAAGTAAGAAAGAAACCATAGAATTTGACTTCAATCCTTTCTATCAAGTGATCGCCATCTCATTATTTCCTCTTCCTCTTTGACTTTGTTCAATCCCCAAAATCCATAAACTATCAATTTAGTATTTTCTTTTTTCAACAAAAGCAGTCCATATAAGGCTTCCAGTCTTTAAAAAAAGGTATTTATTGTTTTTTTCCCTGACCAAACTGATTAGCTTTGCCATTTCCCCAAGCTCCCTCAAGTCCTTCTGAATTCAATGGCACCAATTTAGAACTTCAGCCTAAATTACTGATTAAATTCCCAGTCTATGTCCATTTTTCACGTATTTCATCATAGGTTCATTCCATTCAATTGATGTCTCAATCTGTGAATAAAAAGAAAAAGAAGAAAAGAAAAATTCACACTTATTTCTACAATATTCATTCTAACATACACAGTCTTGGCACAACTTCCCTAATATGAACATTCTTATACAGGTTCTCTTTATATATATATATATATATATATGCTCTAATGCAGTTTTTGAGCCAGGAAATGTGCTGTTAAAACTTGGAGAAATGTACAATTGGTGGTATGTTATTAAGTTCAATGCATTCTATTTATTTTAAAAAGCAAGAGTCTCCGGCACTATTACCTATTAGGTCTCTTAAAACCACTCAGAATATAATAGCATTTTAAAACGTGTGTGTGTGTGCGCGCGTGTGCACATGTGTTGCATGAATGAATACATTCTTGCTTTCCAAGAGAATACAATGGCTATAAGTATACCATTTCACTGAAAATCTTGATTTTAAAATTTGGGTTTTTTTTTTTTTTTTAAAAAAGCTCCAAATTTATTGTATGAAAACTACACGTTGTTGGATATGTATCCTATGGTTGGGTAGGTAATATATGGAAAAACTATGTTTGTGACTTTAAATGTTATAAGAGGAATGATTAGCTGTGCTATTATCAGGCAGCCATAAAAGTAGACAGGAAGCCCGAGAGCTTCTGCTCCTGCTATTTGATGATTGATCTTCTGAAGAGTGACTGTGTGTGACTGAAGAGAACTGTAAGCAAACTATGTTTTGGGTTGGAGAGTGATTATTCAAAGACATGTTATCATTGTTTTTAAGAAACCAAGTTTGTTTTTTCTCTAAGAGTAAAGAATGTTCTTTTTTTTACCATTCAGAGTCTGTGAGTATCTGTGTGTTTAACCAGCAACGTATCTCTTTGCTGTCCGGTCTATTGCCTACTATGCAGAGGGAAATTTTTCCCCTCAACACTGGTTATGGGCCCAGAATGTATGTATCGGTTACAGCAATAAGGCAGTTGAGACACACATTACTCCTCCAGGCGTTCTGCTATATTTCATATCCTGGTGAGGATGGCACATGGTCAAGCTTCAAATTTATAGCTGGTTACCCGGCTGGATGGCACCAACTACAAATCCTGGTCCACCAAGTGCAGTCTACTGTTGTGCAAAAAAGGGCTATGGGACATAGTGCAGAACCCATCAGATGTGGCCTCCTGGAATGCTGACGATGCCGAGGATGCCAGGAAGATAGCGGAATTCCAGAGGAAAAATGAGAATGCATTGTGCATAATTGGTTTGACTCTAGACGATACCCAGATTGTTCACATTGAAGGTGAACAGTCTGCTGCAAGATGCTGGGGTAATCTGAGACGGCTTTATGTTTGTGACACTGTAGGGGCACAAATTAACATTACACGAAAGTTATTTCACACACAACTCCTTAAGGGTGGTGACATGTTAACACACCTGAATTACATGAAAGGTGTTTTTCGAGAGCTACATCAGAAGGAGGTGGTTTTTTCTGAGCAGCAACAGGTTTATATACTGTTATCATTGCTGGATGAGAGCTACGACGACGTAGTAACATCTTTTGAAGTCCTCACATAGCAAGAACTAACTTTGGCCAATGTAACCTCATGACTACTAGAAGAGGCCAGAAGGAGAGAAGAAAGAAAACAGCTGAGAGAAGAATCTGGGTCGACTAATATAAATGCAAATGTAAATAACCATGTATATGCTATGAAACATTGTTTTAATTGTGGCAAGAAGGGTCATATAGCCAAGTTTTGTAGAAGGCTGAAACAAACAACATGGTTAAAGATAGGAAACAATGTAATGTAGCTATGTCTGATAAGGCACCAGTTAACCACGAATCGTGGGTTATTGATAGCGGGGCATCACTGTGCATTATCAGAACTAGAAACTATTTTGTAAAAATGTTGCCCAGTAATAATAAGATATCTTTAGCAAATGGGTGGAAGCTAAAGGCATGTGGTGAGGGAATGGCGATATGTCCATACGTAAAAGAAAAAATGCATATGTTATACGTTCCAAATCTAAACTTTAATTTATTATCAGTTAGAGTATTAGTTAAGCTCGGATATACAGTAACTTTTAGGGATAATGATTGTTTAATTGAAAAAAGTGGAATGAAGATTACTGGAAAACTGAAAGATGGTTTATATGTATTATCTAATAATCATGTTACAAATGCTGTATACTCGAATGTCAAACCACATGATGAATGTGTTCACTTGCTCCACAGGCGAATGGGGCATATCAGTTTTAAGATGCTGCAGAAAATTGTTAAATTAGTTGATGGGTTGAAGCTGAAGCCATGTAACTAGCATTTAAATTGCAATATTTGTAATCAACAAAAGAGCAGAACACTCCCTACCAATAGGTTTGATGGATTTAAAATGAAGAGACCACTGGAAGTGGTATTCGTTGATCTAATAAGGCCAATGAAAGCTAGTTTAGGGGATACTTGTTATGTCCTAAGCATATTTGATCATTACTCCAGGTATGGTTTTTGCTACCTATTGAGGAATAAGACAGATACATTTCAGTGGATCAAGTTTGTCGAGAGAAAAACAAAGCAAAAAATAGTTACCATTGTAACTGATAACGGTATTGAGTTTGTAAACACGAGGTTTAAATCAATGTTGGACAATGCTGGTATAAAACATAAATGTTCAGCTCCATATAGACCATAACATAACTCATATGTTGAAAGGAGAGGACAAACTTTACAAGCAATGATGAGAACAATGTTAGCTGATGCAGGTTTACCGGCCAGTCTATGGGGAGAAGCCATAACGTGTGCAAATACACTCTTGAACAATGTCGTAAATACAACCACTAAGAAAATTCCCCATACTGTATGGCATGGAAAGAAGCCAGATTTGAGTTACATTCACACATTCGGGTCACCTGCATGGGTACATATTCCATCGCAGTTAAGACGTAAGGGCCAGAGTAGGGCACAACAATTAATATTTGTTGGTTATAATTCAAACCACAGGTCCTACAGATTTTGGCTAAAAGGAACAACAACGGTAATTAACAGTGCGAATGCAAAGTTTATGGAGCATGTAGGGTGGAATAAATTGGGGACTGAGAATGAGGTTATCATTGAAACTCAGACTGAAGCTACTAATGAAATGCCAGAAATCCAGAACAAAGAGGTAGAGGAGGACATAGTACAGGAACAGGTGAAGGTGGAGAGACCATCTGTAAGTCCTGATCTTCCAAGAAGGTTGAATAGAGTAACAAGACCACCTGATAGGTATCAGGCAACAATGGTCTATCAAATAAACAAAGTTCCTACAACATAGAGTTGACCACGTTTCCACCTGAAGACCAGGAGGTGTGGAGATCTGCAATAACTAAAGAACTAAAATCTTTGCAGAATTTAAATGTTTATGAAACTGTAAAAATACCACAAGGTAGAACTATACTCAGTAGTAAGTAGATATATAAATTAAAGACTGGTATAAAGGGTGAACCAATATATAAGGCTAGGCTTGTAGCTCAAGGATTTAATCAATCTCCTGAAGATTATGATGAGGTATTCGCTCCAAGTTTAAAAGCCATTACACTAAGAGCAGCGTTGGTATGGGCAGCTAGATATAAATATATAGTTAATCATTTGGACATAGGGACTGCATACCTACATGCACCACTACAGCACGAAATCTATTTAAAGAAACCCTCCGGATTAGAGGAGAATGGGACATCTGACTGTTGGTTATTAAGGAAAAGCCTTTATGAGTTAAAACAGTCAGGGTACGAATGGAACCAGTGTATTGTAAAAACATAAGAGAAGATTGGATTCAAAGCAGGATTAGCAGATCCATCTTTATTTAGAATGGAGAGGGATGGTAAAGTGTCGTTATTACTTCTTTTTACTGATGACATAGCTTTGATTACAGAAAATGAACAAGAGACCAGCAGGATTGTTGATCAATTAAAAACTAATTTCAGAATTAAAAATCTAGGGGAGATACAACAATACCTGGGTTTACAAATCGAAAAAAACAGGGGAGGATTTAAATTATCCCAAACTGATAAAATCAATAATTTATTAAAACAATTTAAGATGGAGTTATGTAAACCATCAAAGACACCTATGGTTCAAGACCATTGTAACACTGATGTAAACAGTCCGTTGTTTGATAAAGGGCAGCTTATCATATATCAGCAATTGGTCTAGGCCCGATATTTCTTATAGTGTTAACCAATTGGCTAGATTTAACAAGGAACCTACAGAAAGACACTGGCAGGGAGCAAAACGTATCCTAAGGTATTTGAAATATACCATGCATCATGCATTATATCTACAACCATCAGAAGATTTACCCGTAATTGCTTATGCGGATGCTAGTTTTGCAACAGATGTGAATACAAGGAAATCAACCTCAGGAATTGCTATATTTCTGGGAAAATCTTTGATATGGTGGCGTTCAATTAGACAGAAGCATTTGAGTATGTCTACAATGGAGGCAGAATTTTCTTGTTTATCTTTATTATGTATTGATCTGATTAGTATTAAGCAACTGATGCTAAATATAGGAATCAATATAAGAGATCCTATAACAGTATATGAAGATAATCAGGCAGCGATTCAAATGGTGACGAATATAGCTATGAAAACTAGAACGAAGCATACAGATCTTCGGTATCTAAATGTAAGAGAGTGTATAATGAACAAGATGATAGAACTCATATATTGTGCATCAGAAGACAATGTGGCTGATCATTTCATGAAAGCACAAGGAAGTAGAAAACATAAAGATACATGTGAACAATATGGTTTGAGATTGTAAATATATTTAGCTACCCAAAGGGGAGAATGTTGGATATGTATCCTACGATTGGGTAGGTAATATATGGAAAAACTATGTTTGTGACTTTAAATGTTATAAGAGGAATGATTGGCTGTGCTATTATCAAGCAGCCATAAAAGTAGACAGGAAGCCCGGGAGCTCCTTCTCCTGCTATTTGATGATTGATCTTCTGAAGAGGGACTGTGTGTGACTGAAGAGAATTGTAAGCAAACTATGTTTTGTGTTGGAGAGTGATTATTCGAAGACGTGTTATCATTGTTTTTGAGAAACCAAGTTTGTTTTTTCACTAAGAGTAAAGAATGTTTTTTTTTCACCATTCAGAGTCCGGTCTGTTGCCTACTATGCAGAGGGAAATTTTTACCCTCAACACACGTTCTGTCACATCTAAAGCTATTCTTGTTCATAAAGCTCAGTAAAACAGTTTAGAATATATTGTTTTGAACCTGCACTAGATGTTAAAAGTATTAACAATAAAATGGCTTTTTAACATTAAATGCTACTTAAGGCAAAATGCTAAACTGATTTGTATGACTATATGGGGAAAAAGCATAACTATTTATGCATTAAGCAAATTATATCGTCATCGTATATATTTTTTTCAGAACCCATTCTGGAGCCTTTTCTTTATTAAATTCCAATTAAAATTTGGTTGGAGGACAGTAGTTAGAAATGAAAATCTTACTTTAAAAATAAAGTCTACCATTAGCTTTTAGGAAGGTACAGAAGTTTCTGTATTTGGCGTCTATTAATATTTTGAATACTATTGTGCTTTTTAAGCTGAGTGTGGGAAAATTCTCATGTGGGATTATTAAATGAGTTGATTTGCATTCTAATGAGAACAAATGTTTGGGATTGCATTGTTAAAATGCTAAAATGGTGTGTGTATAATTATTTTGCAGCTTACATTTACAGAACACCTCTCCCCAAACCTTTAAAAAAAATAGCTAAAGAGACAGCACATACAGTATCAACGGCTGGAGGGGAGGTGATTAGGGTAATTTAAACTGTTCACAAATGACTTCACGACAGAATCAAATGCATTTCTTTGCTTTTGCTGGGCTTCTTTCATTATCTTTAAACAGCCTGCTGCAATGTCTGGTCCCTCAAGAAGACTCACCAAACTCTTTTTCAGTGGACAATGTCCCTTTGTATTTATTCATCGTTTTGCCATTCTAGACTGACTCTCTCCATTGCTTTGCCTGAGTTTGTCTATTTTGTAACAGCTCTGTTGTGTCTTCTAATACCTTAGCTTTATCACATCAAGTCAAGCTTTCAAACATTAATCCCTTCATGCTTTAATTTCATATTCTATTACCAGACTGAATGCAAATATTGTTTCTTTATCTCTCTCTCTTTATTTTTCCCCAATAGGGAATAATGCCTGTGGCTACTCTTTGGCCATTCTGTCTTCATTTCTACAAGCTTTATGTTAACCAACAGATCCAAAATCTTCAAATGAATAATGTTAATTTATATTCTCTTGTTTAAAGGAATGTCGGCATTTTCACTATTTCCCCCCTAAACAATACAAGTATAGCACACACACACAAAAGGGTTTGTTTTGTAGAGCTTATAGGCCCTTCAAAACAAAGCCTGCTTGTGCTATGTAGCTGAAAGTAGCTGATCTCTAGTTCTTTCCTACCACTGTGTGAATTGTTTAGATTGGGGGAGGTGGGGAGAGAAACAAATAAATGCTGACACTACTATCACTCTATAGTAGAGGAAACCTGGTTGTGAAAATTCATAAAGAGTGTTGTCTAACCAAAGAGTATTTATTAAAGTATCCTTAAAATAATCCCAGCTGAATTCAACAGGACTTTTGTATAGATACTTATGTATTTAATAAGACTTTATTAATCTTATTATAACAAATATTTCATACTTTAATACCTGATACTAATGGAATATTTTTATTTATGTTTGTTTTATTTATTATTATTGATCATCGCACAGTCATCAAGATGTTCAAACTGGGTTTGGCATTTTTGTCTACCTATCGAGTCCTTACCAAGGACCTGGGATGATGATGATGATTGTTGTTGTTGTTGTTGTTGTTGTTATCATCTCTTTTATTCATGAAACATGAAACATCATCATCATCATCATCATCATCATCATCATCATCATCATCATCATTAATATTTGTTACAGGAGCTAGGACATCACAATGCTGTTGCAGAGTAATGGTTTGGCTTGCCAAGGTCCCAGTCTAGTTATAGGAAAAGCATGCATGCTTCTCACAGTGTGCCACAGGAGGGCAAACTGGCTTTGCACCAGAGAGAAAGCTGAATGACTTTTCCTGCAGAATCACCAAAGCTCCCCTTTCTTTTGAGAGCTGCCTTGCAAATGTGTGCTGCAGCCAGGAAGGTTCAGAGTTGTCAGGAATCTGACTGCCTTCACAGAGCATTGTCTCCCCACCAAAGTGGTACCTATCTATGTACTTGCATAAAACATGCTTTCAAACTGTTAGGTGGACAGAAGCTGAGGCGAGTCACAGAACTCACCCTGGCACCCTGGCATAGATCTAGGGCTCAAACCACTGGACCTGAGACCATCTCTAGCATTATTAAGCCACTGAGTCACCATCCCTCCTCTTTGTTTCATTTGTTATTGTTTAATTCCAAATAATTATAGGGGTTTCACACTGTATCACTATAAAAACAGTATTTTATTTATTTATCAAATTTGTACAGCCACTCATCTCATAAGAAGTGACTCTGGACAATGTACAACAATCAAATAAAAACAACAATTAAAACAAAATCATTACAACACAATAACATCATTTCAGGTGTGGCATCAATCAAGGTTGGCAGTGTGTCAATTCCTACGGTATATGACAATTGCTACACTGCCAACCCCAGCTGATGTAGTACCTGAAAACATAGTTGAGTGTATTTCCAAATAGATTAACTCCCCTTCTAATACAAGTCAGATTGGCCATCTCACCCATGATAAATCACAGATGAAGGAGACCTTATTACAGATTGATCTGGCTTTTAAAAGGAGCAGCCAGAAGCCTTATTGCAGATTCACCTGGCTTTTAGAAGCAGCAGCCAGAAGTCAGGGCCACTGAAAGTTTACTGACAGAGCACTGGAACAGAAAACTGAGTAAGGCAATGGTCTTGAATTCCCTGGAAGCAGCCTACTCGTTTTCTACCATCATATCTTCCCCTATCATCACAGTAATCCTATGGCCTGCTTCCACCATGCATGCAGCTTCATCAGCCAAATCCACACCCCCTAAGGTCAAGGACTTTTGCTGTCCTTTCCAATCATACCTTGGCAGGGAGTCAATTTAGCTTCACTAGATCTCATAAGGATACCATCTATTATCTCCCCACAGCACTCAAACACATTACTACAGTTCATTCATACAAAGTAACTTTCACAGGAATTCTCACCTGCTCATGCCATCAGCTGGTAGAAGGATGCCTTCCATTCACCCACCACCAATTCCTCCTTTGATTCTTACCCAGGAGAAAGAATCAGTTATATATTCACTGTGGCAACTCAAGAGTCAATTGAACCAATACTTTCTCTTCCTTTCCTCCCTCCCTCCCTCCCTCCCTTCTCAGAGCTACATGGGTTAAAGCAAAAGTGCCATCTATGGGGGTAGGATCAGAGTGGGTTCTACTTACTTTTACTACCGGTTCGCAATGGGGCCGTACGTACGCTCTTCTGCACGTGCGCAGAAGCATTTTGATGATGTTGGGATGGATGGACGGAGCCTCCCTCCGGTTTTACTACTGGTTCTATAGAACCGGTCCTAACTGGGGGCAATCCACCACTGGGTAGGATCCACAGCACCCTGCCACTCTACTACCCAACAACAGCACACATCACAAAGCCCTAATAATGAGAGAAAAAACCAAACACCTATTGGTCTTTTGTAAAACCTTAAAGACCTGACCTGATCGTTAGTTGTATTAGTAGTTTGGATTTGTTGTTTCTTTGCTGATTTATATTTTAATTTTTGAAATTAAATTTTGAAATTATTTTCATTTTATTTTAATGTCACTTGTTGAGATGGGTGGCCATATAAATAAAATAAATAAACAAGTATAAACAAGAATAAGAAGCACAATTGTTCCTTATTCTTTGAAGAATATTTGTATAACAATGTTTATCACATGCATGTGCCAAAGTTTATATATATATATATATATATATATATATATATATATATATATATATATATATATATATATATATATATATATATATATATATATATATATATATATATATATATATATTACTTACAGAACTTTTTTCCTCTCTTGTTTTTATGATTGTCAAATGAATAATTAGAAGAAGATGAACCTGTGGGTTCAACCATGGAGAATAAAGAGATGCTATTTCCTGAAGATCAAATGAAATCCAAAGGGTAAGATATTCATACTATCTTAATGGACTAAGAAAAATAACAACACTAATATAGAAAGAGGATTTGGGGGCTTTAAAAAAGCTGAGATCAGACTTGTACTTCTCAATTTATTTAGAAAATGTTTTTTCTTAGTTTCTTCCTAAAAGAAAAACTGCTGCTACTGCCTGAAAAATCAAGATTGGGCTTTTCCTTGCTTTGAGTTGATCCTCCCACACAGCTGACTGTTAGGAAAACTCTTTGTAACTATACTTTTGAAATATTGATTTATATTCTGGCTTCCTCATAGGAAGCAGAAACAAAGTTCAAATGGAGAGTATTTCCATCTAGAAATTTCATTGAAATTCAAACACCACTCTCTGCTATGTTGCCATAGCATACTTAAGTGGTTCATATGTGGAGATAGTTTATATCAAGTGAGCATTGCATCCCCAAAAATGTTTGAGTTATTTAGGCTTAAACTATTGTCTCCTAGTCAGTTATGTCATATGAGCAGAGAGCAAAATGTTATCTTTTACTTTCTACCATCAACAGAGAAAGGAAGTTCTTTGGCAAGTCCATAAAAAGGGACTGCTCTACATCTCTCTCTTTCTCTTTCTTTACCGCCCCCACAAAAAGAAAAAGAAAAAAAAATTGCAGAGGAAGTTAAAGCTCCTACCAACTCTGATTGGATTTGCAATTAAGGTTTACAACCCTAATTCCAAGAGATCAGCAATTTGCCAGGGTAGAAGTCAGCTAAGTCAGTCATATCATTTCAACACAGTATTTGTCATGGGTGCACCCAAAGCAGTCTTAAATGACAAAGAAGAGCCAGCTTCAGGAACTTGGGAAGTGGGCATGGCGGAACGTCTGGAAGTCACGAGGGACTCTGAGCCAGAAGGGGATGAGCAAGAAGAGGAGGAGAGACCAATAATTTCAGAAGGGCCAGTGGAGTGATTGGACAAGCAGCTGGCTGACAATGGGAAATAAGAAATGCAGCTGCAGCCAAGAGGCTTGGAAGGCCGGTCAGAAACAGAGAGTAGAGAAGGGGCACAACTACAACTGATGAGAAGGGATGAGGAAGAGCTGCCTGCTCTGCAGGGTCCTAGGGTGTGCAGGGCTGAGAGGAGAGATATGCAATGGAGGTTGGTGAGGCTACTTGCAAGGAGGCAGCCTCCTCCCTTCTAATTGCATGGCTGACAGCTATTTATCCCTGCAAGTGGAACAGAGAGACGCTGACAATAACTTCCTTTTTTGGATTATGTGTTTATTCAGCCAGTGTCTACCTTATCTTGAAACACCTTTGACTGTTTATTGACTTTGGAATTGGATTTCAGCTTGTGGGATTTGTGTTTTGGACCATGGATTTGTCTTTGCTGGACTTGCTGTGTGTTTTCCCTGATTTGGGAAAGTGGACTCATTGGGTCTTCTTCTAATTCCTGTGTGAGGAATCCTAAGGAATCCTATGCAGGGCTGGTGAAGTCTCAAGAACAATTCAAACCCTTGGAGTGTGTATGGATGTGAGGAGACAAGACAGTATTTGAATGCTTTTTCTGGTGAGACAGTCTATCAGGACAATCTGGTCTAGCCAAATATGGGATGGAGCATACTGCTTCCACTTTTGCCTTTCAGCCCCAATCCAGGAGCCTTCACAGGCAGTCACTTTCGTGACAACGTATTTTTGTGTTGAATTTTATATTTACCAACAAAGAAATAAAGAGAATTGAGTATAGATCTATTTCAAGCTATTTAGCTCTCATCAGCTAGCCATTCCTTTCTGGGATTTGAGCCAGTGGTGGGTTGCTCCTGGTTCGCACCGGTTCTCGAGAACCGGTAGTAAAAATCTCTTATCGTTTGGAGAACCGGTAGTAGTTGCTGGCTGGCCACGCCCCCGAACCGGTTCCCCAGCCACCATGTTCATCACTGCCATGTTCTTTGCACATGCGCATCCTATTGCCTTGCAAGTCCAATGGAATGTGCATGCGCAAAGAACATGGCGACAACAGCAGATGCTTTTTGGCAGTCTGTGGAGAAAGTGGCTGGCAAAAAAGCCTTTTCGGAGGCTTTCTGGCCAGCCACTTTCCAGCAGTGGCGGCTGGCTGGGGGCTGCCAAAAACTCAGGTTAGCTTGCTTTCCCGACTCTGGTAAGGTGGAAGGTAAGCAGCCGAAAAAAGAAGCGGTGGTGGGGAGGAAGGTAAGCAAGTGGGCCTGGCCACAGGGACCACCGGGAAGGCAGGCAAGCATGTCAGGGCCGCTCAGCTAGCTAGCTCCCTTCCCCATGGCCCTACCATGCTTGCCTGCCTTCCAGCCCGGCCAGTGGGTGGGCGGGCGGCCCTTCAGGGAGACGGAGCTGCTGTGCTGGAGGTGAGAGACTGCCAGGAGCAGCAGCGGTGCTGGGGGAGGGTGGCTGGATGCCTCTCTCTCTCTCTCTCTCTCTGTCACACACACACACACACACACACACACACACACACACACACACCTTGCCCTGCCCTGTTGCCTCCACTGCTGCTTCTTTTGTGTTGGCTTCTTGCCTCTCTTAAAGTTGATCGTGAAGAGCTGGAAGACGTTTCCTTAGATCTCCCCCAAGTCATTGTGCAACATCAGAGATCTACATTGGCTTCTTTAAGAAAGGTGAGAAGCCAATGCAAAAGAAGCAGCAGTGGAGGTGACAGGGCAGGGTGTGTGTGTGTATGTGTTTATCCCTTTGCAAGGACTTGGAGGCAGCCCCTCTGAAGGAAAGAGGAGGCAGCGAAGCCCTGGCTGTCCCCCGGGAGAGGACTGTAGAAGGACACACACACACACACACACACACACACACACACACACACACACACACATGCACACAAACCCCTGTCAGCTCTACTGCCACTTCTTTTGCATTGGCTTCTCGCCTCTCTTAAAGTTGTAAAGTTTCCTTAGATCTCTGATGCTCCAACAATGATTTGGGGAGGAAACGGCACCTGGTTCCACTTCCGGGACAGGAGAAGTGAGAAGCAGCAGCTGCTGCAAAGTTGAAGGCTCTTGGAAATATTGGGGGGGAGGATGAGCGGGAAATGAATCTCTTCTTGATCTTGGGGGAGAAGTTTGTCAAAATTCCACCCTTTTTTTACGTGCATCCACGTTAAGGGGGCTTTGTCCCTCTCTCCCCCTTTAGTCACTTCCCCACTCTTCGTCCGACCCGTTACTCAGAGAACGAAACCCTGATCGGAGGAATTTGTGGTTTGATGAGGCGATTAAAAGAAAGTCTGTTTTTCTAGACATGAAGCGTCTCCCCCCCTCTCATTTTCCAGTTTGAGCTGCTAGGCAGGCAAGCTTTTATTTTATCAGCCCAAGGGTCAGGGAAAGGTACATAGGAAATCGTTCTGTCTGTGCAGCATCGGTCATGTGACTGAGTGGGTGTGGCCAACTTGATGTCACTCACAGCAAGATGCCGCCCCACCTTGCCGTGAGTGACTTCGGTTAGCCACACCCACTCAGTCACATGACCACCAAGCCACGCCCACCAAATAAGCCACACCCACAGAGCCAGTAGTAAAAAATTTTGGAACCCACCCCTGATTTGAGCTCAGGTTTGAATCCCAGAAGGGTATGGCTAGCTGACGAGGCCTAAATAGCTTGAAATAGATCTATACTAGTCTCCCTTTATTTTTTTGTCGGTAAATATAAAATTCAACACAGTATTTGAATGTGATGCTTCATTGGCCTATCAGTGTATCGTATTTATTCATGTAGATTATTTCCTTAAGATCAGCCTGTCTTGAACCCATCCCATACTTTCCTATGTTTCCACATTATCCTGAACCATACACTATCAAACATGATCCTCCCTCCCTCCCTCCCTCTAATTAATATTGGTTGGAAAGGTTTTCAGGAAAATCTGCCCACACCAACCTACATGATCAGTTTAGGATCTGCATAAAGTCTGACTCCTTTCTTGTCCTGCAGAAGAATTGTAGTTTGAAAACAGATAGTGGCCCTTGCATTAGTTCATCAAACTGATTACTGTTTCTTCCCACTGAAGCTACTTTTTCTATGGCTGTGTGAGATATTTTTAATCACTCTTCCCTGATTAATGCTTTACTACAGAGTTCTATATACTTTCATTTGATGCATTTTATTGATTGATTGATTTTCTTTCATTTTTAATCTATTACAATCTTGTGACTCTTGGTGAAATTCCAGAAATAAAAAATGTACAATATACAACAGAATATAAAAGAAAATAGAGGAAACATTCTGTAAAGTGTATCATTCATTTAGAGTAAAACAGGGTCCCAATAACATTTAACATTTTGATGGTGTTAATTAAGTGATTCAAAGCCCTCCCAAAGAGTTCTACCTTGACCAGCTTCTAGAAAAATAACAAGATTGGGGCAAGTTGAACTTCCTATCAAGGCTGTTCCAGAAAACAGGAGCTGTGATAAAGCAGCATCTTCTCTTAACCTTACTTCCCCAGAAAGGTGTTTTTTTCAAGAGGCAACTAGACTTTCTTGTTTTCCAGAAAGTCCAGTTGCCTCTTGAAAAAGCACCTCTGGGACAGGAGTCTCTTGCATGGCTTCAGAGTGGCCAAGCTACATGATTGCTGTCATGGTAATATGGCATAGCAACATGGCACCAATTGTGGAAGTTTGAAGTTTGAAGTTTACTAGATTTCTATACCGCCCTTCTCCTGAAGGACTCAGGTCAGTGTACAGCCATATTAAAACACATAGATTTATGAAATTTGAAATCAATTAAAATTGAATATATAAAATTTGGCCCATGAATTAAAACACACATACACCCATTATAAAATTTGTACTAGGCCAGTCCGGCTTGCTGGAACAAAAGGGTCTTAAGGGCGTGGCGAAAGGTACACAGGTTGGGGCTAAGATGAAGCTCCAGGGGCAGCTCATTCCAGAGGGCTGGTGCCCCCACAGAGAAAGCTTTCCCCCTGGGTGTCGCCAGTCGGCATTGTTTGGCCAACGGCACCCTGAGGAGCCCCTCTCTGTGGGAGCTTATTGGCCGGTGGGAGGTTGTTGATGGCAGAAGGTGGTCTCATATATACCCTGGTCTTAAGCCATGGAGCACTTTAAAGGTGGTAACCAACACCTTGAATCACACCCGGAAGATCACCGGGAGCCAGTGCAGCTCGTGCAGGAGGGGTGTTGCGTGGGTGCACTGAGTTACACCCATAACCACCCGTGCGGCTGCATTCTGGACCAGTTGGAGCCTCTGAGTGCTCTTCAAGGGGAGCCCCATGTAGAGAGTGTTGCAGTAGTCCAGACGTGACGTGACTAGGGCATGAGTTACCGTGCGCAGGGCATCCTGGTCCAGAAAGGGATGCAACTGGTGCATCAGGCGAGCCCGATAGAAAGCTCCCCTGGCCATGGCCATCATGTGATCTTCCAAAGACAGCCGTGCATCCAGGAAAGTTCGCACCCATCCCTCTCCTGGAAGAATGAAATATTTTGAGAAATATTAAAAGGGAAGAATATATTTCCCTGAATGAGAAATGGAGAAACATGTTTTCTTAGATGGTGAAAGCAGCCCCCACCTTCCTTAATAGCCCACAGCAGATGTTAGCACTTAAGAGATAAAGAGATAGATAGCTATATTCATAGGCAAAAAATTCCCTGTAGCAAGGTCTGAACAAAGGCAGAATGGGATTAGCCCTCACTCAAGATTTAAATTTGTTGATTTGTCTCTTTAGCTTGGCATTTTATAGCCCAAATATGCCCACCCACTTTCTGGAGAGTTTAAATGACCTCTCTGCTAAAGGGTTTCACTTTATGAGCAAAAGTAACTTGGCTGCTGATAGTTATCCTTGTATTTTAATTATTTTAATTCCTCAATGTGCTCTGGCAACCTGCCTGATTTGTAACTCCAGGTTGCAGGTATTGCTGAGGAAAAGGAAGGTATTCAGACAGAATGGTTTAGCTTTCCATGTCAGCTGTGACTCATTGATCTTCAGGGTGTATTTCCCCATTTATAATCTAATGACTGATATTTAAGGCAGATTTTTGCAACCAAAGAAGTTTTTTTGTATTTTTATACAGGTAATCCTTGATTTACAACAGTTCATTTAGTGACCAAAGTTACAAGGGCATTGAAAAAAGTGACTTATGACCGTTTTTCACACTTACAATTGTTGCAGCATCCCCACAGTCATGAGAGGGTGGGAGAGGTGAAATGCCCCTCAACATGAGTGATATTAACTTGGCCATGCCCACTCAGTCACAGGACCATCCAACCATGCCTACCCAGCCGGTCATTAGCACAAAGAACCGGTTGTTAAATTATTTGAAGCCCACCACTGGAAGGAAGTCCTGCAGGTATCTTAGGGTTTTTGTAGCTGAAGAACAGCACTTTGATCTGCACCCAGAAATTTACTTAAAACCAGTGTGAGACTGGAAGCATTGATGTACATGGTGTTAAGTACCACTTAGTAAATGCACTGCTGCATTTTGTACCAACTTTGCTTTCTAAATAGCCTTTCAAAGCAGCCCCATGTTGAGCTTATCATTACTTTGTCGTAATCCAGCCAGGTATAATGAGAATGTGAGTTATTGTTTCCAGTTCTTCCTTCTTTGTCAAATGTGTTATATAAAACACAGGTGGAAAAAAGAGTCAGAAACACACAGACAGAGAGAGATGTTTTGGGACAACTGTAAAAATAAGATGGTTATTTGTTCATCCACTGTACTGTCTGTTCACAGTTTCAGTGCTAAATGGTTATGTTGCACTATCTGTCAAAATGACAAAGCCAGAGAGTGATCAGCCCATTGGTTCAAAGGTAGTCAACATCCTTCTAAATGACCTATTCCTTGGGCAAAAAGTCAGGTTGTTACTTAACTTACGGTAATAGCAACAATGTCAACAGCAAAGCTCCTACATATTACTATCTTTTGTTACTCTGTTTCAGCTTAAGAATAGTAAAGCTGATCTGAAAGGTTCAGAAAAAAAAGTACATTTTCTGGCTGGGTATGCTCCATTTATATCTTTTTTAAAAATGCAATTAAAGAAGGAAAATGTGTCTCACGTGTAACAGAAGCACTTTGCTTCTGCCAAGACTAACTAAATAGAAGCCAAAGTACCCATGCTTTCTGTACAACTATGGTTGGACAAGAGCTGACATATTTAATAGCATGATTTAAAAGGGGGAAAAAAGTGCTACCACTTTGCATATAACTTACCTGCAAAATCCATCTTAGCTTTTATGCAGCTGAAAAGCAATATATAAAAGGCTTCTACAAATATCATGTCAATTTATAATATTAATATCTGGATCAGCATTTCTGTATATCACTGAATAGGCAGGATATGTTCTTAACAATTGTTATTAGAAAAGATGTTAAGATTACTTTTTCTCCAATAAAAGACTTCCCATACAAATTGCATTGTAACAATATGCCTTTTCTAATAATCCATCCTTACAAACCTTACATTCAGGAAAGTTCTTTGTTGTATATATTAAAAATGCATAGTTATCATATTATCAGAATTTGTCTAGTCTGGTAACATATTAAACATGGAGGAAAGTAAAAAGTTGGAAATCAAGAAAAGAAAACAATGAAATATTATGTTCATGATACAGAAAGGTAGACAATGTCAAGTCTACAATCCAGTTGTCAGCCTGCATACAAACCTTGTGAGATTTTCTTTTTATGCTAGCAATTAATTCATGAGCTCTATGATCTAAGTTATATTTAACCATTAATTCTTATCAGAAGACTGGTGTCTTTGCACATTTATAGACTGGTCCTATAAAACCAGCTGGGTTTATTTCAGTCATGTCTCTGTGCCAAAGTTATGTGACCAACAAACTGAAGTAAGTGGATTTTTTATAGTCATGTTTATCCTTCTTATTACTTCCCCCCCCCAAAAAAAGATATGACAATATATTCCCAAAAGAGGAGTAAAAAGATTAGCTTAAAGTGCTTTATTGCCTCTAGCATTCAACATTTGCCTGCAAGTCTAAATAGTAAAACATCAGGAATCTAGTGTACCTTTTTCTTATTGTTGATGAGCTCAGGCAGGGATCTAAAATGGATAACTTGATTATACTAAGTTATAAAATACTTTGTGTACATGATTGTTTAATTTTGATTTTATCTCCTTATACCATATGGATCTAGCACTGCATGGTTATGTAGTTCTTTTGGTACCAAAGAATTGCAGATATTTATATATTCTTACAAAATATAAAGATTTCTGGCATACATAGTATAACTGGTGAACTGTTGCCATTATTGCCCTTGGACCAAATTTGGTACCCTTTCATCACTGTGTACCACCACATGAAATATCGTAGTTCACACACACACATTGAAGGATTGTGAAGTTTTAATAACATTATCCTCAGAAGATGCTTGAAACAGATAAAAAAACATTCCTGGTTTATTGCTTTGCATATTCATATGCAAAGACATATTCATAGTTCTGTCAACCAAAACACCAAGTTTGCTAGAAAAAAATAAAAGGGGTGGGTGGGCGACAAACTAGACTGCAGCCTATGCTGTCTAGTTTGGTTTTAATATGAGTTGAACCCAACTGCTTACTTCAGTCAGGGTGACATTGTTGCTAAAATTTGGTTTTGGTTATGAAAGAGTCATTATTTCATCATTTAGATAAGATGAAACCAGCTATATTTATTGGTAACTGCAATACTGCAATTGCCGAGATAATGCTGTCTATGATTTTGCTCCTGCTCTCTACAGATAATCCCTAAACTATCTATTATAGATTGTTTGGGGAGGAACAAAAGGAAGTCTTCAGCTCATTGACCAAACATGAGATTATATTCATTTTTGGTTGTTTATTTTCCCCCAAAGGCTCATGAGCATATTTACTTCTCTACTTGATTAAATCTTTCTGAACGATTGCCAAGAGTCTACCGAGATAGATCCTCACTGCTGGAAATAAATGAGGGTGTGCCACTCACTGTTGCATTTAACTAGTTATGTGCAGCTACCACCAGTACAGGCATAAGCTTTTTTGCCCTCTGGAAAGGATTACAGTGATTATTCATAGAAAAATTGAGAACTTTGTTCTGTAAAAGAACTCTTCCTTTAAACTTTAGTGACAGGAATATTTTCATGTCTGCAGTCCTTCAGTATTTTTGGCTGTGGCGACCTTTCACTCTCTTTATGTCTTTATGTCTTTAGAAACAGCTTTGTAAATGTCAGAAGCTTTGGATTCTCTTTGAGGCTTTGGGGATTTTGACACAGAGCCCCCAGATAATGAAATTCTAGTTTGGAATAGTAATGGTATTTATTGACCATTAAGGTGGCTGTAGGTCTCTAATGTCATGGGATAGATAATCACTGAATGGCTTAGCATAGCAAAAGTCAAACGCCACCAAAAGTTATTAGATCATGTTGATTTTAAGAAATTTAAAGCTTAATTAGACTTTTGTGTGTGTGTGATGGTGGGGTAGCTATTATCTTATCTCTCCCTCCGAGTAATGCTTAACAAGTAAATCGAATAAAGAAAGCTGACAGTTTGTAGAGTTCCCTAAATTCATCAAAGAGGCCACTGACAAATGTTCCCCGAACAGTAATGTTAATGAGCTCAATTTAATGCATATTCATTAAAGCAAGTCTCATTTGCAGAGTCATTTAATACGGACTGCCCTGCCCTGACACAGAAGAGGCAGAAACAGGAGAGATCAAAGAAGAAAATGGTAGGCAAAGAAATGCTTACTTCAGTTCAGGGAAGATTTTTTCCTAATGTTATGGAGAACCAGCTCCTGATTTGAGGTCAGTTTCTGCTGGAGTCCTTTTTTTATTAGAAGGTATTGTTCTGGAGGTGTTCTTTAATTGGTTAAAAATGCAGTGAAACAATTTGAGAATTATAGTAAAAAAGCAGAATATAAGACTACGCATTCATTCATTCATTCAAAAAATCAATTTATATATCCACTCACTCAGCATGACTGAAGGTGGCATATATCTCTAAATAACAATATACATCACTAAGGACAGAGAGTTTTTAAAAAGACATAAAATCATAAACTAAAAAAAAGACATAAAAACACAGAAAATCCTATGTAAAACCTCTTCCAATGGATTATAATGGTCTGAAACCCAATTCCTGGGAAGAAAAAACAATATGGAACCCTAAAAGTCATCAAGCTATTTTAAAAATTAGTAAAATTATGATAAACTGTTTAACCATTGGCAATAACATGGATGTGCAAATCAGTAGCACAGCCACAGGCACACATAATTTATCAATATGCCAACATCTTAATGGCTGACCTAGAATAAGACTTTGTCAATTATTCCACAAAGATTGAGACTCACATTTTCATTAACTGGACCCATGGAAATAAATCTCTCATCAAATGATATCATGCCTCCAACAACTTCTACCCTACCATCAATCTCAACCTAGACCTGTCTGCACTTTCTTGACATCACCATAAAGCTACACAATATCAAATAAATACTACATTACAGAAGAAACTTACAAATTGTCAAGTCTACCAATATTCTTCCAACTTCCTTCCCCAGATGTGCCATCCAATGCATCTTTATAGCTAAACTTAACAGTACAACCTTACTTGATATGACCCATTTGTCAGAGATGCTGAACTAATGGAATTAAAGTAGGAATTCAGGAGACTGAACTGCCCACCCAACAAAATCAATAGAAAATCAATAGAGCCAGATCCATTCCCCTGGAGGACCAAATTTAAAGCAAACCACAGAAGCAGAATAAGAGAAACTTCTAGTTGTTATCTACAAGTCACAGTTCAAACCACTCAAGCATGACCTAATAATGTATAGCTCATACTGGACTATGACACTTTCTGAGACAGTGGGTGGTGGGCCCATTCTTGAATACAAGCAGTTACCCAACCTGAAGCAAAGAGAAAAAGGAGGAAGGAAGAAGAAGATAATTTCAGTCTCCCAAGACAAGGAGACTTTGGAAAAATGGGACATTAACTCTACCATTGAGCAGAATTAAATCAAAGGATCTTAAACAATCCCAGAAGGTCTCAACACAATGGATTTTTTTACACATTATAAATTCATAAATTACTGGTAATTTGTAGCCTGCATTTGCATAGCCTATCTTTTTCTCTTCTCCTCCCCCTTAGCTCAGTCTATCCATTCTAGGAATCTGATGAAGTGAACTGCAGCTCCTGAAAGCTTATACCTTTTAAAAAATGTGTTAGCTAGAAAAGGTGCTTCTACAAAATTCTGTTTTTCTATACTCATATTCCTGTCTGTCTGGAACACTTCTGAATCATTCTTCCCCATCCAGGCCTCTACAGCCTCCTTCAGTACCATGTTTCCCTGAAAATAAGACCCTGTTTAATATTTTTTTGAACCCTGAAATAAGCACTTGGCCTTATTGCCATGCGCTCAAAAGCCCGATTGGGCTTATTATCAGGGGATGTCTTATTTTGGGGGAAACAGGGTATATGTTGCCACCCCAATGAATCATTGAAAACAGCATAATAAAAAATTGAGTCTCACAACTAAACTTTCCAACTCCTACTTTGACAATGGGCGGTGGAAATATATGGTTTATAAAATATTCCCCCATCGCGGTTTATAAAATATTCTTCCATATAGAAATTTTAGAAAGCTTTGGCTATATTTTCAGTTCTTGGAACTGTTGCACAAGAATTAAAATGAACTCATCAATTTTCCTGAAAAAATGGTTTATTGTCTAATTTAATCTAAATTTCAGCATAATGTACAAACTGATGGTAATAAATATTAAAATTAAGAAACAGTTCTTTTAAAAAATCATGAGGAATAGTTATGAAATGATTTGTAGAACAATATTTTCATATTCATATGGCTTTGAATAACAATGTTATTTCTAAACAAAGGAATAGCATTTCATTCCTTTTCTATCGACAATAGAAAGAGAAATATGAATGCATAAAATACACTATGCTGTGATTCATCTTCACTCTTGTCTCAGTTATTTTATCAATTGACAGAGATACTACGTATATTGCTGTACATAAAAAAATATAGCGTTCCTAGTAAGTTGCCTTTAGCCCTAAACACAGGGCTGCCAGTGCTTTTCAGTATGTGGTAACAAGAAGTATATTACAACTAAAGGTCAATTTTTAATGTCAGCTCCTATGCATTGTGAGAAACACTGCAGTAATAGTGCGACTGAAGTCATACATAATAATAAGAAAAAGGTTTATAATTGGATTTATTCATTGCAACTTAATCACATGGAAGAATAATCATACAGACTGGTTTTCTGCTAAGTATTTTGTGTGATACAGCATTGTAATACTGTGGAAAAAATACTGTACATGAATGTCCATTGAAGTGTTATGTTATACTTTAATCTCCTTCAATTAGAACATGATAGAATTGGGCCTTAGTTATATACTCCACACTGAAATTAAATAAAAATGATATATATTAACTTTTGTAGGAAAACCATCAGTGTCTTGAAGCTCATCAATGAATAAAGTCTCGGCAACACTGGCTGCCAGAGCAATTCCACAAAGAAACACGCTTGGGTGGTGGTTCGAGGATGGTTTATTTGCAGCTAACAGCAATAGCTTGCTACCGATATGCTAACAGCAATCAAGTCAGAGTTCCCGCATCGGCGTTTAGCGCTGTTTAAATAGCACGCTGAGAAGCCGGCATCCGTTTCCACCTTTCCAGCTTCCAGAGGCGTCCCGTGCTGATGTCAGCCCGGATCTGTTAACCCTATCAGTCCCACACCCATCGCCTCACGTGATCCCGCTCCGCCCAACACCGTGCAAGCAGAGCCCTATCCACGCCCCAAAACCCATCACCAACACCCGTGATGCACGACCACCCCCTCCCGATCACACACACACATGCCGCTTTCAGCACAGTTTACGGCTGTTTCAGCCTGGAGGATCACCAATTTTAGTACCTGCATAGGTCCTTTTTCTTTAAAAAAAAGTAATGGTTCATTTCCATTTCGTTGTCTTCCTCCCTTGAGGAATGTTAATCTCTGTGGGATGACAAAATAGAATGATTTCGATGAATGTTCCATTTTTGTAGGATAAGTAATCCTTACTTTTTTCTTATCCTGGGAAAGGAAGATAGGTCATTGTCTTCTTAGCGATCTCTGGTTACTTTCTGATAAGCTATCACATGCTGGAGTTGTTGCAAAGGCTATTAAATTAGGTAAACTCTGATGCAATATACCAAACGATTTATTACATTCCAAAGGAACAGTGGATTCTCAGCCTCATAAAATACAAATCGAATCTGTCCTTCTAAGACATTCCTGCTAAGCATTTTCATTTCATGAAACTAAAACGTATTCATGGATCATAGATATTGTAATAAATAAAAAGTAAACCATATGGAACCGAACCAAACTATTTCTGAAATGGCCTGCCCAGTGGTGGCATTTACAGTAGCATTTTTTAAAAAAATATGAAATGCTTCTGCTCAATCTTGCCTCTCCCGTCAAATAGAATCTTTTTTTCTTTTTCTTTTCTTTTCCTTTTCTTTTCCTTTTTTTTGCAATCCTTGGAATTCCCCTAAATCAGGTGTACACAACTTGTCCAGGCTTCACTTGGTTTTTAAGTGACATAGAATCATAGAGTTGGAGGAATCTCCATGGTCACCTACTCCAATTCAGTGCAGAATTTGCTAAAATAGTTTATATAGTGGCCTTCCTATTTTTCTACAGCTTAAACCTCTTGGTTCTGGTCTTGTCTCCTGGGGTGACATAATGCAAATCAATTTCTTTCTCTATATGCCAAGTTCCAAAAATCTGAAGAATTCTATTATATCTCCCCACAGTCTCACTGTCTGCAGGCTAAACATAGCCAATGCCTTTAATAGTTTCACACAGAACTTAATTTCCAGTTCCTTAACCTTGCTGCAACTTATCAGTTTTCTTTTTAGATGTGGGGCCTAGAAATTGACACAATATTCCAAGTGAGGAATAACCAGAATTGTAGAGAATATTTATTTGACATGCAAGAACCATTGTTAGGGTGATGGTAGTGAAAAATATTTTAAGTCCACTACAGATAGATAATTTTCGGAAATAATTTTTTAAGTGGTTATCATACTAAGATCAAATAAGTTTGAGCTTTCTCATGGAGTTGACTTCTTGGTCTAAGCAATGTGGTCAGGCTAATGCCAGTTTTACAAATCTGATTGCGCTATAACTCCTCTCCCACCTTACACTTTAATGAATTAGGATGCTGTTTAAGTCACTTCTTAAGATTATCAGTCTGTTGTGGACTCAAAATATTTCTCATCTTTTGTCAACTCAGCAATGGACTTTGTACATCTCCATCAAGGACACCTTCTTTACTGTACAGAATAAAGTGATGCAGTCACTTTCTGGGAGCTGCTTTTTGGACTCATGGACATATCCAAAGTGGGTTTCACATAATTTTACCACTGGTTTGCCACACACTGAAAATGTGACCGTGTGCAGCTTCCGTGCATGCACTTTGCTTGCGTGCACAGCTTGCACACATGTGCGCAGTTTAGAAAACATGGCTAAATAGGATGGCATAGCATCAAGGTGGTTGAGCGAGCCCCCACATGTCATCCCTACCGGTTCGCCCAAACCAGTCTGAACCAGCTGAATACCACCACTGGACATATCACAAGATATATTTCAAGTAATGAAAAAAGCCAGGATAAAAATTTTATTTTAATTAAAATTCAATCTACCCATTTTTTCCTGAAAATAAGACCCAGTCTTATATTTTTTTGCCACCCACCAAAAAAGGCACCAGGTCTTCTTTTTTGGGGGGCATGTTATCCACTGACTCACCTCACTTGTGCGTGTCACCCCCTGGCCTCTTTTTCACTGTCTTCAGGAACTTCTTCAGCCTGCAAAGCCAGCAAGGCTTTCCTGAATGCCTCTGCAGCCAATAACAGAGTTCCGGATTGATCTGGAACTCTGTTATTGCCTACAGAGGGCTTCAGGAAAGCCTTGCCAGCTGCAGAAGAAATGGGCCGAAGTGTGCGAGGCCTGGCTGCAAATATCTGAAGGTAAGTAGTAGGGCAGCTCCACCTCCCATCCCCACCCTAGCTTAATTTTTACTCATAAACCCTGGAGTGGGGTCTTAATTAGGGCTTATTTGGGGGGGCAGGTAAGGGCTTACCTGTATTTTGAGTGCACGTGTAAAAATCAAGCTAGGACTTATTTTTTGAGTAGGTTGTATTTTCAGGGAAACATGACAGTTAATGTTAATATCTTGGAAGGGTATTTTGGATCTAGCAAAATCAAAGGCTAGCGGACCAGCGATAACCCATGTTTGAACAAAATATAACAAGTTTGCAGGATTGCACTGCATTTATGATGATCATGATGGGAAATGAGCTAACTTTGATGTTACTCAGTCTAACAAAGCACATCCATCTGTCCATATGAACACACAGATTCATGGAATTGTGACAGCATGCTAAAGTGAAATAATTATCTACCAAAGGCCAGGAGAAAATGAAAATATACTGTATCTGATAGATTTTTTAAAAACAGAAATGACTGTACAAAATCACTGCAAAAGAACAGCCTGATGTGTCCTCAAATTGTCTTCTAAAATATTATGGGTATTCCTTGTCAAGGTTGATGAAACATCTGGTTAGAGTCAATACTTTGAGATCATAAAACAGGAAATGAAGAGGAACTCCATGTGTAAACTGTGTGAAGCTGGGTTATATATGTGTGTAGTTTGTCGGAGTTTCCCCAATAAATATTTTGCTTCTGCTCTTTGTTTGCTTATTTCACTTTCTTTTCCACATTGGGAAATCTTTCTGTATTCAAGGAGCTGTAATTCTGTGTTAGACTGTCTCTATAGCCTTTCTGTGTTGGACTGTCTCTATAGCCTTTCTGTGTTGGACTGTCTCTATAGCCTTTCTGTGTTGGACTGTCTCTGTAGCCTGCACCTTGGCTCCTGACTAGTGTAATAGACACCTGCTTCTATGGATCTGGCGCTTAGTGCCTGTTGTGCTATTATGATCAGTGCTTCTGTGCTGTCTTTTCGTTTAGCTCTTTCCAGCCACCGATACGATTTCCGAACATGATCCACCTCAGCTCTCTGTCAATGTTCATTCCATGCAGAGAGGTGCTGCCTCAGATATTCTCTCAGCAGCTCATATTTTGAATGCCATCTTACTGATGTAGCTGAAATATCTCTCTTTCTCTCTCTCTCTCTCTCTCTCTCTCTCTCTCTCTCTCTCTCTCTCTCTCTCTCTCTCTCTCTCTCTCTCATCTTTTTAATTCTTCCCTATGTTGGAAGTTTCGTTTTTAAAAAACAAAATACTTTTAAAAAATGGATTGCAACTTTTACAAAATTTTCTCTATATTCAGTTAGGTGAATGAGGACAGAAGCTAAAAACAAACCTCAAAGTATCAATTACCTTTTTATTCTTTCCAGTCCAACAGAATTCTGGAAGAAAATTGTACAAAGAGATGGTTCTCCCTCTATCTATTCATCAGCATGATAACTGTATTTCATTCTAAGTCTCCCTCTTGGTCATATGACATTGAGCAAAGAATATACAACTCACTCATGGTTCCCAAGCACATGTAGACAGAACCCCTTTCTTTGCTGCATAGAAGAAAATAAATTGTCTCTTATGGCTGCTGCTGAAGAAAAAATTACAAAGAATTCTAGAAGCAATGCTCTGCTTTTCTCTGCCTTGCTTATTTTTGCTTTTATTTAAACACAGTAAGTTCTTTTGCTACTTTCAAGTTCTATTTTTCACTGAATATGGATCACATTCATATTAGATAATTTAATTTCTAGATGAACTGGCTTTATTAAATGTGCGATATGAATAGGCAAACAAAGTTTGTGTAGACTACAAGTATCTTATGATTAGATCGATGGGTAGATTACTGGTAAGTGTACAAGTTGTGTCTAACAATGTAAATTAAACCCCCTTAAGCAGGGAATCAAAGAAAGAAAAAAACTTACAAACTGAAAAGTAATTTGTGAAAATATTTTGTGACCATAGTAGTAAGAAGGAGGAGAAAATGGATCTATAAATAATAGTTCCAACTTCCTTGACTATATTACCAAGTCATTTGATATACAATTTAATGGACTTGGTGGTGTCCTGCCCTGTATGACTATTGTAACACATACCACAATATGTCCCAGAATGACCTATGTATATAGTTGGGGGAAAGATAGTTAGGGGACAGTTGGGGGACTCTCTGATAATCAGAGCAGAGCCCTAACATGGTCAGAAATGACTGTTTTTAGCTTCTCCAGAAAACCCTACTTGTTCAAGTTGTGCAAAAAGATATACTGTACCCCAGAAATTGGGTCTCTTTCTTAAGCCAATGTAGCAGTAAAAGAGGTTGTGAAGCAGAAGAAATCACAAATCTTCTTAAATATTGTATAACTTTTGTCTGAAATTATTCATACTAGAGATGCAAATTGCAAAGATATTATGAACCACGATGACTTTACTACCCAGTAGAGCCTATGGGGTATTCATTGGTTTGCCTTGCCGTCTCAGATTTCTCATTCTTTTCTTTCCTGAACTGCTTCAGAAGGCATTATTAAATTGACCCTGATCACCATTTCAAACCTTCACAAACGTAACAGGTAAATTTAACGCTCCCTTGGCCTCAGAGATCATTCTCTTCCAGCTGTATTATTATGACAAAGAGAAGTGCTGATACCATGAGACTGGGAGCAGTCAGATCATCTCCTATCTCCTTTGTTAGGACAGAGTAAAGTAACATAAAATCTTTCAACCTTTTTTATGCTGATTGCTTCTGTATGTATAATTTCTATGCATTACTGGAAGTAAAGATGATGCTCAAGACTGATGCTTCACTTTGTAGAATGCCTACGTCTCGTTTTGAATTTATTTTTAAATGTAAATAAATAAATCAGCAAGCAAGCAACAAAAGCACCGTTAGACTCCATTTTCCAAAGAAAAATAACAAAATAAATTCTGACCCTGGGATTTTTTAAAATTATTTGGTAAGTGAAGATTGTATACACCTTTTTTTTTCCTGGCCATAGCGTGGTTCCTTGACTGGCTTGAAACTTATTCACAATGTCTGGATACAAAATAAGCCATAGCAATAGCACTTAGACTTATATACAGCTTCAAAGTGCCCTCTCTATATGATTTACAGAGTCAGCATATTGCTCTCAACAATTTGGGTCCACCTAGGTAGGTTGGAAGGTTGAGTCAACCTTGGGCCAGTCAGGATTGAACTGCTGGCAGTCAACAGAATTATCCTGTAATATTGCATTCTAACCATTGTGCCAGCACAGCTCTGATAAGGATCAATGGTTGCTCTTTTAACCCATAACTTGTGGTTAGATGCTTTGATAAAGGGATGAGAAAAATAATAATAGGGTTAATAATAGGGAATGGTACCTAAAGCAAATACCAGCAGAACAGTACTAGCAAAACTATGATTCTATATAATAATAATAATCAATTGGCAACCTTTGTTGTTTACTAAATAACTTCTGATTTTTTAAGTTTGATGCAGAGGCAATATTTATTTGAGGGTTACCTCAAGATTTCAGTCTGTAACTATATTTTGGATTTCAATAGTCTAAATCCTAACAAAAATACTCATCCCTGAACATGGGTATGGAGATTCTTGACAAACAGATCTCATTAGTGGTCAAGACTACATGTTTTTAAAAAAGGAAATAGGAACTAATTATGAAAAAGAAAAGAAAAGAAGTAGCACCCAATAAAAGGGGAAAAATAAAATCTTGGGGTCCTAAGAGTAAAACATTTAGCCATAGCAAAACAATAAAGAAAGTATTGTGAGCTGCTTTATTTCCATCAGAGACAAGACAGTAAAGAATATGTGATATTTTTTAAAAGTAAGAATTTCAACATCGCCTTATACTTTATTTGTCAGAAACCCTACCCAGGAGCATTTCTAACTGTGGACTCAATTAAACTTATTATATATGTGTGTGTCATGATTATCCATTTTATTGTTTCCCAAAGATATTAGTTTTCTCTTCAGGTTTCTAGCTTTGCCTCTCTTGACTACTTAATTTGTTTTAATGTTTTTCATTACGTTCAAGTAGTTTTAAGAGTATAGTAATCTCTGGATACTGAACATATTTCAGTTTGAAATAACTAGATGGCTACTTTAGTGAATGAGGCCATAGATCACAATGAGATTATCATTTGGAACATCTATAGGGTTTAGACTGAGTCATTACATTCCTGAATATGTCATAATTTTTCCTGCACATAAATTTAGAGTTAAACCGGATATATTTTTAAAGGCAAGCTTGCTAGTCTGCCTTAATGGTGGGGGACAATTAATTATTTTTTAAGGGAATAATACTCCAACATGACATCTCTCAGCTAGTTTATAAAGCATCTCTGAATATCTATTGTATTAAGATGTTGGAAAGGGTCCTGTTTTTTTCTTTGTTTCTTTATTTGCTTGTTTGTTGCTATGTGATTCAAGACAATTAATAAAGTAAGGTTGGAATTTAAAACCATTTCCATTATGATTGGAAAGGAGTGTCACTGCTTAGGCTGGGACAGTGGTTTTTGGTGTTTAGTTTAGTAAATCAGAGATGTCTTCACATCATCTTTAAATTGCTTTTGTAAAATAACTTTTGAAACTTCAGAAGCATTATCAACAGAATATGTAGCTATACAGTATAAGAAACCATAAAGTATCTTTTCTCAGCATAAGATTCTTGTTCATTGTTTTAGCTTTCAAACTATTCCACAGTTTTCGCAATTGTTACACTTCCAGTATCAAGAATGGATTCAAAGGGGAAAATAAACCAACTGTTAAAGCAAATAAGGTTGGAAACTTGTGGATTGATTTCTTCAATCTGCATGTACTGTGGTACACTATACAATCTTTCCTTCATTTAATAATGCATGCATTTACCAGCAATGGAACCAGATGCAACAAATGATCACACATCGAATCTTGAGTATTAGGCAGGAATGGGCTCAAAACAGCACCAAACACATTCTGCTATTCTATCCCTTTTGTTCTTGCATCATGATGTCACAAGAAAAAGAAAAGAAAAAAGAAAAGAGGAAGGAAGGAAGGAAAGAAGGAAGGAAGGAAGGTTATGTTGTGATATCATAATGTATGCTCTGTTGGTTTGATAAAACCTCCATTTACTGCTGATACCCATGGATAACATCACCATGTATTGTTTCTGAAACAGGTGGATGGCAGCAATAGATATGGCTAAGTGAAAATAGGTCAGTAAGGTCAGGTCCAGTATAATTATTTAGAAACTCCATATCGAAACAAACTACCATAAACCTACTGGCAGAACCAGCAGATTACTTCTATATTCACATTCTTAATACTTCTTGTCAGAATATTCATGACTGGGAAGACATGGTAACAAGGTCAGCCAATGAATAGGCATAGCAACTAAATCAGCCAATTGGGAACTGTGACAGACTGGAGCCAGGGTGTATCTTAGTCTGCAGCTTCTGAGTCGGTTCTGAGAAACAAAACGAAAACCAGTGTGTGTGTGAACTTGTCTGCTGATCAGAGCTGAAATGAAACTGTGAATCTGCTGTTGGTATTGTAAACTTACTTTATGTATTATTGTGTATATAAAGTAGTTAATGAATCCTGCTGCATCAGTTTATCTATGTGTGCCCCCTATTCTTCCCCTGCATCTTTTTATTTATTGTCATTTATCATTTATTAATTCTTCAGTAAAGGTATCCCTGCCTCAATTTTTCAGATATGTAAAGGGTGACATACACATGGAGGGAACAGAGTTGTTTAGCTACCCTGTTTCCCCCAAAATAAGACATCCCCTGATAATAAGCCCAATCAGGCTTTTGGGCGCATGGTAATAAGGCCAAGCACTTATTTCAGGCTTCAAAAAAATATAAGACAGGCTCCTATTTTTGGGAAAACAGTTACTCAATGCCTTTGATTATTGTCTTCCTTTTTGTGACACCTTTGGAGACCAACTGGAGATCATTTGAGCAGAGTCGGAAGTCGTTCACTCAATGCATTCCTTGCTATCACAGTTCCATCATTATAGTTCTGCTTCTATTTTCTCATTCTTTTTGTTAATTTTGTGCTTGGTATCTTCATTTCAAGGATGGAAGAGGCACGATGAGAGGGCAGGATCATTTTCTTAATTCTTCTTAGGCTTTCAATTTGCTTTGGTTATGATTATATGAAATTCTACTCCTGTTTGAATCAAAGCAGTGAAATCTTATTATGTATTATTCCTCTTTGATACTGTTTCATCTAAGCTCTCTGAATGAGCACTCTGACTGTAGTCATTAATGCATAGTCATTGATTGGTTTCTTTAAATGTTCAGTTTCTATTTAAGTAATTCCTACAAGTGTTTGTAATACAAATTATCACTGGCTATTCAGTGAGCTGGAGAGTGCATTCAGAAAATGTAATATTTCTGGTGGCCCACATAAAATAAATGTAATACCATGTCCTCTATGTAATACTAGGTCTGACACTGCTGATTCTTCTGATGTAGAGATCTAAGAATATTCATAATTTATTTGCTGCCTGATGCTTCCTTTATTCCATTCATTATTGTTAACCTTTTTTTTAAAAAAAGGTTTATATCGGGTTTTTTTAAAAAAAACCGATATAAAATATTTTAAAACATTTCACAAAAAATTATGAGACTCAGGCATTAACTGAATATTTTAAGTTCCACTTATTTTAGAAAGAGTTTGACATAACTTTCACTGTTGTCCATTCATTCTGTTTAAATGTTGTGTCAGTATACAAACCAGAGAGAGTTTTGTCCAGTAATTAAGACATCAAACTGGGAATCTGTGACTTCAAGTCTGACCTTAGTCATGAAACCTAGTTGATGACCTTGGACTAATCACTTTCTCTCAGTCCAACCCATCCCACAGGATTGTTGTTGTGGGGAAAATAGGAGGAAAGAGCATCAGATATATTTGCCACCTTGTGTTGTTTATAAAAAATAATAAAGGCAGGATATAATTAAATACATTAAGTAATTACTGTAGGCCCAGAAACTTCATCCTAGACACAAAGCAACAAATTAATTTGAAATTCCCTATCCAAGGCAAAGAGGAAAACGTCTTTTTCTCTGTCAGATTACAAAACCAGTTTTTTGTCAGAAATTTCACAATTAGGAATAAAGAAAAAGGTATATGGCAGAGATTGGGAAAAAAGCACAGTACCTTTTGTCCAGATAACATAGGAATATCAGGATGGTTATGAAGAAAATTTTAGGCATGTTTATATTCATTCAGCTCATGAAGTGGTTGAGTGAAGTCAGTTGGTCACCAACCCATGTAGTAAGAACACACTGTAGTAAGAACACACTGACACTATGTATTTGGGATAACATTACATTGTTCTGTAGTATTAAGTAGTAGAGTAGAAGAATCTAAAGTTGCTGTCAGGGTGACTAATTGTTTTAATTAATGTGTACTGGATTTTTTAAAAAAAATGTAAATTACAGTGATAGATAGATTTTTATAATTGGTCCTCTATATGCAATTTCTGGGAGATTTTATCTGAACCACAATATTAGGTACATGAGCAATCTTCCCCATTATTTACCTGGTCTTCATACAGTTGGATCATTGTATTAATAGAAATGTACATTTCACTCATTATCTGGTCTATTCCAATTTTTCATTTATTTAATCATCCATGCATTCTGCCAAATAGCAACACCTTTTTGTGACTTTAAAAAATATTAAGGTCTTTTAAATTAATTTTTATTTGTATTTTTACAAATACAAATAAATTTATATTTTTACAAATACATACACTTTATTCTTTAATAAATACATTTGTATTTCATTTCTTCCATACAACTTTGCCTGATCGACATATTGTTTAGATACAATTAATGTTTGTTCCAAATAGTGCAGTAACTCCAGAAGTGTTAATTGGGTTGAAATGTATTTATGTAGGAACATGTTTGCTTATATTTCTATACCATCTATACCACGGGTGTCAAACTCACTGCGTCACATTGCCATCACGTAACGTTATGTGACGTTTTTTCCCTTCATGGAGCTACGATGGGCATGGCCTGCACATGACACATCCAGCCTGTGGGCCACCAGTTTGACATCCTTGATCTATACAATCTAGCATGCAAGATTTTACAATGGATCAAACAGGATCCCCCGATATTTATGTATTATCTAAACAAAAGCATTCTATTAGGAAAAAATGTGCTTCTGATGAAACACTTTAATAAAATACCTATAGACCTACAGACACTTATAGAAGACACCTAAAGAGAGAAAGATTTAATCTTCACGTTAAACATTACCTAAGTGTATCTCCCATCTTCTTTACTTTGTAAAGGTGTTTACAAATATGTGTGATTCAAATATTTAACAACTGGTTCTCTGCCCTAATGATTTCTTCCAACAACCAGTTCACCAAACTCCTCAGAAAGTTAACAACCGGTTCTCCCAAAGTGGTGCGAACTGGCTGAATCCCACCACTGTGTTTACACCTTTCCATAACCAATTTGATTTCCAAATCATAGAATGTTTATGTTTATGTTTATGTTTATTGGATTTCTATACCGCCCTTCTCCCGGAGAACTCAGGACGGTGTACAGCCATATTAAAACACATATAAATTACAAAATTTAAAACAATTTAAAATTGAATATATAAAAATTTGGTCCACAGATTAAAACAAACATACATCCACTATAAAATTTGTATTAGGCCAGCCTGGCTTGTTGGAACAAAAGGGTCTTCAGGGCGCGGCGAAAGGTACGCAGGTTGGGGATAAGACGAACCTCTAGGGGCAGCTCATTCCAGAGGGCTGGTGCCCCCACAGAGAAGGCTCTCCCCCTGGGTGTCGCCAGTCAGCATTGTTTGGCCGACGGCACCCTGAGAAGCCCCTCTCTGTGGGAGCGTATTGGCCGGTGGGAGGCTGTTGCTGGCAGAAGGTGATCTCGTATATACCCCAGTCCTAAGCCATGGAGCACTTTAAAGGTGGTGACCAACACCTTGAGTCGCACCCGGAAGACCACCGGGAGCCAGTGCAGCTCGCGCAGGAGGGGTGTTACGTGGGTGCGCCGAGTCTCCCCCATAACCACCCACACAGCCATATTCTGGACCAGTTGGAGCCTCTGAGCGCTCTTCAAGGGGAGCCCCATGTAGAGAGCATTACAGTAGTCCAGATGGGACGTGACGAGGGCATGAGTGACCGTGCGCAGGGCATCCCGGTCCAGAAAGGGACGCAACTGGTATATCAGGTGAACCTGATAAAAAGCTCCCCTGGCCATGGCCATCATATGATCTTCCAAAGACAGCCATGCATCCAGGAGAACACCCAAGTTGTGAACCCTCTCTGAGGGGGCCAAGATCCTACCCCCAATAGTCAGCGATGGAACCAGCTGACTATACCGGGATGCCGGAAACCACAGCCACTCGGTCTTGGAAGGGTTGAATCTGAGCTTGTTCCTCCCCATCCAGATCCACATGTCCTCCAGACACCAGGACATCACGTCAAGGGCATCATTGGGGTGGTCCGGATGGAGATGTACAGCTGAGTATCATCAGCGTACTGGTGGAACCTCAACCCGAAACCACGGATGATCTCGCCCATCGGCTTCACATAAATGTTGAACAGAAGGGGTGAGAGGGCTGACCCTTGCGGCATCCCACAAACCCTTGAAGCTCCCCACAAACAAGGTGCCTTGAGTCGACCTCTGTCCCCCTACCAACACAAACAATGTTTCCAAACAATGTTTCTTTCCTGATTTTTTTAACTCTCAGAGGTAACTTCAGTGTGTGAGCATAGTTCAAATAATTTATTTTCCTACCATTTGGCTAGTCACTAGTCTCTCTTGCTTCTGTTAGAAACATTCAAAGAAGTAGATCTTAAATAAGTCATAACTAACATTTGTCCATTAATGTGAATGGATGAGAGAGAGAGAGAGAGAGAGAGATGTTATAGATAGATACAACAGTCCTACTGCATCAGGCACACCACCAGCAGCATTAAGGACCCTGGGAGAAGAGTAAATATTAAATTCTCATTGATCCTCTCATGTTCCTGGATATCACTTCTATAGCCCATATGTATTGTAGGAAAGTTTATTACTACAGTAGCACTGTAGGAGTAAAACCTTCTTGTATCCTAATAATAGGACCCTAGCATCAAACATTTGGTTCATGTACATGTTTACGTTTAAGGTAGCAAAGTCATGTTACATTATTTGGTAGGCTTTCTTCAATGAAAATGAGCCTACAAAGATGAAAAAAACAAAACCAAACCAGGCACTGATGTGTTTTGACATTTTCTTACAAAGTGGTTACTCCAGTTGAAATAACCTTCTATTCCAAGTTGAAGGTTTTCAGTCATGGTAAAGCTAATTACTTCAGAGTTTTATATCACTATGCTGAGAGAAAAATGCACAAAGAATACTGTAATAATCAACAAGAAACATACTGGAAAAAGAACAGATATCATAGCAGTTGGGGGCTTTTTGTCTTTTTTTTTTTTTTTTTTTTACTGTGGCTGATAGATTGAAGACATTTCAGTGTGTAGGAAAATACCAGAGATCAGAAGTTGTGGCTTTTTTTCAAACTTCTGTAAATGTAGCTCTCATTTGCATCATTTAGTTAGTTAAATGTCACTTTTTAAATATGAATGTATTAAATGTCAGCAGAGCTGATAATTTGAATAGTTATTTTCTCTCCTCTCTTATTTTCTTAGCATCTTCCAATTATTAAGGGCATTTTGAGTGTTGATTGCTTGTTTTCTTGATTGGGACCTTTGTCTGTTTAATTACATTTTTAAAAAAAAAAAAAAAAAACAGAAGTTATCCTTAATGATATCTGAATCCTCCCCCACTCCTGTTCTTGGCATCAATGAGAGAGACAATATACACAGTGGAATATTATTGCAAAAACACTGGGTAGGCTCCCATGGAGAGGCAATTTTTCTTGTGCTGTAGATGCTCCTTTCTTAGGTCCAGGGTACGCTGGGTCTCAATGTGCTTTTGCTGTTGCATGCCTCATCAGGAGCCTAGTACAAGGGAGCCAATTAATTGCAACTACAATTGTTGCTATCAAATTATCAATCTTGTGAGAAATCTGATTTTCTAATTAATGTGGGAGCATATGTGCATTAATCTGTCTGCTATTTCTGTTCTCTAATGAGACAGATACTTATAATGCTTTCTTAAGAAATAATAATAAACTGACTGGCTGTGCATGACACTGTAGGCTAATTAATAAAATAGTGGCAGCTCTTCAATTTCCCTGGGCTAAATATCTTACATCTTTAACATATTATTTACCATTTGTAGCTTCAACTCTGGATAGCAGAGATGCAGCTGATAGTGTAAATTTGGCAATTAGCACTCTTGAAATGAGAGGAGAATGTGCAACCGGTGTTACTTGGGAATATATTCTCATGTTCCCTGTTGCAAATGTGGTACAAGAGAGGAATGAACAGACTGCTAATGGCAATACCTAGTGGTGTATCTATCCTCTGCCTATAATGAAGGATCTCCAAAAGATGTACAAGGATAAATCAAGGTGGGATTTTCAACCATTGTACACATTTCCTTTGGAGACAAATATATTCTGAAGCACAAAAAAAATGCCAGGAAATTAAACATAGAATATAGAATTCTATATATAGAATATAGAAGTTAAGGGCCTGGTGGCTCAGCAGACTAAAAGCATTGTGATTAACACCAGCTGTCTGCAATTACTGTAAGTTCGAATCTCACCAGGCTCAAGGTTGACTCAGCCTTCCATCCTTTCTAAGGTAGGTTAAATGAGGACCCAGTTTGTGGGGGCAATAAGCTGACTTTGTATAAATATACAAAAGTATGAAGGCTATTGCTTAACGCAGTGTAAGCTGCCCTGAGTCTCTGGAGAAGGGCGGCATATAAATCAAATAAAAAATTAAAAAATAAAGAGTTGAAAGGGACCTAATCCATCTAGTCCAACCCCCTGCTCAGCAAGATATCCTTTACCATTTCAGACAAATGTCTGTCCAGTCTCTTTTTGAAAACCTCCAGTGATGGGACACCTACAACTTCTGAAGGGAAGCCATTCCACTGGTTGATTCTTCTCATCATTAGGCAATTTCTTCTTAGTTCTAAATTGCTTCTTTCCTTGATTATTTTTTATCCATTGTTTCTTGTCTTGCCTTTTCATGCTCTGGAAAATAGTTTGATTCCCTCATTTTTGTGGCAGCCCCTCAAATATTGAAACATTGCAATATGTCACCCCCTAGTCCTTTTTTTCCATTAAACTGGACATACCCAATTCTTGCAACCATTCTTCATATGTTTTTGTCTCCAGCCCCCTGATCATTTTTGTTGCTCTTCTCTGCACTCTTTCCAGAGTCTCAACATCTTTTTTATATTATGGTGACCACCATATATGCTGTATATGAGTTTAGCATATGATAGAGGTACAACCTAAAGCAAATGACTGAAGGATACCAAAAAAAGGATCATCTGGTTTTTGTGTTTTTTTTTTCCATCATCACACAGATTACAACCTCATCTTTGTTAAGACTTCCTTACTAACATGTTTCCCCAAAAATAAGACCCTGTCTTATATTTTTTGAACCCCAAAATAAGCACTTGGCCTTATTTTCGGGGAGGTCTTATTATTCTGGGGTGCATGGAGGAAACCAGAGGAAGTGGCGGGGACCGGCTGTGCATGCATTTAAATATCTTCAGGGAAGGCTTATTTTCAAGGATGGGGTTTATTTTAGTGCATGTGCTCAAAAGCCCAATTGGCCTTATTATCAGGGGATGTCTTATTTTAGGGGAAACAGGGTATATACCTGGAATGATCAATTTGGAAATATTTTCAGTGCATGCAGTATGATTTCTTAGCAGTATTTATATTTCCTAAAACTAGCCACCAATCTGTAGAAAAAAGGTATTAGTCTTTAAGTGCTAAACTCTTCTTTTTTAATCTTTTCACAACTGATAATACAGTAATTCTCCTTAAAAGCATTGGGCAGGAGATTGGAAGGATTGTGGATGCTGACTCTTTCTTAATGAAGGACATGTTGCAAAAAGAGACAGAAAATTACTGGACATGAGTGGACCACAACAGACCCCACCTTGCTAGATATAGCTGATTCTAGATGTCTTTCTTTGTGCTCTTCTGCTTTGTCCATTTCCATCCATTGAGGTAGTTAGTTTAGAGCAGGGGTGTCAAACTTGTGTCGTCACGTGACATATTGCAACTTTTTCCCCCTTCACTAAACCGGGGGTGCGCGTGGGCAGCGTGTTATGCATCTGGCCCACAGGCTGTGAGTTTGACACTCCTGGTTTAGAGAAAGGCAGAAAAGGATAATATCTGAGCTGTTCCTTCACACTTATCAGCTTTTTGGTGATGCCAGAAAGAAACATATTTGAACTCTCTGAATCAGTGATAGCTGCTTAGCAGTGGATTGCTGAATGTAGCTATGGGTGAACTACACTATCTGATTTAACTCGTTCATCCCTTTTTTATTCTGTAATATTGTTATGTTGAATTCCATTTCATTTTCACTTTAATTTTAAAAGAAATTCTTAAAAACTATTTAAGAAGTTCATATATGTTAAAGAAGCAGCAAGGTGAAAACCTGTGAATAATGAAGTTTCAAGAATTTGTACATTTTACTATGTTTCCCCAAAAATAAGACCCTGTCTTATATTTTTTTTGAACCCTGAAATAAGCACTTGGCTTTATTGCCATGCGCTCAAAAGCCTGATTGGGCTTATTATCAGGGGATGTCTTATTTTGGGGAAAACAGGGTAGATTTCCAGAGTATTCTGTACTTAAAGAACCATTTACTTAAGTTTCTTTGAGGTGGTCAGATACCTGTGAATTCAGCTCAATAGCTAAATTAAATTTTCCACTCCAGTATAAAGAATATATACACAATATTTTGTTAATTTTACATGTATTCAAATTGTACACCATTTGGTAATTTTGAATGCTGGTTTCAAAAATAACCTTATGGACAATAAAAGTCTAGTAATGCTATTTTGTTTTTCTTTATGTATATGGTCATATTACAAAACATCTATCGCTATTTACTGATGTAATTAATTAATTCAGATGTAATTATACTTGCAGTAGGCCTACAGGACAACTTTACAAATGCTAAATCTTAAATAAGCAATTATTAGGATTAATTTAGCAAATTCTAGCTTATTTCACTTATAAAACAATTATGCACATGTGTATTTAAAAGTAAATTTTAATGAAAGCAATAGCCTTATTCCATATTAGATGTGCGTAGGATTACAGACTAAGAACTACCACTGAGATTTAGAATAATTTCTGTCATGATGTTGTGTACATTATTAAAATTGATTGGTATTAATCTGCACATAAAGGATATTAGCTTCAGTTAAATTATTATTTGTGAAAGCCCTTATTAGATATATGAGTAGACTATCAAAAACAGATGGCATTTGGAACAGATATGCATCCAGTTGGGAGAAAATAAGTTTGCCATCAAACCAAATTAATATAGCTTCCTAGTTTGCCAACTTAAGTTATTACTAAGGCAAGTTGACTTTTTCCCATTTATCTGTACATTTGATAATGAGCAAAATGACATTCATAACAGGCTAACACCTCCTGAAATAATTGTGTGAAATACTCCAGGAAATCTTGGAATGTGATTTCTATAAATTTGATAAGTAGCAGCAATACAAAATGATGGTTTTAAAGGTCACAATAAAATAAAATTAATTTAATACATCGTACTACCTCGTGCTATGTAAATGATTTCCCTCGGTAACCAGAACAGAGAAGTAATCCATATGCATCTGTGAATTCCAAGCACCAAATCAAGACTTAACCTTGAATTACTCATTGACTAAGGCAATATGGCATTTCTAAATAACTATGAATGAATGAAACCCAAGCAATCTTTTGGTTGGAACAACAGAATGTTACCAGTTATATTTGATTAAGATTAATCTGTGAAGATTCAGCCCAACATATCTATATATCTATATTTATATCTATATCTATATCTATATCATCTCTCTCTCTAACTCTATCTACCTACCTACCTACCTACCTACCTATATCTATTTAAATCTAAGAGTACGAATTGCACTGTAGTGAATCTCATTGCCCAAATGTTTTGTTGTAAACTTAGGTTGGGCATCTGAGGTGGCAATGGACAAAACATGCATCATACTATCACAACAAATTATATTTTTCATTGTCTTGCTTATGACATTATGATGCATGTAAAGATGGCTGAATCTTGTAGCATGTTGACTTTATACATGTTTCATCAGTCTTGAGTTATTGTCATTGAAAATGGATGTTTATGGCCTTGGTTTTTATGCCCTCTGCTTGAGTGAAAATCAAGGGCCCTCTTTGTCTAAAGAACATAAAAACCTGTTCTATCATTCTAATGATTCAGCAATGTGCCGTAGAACTCTGAGAGGAGGGAAATACAGAAAAGGACATAATGTTCTATTTGACAGAAGATGCTATTTCTGGGGGGTGGGGGAAAGCCTTGATATTGTCAATTAAAATACAAATAGAATTAGCCCTAACAAGTCATTTAAGTAGAGGTACAATTAAATAACAAGTGCAAGCAGTGGGTAGGAGATAATGTATGTAATGAAGCAGAAAAGAAGATTCAGCTGAATGAAATGATTGAGAGAGTGGATTTCGAACATCCTTAGTCCACATTATTTTTAGGAACAGAATATTCACCACTTTAGGTTTTACAGGTTTACAAATGTTTGCATTTACTTTAAAGTGTTAGCTGCCTTGAGAACCCTTTGGACAGAAAGGTGAAGTGACCGTTGTATAAGTAAATTAAGACAAACATTTTATGCATTTAGATCTTCTACAAACATTAATAATCAGATAGTTAAACAGAGTTTTAGCATTGGGTAACCACAGTGTTCAGCCAAACCTTTTTTGTAATGCACAGGCACCGTGTTCACGTTTGCATCCAACCACCTGGTTGAAAAAAGGCACACAGAGAATACGTATGTACAATGATGCTCTACTGAACCCATGAGATTGAATTCCTTGATGACAAATAATATTAAAACACCAGTCAGCTTACCTACCAGACAGTCTTTTTCCTTATTTCCAAAATGGTCCTCAGGTCCTGAACATCTGCTTTCATATCTTTTTTTTTTTTTTTACTTCCTCACTAGGAATCCTGTTTACAGCTAAAGCAGCAGGCATGGAGGCTGCGAGAGTTGTTTTATTGCTTAATACAATTATCCTCACTTGGAGAATACACAGAACAGAAACCCCCCCCCCCCAAAAAAGAAAAAAAAACATTTAAGTTAATTGCAATTTGTCTTGAAAATGGGAGGGAGGAACCTCCTCCAAAATATACCGTATCTTGTATTACTACAGAATCCTACAATTCTTCCAAGCTAGTGACCTTTCAAGCTCATGGTAGTCTGCAAACCTCTAGAATCTGCAGTGTTACATAAAATAAAATATGAATAAATGTACAAGTAGCTCCATTTCTTTCTCTCTCTCTTTTTTTATAGCAATGATGTTCTCTCAATACACAACTACCACATTATAGCTATACTGGAATCCAGCACTTATGATGGATAATTGCAATTGAAGCATTGATCAGCTATGGAGGGGAGGGTATAATATGATTTTTAAGAAATCTCATCAGAAAATTGACTGACTGTGAGAAAATGTTCTGCATGTAAAAGCTTGTTCGGATTTCCAGCAAATAGCTTGTAACGAAAAAAAATAATTGCAGCCAGCTTTTTCCTTACTCCTATTTATTCTAAAAGGACTAAATATTTGCATAATTGAGAAGGTAAATTTGATAGCAGAATAAACATTTCAACCGAACTTTTAAGCCATTAAATAGATGAAGCTGAAAGTATAAATAACGTGTTCTAGTAGGATTGATGAGTGTTATTATACCAGTTTTAGCCAGCAAACATTGAAAAGTTGTGTGACTTAATGAGAAATCAAGCAACAACTGAGAATGTGTTTCTAAAATCTTATTTTCTTTCTGGTTATCGGTAGTGCTCCTGATAGGTGGGGAACGAGAGCTTGATCAAAGTTGTTTTTCCATGATCCAATTTCTCCCTGCAATGTTGTTATTTGCACCATTACAAAGATCTTTTATTTTCTACTCAGTTGTGCTAACAATTGTTTTATGATTCCAGTTGTTCTGTCTTCTCCCTTTTTATACTTCATGTATTCTATTTACTTTACAGAGTCTCATATGTGAGATATATAAATAGAATTCAGATATACTGTACATGCACGCTAGAATGAGGCTATTATAAAAATTGATTGTCTTCTGTTAATATAGTATGTATATATTCATATGTATATCTTATAATTGCAATATGTTATAACTAAAATGAGATTTAAATATTGGTTATGAAAGTTTTGAGAGTCTAACCTTGTATTTCAAAAGCCTTATAGCTTGTTTCAAATAGTGATCAAAGAAATGCTGCAGTGAACTTGAGATCAATTATTTCTGGGGCAGTCACAGAATAGACTTTGCTTCTGATACAAACAATTTAGATGATATGCACTGTTGCAATTCAAAACATACCTAGATTGAAATAGAGCATGGAGATAGATAGGCTATTTATTGCTAAAAACTAAACCCATGCACATATATAGCTCGGTTCCTAAGGTGCCTAAGGTTTAGGCAAGAAAAACCAAATAGTATAGGTGATATTTGGCTCAATAGTAGTAATTGTGAGAGAGATTTTGGAGTCCTAGTGGACAATCACTTAAATAGGAGTCAGCAGTGTGCTGCAGCTGCAAAACAAACCAACACAGTCCTGGGCTACATTAACAGAAGGATAGAATTAAGATCATGTGAAGTGTTAATACCACTTTATAATGCCTTCATAAGGTGTCACTTGGAATATTGCATCCAGTTTTGGTTGCCACAGTGTAAAAAAGATGTTGAGACTCTACAAACAGTGGAGAGAAGAGCAAAAAAGACTGGTGACTGAAGGCTAGAACATATAAAGAACGGTTGCTAGAATTGGGTGTATCTAGTTTAATGAAAAGAAGGACTGAGGTGAAATGATAGCAGTGTTCCAATATTTGAGGGGCTGCCAAAAAAAGAGGGGGTCAACTTATTGTCCAAAGCACCAGAAGGCAGAATGAGAAGCAATGGATGAAAACTAATCAAGGACAGAAGCAATCTAGAACTAAGGAGAAATTTCTTGACAGTGAGAACAATTAATCAGTGGAACAACTTGCCTCCAGAAGTTGTGAATGCTCCAACACTGGAAGTTTTTAAGAAGAGATTGGACAACCATTTCTCTGAAATGGTATAGGATATCCTGCTGAACAAGGCTTTACTAGATGGATTATGTCCCTTCCAACTCTGATATTCTGTTATTCCTTAATCAATAGAACCATACAACTAAAATTATGGAATGTGGAATGACCATTTTTTTAAAAAAAGAAGTCTAGTTTCCTTTTTTTTTGTCTCGATTAGTGAATAGAGTTCTTAGTATTTATATCATTGTTCCCATATACATAATAATAATCTCAAATATTTAAAGCAGAAACATAACCACACTTGATTTTGGAACATCTTCTCTTCTGGAATTCCACTATGATATTGTATTTAATTATCATTAATTCCATCCTAAACACATTGGTAGATTATATATAGTACAATTATATACAGTACTTTAGCAGAAATTGTGGATAGAATAAAATTAGTCAATGTTTAGTAAAGGGAAGGTTTGATTAAAAATGAGTAGCTAGTGGAAGCATAGATGCTAACACACTCATGGTGTGAATAAATGTTTGTGTGAACTACAGAACTCATTCTATGCCTTAATTGCTGGTGTTTTCCATATCTACCTGATCCACTATTATTAATAAAAGCTTTCCTATCATCAGGGATTTATACATCTGTTCATCTTCCAAGATGATATATGCTAGCATTAACAAATAATGCCTTCTTGCATTCTACATATATAGGAGGGAAAACAGGAGGTTTAAATCTGACATCATTACAACACTAAAAGCAACAGGACAATATTTCTATGTTTTGAAATATCCAGTCATTGACTATTCTTTAACAAGAGGGAATTATAGCTATATTTCAGCATCCAACAGCTGAACTTTATCAAGAGATTCGGATCTATCTTTTCTGACCTGTACAGAAACAAAGTTTAAAGAAAATAAAATGACAGCACATTGCCTGCATTAATCAACTCAGCAGTGAAAAATTTCTGTTGTCATCCAAAGAGTGTATTGTTAATGACCACCATTAATTAGATAATTATTATTGTTTTCTGAATTTTCTTTCCCACTGATTTTACTTTTGACACTTCCAACTTCCAACTGTGAAGGTATGTTCGTTAAGTATTGGGGGAAGTCACCTACATCAAATTTTGCCAGAGTGAATCTATTAGGTTTTCAGATGCCAAAATATTCTAAATTGGATTTTTTTTTCCAACAAGGTAGGAATTATTCAATTTAACATATGCATAAATCTGGGAATCCCATTCCAATTTTTTAATAGTTGTAGAGTTATTAAGTGGGCTTAAGACAAGGTTATTTAATTTATGATGCATGAACTGGCAATGGCTATGCACTTCTAAAAGGCCCCTAAACAAAAATACACAAAATATGAAACAGACGAATATGTTATGCGGTGCTCCTCATTACCTAGGATTCACCCAACTTCAATGTTACTTAGCAGTTACATGACAGCATATTAATAATTGCTAACTGTTGCAATACACTCTTAATATCTAAATACTAACTTTTTCTAGGAATTACAAAATCTCCAGAACCATAAGAAAATTGCTGAAGGTCTAGGATGATTTTAAACATCAGGAAACTAACAACAGAATTTTAGACAACGAAAGGAAGTTCTATTGCACCACTTTCTATCTATTCGGAAGTCATCTTCACACTTTTGCCAGTACTCATTCTTTGATTTTTGGCTTATTACTTTCTTATCTAGTCATGAAACTGTGAAAGTATATGCCATGGTTAATCTATTTAAGTGCTCTTTTTCTATATTTAATTGAGCCAACAAATACATAGTTGAGTAGCAAATCAATAGGCAAACATTGGAGTGACTAGTAACATGTTTTTAAAATAAGAATGAGTTAAGCATGAGCATATTTTCAATGTAAAAATTTTGGGTTGATGCACTTACAAGATTCAGAGTAATAAATCCTTTCCAAATGTATAGCAGGGCAACAGTTGCATCATTACTAAGCTAAGTCTCTGCCATTTAGCTTGAAGCTCAAACATTTTCTAAGATACTCCACTATAAATTAGATCATCTCCAGATATTTTGGCACTGTGAAGAGAGAAGTTCAAATTCACTTTTAATGAACCCTATTTTAATGTCAGCCTTTCCTCTCTCCATAAGTGACAAAGAGCTCATCTGACTTTGTAATGAATCCCACAACCACATCATTTTCAGCCTAGTCATTTACTGAGTCTCCTGCCTGTATCTGTGATAGACTGTGGTAGCAGCAGGTTGACAGCCTGAGTAAAGTACACTGAAGATTGGTTAGGCAAGCTTGGAGCACTTAAAGAAATGTTACTGGAGACAGTATGAAGTGTTGTAATGCAGACCTATAGTTAACAAGGGCTGGAGAAATAAAGGAATAAAAGACTAATCATGCAGATGGCCAATATCCCTTTATTTGGAAGGGACATATGTTTGAAGATTAGAACAAAAATAATAAAGATAGGTAGAAGAGTTAAGTATCATCAGGTTTCAGTCTAAAGCACACTTACCTAAGAGGCTAACAGTACAAAACTATCCACATTTCTTAGTAATACATTCTCTGGAATTTAGCCCATTCCGGGGGACAGCCAAAGCAAACAACATTTAAGTCTTCTTAAATGCAAGTATGTGCTTCACAGGAAGCAGGTATGGCCATCCATATTCAGCTATGAACCAAACAATTATGTCCTCAGCTAACCATGATGACACCAAACGAATGTGATGCATGGGGTGACAACATACAAAATGCTGAAATATATATATATATATATATATATATATATGACACTTCAGATCAAAACTGCACAGTCTTGAATTCCTTCAGCAATCCAAATATTCTATTAAATGGCACAGAGTGAGAAAAGTGATTCATGGGCTGGCATTGGCATTACTCTTAGAGCTTCAAGTTCACAAGGCCTTGGCTAAAGAGGCAAGCCAACAAAGTTTACCTTTGTTAGCTGAAATTTCAGGATTTAGAGAAGTTTCAATGACAAAAGTAGCCCTTTTAAAGTTCACTGAGAACCACTGAAAAAATTTTTAATTTTTTTTTACCAAATGACATCGTAATATCATAATGTCAAAAAAAAAATAGTGTCTGAAAAGATTGATCAAAAATAGTGTCTATTAATAGGGCTTTATCAGAAATGACGCAGAAGCTTTTGCACCTTGCATGAACTGTCTACTATTCTTTAAATCAAATGATCTTTTTCCAGATTTGTGAGCAGGTTTGGGGTATGTGGGTAAGGGAGAGAATTGCAGCTGTTTAAAAAGTCATAAATGCTATTGATTATGTATGATCAGCCACAGGAAAGTCTCCAAAGTGGAACTACAAAACAACAGCAGCATGTTCACATATTCCATGAGGATAAGGCATTTTATTACTATACTACTAAAAAAAATAAAGAAAAGTTATAAAATATTCTGAGCATGTGATAGAAAGCCAGGATAATTCAATATGTATAATGAAGAATTTTGTGACATCGGTAACAAGAAAGAAAGATACAGTATATCATCACATACATTTTGTCCATCCGCAATCTGTGTGGCACATAATCAATCAATCGAAGGAACCACAAAGTTATTTGTTCATTTTTGCTTTAGGAGACAAAGTTTCTGTCTAGAAAATTATGTCAAAGTAAATCTAGGGCCAAGAATTCTCTAAAGTCATTAGAGTCATTTGATACAGCTAGTGCAGACTTACAAGGATATTTTTTCTGATGTTTTTACCACAGCTCCTGATATATAAACATCATCACAGTACAGTTTCAAGGATCCCAGTAATTAATTGGCAAAAGGTCCAATTATTAAAGTGGTTCATTTTCTAACAATTCACCCTCAAAGCACAGTATGAAGTACTGGAGTGCAGCTTGACTATTTTGATCATATGTCACAGCAGTATCCTTAACTATGCAGACAGATGTGTTCAAGGAGAACAAAACTACTCTATGGTCATTTTGCTTCTGAGCTGAGAGAAACCTTGACCTTGACACTGGGTGAAATGAAAACCATTTCTAAAAGGTGAATAATTGGCATGGAACACCTGCTTATTCAGGACTCTGCCAGTGCTCATAAAATAATCATTGCTGCCCTCTGCCCTTCATCTCCCTAGGAGATAGCAGCAATTCAGTGCCAACTGAGCTGGTTGCTTAAATAAAAACATGCCTTTATTTTTGTCTGCACTGATTACATTCTGAGAAATGCATCAGGATTTTTAAAACAGTTCTGCATCACTAAAAAAAAAAGAAAGAAAGAAAAAAGACTGCTTTCCAGGAAAATATAAACTCTAGGAAACTCCTGACAATGAGGTCATCTTCAAGTGTTCATCTAAATGCATTAAGACTTGAAAATGGATAAGAAATAGACCTTGATTAGAATTTCATCAACTACTATTGGTGAAATAGTAGTTTCACCAATAGTGAACTCAACATAGAGTGTGTAAAAGTGAGTTTGTGTTTACCTAGATGCGAAAACAGCTCTCTGGGCAATGTGGAAGATCCTGGATTGGACAGAGGACCATATTAAGTTCAATATATAATCTTATATTACTCTTCAGTGCCTCTCACTAAACACTGTTTAGTTTGATGTTCTCATAGATTCAGATGGATGCTTTCTGTGTAGGCAATATTGGACTAGGCAAATCTGTTCTATTTTGGCATAAGACAATTTACTATCATTTAGGCTATATCTCCATATTCCACATCCAGAACAAACTATTGCACTTTGCTTTTATACTACTTTTAATGGAAAGTTGACTTCTAATGATGTACACCATAGAGGTATGTACTTATGTTCAGTGATGAAAGCTGCTAAAACTGATAATCACATCTCTTTTCCCATTCCATAATGTTCACATGAATGAATCAATAAACATTTCTTTTTTTTAACCCAGAAGCCTGAGTGATTATTCTAAGTTCAATTAGAAAACATTGCAGGATTTGTCAGGATCTAATTTAATGTTTGTTCAGTTTACCTATTAATATATGTCTTAATGTAACTCCATTTGTACTCCATTGACTTTTTTTTTTTTTAAAAATAATTTCTCAGCTCTTCTTTTCAACACTTAATGAAGAATTCTGGATAATATGGAAGCTTGCACCTCATCTAATCTTTTTTCTTTTTGGTCCAGTTACAGCGAACTTGTAATTCACTTTTTGTTTGAAGCACTTAGAGCAGAATATATGTCATGATTATTAGGTTTTATTGATAACTACCATCAATTTATTAAATTTGAAAAATCTGCTCTTTAAGTTAAAAGAACTTCAGAATGATTACTGTTCTCAGGAAATACTTTTTGTATTGCCTGCCATAGTTGCTAGCTATATTCTGTCTGTTTTATTAAATTCAGTATCTGAGATTCAATTGTCTATTCAATGGCATCTAGCATTAGTCAGATAACAGGCTGACATAAATATTGATTTACTCTGACTGATAATAGAATCAATCTCTCCTAGGTACATGAAAATATTCTGTATTAGAAGTATATTTAATAAGCATCTCTGTGTGATATGCATAATGTATGTGAACATGATAGAAGTATGCAAGTATGATCAAGATATATAAATCATGTAAAGCACAAATAATATGCAGTTTGTTTTCACTCACACACAACACTGGAATTCAAGGTCATCTATAATCCAAATCCAGAGAGATTCATGACCAAAATAAAGAAATAATTTCTCACGCAACATATAGTTTACAATAGTATAGTATACTGTAGCAGCTATATTAATACTTGTCAATTTGGATGATTTAAAAGGGGCTAGAGAGGTTCATGAGTATGCAACTATCAATGAATGCATATATTGATAGCTGACTAGTATCTATTGATGCATGAGCAGCATGACTTAAATGTTGGTTGCAGGAATAAATGTTGGAAAACAGCTTTTTCCTCTGGTCCAGGCTTGTGAACTTTCTGAGCCTGCTCATCCCCCCTCCTTCCCTCCCTCCCTCCCTCCCGCCATTCATCCTTTCTTCCATCCATCCATCCATCCATCCATCCATCCATCCATCCATCATCAAATGTTCAGTGGATTTATGGCCTGGTCCAGACTGTTATATTGTGATGTGCAATGCATGTGTATGTTGCTTCAGTACTTTCCCCATAAATAGAGTTGAGATTTTCTGTGGTCCAAAGACCTGCAGAAACATGACCATGTGCTCTGCTAATCTGTTAGAAAAATCTGTAATTGGAAATACAAGCAGAGTATATTTATTAATTATTAAAAGAAAATAGTTATACCTGGATATGCTACAGAATTTGACATATGCTTACTGGGACAATTAGGGTTCTTTTTTATCTTGAACAAGGCAGACACATTTGCGCATAAATGAGTATGATGCTCAGATACTTGCTCTCACAACAGCACTCACTGCTCCTCTTTGGTCACAGTCCACAGTATATTTGATAATCTTCTGAAATTAGTGAATTATCATTTCTCACCTGCACCATCAGTCACCACCCAAGGATGGTTAAGAGTTCATAAATGAGTTCAGCAGTGGGATAAATGTATTATTGCTCATATGACAGAGCTGCATAATTTACCTTAACATTGTATTACATCTTAGAGTCGATACTGGGGGATTCCTTGTCTTTGGAGTCACGATGAGAGATGTTGATTAAAGAAATGGATGACTTTGAGGCATCTATATTCATATCCTTTCTCTCGTGAACTCTCTTCTGAAAATTAAGACTAACTTAGGTGATATGGGCAATGTATAAATTTAATAAACAAGTAAATAGTAAATTTATATTAACTATATTAATTAAAAGTTATATTAATAAATAGTTACATCTCCACCTAGGCCAGGGGTCCTCAAACTACAGCCCAAGGGCCGGATATGGCCCACTGAAGCCATTAATCCAGCCAGCAAGGGACCATGAGGCCACCCCACCCACATCGCCCCACCTACCCGCTGGCCCTCACCTGCCTTCTTGAGGCCTAGGAGGCAAAAAATGGGACACATGAGAGCCTCAGGAGGCCAAAAATCGGATGGCAGAGTGGTTCTAGAGGCTGAGGAGGCCAAAAATGGGCCCGATTTTGGCGTCCCCAGCCTCCAGGGAGAGAGGGAGAGGGGGGGGAGAGAGAGAGAGACACCCCCCCTCCAAGGCAACCACATCCCTTCACTAACCTGCTTTCCACCCCCAGGAGCATAACAAATTAAAGTTTAATTTGTATGTATTGTTTAATGGACTGCTAAATTGGTCACGCCTACCTAATCACATAACCACCTAGCCACACACACTCCAGCCGGTCTGGCCCCCCAACAGTCTGGAGGACCGTGAATTGGCCCCTTGTTAAAAAGTTGGAGGACCCCTAACCTAGGCAGAAGATTGAGTTTAACAGCCCCAAGGAAGAATATTGGGAAGGATATGCCTACTAGAACTGATGGGGGCAGAACATAAGGGTTGCTCATGAGTCTGTATAGACTGTTTTGCACTATTTCAGACAAATCTGCAACCTTGGGGTTCTTCTGGACTCACAACTCCTGCTCAAAGATCAAGTGGTAGTTGTGACTAGGAGGGCCTTTGTGCAATTTTATGTTATGCATCAGTTGCATCCTTATTGGGAGAATGAGGCCCTGCATACAGTCACTAATGCCCAAGATATCTAGGTTAGATTAATGCAATGTGCTCTACATGGGGCTACTCTTGAAAGGTACTCAAAAGCTACATCCGGTGCAGAATGTGCATTGTTCTGGAAGCTCCTAAAGTGGCACATATAACATTGCTGTTACAAAAGCTGCTTTGGTTACCAGTTTGCTTCCTTCCAATACACGGTGTTATAAAATACCATAAAGCCTTATGTAGCATGGATTCCAGGTATTTTAAGCAATGGGACTAGCCAGCCACACTCATGACAGGTAAAAAGGCTTATTTATTATTCTCCTCCCCCTTTCCCCAACTTATTATTGGTAAAACAAGTTCCATGTTTGATAATATTCTGTGTCTTCTTTCTGTTTGATTTTCAATGTAAGTCTATCCATTCCTGCACAATCTAATATCTTCCTAATTGTCTCTTCATCTTGCGTATTTCTTTATTTTCCCAATATTGTGTGAAAATAATCCTTGCTGATGTTATGTAATATTAAATACATACTTTTCTTATCAATTTTTTCTGATATCACCCCTAATAAAAACAATTCAGGTTTAAAATCTACATGTTTCCCTATTATCTTTTCTATCCATCTGTGTATTTTTGCCCAATTTTTTTTTTAGCTTTAACACAAGTCTACCACATATGATAAAATATGCCTGGTTTTTATATATATACATATACATATACATATACATATACATATACATATACATATACATATACATATACATATACATATACATATACATATACATATATATATTTCTAACATTTGCTAGTAAACAGGTTTATTATAGTATAGCCTTTATTGTCATTGTACATCATGTATACAATGAAATTGGTTTTAGCCTCACTGGTGCAATCCATGACGAAAAATACAAACAACATAAATAGTATAAAGAATAATCCCTATGCAAGTAATTGGGGGGGGGAGGAGAAAAGAAAGGAAAAACTAGTCATACATTTCCGCATGTTCATGGAATGATTTTGGTTGCATTTAAGAGTTGACAGCCCTAGGATAGAAATTACTTTTAAACATATTTGTTCCACTGGCTATGCTTCGATATCTTCTGCCCAATGGTAGAAGTGTGAAGAGACACTGACTAGGGTGTGAATCATCTCTGAGTATCTTTCTTAGTCTGCTAAAGCAGCAAGACCTGGCGATGTCATCCAGTGGTATTAGGGAGAAACCAATGGTTTCTTCTTCCAAATTGATCACTCTCTGTAGAGGAAGTCACTCTGTAGTGACTTCCTGTCCGCAGCAGTTAAACCAGAGTACCATACTGTAATGCATTATGTGAGGACACTTTCTATTGTGGACCGATAGAAAGAGGTCATCAGCCATTGTTTCACCTGATTTTTTTGCAGGACTCTAAGGAAATGAAGTCTCTGTTGGGCCTTGCCAATCACCACGGAGGTGTTGTTTTTCCAAGTGAGATATTGACTAATAAGCACTCCCAAGAATTTAAAAGAGGAAACCCTCTTCACACAGCTCCCCTCGATATACAGTGGTGGTGGGTTCCTCCTGGTTCGGTCTGGTTCGGCCGAGCCGGTAGCGGTGACGATATGACGTCACCGAACCGGTTCTCTCCCCCGCCCTCCCCCCCACCCCCCCACGTTATTCTTACCTTTTATTTGGTCCCACCCCCAATCTAATGCTGCCTCCTGAGTCTCAGCTGATGACTAGAGGGAAAAAAACTGTTTAAACTCTTGCGGCGGGGCTTCAAAGGGCCGTCCTACAGCTGATCAGTGTTAAAAGCAAACAAATGAGTCGGGTCGTAAGTGCGAGGACTGGTCGTAAGTGCGAGGACCTTCCAGAAATGACTCTGACCAGCTAGCCATGCCCACCTAGTCACATGATCTCCAAGCCACACCCACAAAATAAGCCACGCCCACAGAACCTGTATTAAAAAAATTTAGAACCCACCCCTGGTCAGGTTCCTCTCTGTGCTTTCAGAAATCTAGCACCGTATCAGTGGGGAAATCCAATTTTTTTTACTACTGGTTCTGTGGGTGTGGTGTGGTGGGCATGGTGTAGCTTGTTGGGCATGGCAGGGGAAGGCTACTGCAAAATCTCCATTCCCACCCCACTCCAGGAGAAGGATACTACAAAATCCCCATTCCTCCCCCACTCCTGGCAGAAGGATATTGCAAAATTTCCATTCCCACCCCACTCTGGGGCCAGCCAGAGGTGGCATTTGCCAGTTCTCTGAAGTACTCAAAATTTCCACTACTTGTTCTCCAGCTGCTGGATTTCACCCCTGCACCATATCCTTTGTCTTACTAGTATTTAGATGTAAGTTGTTTTTTTAGCACCATGCAGATACCTTCTGGACTTCTTCCCTGTATGCTGATTCATCCCCTCCAGTTATGACACCCAGCACCGTTGTGTCGTTTGCAAACTTTATTATGATGTTGGATGGATCAGAAGATATGCAGTCATGTGTATATAGCGAGTACAGGTAAGGGCTGAGCACACAGCCCTGAGGAGAGCCTGTGCTGAACTTCATGCTGGAAGATGTAAAGGAACCAACCCTTACTGTTTGTGGATGATCCGTCAGGAAGTCTTTGATCCCGTCACAAGTGAGAGGAGGGAAATTCAGGTCAGTCAGTTTTTCAATGAGAATGTCTGGTAAGATGATATTAAAGGCCAAGCTATTGTCTATAAAAAGTATTCTGACATAATTCCCAGATTTCTCAAGGTGGCTCAGTGCAATATGTAGAACAGTGGCGATGGCATCCCCTATCAACCTGTTGCTTCTATAAGCAAACTGGTCTTGATCGAAACTTGGTAGAAGAGAGGACCTGAGACCAGTTTCTCAAAGCACTTCATCACTATAGACATCAGTGCAATGGGACAATTATGGACCCGTTCTGCTGAGAAATTTTGGTGGGCAGGATGAAGAAGAAAACTTTTTTCTCTGTGACCTTGAGTGACCCTGTGGAACACTCTATGACCAGAGGTGAGAACTGTTTCCATTCATTTTGCCTTCTGGAAAGTTATTAAAACTTGATTTTACTTGTTGGCTTGGGGCCACGAGAGGGATGCTCAAGCCTGCAGGTGGTTTACAGGGTAAGAAAACCTCATCCCCATGCTGTCAGCCCCTTTGGTTCTGTTTTTTGCATAGTTTTAATAATTTAATGTCCATAGGTTGTTTTTTTTTTTGCTCTTCTATTTAGCTTTTTATGTTCTGTAAGCCACCCACAGTCCCCCTATTGGAGAGATGAGTGACATATAAATTAAATAAATAAATAGTAAATATATTGTATTGCTGTGTGACTCTTAATTTTGACATAGTTTTAAGCATATTTTTCTGTTCTTTTTAGGAGTGAGATTAAGGACGAGTTGAGATTAAAAGGAAAGCATTGTGCTTTATCATAAAACAAGTATTAAAATAATTGTATCTTGTGGTTTTCTCAACTCCTTCATCCTAAAAAGAAATAAATATCTTTAACAGGCACTTGCAGTGATTCACATTCTCTGGAATTTCAACAATACATAGAAATAATAAATCTGCACCCTAGAGTTTTAAGCAAAGTTGTAGTGAAATAATACTAAAAGGATTAATTGTGATAACTATAGAAATTTGTTACATTATATATACATATAAGTGCATTTAATTTCTATATGAGTATGATATTTATGTTGGTTCTCTTCTTTTTTTTAACAGCTATGCCATTCCAACAAGTGAACAGTTTTCTTAGTATGCTTTTGAGATTTTTCAGCAATACACTAGGATCTTAGTATGTCCTCTAAGGAATTTTCCACATAATACATCCTCAAAGGAAGTTTCTAAAAGAAAAATGCAGCATTTTTTCCCACTTTATGCCATTACACAAAAATAGCACATCTATGTTTTGAATTCTGAAGCAACCATCCAGCCAGTGGAAGTGGGAGGGGAAAAATGTTTCATATATCTTTGCATCACACACACACACACACACACACACACACACACACACACACACACACACACAATAATCAGGATAGTGTTAGTCTGCATCCCTTTCTTATATTCCCCAATCTGACTAATCTTTTCTGCAATGATCCTTCACCCTAATTCATATTCCCAGAATATGTTAGACGTTCCTTCACAGGAAGAAGGAATCTTTAGCTAGAAGAAAAGAAGACTGTGAAGAACCTGTCTTCAAATATCTAAAGGGATCAATATTGTTCCAAAACATACATTTTTTTAAAAAAGAAACAATGAATTTAATTATAAGAAAACAAATATGAGGAAGAATTTCCTAATAGTACGTTTTTTTTAAAAAACAACAAAACAGATTACCTTGGGAGGTTGGTGAACTATCATTTCTAGAATAATTTTAAAAATATTTATAATGCTATAATGTCATCTCAGGGGACAGCACCAGCAAAGTTGGACTAGTTAATCTCCAAAGTACTTTTCAGTCCCTATATTCTATGATTATCCCATATTTAAGCCAAGCAGATGTCAGAATGTCAAAGCAGCTCTATTTTGTTCAACAAGCATGAAGAATGTGACAGCACTATCATTAACGTGATGTCACATAAACTCAAATCAAGCATAAGGTTTATTGTAATTTTTCTATATGACTACAAAGACACTGTCATCACCTTGTGCAATTTAGCACAATGCTTGATGCATACTATTTATGCTCAGACCAGACCATGTAAAGCCCTGGCATGTAGCAAATGGATTTATAACAAATATTACACAAAGCACTACCTGATTGCATGTTATTAAATACATTTAGTTTTTCAAGGTTGGCAGACTACTGTCATTTATTTCTTGACTGTGTTTCTTAAGCTTTTCCTCTCTTAATAACGGTCAACAAGATTTTGATTTTTCTTATAAACCATTACTTGAATTATTTATTTTTATTTATTTATAAATTTTATTTGCTACCTATCTCACTTTGAAACAACTATGGGTGGTTTACAGCACTATTACACATAACTTATTCTTTTGTTATAAATATCTTATTAAAGTTTATTTGCTAGATTCCATCACATGTATTTGGATAATATTTGCATGTTGCTATATCAAAAATACATTAATTCACTTCAAAAAGCTGCCCATTTTATAAATAAATAAAGTAATATTCATAAGGTAATTTTTCCAAGTTATACAGTTACTGATATCACAAATTTTATTTGGCATCTCTGTATCATATCAACATATTCTGAGATTAGTTACACGTTAGAAAGCAAGTAAGAATTATTTCTCAAATTATTCCATTAGTTTCAAACTTTTTATGCAAGTTGAGGGCAATGCTCCAAACTTGAGTAGGGCTAGGATGCAATGTAGATCTGAGTTGGTGGAATCATATAGCAAAACTTTTTCCATGAGATTTTGGAAATTTTAAAGCAATCATTTTCTCCTTAAATGTTCTCCAAATCCTCCAACATGCAAGCAATAGTCTGGGAGTCATAAAACGATTTTGATGGGCTGTTAATGATACCTTTTGACTCACCATCTTATACATAATAGGTTCTTCCTGCTAAATTAACTGTACAAAGACAATTGAGTAGATCTATCAGGAAGCTTATCTGACATTTCTGAGCGGTGGGATGTTGGGAGAGAGAGAAAGAGAGAAAAAAACAGAGAAGGAGATTTTTGAAGATGAACCTTGATTTGGGTTATGGTTTTGAAGAATGCAGAGATATGTGGTTCATATCATTGTCTGCATTAGAAAATCAATGTAACATTCACTTTGAATTTTTCAGACTTGTTTTTAAGATTCATAAAATATTAATTAATCCCATTTATGACAAATGGGTTTTTATGTAAATTCCCAATATGCATAGTGGTTATAGAACTTTCCCTGATGCAGGGTTTTAATAATAAATTCTCTTTATGTAAACATTTCATCCAATAAATAAACTTCTTTTCTAAAAACATCACCACATTACCGAAAAAAAAAAAAGTTGAGACTTTGGAAAAAGTGCAGAGAAGACAAACTAAGATAATTAAAGGCCTGGAGACTAAAACATATGAAGAACGGTTGCAGGATTTTGGTTTGGCTAGTCTAGAGAAAACAAGGACTGGGGGGACATGATAGCAGTATCCCACTATTTGAGGGGCTGCCACAAAGAAGATAATTTTCCAAAACATCAGACGGCAGGACAAAAAACAATGGATGGAAACTAATCAAGGAGAGAAGCAACCTGAAATTAAGGAGAAATTTTCTAACTGTGAGAACAATTGCCAGTGGAACAGCTTGCCTTCAGAAGTTGTGGATCCTTCATCATTGGAGGTTTGTCCAGAGACTGGACAACCACTTTTCTCAAATTGTATAGGGCCTCCTGCTTGAGCAGGGGGTTGGATTAGAAGCCCTCCAAGGGCCCCTCCAGCTCTATTCTGATTGATCAAGATATATACATTCCTTTTCAGTGGTGATATTCAGCCGGTTCTATCCAGTTCGGGTGAACCGGTAGTGGCGGCAGCGGGAGGCTCCGCCAACCCGTCCAGACGTCATCACATCCCTTATTTATTTATTTATTTATTTATTTATTTATTTATTTATTTATTTATTTATTTATTTATTTATTTATTCATTCATTCATTCATTCATTCATTCATTCATTCATTCATTCATTCATTCATTTATTTACTTTTTAATATATTATTCATATTTCTATGCCGCCCAACTCTCCGAGGACTCTGGATGGCTTACAACAAGAACAATGTGAACAATATACAATAAAAAAATGTTTTGATGCTCTGCACATTTGTGAACCGGTAGTGAAGGTAAGTGAATACAACCCCTGTTCCTTTTCATGTACAACTCTCTCACCCAAAGATTGGAAGATATCTATTCTAAATGGAAACGTGTATGATTTTCTATCTGAGAAAAGATTGACTTATTGAATATATATATATATATATGTGTGTGTGTGTGTGTGTGTGTGTGTGTGTGTGTGTGTGTACAGTTAATATACATAGACATATATCAGCAAAATATAAACTTGGTATAAAATGGTTTGTCGTGAATGCAACTGCTTGAGGTCTCCTGGATTGGAACTGAAAGCCGAAAGGGATGCAGTATGCTCCCTCCCACATGCTGGGGTAGACGAGGTGTCTTGATAGAAAAACACTTAATATCTCCCCTGGCTCAAGCTAATGAAGGGAGGAGAATTTGTGGCTCAGAGGTTAATACAACTGCCTAACATGCAGGCAGCCCAAGTTCAAATCCAAGTAAGAGTATGGCTAGCTGATGAGAGCTAAATAGCTTGAAATAGATCTATACTAGTCTCCCTTTATTTCTTTATCAGTGAAATATAAATTTATATATATATTTATATGTGTGGGTGTATTGTACTGCTGATATATAGTACAAAGACGGTTTTTTTGTACATTTTAACAGCATTGGATCAATTTTTGAAAACAGGTCATTTAATTACATTAAACTTAGAACATTATCCATGTCAGAGCATATTTACAGTATTAAAAATCAAAACAATATTCCACCACATGGGAAACAAATGAATCATTACATGTTGAGAAGTAATGCACAGTGAGAAGTCACTTATGAAATGAAATGTTTGTTTCTCTCTTTTTTTTTAAAGGGAAAAAGCAAGCAAAGCAAAAGGCATATAGTAGTTTTTATTACATGGGGTTCATGTTCAGTGATGGGGATTAAATTGAATATTGATTTTTGAAAAAGTGTGACTGTGCTGTTAAAATCATAATAAAAATGAAGCAAAGGTAAACAATGGGAGAATTGAACCATCATATGTTTATACTTTTACAAAAGACAACACAGATTGTCTTGGCTATGATCAACATCGGATAAACTTTGGGTCATGTTTCCACAACGCTTTCTTCAATTCCTTTGCAGTTCTTCATATTTAAGATATATCAGAAAGGTTTGCGCCAGTCTTCAAAATAGCTATTACTGATGGACTGTGCCAAAATGGAACCTAAAGCTAATCATGGACTGTGATGTCTGTATTACCGCTGCAATTTTGTTCCAATGATATCATATGAGCCACTTGTTGTACATGTGCATGCAGGTATATACAGTGCTATAAAAAGTGAGTAGTTTATATCGTAGTTTCATTTGTGCAACCTAGAATCATTGTATGAAATGGCAGTCCTATAAGTTCTGCATATAAATAAAACAAACAAACAAACAAACAAACAAATAATCATTTCTTTCTTTTCTGGTATGGCTATTCAGAAGAGATTGGGAATATTGCCTCTGTACCTATCGCAGATAATTAAAGCTCATGAAATGTAAACCAAGAATAGCAGTTATGTCTTTTTTTTTTTTTTACTATAATTCACCTGCACAAGTCACTCTTGTCCAAATAATACTTTATTTTGAATTGTCTCATTTGGATAAACTACTCATTGTATTGTCTTCTCTCCCTTGTCTCCTCTTAACTGAAAGAAATGGAATCAGCCTTACCTGTAAGAATATTATTGTTCACCCATCATAGCAATTAGTAAGCCCATATGAACCATAGGTTTTGCAAGATAAATGTTTTTAATAACAATGCAACATTTTGCTCCTATGGGCTTTTCCCCATTGCCCTTAACTACATGCATGTTTTATTCTACCTTTTCCCTTTGATCCATAATAATGCCTTCATTTGTTTTCAGCCACAGATAAACTTAAGTCTTTCTTAATTATTCTAGGAAAATCTCCCCACATTAAGTGAAAGATTGCTATAAGTGGGACCAAAGAGGCATTTATTTCTTTGTCTTTATGGAATACCCTGTCTTCTCTAGTCACTGGTCACCTTCTCCTCTGCTACCATAATAAAGAGTTCAGCATAGTAGTAGTGTTCCAGTTATAGTAATTGTAGTGTCCAGCTATCACAATTTAAAATTGGTATTAACTTTCCATATTTAACTCAAAGGTATTTTTTTTAAGAAGCAACTGGACTTTCTGGTTTTTCTTTGAAGACGTTTCACTTCTCATCCAAGAAGCTTCTTCAACTCTGACTGGATGGTGAAGGATTCCCTACTATCCAGTCAGAGCTGAAGAAGCTTCTTGGATGAGAAGTGAAACATCTTCAAAGAAAAACCAGAAAGTCCAGTTGCCTCTTGAAAAAAAACCACCTTTGGGACAACCATGACCTGGATGACTGAGAATCTCCAGAGACTTCCATATTTAAGTTCTTTCCATTCTAATCCTAACCCTTATTTTAGTGTAAGGCAGAAATAGTATAACAATAAAATGATAACATGCATTCCTGCACAGAAACTAGAGGGCATAGAAAATAATTTAGAAAAAATAAATAGAAATTTCCAGCCAGACCACTCCCATTTATGCTATACAGTCATATTTTTCCTAAAAGCCAATCATGAAAAGGAAGGATAGCAAAGTCATATAAATTGCTAAATTGCTAAATATAAATTGCTAAATGCTTTGCTTACCATGAGCTATGTAATCAAGATACAGTAGCACCATTTGATGGTAATCTGGAACAGATACAATAAAGCAGAATGGCAACAATAGCAATACATTTCATGCCAGCATAGTTTTCTGCTACCTCAAGGATGGATGGATAGAAATTTAACTCAGTGGTGGTACAAGCCCCATTGTTTTATGCCATTAATTAAAATAGATAATTTTTCAACCTTTTACAAGTTTCTTTTGTGTTTGTGGGTACTTATTGTCTTTTACGATCACACTCGGAGAATTTATAAAGATAAGATTGTTCAGTTAGCACAAGGGAAGAAACCATTAGTAAATATATTTTATTTTCTATATGATTAAAATGATAATGTTAAAGGAACTTGCCTGAGAGTATAAAACTTGGCATAACTAGATAAGTATTTCACTTATGGTGCCTTGTGTGAGTTATACTCTAAAGATCAGAGCAGAAGGGGAAGAGTGAATTTGTTTTTGCCCAGCATTAGCTGCATTTATTGGTCACAATTATCTACAAATTCAGTCAAGATTTGATAGCAGGCTTAGTCCAGAGGCCCCAAAGAATCAATAATGTATCCGTGAGAGACTGAATGAGTTTAGAAAGCATTTTTTAGAAATTTCCAGGATAAGCTTGTGTAGCCATGATAAGATTATGTAAACTGCTGAAAATCTCCAAAAAATAATCTACAAAAAATTCCTGTCCCATAAGAGAGTACTTTTATTTCTTAATACATAACTTTTTTCTGGTATGGGAACTACAGTAAATGTTATTTTTTTCAGCTTGTTACTTTTGGGGAATATGCAACACGGAATATTTTTAAAAAGTAACAAATGGAAAAAAGAGATTCTAAAAAAAATATTCTTTCTTCATTTTAAAGATTATATGTTCATGCAAATGTTACATGTTATCTCTCCACCAGATATTTCTCATACCTTGTGTGTGCTGAAAATAAAAAAAGACATTCTTTAAGACATCCTTGAAGACGTTTCACTTCTTATCTAAGAAGCTTCTTCAATTTTAACTGAAGAACTGAAGAAGCTTCTTGGTTGAGAAGTGAAATGTCTTCAAAGAAAAACAAGTCCGGTTGCATTTTGAAAAAGCACTTTTGGTACTGAGAATCTCCATAAACACCAAAAATAAGAAAAGAATAATTAGTTTCAGGAAGTATTAGAATATTTGCAAATTGTTTGAAATATATTGGATTCTCTCTAATACATTCCTGAAATACATTATTATTTTCTCTATCTACAAAACATCCCACAAGCAGAACAGGAAGGCAAAATCCTTTGTTTTACCCACTGCTATTCCTCAGGACTGGTGTTTAGTAGTAAATGGATCTGGTTATAAAGATGCCCAATGCGACCTTAAGAAGTAGCCTAAAATTACTTATTTTTTTTAAATCGATCCAAAGTCTTCACAGCTTAACTGTTGGAAGTAATAGTGTAAGTATTAGTGATATCAAGAAAGGTTTTATCTTATCCAGTAGTGTGATTCTGCTTTCTATTCTGACAAAGCAAGAAAATGATCTAAAAAACTAGAAACTGACACATTTTTAGCATTGAAATGCAGTTAGCCGTTTTAAGGTGTGTTTCTTTTTTAAGAAAGCAAAAGAACGAGCAAAACTGCCCATTTACTTTTGCTTCTTCACCAGTCAAGAGATAGGAGGCATTGAAAGGTGAGTCTAATTTTGATCTCAGAAATAACAGAACAATAGGAGAAGAAAGATATGACTGAGTGCTGAGATTTATTAAAAGATGCCATTAGGGAAACACTTGTCCTTTTCCATTTTGATGAAATGGAATAGATGCCTGTCGGTGGAGACAGGCATCTATTTCTAAAACCATATTCGGGTGTTATATTAACCAGACAATCATAGCATGCAAGTTCAGGGGAAAAGTACCTATCTCCCAGGATGTTCATTTCAGAACAAGTATCAGAAGTAGAACAGTGATACCTGTATTGAGGAAGTATATTAGCTTCCATGTGATCCTGCACTCAGATAGCTTACAGTTGAACTCAGGTACAGGCATAGAAAGCTGTAAATGAGGTGACTTCCTCATAGCTGTCCCCCAGATGCCTATCCTCAAATGATAATGATTGATGTGGCATCCTTCGGTCAAGGAATCTCAGCACAACTTGCAAGGTAAGCTATTCTAATTAATATAATGCCTGAAGAGGATTTGATGCAGATTTATAACTATGCATACCAGTGGTGAGTTTCACTTACCTTTGCTACTTGTTCGCTTGCGTGTGCTCGCTTCGCTCACACGTTCATCCAGTAGTGATGGCTGTGGGTGGTTTGGAGAACCGGTAGCAGAAATTCCTGCCCCCCCCCATGCCCAGCTGAGCCGTGCGATCATCAGAGGCTTCTTTTTTTACTTTTAAAAGCATTTTTTCTACAACTGCTTTTAAAAGTAAAAAAAAAAAAAAGCCTCTGATGATCACGTGGCTCAGCTGGGATCATCAGAGCCTTTTAAAAGCATTTTTTTTTTACAAAAAAATGCTTTTAAAAGTAAAAAAAAAAGTTGGCCCCGCCCACCCAGTCACATTACCCCCACCACACACACCAAGCCACACCCAGAGAACCGGTAGTAACAAATTTTATCACTGGAGTAGAAGTCACAGTCTCATTGTTCTTAGCCTTAACTACCTCACCAAACTGACTCAAGGGAACTAAATCAGCACTAAAACTATTTCTTTTTTTAAAAAAAACCATTCAACTTGTAAGAAAAATTCAATCGTGATATTGTACTTTTGCCCTTTTGATTTTAGGCAGCTTTTGCTGATTCTAGTAACCTTTTTACTTTAAAATCACAGTAAATTTTAAATTTAACTATATATTAAATATTTGCTAAGAAACATCCTTTGATGTGTATATAGCTATATTCTGAGGAGTAGCAGAATTTAATTCCAGTTGCTAAATTTCACTTCTCTTTGTACTGAACACTCATTTAGCATGACTAATACATTGCTCAATGTTCATAAAAAGTTTGACAAAGCTGCAAAATTTTCAGAAGAAGCAAAAAACAAGCTAAATAAAGCATCACTTTGCTCTGGGTTGCTTTCAAAGCATTCTCAACTGTCTGCTGGACACTTCTGAAAAGGTGTCACTTCCAAGTGCAAATGATACAGGTTGTAGCTTTTAAGAAAGAAGTCTTTTAACAATTCTTTTGTGAAAAGAAGCTTTAAGAAAGAAAATTTCATAGCATTCCTCCTCTTTTTTTTATGTTGTTATAAACCTCGATAAATTATATTATTTTGATACAATATTTATATGACACAACTAAAAATTCTTGACATTTTATTAAGATGACTTAAAGTATTCTAAATAAAAAGTTAATTTTCTATTAGTATTAGCAAGAATTAGTGACTTGCATCAAGGTATTTTTTACATAAACTACAAACATATACATCTATTTGTTTTCGTAGGTTTTCACAGGTACAGGTATGCAAGTCTTGGTGTATTCGGGTCTTTTCTCATGTAAGATTGAGAGTACTTTTCATACAAAAGTATGAAGGCTATTGCTTAACGCATTGTAAGTCGCCCTGAGTCTCCGGAAAAGGGCAGCATATAAATCGAACCAATAAATAAATAAATAAATAAATAAATAAATAAATAAATAAATAAATAAATAAATAAATAAATAAATAAATAAATATCTTGGTGACGTTTCGATGAGGTCCCACTCGTCATCTTCAGGCTGGTGTCTTTGGCTTCATGCAAGATACTCTCAATCTTACACGGGAAAAGACCTGAATACACCAAGACTTGCATATACATCTATCTATCTATCTATCTATCTATCTATCTATCTATCTATCTATCTATCTATCTATCTATCTTATTTTTTATTTTATTTATTTGTTTCCATTTCTATACCGCCCTTCTCCAATAGGACTCAGGGCGGTGAACAGCCAGAGTAAAAAACAGAACATACAAAATTTAAAAGCAATTTAAAATAATTAAATATTTTGGCCGTAAATTAAAACAACCCAATTTAAAATCTATCTATCTATCTATCTATCATCTATCTATCTATCTATCATCTATCTATCTATCTATTTATCTGCTATGGATATGTGTGTGTTTGTGTTTGTGGGTAAATGTAATATATAATTTTAATAAAAGAAAAAAATGAAGAAAGCAAATTTAAGAAAAATTAAAATACCAAAATATTAAGAAAGGAATAGAAAAAAGAGAATAAAAAAAGCACTATTGAGTGTCTCACTTCCCTCTTTATACACATTGGATATTTTGGAATATTTGTACACATTTAGGCCATCTTAGAAACTAAGTCATTTGCTGTGCTAAATTCTAGTGTGTATAAAACTTTAACTCAGTTTAATCAAGAACATATACATATATATTGCAATTGTTGCATTTTCTCTGATGTTCCCAATCAAATATTGCTGGAAACATTGTGTATTCATTTAATGTTGCTATGAATCTACAGCTTCATTTTGGGTCCTTAGAATTCAGATATTACATCCTTTTTTTTTATTAAAGGTAGTTGGAAATGAACATTTTACATGGAAGAAAGATCACAGATGAAATTATTTCCCAATGTAAAATAACAGGTAATCAGACTGATCTTTGATCATATTCTAGGTGAAAAGCTTAAAACATTTTAATATAAATATATATATATATATATTGTTCATTTTTATGATAAAAATGGAAGAAATAATTTCTTCCTTCAATATTTTGTTCATGATATATAATTAGCCTCATATTGCAGCTGTTGAATCAGTTGTCAAGAAGTGCAAATGTATTGTAAATTATGCTAATTTCTTAATTAATTTAATGGTATTTTTTTCCTATTATTATTAAACTTATTCATTTCTGTTTTGATAATTATTATTCAATATTTTTTCCTTTATTTTTCTTGGGATCTTAAATTTAGGAATTGTTAGTAAACCTCAATATAGTAATGGAACTATAGACAAAAGATTCCATTACATCAAAATATATACTTATTAATTGCTTTGTCTTTTGAAATATTAATTGCTAAGTAAATAAACAGATTCCATCATTTCTGCTCAATTGTGGATATTCCTGGATATGGGGCCAGAGTGTCAAAAAAAAGGTTTCAAAAAGTCCCAAAAATTTTAGCCACCTTTTCGATGGGCGTGGCTTGGGGGATCATGTGACTGAGTGCATGAGCAACATCATATTGGCCATGCCCAATCAGTCACGCCCCCCCACCTAGCCCCCCCAACGAACTGGTAGTAAAAAATTTTAGAACCCACCACTGTACTGTATGTATATCTTTTTTCAAAACAGTAGGTTTGAAGCAACATATATTCAAACAACAGTCATTACAACATTGTGGCAGGCAAACTAAATTTCTAAAAAGATGTGCAAAAGCACAAAAGTGTTTTGTGGTAACTATTTAGGATGGAAAATAATTTTCATTAGACCAATAATATTTTGAATTCTTGGATTTATTCCTACATGAATTGTCATGAAGAGTTATACAGCAATAGACAATTTATTTAATGAAATAATTCCAATATTTTGTTTATATCAAGTAAACAGCAATAGCACCTGGACTTATATACCACTTCACAGTGCTATACAACCTTCTCTAAGCGGTTTACAGAGTCAGCAATGTTATCCTATTGTTATTTTGAATAATACTATTGCTTCTATTATATAACTCTAGATGTGTGATGGTGAATCTATGGCACAGGTGGCACGTGGAGCCATATCTGTGGGCACGCGAGCGTTGTCCTAGCTCAACTCCAGTGCACATCGACCAGCTGATTTTCGGCCTTCTGGGCCCACCAGAAGTCAGGAAATGGGCTGTTTTGGCCTCCGGGGGACCTCCTGGGGGTGAGAAAGAAAGCTTCTGGAGCCTGGGGAGGGCGAAAAACAGGCCTACCGTGCCCACTGTGCCATCATGTACCAAAAGTGGGGGGAGGGTGGGGGCGTCACATGCACATGCACGGGGGGCATGAGGCAGCATTGAATTATGGGTGTGGGCATGCACGAGCACTCCCCCCGGCTTCCCATGGCTTTGGTATGCAACAGCAAAAAGGTTAGCCATCACTGCTCTAGGCATTAGTGCTACTTACTTTTCTCTTCAGTATTGGAACGTTTCTGGAAATAGTAAAGAACTTACTGAAAATTGTGGCAACAATAGTAAGGAACGGGATGTGGTGGTGGTCATCTCGGCTTTCCCTCCGTTGTCCTTCCTGGCCGAAAAGTGCCCCTTGTCACCTCTGATGGGCATTCCTCGTGGTTGCAGCTGGAGCAACCTACTCTGCCAGCTCAGGCAGCAGACTCAGCTGCAGCTCAGACAAGCCAAGGAACTGTGGGGAGCCTCCCATGTATTGCACCCCCTTCCAGCCTTCCGCCCACACCTCCGCACCATTTTCGGGCACCCAGTTTACTGGGCTACCACCAACCCTGTTGCAGCTGCAATGGCGGTGGCTTCGGGAGACGCTGGTGGCATGGAGGCGCAGGCGCAGGCGAAGGCTGGGAGGGGGATGCAACTCATGGGAGGCTCCCCCAGTTCCTAAGCTCGTCTGGGCTGTAGCTGATTGAGGTGCTTTAGCAGCCATGAGCTGCGCTTTCCTCCAAGTCTCACAGAGAGAAGCACCTGTTTCCCTCTGCCGCCCACAGTGCTTAGAGAAAAGCACGGCTCATGACTGCTACTGGGCTGCCCCAGTCCCTATCGTGGCTCCAACAGCGGTGGCTTCGGGAGATGCTGGTGGCACAGAGGCGTGGGTGAAGGCTGGGAGGAGGATGCAACACGCGGAGGGCGAAGTCCGCTCCCCTTCGCTTCCCCACACTTGTTTACCCATCCCAGAGAGCTTGGGCTATGCCTCCCTCCAACCCAGCCGCCTTCCTTGCTGGCGTCGCTCCTGAGTGAACTCTTCCGTCCTCGGCTGCTGTGAAGAAGCAGCAGGTCTGGGTGCACCATGCCTGCTTCATTCTCTTTGAGAGCCGCTTTGCACCTTGTTTGCAAAGTAGGTCTCAGAGAGAAAGAAGCAGGTGTGGTGCATCCAGAGCTACCGCTTCTTCGCAACAGCCCAGGATTTCTTCCACTTGGAGCTCCAAGCTGCGGGGAGGGGGGTGGGCTGCAACTCCGGCAGCTTCGGTGGGCTCCTTCCCTCAGTGGTTTGTTTTCTTTTTACCTCGTCTAGGTGACTTTGTCATTAAAGGCTGCTCCGCACCTTTTAATCTTTCTCGGGCATGGAGAAAAGTGACCCTATGTGAAGGAACTGAACCTGCTGCTGAACCTGGAAGCCGAGAGGCTTCTTTTCCACCCAGCCACTGGCACACAGCACCAGAAAGACCTCTGGTCACTGCCACCATTTTTGCGCATGCGCAGCTGAAGGACTTTTTGGCACCCTGCAGCCAGGTGGCTGAGAGGCTTCTTTGCTCTGGTCAGCTTCGGGTGGGCGAGCAAGCAGCGATCAGGGAACCGGTTCGGGGGTGGTGGTGGTGGCCTGGCTGCCATTACTACTGGTTCAGAGAACTACTTCCTAAAGTTACTACCTATTCAGTAGAACCAGGCCGAACCGGGAGCAACCCACCACTACTTAGTTAGTACATACTAACTACTTAAAATACAAACACTTTTCTTGTGATCATTACAGTTGCAGAGAAAATGTGTATGGAGGTACCAATTTTGACAGAACTATGATACAGTATAACATTCACATCTAGAACAAAAAATAATTTTTAAAAAAGAGTTGAGATTTTGAGCATAGCAGTTCACAATGTCCTCCAGCCATTGCTGCAATAACAACAAGCTTTATATCTCTCCAAGAATGGTTAGCTAAAAGCTATAAATCTCTTGTGCAGAAATACTCTTTAAGTGAAGTTAAACCAACATTGCAACTGAAACCCACTGACATTGAAATAAGATGGATTTCCTGAAAAGAAAGAAAATTACTATTCAGGACCATTTGTAACGTCTGTGCATGGCAACTTAGCAGGCAAGAAAAGTCATTCCACACTGCAGTGCTTCCTGTCCACATTCATTTATATGTACTTATCCAATCAATTCATTTCTCTTATGTCAATGCAGGTGGGTGTTTCACAGCAAATCAACCTTTACGGCCACGTGTTAAATATGTCCGGGTTTTTCCATCCACTGTCAGCAAACCCAGTTGCTGTCCATATCACCTTAGCATAAAACTGTTGGGTATATAAGCATTTGTACCCGTTAAAGAAACAAACCCGAAGGGGAATTAAGGAATGTTCTATTACCTTGGAGAAACTAGATATCTAGTCTCTGGGCCAGCAGCCAATCTTGATGTTTTCTTGCCAAAATGCATTCTAGTGATTGGCATGAGTTTTCCTATCAGGCTCAGCACTGATTCTGCAATTAAATTAGGCGGTCAATGTACTCTATTGGAAATGAGCTTTGTACTATGATGTAGAAATGCTTCTCTGATCCATTATTTTTCTCTCTGATTTGTTATGTTATAAAACCTAATACTTTCTATTACCTTTTGAGCATGCAACAGGTTCTTTGGATTAACTTTTTATAACCAATGTAAAATGTTACTTTGTAAACAGGAATTGGTTTTTTTTTTTTTAATGCAAGAATAATTAAAGAGATGGTGTGATTTTGCTAATAGCAGACTAAATTCTCTAAGTATCTTTATTTGATGACAATCTCTATCATCACAGATTGTTGAGAATTTAAGGCCTTATATTTTCAAGTAAACTGACTTAATTTGTTTTTCTTAGACTAAAAGGCAGATTAGAATATAATTATTTATTCAACAATTTGAATCTTGAAATCTTTGATACAATATTAGTTATGTCCAAATATATGTTAATTTTAATGATTAATGTGCTGGTTTCTGGGCATGTTGGATAAAAGATATTTATGTTGGAATACCCAATATACCGAAAATGTGATAGACTGGATTTAATTGATCTGAACATCCCTGCTGCCATTGAAAGTCAATGATCAATTTATTCTGTATTAAAATGAATAAATGTCCATCCATAAGAATGTCTATGGAGATTCTCAGTCATCCAGGTCATGGATGTCCCAAAGGTGCTTTTTCAAGAGGCAACTTGACTTTCTGTCAAGTGTCAAGGACCCCTCGATACAGCGTCACCACGTCAGCATGGGAAACCATAAAGGGGGGGGGATAACAATGGATGATCCAGAACGGACTACAGCATCTGAGCATGGTAGAGAGGGGGTAGGACTACCTGCACGGTGATAACAGGTGATGGACGGGACACAGGAAGAGGGGGAAAGCTGGCGGTTAATGGTTCATATGTCAGACAGAGCTGAGGGTGATGTCATAAACCCACGCTCGGGGACGGACGAACCGAGCGGCAGATTCGAAACTAGCACCTGTGACGGATTACCTGATAATTGTTAAACGCTCCCACACCCTATAAAAATGGGTGGGCGGAGCACACGAACGTCTCTGACTTTGTTTCTGATCAAATGGCTCAGCGCCTTGTAAGCTGCTGTGTAGCTATCATTAAACCAGGTTTTGGTTCCAGTCTCTAGTGCGCGTGTATGTGGTACATTGCCCAGCAAAGTACAGGTGATTCCAGAGGGGCTGAGACTTTCTTGTTTTTCTTTGAAGAGGTTTTCTTCTCATCAGAGCTGAAGAAGCTTCTTGAATAAGAACGGAAACATCTTCAAAGAAAAAAAAAAAGAAAGTCCAGTTGCCTCTTGAAAAAGCACCTTTGGGAGATCCAGAAAAAATAAAACTTTAAACTGGAGACAATATTGGAATAGAATTCTCTTACTATCCCTGGTAATAAGTGATCTAGCTTTCACCAAGATACACTGTGGGAAATAAAATGTATTTATGATTTAAAAAATTAATAATCACAGTATTGTTTGTATTTCACAAGTCCTCTTTGCACATTTTCATAATATAGGATACTCATCTGATAATGTTATGATCGTTCTTTTCTTTTCTATTCAAATCCACTTGATAATCCAGTTGGATATTTCTCCTCCTTGAATTACTTTCAAGTTTCACTTTATTTTTAATAGATAATCTTATAACTGGGACTGCTGGGTAAGAAATGGCAGTCTAAAATATGACTTTGCTTTTTTGAAGAGCTGATTATTGCAGCAGAACCAGCAGCCAGCAAAAGGATCAGCACTTCAAAATTCCTCCCTAGATAAACGGGACAACTTGGGATCACTCATAAGTGTTCCATACAGATGCTCTATGTATTGAGATCAAAATACAGCAGTCTCCTATGGGATTTTGAGCACTTGAAGTCAAGGAAAAGTCAGCTTTGTCCAAGCTAGACTTTTTGCCAGAGTTTGGAGGTTTCAAACATTGAGTCCTCTACTTCCTTTATTAGGAGCCTGGTGGCGCAGCCTAGTGGCACAGCAGACTAAACTGTTGCTGTTAAAGTAGCACTTAGCTGCCAGCTGCCTGCAATTACTGCGAGTTCAATTCTCACCAGGCTCAAGGTTGACTCAGCCTTCTATCCTTTCGAGATAGGTAAAATGAGGACCTGGTTTGTGGGGGCAATAAGCTGACTTTGTATAAAATAGAACACCGCTTAGGGGGGGTCCAAAAAGCCCTACTAAGCAGGTATATACAAAAGTATGACGGCTATTGCTTAATGCATTGCAAGCCACCCTGAGTTTCTGGACAAGGGCAGCATATAAATTGAATAAATAAATAAATAAATAAATAAATAAATAAATAAATAAATAAATAAATAAATAAATAAATAAATAAATATTAATTACTTCTGGAAATTATTTGTTAAGTGTTTTTTGGAAATTAAGAACCTTCAATCAGAACCACAATTTCATCCATCTTCAATCTTTAGTGAAACAAGTTCTCTCTCTCTCTCTCTCTCTCTCTCTCTCTCTCTCTCTCTCTCTCTCTCTCTCTCTCTCTCTCTCTCTTTCTCTCTCTCTCTGTAATATTTCTATGAATAAAAGATTTTTATGGAAAACTTTAATTTGTAATTTTTAATGATTTTTTAATAAAACAAAACAACAAAATGGTGATTATAACATTGATTTTGGAAAGGTTTTAAATAGATGGTCAGATGGATTGAAATAAGATTTTCAAACTAATGTGGATTGTTTAAAATCCAATTAAAATATATACAGAGATTTTGAATTTAAGTATAAGAAATCTTCCCATGGGAAAACACTGTGGGTTCAGAAAAAAAAAAACATGATAAGAATCTTTGAAGACTTGGTACTAAAGGCAACCCGAAAGAACTATTTATAATTAAAGGAAAATACAGAGAGAAAAGCATTTTAACTTTGGAAGAATTCAAGGACATTTGGCAACAATGCACTAAGATTTTATTTTTTTAAAAAAAGATTGCCTGTTACCATAAAAAAAGATTTAAAAGAAGAGATAGAAGAGGATAAAAATGAGAATCAGGATGTTTTAGAAAAAAATGACAAAAGACAAGTATGGTAAAAAGATATTACACAGAACTTACTGATGGATGCTGTCTTAATTAAAGGGATACACAAATGATAAATCAGAAGAATGATTTGGATAACTTTTTTATCTTGGAGTTACAAAAGAGACAAGTCATATTTATGAAAGAGGTCTTGAGAAAATGAAAAGACGATATGAAAAGAAATCAGTTTTTTAAAGGCTGTAAACATCAAGATTTTTAAAGGTAAAAAAGAAGGAATATATAGTGGCTTATTTGATCAAGCTTAAATATATGTTATATTCTTTCTAGTAGCTGTTAATGGGTTTTTCTCAACTAGGATTGAATGAGGAGGGGTTAAATTTTTTGTTTATAAATAAGATATGGGAAGACTTTTTGTTGTAATTTCAAAGATAATGATAAACTAAGGTGTTAAAAAAAGAAAGGAATTCAAAGAGCTTATTTGATTAAGGTTAAAATATATAATTGTTATTTCTGAAAACATTTAGTGGACCATTAAGATTGAATGATGAAGCTTTATAATTTATTTATTGATAAGAAGTGAGATATGGGAAGAAAAGATCTTTGGATGAAATGTTAGACAAGGTCACTGAAATTATTTGTATTTGTCTTGACAAAGAGGGAAGTCATTTTTTTTCTTTCTCCCTTTTGTCTGATTTTTTTTTTTAAAAATAACACTTTAATATTTTCCTAGTTTATGTTAGTTTTTTATCTTTGTATTTTTAAACTTCAGTACTTTTTTTTTTTTTAAAAAGGAGACAATTTCACAGCTGTTTCTTTTCAAACATGACTTTCTTCAACTTGCCATTTGTCAGGTAGTACTATTGCTTAGAAATTTCAATGGGTTAGAAACCTCAATGTTATAATAACAATTTCAGAAGTTTGACACTACAAGGAAGTTTTACAGGCTTGGTCATTGTCTGGTCCAGAGAAAAAAAACAAAAACAAAGACCACCCAGTATTTTGGAATACTGATTTTAATCCAGAAGAGCAGAATTGAAGGAGTGTCTGGGGGATAATCACTTTGTGGATTTCAAATTTCATTGCTGTTAAACTCAATTGCTGTTCAAAACCATCTGCTGGAATGGTAGATTTGTAAATAAATAGAGATTAGGATAATTCATTAATCCTTTGTCTCCTGCCCACTCATTATTTCTCTAAGAAAGTAGGCTATTTTCTTAGCAGCCAAGTGTGCATTAACCTCCAAGGACAAAGCCAATATTTTAATTGGCTTCCTTGGAACAAAGGGTTTATAGGCCTGCGTAGAGAAGGCACATTTCCAAATCTATTTCATTATTTCAAATGTAGTGGCCCACAGAATTAGAATTAAATGCACGGTGTTCATATTCGTCACAGCAACTGTTTTTAAGGAAAGTATAAATTGGCATACTTGGTACTCAGAATGTGGATTTAGTCAATCATAAATATGAAGTCATTGTTTCCATATAGAGGTTTGCAAATTTCTTAGATTCTGCTTCACATTCATCCCTTGTTGTCTTAAAATTAACTGTTACATTCAATCCCACACGTGGTCTATCTGTATTTTGTCTACTGGTCCTTATCTTTATTAATCTTTGCCAGCATCCAGAATGAAAAAGAGGTCATTACATAATGCCTTGATACATGTAAATATACTTGATTTTCTGGCTACATTAAGCTTGTGTTCCTAACTAGATTTCCATTATGATTTCATCAGGCCTTTTCAAACATATAATTCCTGGACTGATGGGCTTCATATTATTTTCTTAACTGTGGGATGCTTGAGTTATATATGATTGCATGGAGAAGGATGGGATTCACCACATTTATCAAAAAGAAAATGTAGTTTTGACTTTGCATCAAAGAAAGAAGAACATCAAACGGATTCTTCATGGTGAATTAGCTACATTTTCTTTCTATGTTTGTTTATCTGGTTATAGAACCTAAACAGGGTTGTCCCGCTAACGTAGCATCCCTTGAGCATTTCAATGCAGGAAGGTGACAGTTAATCGCGACAGTTTTCTCAGTCTTTTCACAAATCATTTTATCACCTGCTCAACAACATAAAACATGTTTTGATAGATTGTATAAAATCACTTTAATTTCTCCCGGTAGTCAACATTAAACACTCTCTCCCACCCACAATAATATCGATCTTTTAAGACTCAAACAAGACTGAACAACTATCCTCAGGCAGAGTCTTCTGTAACTAGCCAAGATGATGCCAAAATGTGGCCTCATAGAATAATTTCTGCCTCTTATATTTTTATGATGTTGCAACAAAATTACAAGATGGTAGAGTTTGCATTACACACTGTAGTTATGTTTTGTCACTTGTTTCCCTTTTGTGATTGCCTGTGCTTTCTGAGACAAATATGTCTCCTCTTGGCCACTGGTGCTCGCTGAGCTTTGGGACATCTTGCAGATGTCCTAAAGGTGCTTTATCAAGAGGCAACTGGACTTTCTGTTTTTTCTCTGAAGATGTATCGCTTCTCATCCAAGAAGCTTCTTGGTTGAGAAGTGAAACGTCTTCAAAGAAGGATTTGATAAAAGCATGATAAAAATGATAGAGCATGATAAAAATCCCATGCAAAATGTCTAATGGAATTGTTAAATGTTTTATCAATTAAACATTTCTTAGGCACCTATTTATGAATAAGGTCCCCATAAAATGAACAGAATTTCCCTCCAAAGGAGAATAAACAGTCTTAAACATGGACTGTACCTTCCATTAGCTTTAATATGGCCTGTGGTAAATGGGGTTTAAGCCGGTGTTGATTTGTGTGTGGGAAGGGCTCAAAGGAAGGGTTTGTCAGACCCCTTCTTCTAATTACTTTATGAAAATCTGCTGACAAGGGGGATAATAGTGAGACAGTGCCTGACTTTAGATGCAGCATAGATTTAATGAGGCTTTAACAGGATTAAATGCCTTAACTCTCTGACTTTAAATTTTATTATTACTAGGAGAAATTATATGTGAAGTGAAGACAAAATTATGTAGATAAATGGCATAAATAAAAGGAACTATACAGTATTGAATTTTATTCTTTAATATACCCAAATAATGTCATCACTTAATGACTAATAGAAAACAGAAACTTTCTCTGTAAACAGTATTGTCTCTTTTTCTTTTTCCTTCTCCTTATTCTAATATAACTCAATGATGATTTCCTTTGTAATATGGGATATTATGTAAATCCTGGGTAGAGAAGGGTGAACTGGTAACTCTAACATGGAAGTATGGGAACTGTGTCAATATATTTACAATATAAAAGCTTACATTACTCTCTCTCTCTCTCTCTCTCTCTCTCTCTCTCTCTCTCTCTCTCTCTCTCTCTCTCTCTCTCTCTCTCTCTGTGTGTGTGTGTGTGTGTGTGTGTGTGTGTGTGTGTACTTCCTTTTTCCATCTCTTATGCACCAGTGAAACAAGAAGATGTCTGTCTGAACTGCCTCTGAATATTATTATTTTTTATTGTTGTTTCGGTTCCCTTTATCTAGGTAATGATTCTTGCATATTTTGATCAAGGTCATCTTCCTTAATCTCTACATAAAAATATTATTCCTGCTTATTTGGAAGTAAATTTAGTTGAGATTCTTCCAAATCAGAATTAATCATATAACAGTTAGCTTTCACATTTATCTTCTTTTCTCAGCAAAATAATGTCAAGAAGAGTGACAGCATTTGTAACCCCAGAATCTCTCTGCATGTTGAGTATATACACCATTGTGCGCTCTCTCTCTCTCTCTCTTTTTTTTTCTCTATCTCCTTCCCTCCCTCCCTCCCTCTCCCTCTCCATATACATACACACATACATACAGTATACATATCCATATCCATTTTTGGGATCGTGGTAGTGGTGGTGTCGATCCTGAAGATGACATATACAGTTTGCAGCCATTTTATATTGTCTATTCTTTTCTTAGCTTTTAGGTTTGCTAGTAAAGGAATTTAGTATTACTCTCTAACTGTTGAGAGGGGGGTTATAGAGATAAAGGGGGAATGTTATGTCTAGGTGGTATTCCTTCCCATGGGAACACAGAAGATTCCTGCAGCTGGAGGAAGGTGGAGTTTTGAGTCAACGGACTGATGGCCTGAGAATTGATTGGAGATTTTGACTCGGGGGGATGTTTCTGTTTTTTGCTTTTTAATTCCGGATCTGGGTCAGAGTCGAAATTGCACCAAGTCCTTGTTAATTTGATATGTTCCTAATAAAGAAACTTTAATGGAAAACGGATGCCTTGATTTTATTTCATGGGACATGTTATTGGAAGCTTGACTGGTGATTGTTAATATTTCATAACTGCTCTTCTAATTTATATAACAAAGTTGATAAAAGTAAAATAAAAGAATGCTAGCAATAATAACAGAACGTTTAAATAAATTCTAATTCACATCTATTATTTTATATGTTGAAAAAACATTTTCTTTCCACCTTTATAATAGTGCTATGTTTATTTGTTACAGAATTGGCAGTACAGCTATCTTTGAACTGCCTGAAAATGGTTAAATTTTTCACTTTAAAGTTAAGTTATAAAAAAGTTTAAATTTTTAAGCAAAATTTAAAGAGCAACCCTAAAAGAAAATAATGACAAAGCTCATATTTATACATGCCCCCCAAATGGCATGCATTTATCCATGTAGTGACTAGCAATCAAACTTGACTCAATGGAATCTTTAAGTTTTTTACTTCGTAATAGCCATTCTAGCCTCTCCCACTTTCCTGTAATGTAAGACTAGCCACCCAGTCCTTAATTAATACAGGCAATCCTATCTCAATTATTTAAAATTTTAATCTAGTGATAATCTCACATATGACTTTTAGAAGGAAAGAAGGTGAACCCTGCAGCTTAATGTTGTAGCAAATATCTTGTTTAGAATTTGTTTTTATTCCTATTTCTGGTTCCAGGCCAAAGTTTAATGGCTGCTGTAAAATTACATTCTGTGCAATGCACAGAAATACTGCTCATTTTTTATTTTAATTTTTAATTTTTAAAAAATTTTCTTGCACTTTTTGCTTTCTCTTTGCTTTCTTTCTTTTTATTTTCTTAGTGATTTTATATTAGCTTGTATTAGTTTTTTATCCGCTTTGTGGAAGTTTTAATAAAAATATATTTAAAATTTATTTATTTATTTATTTATTTATTTATTTATTTATTTATTTATTTATTTATTTTAGAGCATGAGATGTTTAAAATACTGAAATATTAAGAAAGCATGTGCACAAGTCTGGTAAACATTTTTCTTCTTCAACCTGCCATAAAACACTGAAAATTATAGTGCATACACCCCAAGCTAAATGTTTATAATATATAATATAATATTATATATGTGTATGTGTATGTGTTTGTATGTGTACACACACACACATACATCTCAAGCTTAGGTGTAGCTCTGGCTATCATGTTATAATCATTAAAATGTTATTGAATTTTTTGCTATAGAATAGAATAGAATAGAATAGAATAGAATAGAATAGAATAGAATAGAATAGAATAGAATAGAATTCTTTATTGGCGAAGTATGATTGGGCACACAAGGAATTAGTCTTTGGTGTATATGCTCTCAGTGTACGTAAAAAGATAAGATACGCTCATCAAAAATCACAAGGCACAACACCCAGTGACAGTCATACGGTACAATAAGCAATCAAATCATACTAGGAAACCATCAATAGCAATATAAATTGCAAGGATACAAGCAACAAAGTTACAGTCATGCAGTCACAAATGGGAGGAGATTTAAATGACAAATTCAGCATATGACATTGGGATGTTAGTAATTTCATTTGATTTATCATCTAAACTGACTATATAGCATGGGTTATAGTAATTCCTAGTTGCATTTTATATAACAATAGTCTTTCAAAGTTCTCTCTGGTCTTCAACTCATTTTCATACAGATATAAATTCAGCCTGTGACTGAGGATGCCTTCCATAAGAATGGAATGAAAACCAAAAGATACCTGAAGGTATCTCTAGTGAAATACAGTATGTTAAGTTTCAGTAACATTACTGTCAGAGATAAAACCACTCAGTTGTCCATTCCACTTCTCCTGGGGTTTTTCATTATGAATATGAATTCATAGTTAAGAGCCAATAAACTAGATTTTTTTCCCATTTCATATCACTTTCAGTTTTCAAAGTATTTATGTATTAATCTATTCACTTCATATATAGCTATGGTTATTTAAAGTAAGTGTTTTATATGTGTTATTCTTTTTTGCATAAGAATTTAATTTAAAAAAGTAGATGATTTCTGCATTCTAACAAGATATTCATGAAATTGATTCTTCCGAGACCAAATCCTTGATCCCTCATTAAAACTTATGTCTGTCTTGATCTCAATATCTTCACTAATAGGCGTGCTTCTTAAATAAACTTATGGCCTATTTATTTAATGTTTTCTTTATTTCATTTGTCTTCCAATTTACCACATTCTTGGTAGACAATACACCAGATATTGCCCTCTAGTTCGTATTGCAGTATCAGTAATTGCTGCCTCACGTTAACATTTATTTAAAGCTGCTGATTTAACATTTAAAAATTCTGAGGTTAATGGATTTGTATTCACAGATCCATTAACCTCAATAAAAACAAATGGGACCCCTTGTGAACTAAAATAAGCACAGATCAAGGATACACTTCCACTAATACATACTGATAGCATTTAGACTGTGCTGCTAAAATGTCAGATCACTAAAAAGAGTGGTAATGCATATTCAAGGTGAATTTCATTGTTTTATCACAACTGTGACCTCCATTTCAACAGCTTAAGATAAAGTAAATTCATACAGCATTGGCCTGTAAACATTTGCTACTTAAATAACATACTTCAAATGTTCTTGCATCTTGAATATTGCAAACAAATTGATTTTCCTAATCAAGTCCAGCATTTTTACTTGTAGAATGTATGTCCAGTAGTACAAGATTAAAAGCTGAACTATCCAGTCTGACAACCTTTCAACCACTTATTGTCTCCATAATGTTTCTTGTTGTTGTTATTCAAATGGGAATTCCACTGCTATTATCTAATTTGTTATAATAAACCAAGAGATTCCAACAAAAACTAAGAATAATTTCAAATAAACATCAAGATGATTTCCCTACTTTGAGTGTCTGCATTTCTCTAACTCAAGGACATTTTATACTCGTGTTTCATCTCAGTTCTTTGTCTCTATCATGCTTCTTCAGTATGCTGCAATCTCTCTTTATAATTAGGATACATTATACTAATAATCACATTATCTATCATCTATCTATCTATCTATCTATCTATCTATCTATCTATCTATCTATCTATCCTATCTTTCTATCTTTCTATCTTTCTATCTTTCTATCTTTCTATCTATCTATCTATCTATCTATCTATCTATCTATCTATCTATCTATCTATTATCCATCTATCTATCTATCTATCTATCTATCTATCTATCTATCTATCTATCTATCTATCGTCTATCTGCAGTCTTCCCTGCCGCCTTGAAAGAGGCGGTGGTGAGGCCTCTCCTCAAGAAGCCTTCCCTGGACCCGGCAGTGTTGGCAAATTATCGTCCAGTCTCCAACCTTCGCTTCGTTGCGAAGGTTGCTGAGAGTGTGGTAGCGCGACAGCTCCCTCAGTACCTGGATGAATCGTCTTATCTGGATCCGTTCCAGTCGGGCTTCAGGCCTGGGTACAGCATGGAAACGGCATTGTTCGCGTTGGTTGATGATCTCTGGAGGGCTCGGGACAGGGGTTGTTCCTCTGTCCTAGTCCTATTAGACCTCTCAGCGGCTTTTGATACCATCGACCATGGTATCATGCTGCACCGGCTAGAGGAGTTAGGGGTGGGGGGCACCGTCCTATGGTGGTTCTCCTCCTTTCTCTCTGACCAGTCACAGTCCGTGTTGACAGGGGGGCAGAGGTCAACCCCGAGGTCCCTTGTATGTGGGGTGCCACAAGGGTCAGTCCTCTCACCCCTTCTGTTCAACATTTATGTGAAGCCGCTGGGTGAGATCATCCGTAGTTTCGGGGTGAAGTACCATCAGTATGCTGATGACACTCAGCTGTACATCTCCACCCTGGACCACCCCAACGATGCCCTCGAAGTGATGTCCCGGTGCCTGGACGCCATGCGGATCTGGATGGGGAGAAACAGACTCAGGCTCAACCCATCCAAGACCGAGTGGCTGTGGTCTCCAACATCCCGATATAGTCAGTTGGTGCCATTACTGACTATTGGGGGCGAGTCATTGGCCCCCACAGAGAGGGTTCGCAACTTGGGTGTCCTCCTGGACTAACGGCTGTCTTTGGAAGAGCACGTGACGGCCGTGGCCAGGGGGACGTTTTATCAGGTTCATCTGATTCGCCAGTTGCGTCCCTTTCTGGATCAGGACTCATTAAATACGGTCACTCATGCTCTCGTTATTTCCCGCCTGGACTACTGCAATGCTCTCTACATGGGGCTCCCCTTGAGGAGCACCCAGAGGCTCCAGCTGGTCCAGAACGCAGCCGCGCGGGTGGTTATGGGAGCGGCGTGGTGCTCCCATATGATCCCCCTCCTGTGCGAGCTGCACTGTTCCTGGTGGTCTTCCGGGTGCGCTTCAAGGTTTTGGTTACCACCTTTAGAGCGCTCCATGGCATCGGACTGGGGTATTTACGAGACCGCCTTCTGCTACCAATAACCTCTGACTGACCAGTACGCTCCCATAGAGAGGGGCTTCTCAGGGTGCCGTTGGCCAAACAGTGTTGACTGGCGGCCCCCAGGGGAATAGCCTTCTCCGTGGGGGCACCTACCATCTGGAACGAGCTCCCCCCAGAGATACGGAGGATCCTGGATCTGCGCATGTTTTGTCGTGCTCTCAAAACTTTTTTATTTCAGCAGGCTGGCCTGGCCTAACTCTCCTCTTTTAAATTTTTAATTCGTTTGATTTTATAAATTGGGTGTTTTAATCTGTGTTTCGGCCAAAAAATATTTAATAATTTTAAGGGACTTTTAATATTTGTATTATCTGTATTTTATCTTGGCTGTTCACCACCCTGAGTCCTTCGGGAGTAGGGCAGTATAGAAATTTGATTAATAACTAAATAACTAAATAACTAAATAAATCTATCTATCTATCTATCTATCTATCTATCTATCTATCTATCTATCTATCTATCTATCTATCATCTATCCATTCATCTATCCATTCATCTGTCCATCCAGCTATCTCACCCACTATTGGCCATTGTGTTCTTCATGTCTTCTTCTCTAAATTTATTTCTGTCATGTATTCTTTACAAAGAAACATATTCTTTGGTTATTAAGTTATCTAACCTCCCGCTCTTCTTTCTCTTCAATGTATCTGTCCACATCTATCTTTTTAGAATAGATCTTGTTTGCCTATGGAATAGTAAAAGGAATTAAGTGAAAGGATGGGCCTGCTGCTAAGAAAACATGCTAGCATGGTAAGAGATGATGGCAAAAGCACAGAGTTCATCAATTCCTACTTTGCTTTGGTATTCTCGGCAAAGAGGAACTTTGTTCAAATGTATCCAGACAGAATACAAAAGAAGGGAATAGCAACACAAGATAAATAAAGATAGATTTGGTAGTTATTGGCTATGTAAATCTGTTTCTTTATAGAACCAGATTTTATTCAAGAATTTTGAACAAGCTTGTAGGTATGATTTTAGAGGTCCTTTATGTGAGTCCAGGTAATTACTGTCCATTTGGGATCATTTAGAAAATACTGTGCTATTGGCAAGAACTATAATGGATTCATAAAAAAATAAATTATACAAAAAACATCACAGTGTCCTTTTTAATAGTGTGACCAATTTAGTTAACAACAGGAACAGGGTAGATATTGTATATCCTGATTTCAGAAAATATTCAACATATGATCTTAGAAGAAAAGATAGCAGAATGTGAGCTTTAGTATGATAAATTAGATGTCTAAAGAAATGATTGAACAATTGTACTCAATAGAGGACATCAGTGACTTAATGACAAAAAGAAGAAAGATCTGAGTTGTGTACCACACAGCTCTATTCCTATAGATTCAGAAATATGTTTAAAAGTTAGTGCAGCAAGAAAACCAAAAAACCCAGAAAACTAGAAATCAGAAAAGCCATATAATTACAGCAGAGAAAAATGAAAACCCTGCATTTGGTTAGGACAGGGGTCAGCAACCTGAGGCTCCGGAACCACATGTGGCTCTTTGGGACCTCTGCTGTGGCTCCCTGTCAGGTGATCCCACCACTGGCTGGCCCCACCCCTCACACTCCCCTCCCAGTCACTCTCACCTGGCCTGAGAAGGTAACATTGACAGCAGGGGATGGAGAAGCGGCCAGGGCAGAGACAGAGAGATACAGAGGGGGGGGGGAAGAGAGAGAGAGATAGAGAGATATAAAGAGAGAGGAAGAGAGAGTGGGGAGGGAGGGGAGAGAGAGAGAGATGTCAAAAGATTTTTGTGGTTCCCGGTGTTTTTTAACAACTGGTTTTCTGCCCTAATAACCGGCTGGGTAGGCATGGCTGGGGGTGTGTGTGTGTCATGTGACTGGTGGAAGTGAGTGAATTGGCCATGCCCACCCTGGTTTTGTGGCTCCCGGTGTTTTCTTTTCTGTGGGAAACGGGTCCAAATGGCTCTTTGAGTGCTTAAGGTTGCAGACTCCTGGGTTAAGAAAAATCAGAGACAGAAATATAAGATGAAAGAGGGAAAACCCTATTGGGTAGAAATACAGCAAATTAATTATTCATTATAGTTACATTGTGTAAAGCTACCACAAACATTGAGGTAGCAAATACTGTACCATTTTTTCTAGGAGAAATACAGGGTTGCTTTCCTATGAGCCTATGGTCACAATATTTTCATCACCTGATCAATACATAATCTTCTTCTATGAACAATTATGTTTAAAAAAGCCTTCATTAAGATAAATATTTCTTAGAAATAAAGGTAGTCATGATTTTTTAAAAAAACAAAAAACAAAAGATTAAGCATATAAAGTGTTATAATTTTTTTTAATAAAATCTTACTTTTGATGGAGTTGCAGAATGTCTGGTGGGGTAATTAAACATCTCGACTGTGACTTGCTCCAAGAAAATCTAGGGAAAAGTTGGTGGAACTTATTCTGCAGAACAGGAAGTTGTTGATGAGGATGGTATATCAACACCTGCCAGTTCTATCTCATGATGGATTTGGACATTTTCCCTTCCAAATTATCTTGAAAAATTATGTCTCTTTGGCTTTTTGCCTAAATCTTTAAGTGACTTGGTAGAAGGGGGAAAGCGGAGGCTACATTCAAATACAGCGTCATTTTCTTTCATGTCATTGAAAAGGTTTTCTAGGACAGAATTTTATTCTAATATTTTGGCCACTGTGAGACTGACTCTCATGCCTTGATATACCATCTCATTCAAGTCTTTATTAGTGGGTTTTAGTGCCTTCTCTGCCAAAATTTCCTGTCATTGTAGCCTTCCTCACTTATTTACCATGTAACACACATTATGTTTTGACACCGTTTTTTTATATTTACGTTCAAAATAGCTGACATTTTTCATCCAGTCTAGCCAAACATTTTTAAGCAGTTATTGATTGATACTGTCCCAGGCTGTAGAAACATTATCAATAATATTGTATAGAGACTGACTTCCAGTAGTCCATCATGGTGGTTTCATTGCTGGCATTGAAAGCTTCACAACCCTTGCTATAAAGTTCCTGCATGTAGTATGCCTTGGGGGCACAAAAAATAAATCACATGATAAGGCAGGCACTAGCTGAGAAAGGTTTAACGTTTTCCTGAGCCTGGGTAACATGATGGTAAATGTCTTGGAATTTCAGCTTCACAACAATGCTGGCTTCTATGCTTTTCTTATCAGTCATCACCTCACAAATCCTAAAACGTAACTGCTTTTCCATCTTTTCCATGGTTTCATCATCTGCTACTTTAGCCCTTTTTAGAGTGATCTCATATGTAGTTTGGTAAATTTCCCCTTCCTTTTTTGGGCATGTACTGTTGATTGTTGATTCATTAACATTGAATTAATGACCCGCAATACTATAACTAATGACTGAACGAAGCTTTTCTACAATGTGTATTTTTTTCCATAAGGTATATTGTATCATCCTTGCCTTTAGGAACACTAATCTTCAAGGCTATTTTAATCAGTGAGATCATTAGAAGACAGAATGTCTCCTTGTTTGACCTCAGCTGGGAATGTGTGTACATCAGGGATGAAATTCAAAATTTTTCCCTACCGGTTCTGTAGGCGTGGCTTGGTGAGCGTGGCAGGGAAAGGATACTACAAAATCTCCATTCCCATCCCACTCCAGGGAAAGGATACTGCAAAATCCCCCCCCACTCCTGGGGGAAGGATATTGCAAAATCTCCATTCCCACCCCACTCTGGGGCCAGCCAGAGGTGGTCTTTTCCGGTTCTCCAAACTACTCAAAATTTTTGCTACCGGTTCTTCATAACCTGTCAGAACCTGCTGAATTTTACCCCCTGGTGAACATGCACATGTCTGCAAATGATACAAAAAACATTGCCAGTATAGATTTGGGGGTTACAAATACTATGGGATAGGCAAATTGATAATTGTAGAAAACACAATGAATATTGACTGTACACACAAAAAGGACTGGTGCATCTTGATGACTCATAAGCTCAAAATACATTAGGCTTATCTTCAAAAGCTAGACTGAAAATTGGCACTAATTCTAATGTAGATGTTTAAGGGCACAAATGCACTGTTTTTTTTAAATAGAAAAGCTGATGAAGCCATTGCAAGTAAATTCTAATGGCCATTGTACATGAAATGTAAGTCCTATTTGAAGTGACACCAAGATTTACATTATTGCAAGAGATAACCTCCGTGATCTCTTCTATGATTTATTGCAAGGTTTATTATAGATTAGTCTTGTTGAACTACTGTAGATACTCTGATCACCTCAAGAGAGTCCTGACAAGGACTATTGATATTTGTTGTTTCCCTATAACTCACACCTAAAAAAGACAGTTATAAAATCCTCTTACAGGATTTTTCCAATTGTGGAATGATCCTGTTAGAAAATGAGATATGCCTATTTAGTTTGCCATGATGCCACTGAATGTTTGTTGCTGTTCATGCCCAACTATGGGCAACTATTTTCTAATAGTAGGCAGAATCTTTAAAATATGTACATTGTGAGTAGCAACAGAACAAAAAGCAAATATTTTCTATTTTAGCTATTTAGCAAGAGATTTTTTTTTACCTTTTCTGGGCTAGCTAATACATATAAAAATAAGCAAAGAGATAATAGATTTTATTATATATAATGTCAATGAAAATATACAGTTGAAACATGAAAAAAAAAAGCTAGGGCTTCTATAAGCTGCCTGGGGAAATAGTGAAGCCTTCTTACCTATGGTTTTCTTTTCAGGTCAAAAGTGAATGAGTGTTTACCAGCGTTTGTTTAGTGGAGCCTGGTTAAATGAAAAGATTTGAATTTGGTGACCTCTGAGACCCTTTTCAGTTCTCAAATGGAGGGATTATCGATAAGTTTGTTTCACAAAACATTCTCATTTGAACAGAAAGTTTTTGAAAAAAAGCCTCTCGGATCCTGTAACATCTCATAGGATAAAGCTGGGTTTTCTGTGGCTTTATTATAACCCTTCCTTAATCTAAAGATAAACAAGTGAGCTTTTCACACCTTTACATGCCTTCTTATATATTACATCTGTGTCTGTCATATTACATTACAATACCCTCCCCAGCATAACTGTAACATATCCTTGTATACTGCACATTGTTGTTGTTTTATGTTCAACACTGAATATTTATTTTTAAAACTCTTTGATTAGTCTATTATGGTTTTTAAAATTCAGTAAATTACTTTCTTTTATTTTGACTGGAGAGTTCTAACTTCTTAAAACACTACAAATATAGCCTTGCTCAAAAGCCTAAACTACAACTTCGCTTTTTAGCAATACTATCTACTAGCTTTACTAAAAGCTAGTAAAGATGGAATTGTTCTAGTTATTGGTGAATGAGGGAAAACAGTGCTGTTGACTGTGGCATTATGTTTTATGTATTTATGCTATTCATTGTTGTGGTAGCTTGTCATTATGTTTTATATTGTTAACCTCTATGGATTTGTTGCATAAATTAAGACAACTAAAATAAACAAACATATTATTCATAAGCCATTCTGAGGCCTTTCAAGCTGAGGAGTGGGTATAAATGCTTAAAGTCAGGGATGTCAATGTCAAAATTGTGTCGTCATGGCAGCATCACATGATGTATCAGGACTTTTTTCCCCTTTGCTAAACAGGTGTGGGCAAGGCCAATGCATGACACATTTGGCTCGTGGGCTGCGAGTTTGACAGCCCTGCTTAAAATAAATGAAAGCTGACTGGGTGAGTCATTCCATCTCAGTCCAACTCATCTCAGAGGGTGGTTGTTCTGGAGGAAAATAGGTAGGAGTAGTAGGTATGTATACTGCCCTAAATTATTTGTAAAAGAAAAAAAGGTGGGATCAAATAATGCATAAAATAAAATAATAAAATAATGAATAATTATGGTAATAGACCAATTCATATTTTCAAACTGATCATAAAAATGCTTACTTCAGACCCTTTGCCAGCTGGTCACCTCTTTGTCCTCATCAAAGCATCCAAGCCATTTTTCAGGCTTTAATAGAAACCTGAAGAAATATGCAGCAGTTTTAAGAGTTGTGCTTAAGATATAGTCCAAATGATTAAATCCATTAATGGAACACCTCTTTTTTCCCTTGGCACATGCTTGCTGCAGTCAAAAATATTTGAAGCATATACAGTTATAATGTACAGAACATTAGATGAAATGGGCATGCATGCATACATGGATCTATGAACGCAATGGTTTCAGCCTGATTCAAGCGGCTGACAGTTAATTTCTCCTGTGTAATAGGAATGATAAGTGAAGGTGATACTTCTCTCTGACTCTAGTGGTTCAGGCATGGACTCTCACGCTGTGAACTGGTACGTAAATTCAAGGAAAGGGACCGGGACCAAGGCTACAACAAATCTAAGGAACTTTATCCACTCCAGGACTATTTTAAAAAAGCCTGAACACGAAATCTATTTCCATAAATGCATGCAATTTTGTACAGCGTTTTGTTATAACTTTGTGGTTAGTTAGAAGATAAATAGGTAGGAAATGTCTGTGATCCTGGAACAAGTGTCCTTGACAACAGGCTATGTGGGAAAGAGCTTAAGCCTAGAACCAATAGGGAGAAATTAACCACTATTGACACTATAATAGAGATTAACTTCTCCCAACTGATTTCTGTCATGGTGGTCTCTGGAACAGAGCTGCTCCCATGCAACATTTATGAATTAACCAGATGCTTTCTAATGTTTGTTAATGTTGCATCAATGTATACATTATTTAGTTTAAACATATCTGATTATATTTAGTACTGATGTTTAATCATTAGCTAGCTTGATAGATAGGCAGGCAGGCAGGCTGGCAGACTGTGTGTGTGTGTGTGTGTGTGTGTGTGTGTGTGTGTGTGTGTGTGTGTGTGTGTGTGTGTGTAAGACTTTGTGAGTCATGAACAGACCTATGGGTTTGGGTTGTGTGTACTTTTATCTTCTTGGGGGCTTTAACTACATGCAGAAATAAGGGAGAGCAATTCCACTTCTATTGAGAATTTAAATTGTTCTAACTTTTAAGTTGCCCCTCTCTACCCTTGGCAATGAGAGAGATTGGAAATAATGCTACAACCTCTAGCTTTTTAAAGGCTTTTTGTTCAATGAAAAAATATCCTGTTGATTTTCCTGTACATGTCTTATGTAACTCATTGCCAATGCAGATTAGAATTTTTAAAAAGTAACTTTTTGGTTAATGTGTTTCTTCTGTGTTTTACATACATATTACAATAGAACACTCTAAGCAAATGTAAATAATAATAATAATGATGATGATGATGATGATGTACCGGGACTTGCAAATTGAAGTTGAGCGACTGTGGAAAAAAAAATAGTGTGTTGTCCCGATTGTAATTGAAGCCCTTGGAGCAGTACCCAAAGGGCTACCCCGCTATTTAGAAATTCTAAATTTGCCGGACTTGAACATTTTGACTCTACAAAAAACCACCTTCCTCGGAACAGCTTACATCTTCCGACGATACCTTAACAGTTCCTAGGTCCTTAGTTAGGACTCAAGCTGCTGAGCTATTAACCAGCCTCAAAGGCTGTGAATCTCACTAAAGATTAAATAATAATAATAATAATAATAATAATAATAATAATAATAATAATAATAATAATAATATAATTATACTTACGAGACCGCCTTCTGCCACCAATAGCCTCCCACCGGCCAGTACGCTCGCACAGAGTGGGCCTCCTCAGGGTGCCGTCCGCCAGACAATGTCGGCTGACGACTCCCAGGGGGAGAGCCTTCTCTGTGGCGGTGCCCACCCTCTGGAACAACCTCCCCCCAGAGATACGTACAATAACAGACCTCCGGATTTTTCGTCAGGCCCTGAAAACCCATTTATTTCAACTAGCTGGGCTGGCTTGAGTTAATTTTAATTTGATTTTAAATTGGGTTGTTTTAATTTATAGCCAAAAATATTTAATTATTTTAAATTGCTTTTAAATTTTGTATGTATTGTTTTTTACTTTGGCTGTTCACCGCCCTGAGTCCTATTTTGGAGAAGGGCGGTATAGAAATTTAAATAAATAAATAAATAAATAAATAAAATAAATAATAACGAATCGAAGAGAAACAACTTGAAAAAGTCACCAGATATCAGGACTTGAGAATCAAACTGCAGAGACTCTGGCATAAACCAGTGCAGGTGGTTCAAGTGGTACTCGGCATACTAGGTGTGTGCCTAAAGACCTAGGCAAGCACTTAAAAACAATTGGCGCTGACAAGATCACCATTGGTCACTGCAGAAGACCACCTTACTGGGATCTGCTCGCATAATCCGCCGATACATCACACAGTCCTAAACGCTTAGGAAGTGTTCAACTAGTGATTTGGGATACGAAATCCAGCATAGTCATCTCGTTTGTTGTGTATACTGTCTACATATATTATTATTATTATTATTATTAATAATAATAATAATAATAATAATAATAATAATAATAATTGACCACCTGATCAGTGGGTGCAGCAAAATTTCACAAACTGACTACCTACAACGCCATGACCGTGTTGCTAAAATCATTCATTGGAAATTGTGCCAGAAGTTTGGATTTGAGTACAGCAAAAACCACTGGGAACATCAGGTTGAGAAAGTTTTAGAGAATGAGAAACTCAAGATCTTGTGGGACTTTAGGATTCAGACTGACAGGCACTTGGTCCACAACACACCTGACATAACAATAGTTGAAAAGAAAAAAGTATGGTTCATTGACATTGCAATACCTGGTGATGCACGAATTGAAGATAAGCAGCAAGAAAAAATCACAAAGTACCGGGACTTACAAATTGAAGTTGAGCGACTGTGGAAAAAGAAATCGTGTGTTGTCCCGATTGTAATTGGAGCCCTCGGAGCAATACCCAAAGGGCTACCCCGCTATTTAGAAATTCTAAATTTGCCGGACTTGAACATTTTGACTCTACAAAAAACCACCTTACTCGGAACAGCTTACATCCTCCGACGATACCTTAACAGTTCCTAGATCCTTGGTTAGGACTCGAGCTGCTGAGCTATTAACCAGCCTCAAAGGCTGTGAATCTCACTAAAGATTAACCAATAAATAATAATAATAATAATAGAAAAATGTGAGAATTATATGTGAAAATGTCCAGGTTCTTGAAGTAAAGTACTGTCAGAAAGAACACACAAAATAAGAGAAAGGTTATTATTTATTTTAAAAATAATTAGAATATATCTTCTCGATTATTTTTTTCTACTTTCTTTCTTTTAAATAGCTGTATTAACAGGGACAGAATGTTTGATTTCATAATTGCAGTATTACAATGCACTATTTTTTAATAGAAATTTATTATTCAGTTTGGCTATTTCCTATAAATTATTTAGAAGGAAAAGAAGGAACATCTAGTGTCCCTTCCATGATAGAGAAGAAGAGTAGAAGAGGAAAGAGTGAAAAGACATGTTATTTGATATTTAGATATTTCTCTTCCTAATTAGAAACACCAGGTTTCTACTTCTTTGATGTTTGTTTCAACCCAACTAAATATCATTTAGATTGATTATGTTGTTGACTAGAGTGCATCCCTGTATGAATTGGAATGAATTAAGTACATTCTATTTCCTTTCATATTTTTGCCACTTTATTTCCAAATGAATTTTTGAACAATATATTTAGGCAAAAATTCCTAGAGTTTTCATCTGTTAAATGTCATTGCAATTTGCATTCGTTCTTTTAGCACTAAGAATATGTTGATGGTGTCATTACATTGCCTTTAGTTTGTGCTGTATTTTGGATTACCTTTTCTTTTGAATATTACCACAAGGTGGGGCCATGGGGGAAATAAAAGCCACCACAATTTAAAATTATACTATAGAATACGAGTCAAGTTTGAACAAAAAAACAAACCCCAAAGTGTTAAAATATTTATTTTCAGTGTGACAAGATAAAAATATTCAGACATCTCAAAATGTTTCTAGCTCATAGAACGAGCACTTGTTATCTGAAAACACTTGTGGCTGAGAAGCTAAATGATACTGAAGCAACTAATTCAATTTTAATCCTGTTTACACCCACAGTGTCATCTTCAATTTTAGGGAGTTTCTCTTGATGTTCCATGACCATTTGGAAGATTCATTAGCGGGGTTTCAAAGAAGCATTTACCTTGGTCTGTGGGAGTGAAAAAAATAAGAGTCTTATGGCTTTCATCTGTGAAAACCTATGCCTGATATCTTTATTCAGCTTTAAGATATCATAAGATCCCACTGTTGTATATTAAAATTAAGGAACTAACTCCTTTTCCCTTCCTCTGTCAAAAAATATTGTGTTACTATTATAAAATAAAATAATCTTATATTAAGTAGCTACTAAAATTCCCACTTGTCCTGATACTGTCTAAGCAATTTTGCACATATTTTGAATGACAATTAGAAAGGAGGTAGAGAAAGTTTAAAAGACATTGTTAAAGGTCAGTGATTAATTAAATCACGTTAGGTCAATTCTTTTTTTATCTGTGCCTTATCCTTCTATACAGGATAGTTCATTCCTGTGTACTTCTGCAGTGGATAGCTTTTGTTCTCCAAATGATTATGAATCACATATCCCCACAGATAAAGCTATAAATCTATGTCCTGCCTTTATTATTTTTATATATAACTCAAAGCAACAAACATATCTAATGCTCCCCCCTACAACAATGCTATGAGGTGAATTGGCTGGAAAGAATAAATGGCCCAAAGTCACCCAGCTGGCTTTCATTTTTAAGGTGGAACTAGAACTCACTGTCTCCTGGTTTCTAGCTTGGTGTCTTAACCACTAGACCAAATTTGGGCTCTCTTTTTAGCTATATCTACAACTGAAAATTTATTTATTTATTATGCAAATTCATATAGAATATCTACTCTTGATTTGCTGCTTCAATTAAAGAATTCAGGTAAAATTATAAGAGAGTGTGTGTGTGTGCTCGCACTCACAGTATCCCAAATATTGATATTCAATTTTAGCAGTTCTTGAATGTTCTGCATCCAAGCTACCAGGGTTTTAAAAGACCAAAACTGCTGTATTCAGCAGCTTTTTATTTTTAAATCATAATAAATGAATGGACTATACTTCAAAAAATTTGTTTACATGTTCATGGCCTATTCATGTAGCAATATGCAAACAAATATATTTATAAGGAATGGCCGTGGCTGTTAGCTATACTCTTTCAAGTGACTTGACTAAGTGCTTATTTGTCAACAGATCATCAATATACTTTATTTTAATGGATTTTCCATTTTGCACAAATTGGTTGCTTCATTGATCTTTAATGTCAATGGTGTGCCAGGATGCAGCTTCATCATCATAGTCAGCCTGTGACATTTTATTTTTGCTGCACAAGGTATCAGAAAATACAGACAATCTCAGCAGTCAATATACTAAATATTATATCCAATGAAAACAAAGTCTTTTAGAACATTTGCATTTGTTTGCTTGTTTCTTCATGCTTTGAAATCAATGGTTATATGTGAATATGAGGTAGCTTTTCTTTCTCATTGCTTAACAAAAAAAAAAAAAAAAAGAGCAAGCTATACTAAGTAGATAGGTCTATTGTATTACATAAACCCAAATGCAATGATCCACTTAAGCCTTAGATTTAAATATACTTGCAGAATTTCAGATTACCCTATTAATAATTAATTTACAAAGGAAGAAAAATAAGACAAAAAATGTTGTTGTGACATAGCAAACCTGGTTATAACAGACTTGCCTAGTATATTTATAGTAATTTGGGTTTTTCTTTTTCTTCTGTTATCTACTATTATTCAGTACTTTACTTACCTGTAAAGTTCAACAAATATATACAGTATATGGATAATACAGTATGTGTTCAGTTACAGCCTTCTTGCTTTTTTTTAATGAACTTTTTCAGCCAGGACACAGGAAGTTCTTGACACCCAGATGATGTTGTTTGGTGACTTTTGCACTTTTCTACCCATAGGACATAAACTCCTCATTGCCCACCCCCCATGCCAAGTAGAGACCTCTATCTGATACAATACTCTGTTTTTTCACAGTGCTCTTTTATCTAAGTATTGTCTTGGTAGTGACTCTTCTTCCTGTCACCAAAGGCTATAGTCTCTTCCCCCTACAAATACAATACCCACACACTCTATCCCAAGGCTATGAGATTAATCAATATTCATAAATATTCTTTGTAGCATGGGAAAGGCTTCACTACAGAGTATGTGCTGGGAAGCTGAAACATTTATGAGGCAGCCATCTTAGATGTGTTTCTGAGATGGTACCTGCTATATTAAATCAATTTAATATAGATTAAATCAATTTGGGAGCAAAGTCTTCTTGGTATAATGGAAATGATCCATGTTCCTAAACATTTGAAATCACTCTAATAGCTTTTCCGGAAGTAGCAAGATGGAACATTCAACGGTAATTTCAAATTAAAGAAACCATGATATAGCCTAAATTTAAGAAACACTCTTAAAATTGGTAAAGGGTGCAAGTGAGACTGATTTTGCCAAGTTGTGATAATTATTCTGGGTCAAGTTTGAATTGTCATGGAATTCCGACCAACATCTCACATAATATTTAGCTATGGTGCCAATGTTCTATATTTATCTATATTCTCAGTCAGTTTGTACAAAAGTAAACTTTAAAAGTTGCAAAGATTTTATTAACCAAGTTATACTAAAATCTTAAGAGACAGGGGAAAAATTAAGGCCTTATTCTGTGAATTGTGGGATGCTCATCCACTTACACGATATAGTGAAGCACAATTTATTTAGTGAATTGAAGATGATGTACAAATTGCTCCCATTACTCTGGAAGCATGCCTAAAGTACAACATTATCTTCTAAGGAATATTAGTTCTTCTGAGATTTAAAGCCAGACTTGCCTTAGGTTAAAAATGACATTTATGTGGGAGAAATAAATAAACACATTTGATTTATTTATTGGTTAATTTATAAGAATCGGGTTTGTCACATTTAAAGAAAAAAAAAAGGAGGAGGGAAATGACAGCCAAGAAGGAATCAAGTGAATCTATAGGATGAAAAAAAAAAAAAAAAGCGAGGACACAATCTCTTATGTATTTTGATTGTAATAAGGGATAAAATGTAATAAGGGATAAAATGTTATTAAAAGAACCCAACAGGCATACATTTTACAATCTGTTGTCCCTTGGAAATGTATTGTTGTTATTGTTGTTGTTGTTGTTACAAGACAAAAGTGAATAAAAGACTTAATTGGGTGAACAGGATAGGGTAATCCTTTCCCTTCTGGCCTGAGCAGCATTGATAAAACCTGGAGGTCCTTTCTAAAGATTTCCCAGACTTTTTACTTTTTTTTTTTTTTGGTAAAGGACCACCCAATTTTAGCAATGCTGTGCAGGCCAGTAGGAAAAGATTACCTATCTTGTACACCTGATTCAATCTTTTATTCATTTTTGTCTTCCTTGGGACTCTCTTTTGTTAGGTTTACCCCTTACTTTATCATCCATTTGACTGAGGAATGACTATCTATCTAAAATAGCAAGGCTCCAACAAAAGAAGAAATAAAGCTCACTCTTTGGCATACAGTAATACTTACCTTTTGAATTGGTCTAAATATCCAGGCACAAAGGGAAACATGGTTCAGAAAGCAAAGCAACAGACCCAGCCAAACAGCACTGACAAAGCAGCTACCGATAGGAATGCCAATCTTCCTTCACTTTCAACTGCTGGATGATCCATCTAATATTGACCTTTGAGGATCAGAACTTAGTACACGAGCTGCAAACTAAAGTGCTTTTCTCTTCCCCTTTCCACACTTTTGCTCTTCGATCCAGAATATTCTGTTCTTTCCAAATAAAGTGATACCTGTTTTTAAAAAATGTTGTTCCTCTTTAGATGGGTATATGCCACATTTTCTGATTTTTCTCTCCTTCTGACCTGTAGCAGGTTTCTGTATTTTTTCCCCTGTATTTTATTAGCGTTGACCATAATAAAAAGCAGGGCTGTCAAACTCAATTTCATTGAGGGCCACAGGTTTGTCTTTGACCTCAGGGGGCCGGAGTGTGTGTGACCAGTGTGGGAATGGCCAGCTCCACGTCACCCATGTTGGGGGTGCCTGTGATGGCCCGAGTGCTCTGCAAGAGAAAACTGGCTCCCGAGCTCCATTTTTGACTGCAACAGCCTCCTGCAACCCTCTGCCAGTGAAAACGCAGCCCTCCCTGGCAGAGGCACCATAGGCCAGCCTTTTGTGTTTCCAGGGTGGTCCCGTGGGCCAGATCTAAGCACCCTGACCTTAGTTTGACACCCCCTGACATAAAGTGGTTCATTTCTTTAAATTTTCCCCATTCAACCTGCCACTCTCGTCAATAATATTAGTCTCCGGCACCATACATCTCTCTTATGGAAACATGCATGCTTCTATATGCTTTGTCTTTGTCTTATGAATTAGCTTCTTATAGATTGTTCTGTCTGTAGATTCAAATTGTTTTCATAAATTGTCAATTTCTCATTTGATTTATACCATTGGTGTCAAATATGAGTTAAAATGTTTTCATGAGTTATTCATTATAGTTTTATTTTGGACTTCCAAGAACACATAAACCTATTTAGAATAGAATAGAACAGAACAAAACAGAACAGAATTCTTTATTGGCCAAGTGTGATTGGACACACAAGGAATTTGCCTTTAGTGCATATGCTCTCAGTGTACATAAAAAGACAAGATACATTTGTTAAGAATCATAAGGTACAACACTTAATGATAGTCATAGGGTACAAATAAGCAATCAAATCAAAGTTACAGTCAAGCAATCATAAGTGGGAAGAGATTAATCTATAAGGTCCCCATAGCATTGGCTCTGTAGGAGGCCCTTATTCAGAATATTGGTTTCAAAGTTGTTGCCTACAGACTACATGAATTCGCATTTACCATTTGAAAATATCAACCAGAAATAAATGTTGTTAAAACTGCTTGTTTTTACCACTACTCTTTAGCCATTTTCAGTAGAAGTATTTAAAGAGTGTCTGCCTTCTTCTTGTTCTTAATGGAGTGCAGCTCGCTAACTTTGTCCATAGATTTTGCTAAACAGGTGAGGATAGAGCTCAGTCTAGGACAATCATTCTGCATGCTTAAAGAAGTTAAAGTCAGAGATGTTAGGTGAAGTTAGAGTAAGCAACTCATATAGTCATTCATATTAATAGTCTGCCAATTAGTAAAATATTAAATATTTGAACAAGAAAATCATTTAATTGGAAAGGAATGATGAACTTGTGCTTCTCAGATGTTGTGGAAATGAAAATCGGAGCACCGCTCACTATTAGCATAATCGGTTGGGGCTACTGGAACTCTTCAGCATCTTTGACTTTGGTTAATTAACTGAGTATCCCTGTTACAACTAACCTAAATCTCTCAAACAGAACCAAAATAATATTGTACTTGATTTACTTTGGTTCTATTAAATTTAGGCATTGAACATCATTTAGGAAGTCAACAGAAAAAAATGGGTAAAACATAACATTATAAGAGAAAAAAATGTCTTATTTAAAATTTGAGACTCAATCAAAATCTTTCCATTTTATTTTACCTATGATTGCATATTTTATTTTAGTTCAGTATTTTTAGTTTAGCATTTAACTGCTGAAATAGAACCACTATATGCATAGAAATGATTAAGTAAATAAGGTACAAGAAGTGCACATTCTGCAGAAACAGCATGGAGATGAGGCATATTTTTTTTTAATTATTAGCATTTTATTAATGTTTCCTGCTCTGTGACTATTTGTGTACATCCATGAATATATAAATGTTAAAGGTTTATATCAGTGGTGGGTTTCAAATTTTTTTACTACTGGTTCTGTGGGCATGGCTTGGTGGGCGAAGCTTGGTAGGCATGGCTTGGATTGGCTGGACATGGCAGGGGAAGGATACTGTAAAATCTCCATTCCCACCACAATCCAGGGGAAGGTTACTGCAAAATCCCCATTTCCTCCAATCAGCTGGGACTTGGGAGGCCGAGAATAGATGGGAGCGGGGCCAGTCAGAGGTGGTATTTACCTGTTCCCTGAACTACTCAGAATTTCCACTACTGACCAGAACTGGTCAGAACCTGCTGAAACCCACCTCTGGTTTGCATCTTTAGGATCATAAAATGTTCTTTGTTATTTTAAAACCATCGTGTATTTGCTTTTCCTTAGATGAGGTATCAATTAAATCTTATACTACAACATTTTATTCTTCATTCCAGAGCTGAGTGTAATGATATAAAATTAACAATGCAGTAAAATCTGGATTCCTACTGAGAAAAACCACATATTCCATACTCCCTTTAAACATTATCGTGGTTTGTGGGTGAACAGACCAATTTTTATTATGTTAAGACAACTATACACCACATACTTGTTTGATAGCTTTCATTTTGTATAATTTCACCAATATCCTGAGAACTTGCTGACAAGTGTTAGGGTTAGAGAAAAGTGTTTTCCTAAATCTACAGTCCTCCAAATTAGGACTACCTTATCCTGGTTGCCTGGAAGCCTGGGTGGCCATGATAA